>NC_046186.1:69104421-69746921 GCF_011004875.1 Balearica regulorum gibbericeps
TTTTCCTTGGCAAAAACAGCTACTTAACTTGGTATATTCAAGGTAATAAGGATTTTGGTCCCATTTTTCAGTATCTGATATTTCATTGCTGTAGAATATGCAAGGCATTTGACACTGTCCTGCACAACATCCTTGTCTCTAAATTGGAGAGACATAGATTCAATGGATGGACCACTCAGTGGATAAGGAATTGGGTGGATGGTCGCACTCAAATAGTTGTGGTCAACAGCTCAATGTCCAAGTGGAGAATGGTGACGAGTGGTGTTCCTCAGGGGTTGGTACTGGGACCGGCACGGTTCAACATCTTTGTCAGCGACATGGACAATGGGATCGAGTGCACCCTCAGCAAGTTCGCCGATGACACCAAGCTGTGTGGTGTGGTCGACACGCTGGAGGGAAGGGATGCCATCCAGAGGGACCTTGACAGGCTGGAGAGGTGGGCCCATGCGAACCGCATGAAGTTCAACAAGGCCAAGTGCAAGGTCCTGCATGTGGGTCGGGGCAATCCCAAGCACGACTACAGGCTGGGCAAGGAATGGATTGAGAGCAGCCCTGGGGATAAGGACTGGGGGATGTTGGTGGATGAGAAGCTCAACGTAAGCCAGTAATGTGCACTTGCAGCCCAGAAAGCCAATGCAGTCTGCAGTGTCCTGGGCTGCATCCAAAGAGGCGTGACCAGCAGGTCGAGGGAGGTGATCCTGCCCCTCTACTCCGCTCTGGTGAGACCCCACCTGGAGTACTGCGTCCAGCTCTGGGGGCCCCAGTACAGGAGAGACATGGAACTGTTGGAACGAGTCCAGAGGACGGCCACGAAGCTGATCGGAGGGCTGGAGCACCTCTCCTATGAGGACACACTGAGAGAGTTGGGATGGTTCAGCCTGGAGAAAAGGCAGCTCTGGGGAGATCTAATTGCGGCTTTCCAATATCTGAAGGGGCCTACAGGAAAGATGGGGAGGGACTGTTTATCAGGGAGTGTAGTGACAGGACAAGGGGTAATGGGTTCAAGCTGATGGAGGGTCGATTTAGATTAGATGTTAGAAAGAAAGTCTTTACTGTTGGAGTGGTGAGGTACTGGAACAGGTTGCCCAGAGAGGTTGTGGCTGCCCCATCCCTGGAAGTGTTTAAGACCAGGTTGGATGGGGCTTTGGGGAACATAGTCTAACGGAGGGTGTCCCTGCCCATCACAGGAGGGTTGGAACTAGATGATCTTTAAGGTCCCTTCCAACCCAAACCATTCTATGATTCTATGATTCTATGATTCTGTGATTCTATGAATATAAAGTATCATGCATTATTTCCCACAATAATATGCAGGTGAGAGGAATAGAAACATGGTTGGTTATTTTCAATATAATCTCATCTATCTATACTAAAAATATGGAAATGCCAGTCCACCTTTCACTATTTAGAAGCTACTGATTCACGACTGATATATGTGGGGAAAAAAAGTGGCTTCAGTTTTGGGGACAAACTGAATGGGTCATTCTAGCTACTGGCAATCCAACTTACATGAAAGATATTAAATGAAATTTCATGATTATATTTAGATTTCAAAGGATATTATCTTGCACTGGTGGAACGAAACTCAAACTGAAGCTCTGATGACATTTTAAGCCCTTTGCTATTTATAATACTACTGAGGAATAAGGATTATTTGTTGTTGTTGTTGTTGTTTCAGCTTAAAATAAATGGAATATTTTAAAAATAAAATTATTCAAGTGTGTTAAGTACTGATTCCTGTAGCCATTATACTGACCTAACAGTTTGCTAGTTTTAAGATTTCGAGTAACCATGTACCTAATGCTCATGAGAATTACATTAACATACACTTCTGTAGGAAAATGGCTAAAAATAGTTATAAAAAGGTAATTGTGTCTGGCCTGTACAGGGTTGTAAGTATCTGTGCATTAGTTACTTTAGAGAAAGGTAGTTATATGCAGTAGAATTGAAAAGAATCAGTCAGTGATTTCTGAATCAGATTAGAAAGGAGTTTTGCCTTCGCTGCAGGTGATACATTCAGGTCTAGTAAACATGGGCTACCTTTTAAACTAGGACAACAGGAGCTCCTCCAAAATGCAGAGAAAAAAAAAATCTTAAAAATGCAGGCAGTATATAAGCCTTTCATTGTGCATTTTAGAAACCTACAAAACTTAATTTCTTTCTCAAAAGATAACAGATTTTTCATCAGGTTCCTGGAAAGGTGCCATTTTGGAGTCCACATGCTTCTTCTTCCCTCTTTATATCAGAAAAATAATTAAATATTTTTCTTCCCTCCCCCATCCCATCCAGGATAGTTCAGAATTTCGTTGAGTAAAATATGGTCACTTCTGTGCCAATTTGAAAAAAATCCAGTTTTGACATAACCATTTTTTATTTTTGTTGGGTTTTCTTTTCTTTGGTCTCATCTGGGCCTGCCATAAAATTTGGAAATGTGTGAACTTGTCTTTCCAATTAAATAACTTTTTTTTTTTTTTTCCTAATTGGGACACCAGTGTGGATATGGCTACCACTTAAATAGCAAGCAGACCCATTCATAGCTTCTCTATAGGGTTCACAACCAGATGGTGGCAAATACCCTACTTCACTCAGACTTCAATAGATAATCTGTTTCATAAGCCTTGGAACGCATTTTTCAGTGTGCAAAAAATGTTCATAGTACGATTGAAAAGAGATGAAAATGCCCTAACTCAATCAAAGGGCTATTTTTTTAACCTTTCAAGACTCTCCCACCCAGAAAGCAATACAAATGTGTACCTGGCCAGATGCAATTCTTATGACAATTGCCTCTCACACACACTGTATCTCTTATTTCACTGAGTTAAAGTAGGCTTTCACTTGCAATTTGAAAGAGAGTTGCTACTGCCTTACAAGAAAACCTGCCACTACCTTTTCTAAAGTTACAAAAATGGAAGTAGACTGTCTTTAAAATGAGGCAGTTATTAAGTGGGGAAATGCACGGTGAATTCTTAATCCAGAAAGCAAGGAAGATTTCCAGCAATTTTCAGATAATCGTATTTTCTCAGTCTCATGTGCTCTGAAAAATTTCCTTTTATACTGAGGACTACATCTTAAAGACAGAGTGATATGCTGGTGCATGCCATATTAACTCTCAGTTCTGTGGGTTAACTTCCTTCTTGTTTGTTTTTCCTAGCAAACACAAGACGTTGCAGGATACTGAATATTGCCCAAGTCTACACAAATTACTGACAATCTCAACCTAGTAGATTTAGAAATTGACACAAAATTGTTCTTCTGTAAATGGGGTCTGGGATCAAAAGTGATACAAATAGAAACCTACCACTTTGCTTAGAAAAAAGTCAATTTATAGTCAATGAAAATTTACTTTATTGCAAGGGTTTAGCTGCTGAGACAGAGCAGAACACCAAATTACCATGATCATTTACCATTGCAGACCTTCCTGAAAGGCTACTGCAATCAAAACAGAAGTCTCCTCCCACTTCTTTGTTAATGTCTTCAAGAAACTAAGTAAGTCACAATTTGGAGAAGGGACTTCCAGAAAAAATTGGTGTAAATGCATTTAATTTGAAATGCTGTTTCAACTATCAACTTATACCTTTTTCAAAAGCATTTTTTTACCTTGAAATGCACATTGTTTTACTGCTCTGACAACTGGACCATTTACTTGCAATGCATATTAACAATTCAGATAGCAAATATGTAATGTTCCCAGTCAGATTCTTAATGGAAAGTGACATGTTCCACTTGGCCAGCTTTGGAGGATTTTTTGTATCAGTTTTGGCAGGCTGATGACACCAAAGAATTCTGAGTCAGTATACAAACAAAAAATTGAGGGAAATATAACTTATGAGCAATTTACTGTCACAATGCTTTCCCTGTGTCTCTTTGGTTCAGTAATTTGTCAGATTTAAGAATTACTTTCTGTTTTATCAACATGTGATTATAAGAGTATGTGTGATAGTGACCCCATGTGTTGCTCAACCACAACTTTTGTGAAAATGTGTGAATACAGTGGGATCAGGTCATCATCCATCCAAAAAGTCTTTAACATTTATTCATTGACTATTTTAGACCATTTTGAACCCATTCTGTGTGAAATGTTATTCCCTGGTAATTTCTCCTATTTACAAGTATAAATTGTATCACTGGCTGTTTCATATTGCCCACTGAAAGATGCTTAGTACCTTAAGTGTAATAAAGTTGACATCTTTAGCTATAAACCAAATAATTTTTCTTCAATTTTGATGGGGAAAAATTTTCCAACAAAAAGATAGTGTTAAGTGCTTTAACTTATTGCAGTCTCAGAGGCAATTCATCTGAAGAAAGAACACTGATTTCATCACCACTGTTGGAAGTATAAGCTTGAATGAACCCTTAGAGTAAGAGCTGAGCCAAAACACTGGACTACCTCTGTGAAACAGTTTAACAATACTTATTAGCAGGATGCATTTTGTCTCTTTATCTAAGTAATGCTAGTGAGGAAGAAATATATCATGGCTTGGAAAATAATTTAACCCTTAGGGTGCTGAAGCCATGAGAAAACTATGCAACCTGTCCCAAGACATTGTCAATAAACCATTAAGTTATGTTATGCATCATTTCTTCCATGTATGATACTTATTCTACCTACCTATAAAAACATTTTAAAGGCAGAAAATGTGGCTCAGTGCTAAGTGTCTCCCTGTACTTGAAGACATTGACTTCCTTCCTATTCTAGCCCAGGTTTGCTGTCTGATCTTGGAAAAGTCATTTAGGCCCTGTGGTTCAGTCTTCCTTTTAAACAGGTCGTAAGTCCCAAAAGGTGATAAAAGATGTTTGCACTTAGTGCTCAAAATTGCAACCAGTGGCACCTTTGTCATGCTGTGCCATATGTAAACCTTGACTTGGCCCTTTAGCTAGCACTGGAGTTACATATTTACCACAGCCTAAAGCAAGAGATCTGAATATGCTCTTCTCTACCTGCTCCCCCTTTAGAAGCTCTCCATCTTTGCACTAGCAAAGCAGCAAGAAAAATATGAATATTTTTTCTGTCCATATGCTTATAAATTGAAGCTCTCTAGGGAAAGCTTTTCTGTCAAAAGGGAAGAGAAATTGTAACCAATATATGGAAAATGCTTCTAAAACTGGTCTATGCATAAGAGTACCTTAGATTAAACTCCGGTATTACAAGCCCTTACTGAACAAGTAACAGTGCTGTGCATCTCATCAGCAGGCTGGCAGTCTCCTATTTTGGATGACAGACATGTCTTGTTTCCAAATCAATAAGATGGGAGTGCCACTAATGGGGGAACGCTTTTCTTGCAGGTTGGCTTTCATAGACATGGGAGCAGTTATTTGCATGGAGAAGCTGAAAAATTTTAATAAAGAGATGAATAACGAGGCAGAGCGTGCAGGATACAGCCTATGTAGAGTTTTCTGTGTGTTTGATAATACTGATTGAATATTAATATCTGTTGTGTATTTCTCTGTGGTTGAGAAATGCTTGTAGTTGAAGACATGGCAGCATTTCCTGTTACATGGTTATCATTGGTACATATATTTATTAGTGTATAGCAACTCTAAGGATTGTTTCTTAAGATATATTTTGATTGTCTTTCAGTCATACTATCCAGTCAATAAATAGCTGCCTCTTCCTACTTTTAAATTACTAGATCATATGAAGGTAGTTGATTCATCATTGCCACTCTGATCCTAATGCAATTTTTGTACACATACTTCTGCAAATTTTAGTTCAGAGATTGTCAAAAGAAACTTTTCTAACGTTTCTTCTGAATCTGCTTCTGAAATACATTAGTGTGAAAAAGAGGGGGCAGCAGATTAATTAGTGAGTAAGTGAACCAGTTAATTAATATTACAATTAAATCTGCCTGAGGTATGCTTATAGCATCCTTGGCACTTTTCAAGTAATGAAAAAGTGTTTGCTCTCTCCCTCCTTCTCAAAGCTCCACTGAAAATGTGGCTTGTCTGAAACAATGCTCATGTGAAGTTGGTCAGAATGAGGTAGACGAGTGAGTTACCATGGTGTCAGAATTATTTTGTGTCCTATGATAGGGCTATTCTTCTACTGTTCACAGGACTGAAATAGAATAGAAAATTTGTAATTATATACAATATGCTGCCAAGAGATCAACTTTGTTGCTTTTGGCAATCACTAATGATTTTTTATTTTGCAAGAGCAGCATAATGTTTTATTTCTGCCCCCATTTTTCATAAAAAGTTAATTTGCATACATTTCTGCAAGAGTGAACCATGTTACTATGGGAAAAAAAAAAAAAGCTCTAAGAATGATCAGAAACATAAAGAATTTACCATAAGTAAAAAACAGGAAAGAAAAGGTGAAATAAAATCATATAACACATTTCAGGCCCAAGCCTTCATGCTGAAAAAAGGTTTTTCTTTCCTCTGATGTTAAATCAGGGTCCTGTTTTTGTGTGTCTGGTCATCACAATGTCGTCTGGGGGCTAAATTCAAACAGATAGCTTGGATCAGGACTGAGCTCCGAACACATGCTCCCCACAGCTGGTGATGTCCCCAGTGTGGTCCCCAAGCTCCATGTCCAGCACGACCTGACCCTGGGATTTACTGAGGCCAGATAAGCAATGCAGCAGTGAATATTGAAAAGAGTGCTTGGATTCCTCTCTTCCAAAAATAGTCACTTCAAGGTCTGGGCTGGGAGCAGCCACTGTCCTGGCCCTGGAGTTCAGCACCTTAATCAAACCCTGTCGCCACCTCACCAACCTTGTGAGGCGGCAGCAGCAGCAGCAGCAGCAATCCCTCCTGACACAACAGTCGTGAGCCTGATCACAATGCTCCACATTTCCTACCAGGGTCACAGCCATAAGACATTCAGAAGCATACAACCTGGGCTCAAAGGGATAGCTGTTTATCTGTCTGTCTATCTATGTATCTATCTATCTATTTTTAATCTAAAGATTAATGCAATGAGTTGGAGTAAAAATCACTGGAGGGAGGGAGGGAGGGAGGGAGGGACGGAGGGAGGGAGAAGAACGGGCTTGGCAGACTCAGGAAAGTTACAGAATTTCACATGTGGTGCTGTTTAACATCTTTGTCAGCAACATGGACAATGGGATCAAGTGCACCCTCAGCAAGTTTGCTGATGACACCAAGCTGTGTGGTGTGGTCAACATGCTGGAGGGAAGGATGCCATCCAGAGGGACCTTGACAGGCTGGAGAGGTGGGCCCATGCGAACCGCATGAAGTTCAACAAGGCCAAGTGCAAGGTCCTGCACGTGGGTCAGCACAATCCCAAGCACAACCATAGGCTGGGCTCAGAATGGATTGAGAGCAGCCCTGAGGAGAAGGACTTGGGAGTGTTGCTGGACGAGAAGCTCAACGTAAGCCAGCAACGTGCACTCGCAGCCCTGTCCTGGTATGCTGTAACACTGACATAGCATAACTGCATCTACCCCTTCCAGGGCTGCCTGGCACAGGAGCTTGAGGGCTGCAAAATATTCTTAACCCTTGGGCCTGTATCAGTGGCCAGGTAGTAACTTGGCCAGGGGTTCATCGCTGAAGAGTCCAAGCCCATCTGTTCTTCAGAGAGTAACGAGATCCTGCTCACAAAATGAGTTTCCAAATTTGCCCTTCTTTCTTATATTCTTCACGATGTTTATGTAAAAAGATAAGTGGAGGTATTAATGTGGGTCTTAAACTATTGTAATACCATAATCATGATTATTTGCAATGCTTTTGTTAGAGATGATAGTTGTACTCCATATGAATGTCTAAAATATAGATATGAACAATTGGGTAGAGCAAGAGTGAATTTCAGCTGTTTCACTAATCTCTCTTCTGCTGCATCTAAACAGCTGCCACATTGGTAGCCAGAACGATGCACAAGTCACAAGAGAACTAGAGGCAGACACATAAAAAGAGATTAAAAAGACCAAAATACAAATATTTAAAGGGAATTTGAAAAGCTATTAGGAAAAAAAAAAGAATCCTTGAAATTTCTATACTTTGTGCTTTCATCATTTGGAGCAAAATTTTAATTGCCTACTTACAGTCTGAATGAGACTCCAGGACATTTCCCCACTGTTTAATCCTGTGATCCAGCTCATTTTTTTCCCTTGCTGATCCCTTTCTCTTTCCACTAGGGACTAGGGCTGCAACTCACCCTGACCAGCAGAACAAAGCAGCTTGTCTTTCGAATGGTGAACCAAGCAGTGGCGAGACGTCCATATTTTAGTAAGGTTTTCCCCGCAACGGTCCCTTTTTATTTGGATCCCAGAACATGAAAAAGCCTGTAGAAAGGAGGAGCATGGCCTGCAGAAATCATTTCTGTCTGAGCAAAAGCCCTTCACATGTCTCTCCTGGGCTCAGCAATGTGGAGGAGGGGGCAGAGCAGCCCCATGAGCTCCTCCCGGGACCATCAGTTCCCCAGGGCCCCTGTGTCCTCTCGCTGGCGCCCCGGACCGCCACCAGCCCAGAGCAGGTGCAACGGTGGATGTGGAGACCGAAAGGGCTGTCTTTGGTTTTACTGCCAGTTCTGCATCTGCCTTTTGTTATCTGAAATGACCTCTATGGGTATCTGCTCTGCCCGCTCTCGTCTGCCTCTTCTGCCTGCACTGCAAGGTCTTTGGGTCAGGGTGTGATCTGCAGACATCTGGGCTACACTCAGCATGGTGACGATATTTGGGCTGCTATCATAAGACTTTTCTCAGCCTAGCTTTCCCCTCAGCCTAGCTCTTTTAGCCTTTTCTCAGCCTAGCTCTAGTAAAGAATGGGGAGATTTGCCTTCCTGTTGGGTTGTCTACAACCTTCGGTATAAACAAATATAACTCTTAAAACTGATTTTCAGATTTTTTTTCCTTCTAGATTGATATAGACTGAATGGACTTATCCTTCTTCCTTAGTCAACTATCAGAGTAAACAGGAACTGGTTGTTTGGAAACTTAATCCTTACAGCTTGTATTTAAACCATTATATTTCACATATTCCCACTTCTTGGCTATTGTTGTTCATATTTTAACACTATTTTAAAAGGAAATGTGCAATTTATGACAAGTTAAAGGTGTGAATGACTGAATCAATGCCATCATTGATTTCACTGAAAGCAGAATCAAATGCTCAATCAAACTGAACACCTTGGAACCTAATCCTGCAGACTTTATTCAGATTAAATCCCTGTTGAAAACACTGGGGAATTTGGCATAAGCCTTTCATTATCAGAAACCTAGATTTCCATTGCAAAAGCTATTGCAAGACTGCTACTGGCCATTAAATCTGCTCTTTACCTGGGATAAAGTCTTAATATAAATTGTTTAAACCGAACCTGTTTTAACTGTAAGTTTGAGGGGATCAGGACAGGTTTGATGATGCATCTAAAGAACAGATAGTGTGTATCTGACACATTTTTGTGCTATGTCAACAAAATAGTACAACTATATTTTGTGCAAAATATAATTCACAACTAAGGCAACTGCTCATTTTGTCAGTCAGTGTAGCCATATTTTATTTTCACATCCACCAGTCCATGAGACATTAATGATTAACTTAATGCATCTGGTAAACAATAAACTGGATCTTTTGCTCATACATGTTCCATAGGAGGGGTTTTGTATATTCAAGGTCTTTTTCTTAATTATTCATTTCTTTTCTTGAAAGTATAGTTACATTACAAAAATATAAGACAGCTATAAATTTGATTTGATTTAGGTAAGGAAGAAATGGCTAGTCATTTGAAAATAGGTTTTACTTAGGCAACAGCTTTGAAAGAAATAAATTTTGATTACCACAAATGGTACAAAACATCTGAATATCATTCCTCTATTGTAAATCACAAACTGTTGCAACTAACTATACAGATTCTAACACACCCGTAGTGTATGCACACTGATGAGAAGCATTTTTGCAATAAATACACTTTGCATATGACATTTAAAGCAGTTGATTAAGGGAAAGAGATAATTAAAAGTTGATAGAAGTGTTGGATTTCCATTTATGCACTTTCTATCTTTTATAATTGCATTAGTGTTATACAAATGTATTCTACCATTCCTGTAAGTATTAGGACTGACTTCCTAGATTATTTGGAGTGAAAATATTTATGCTTTCATATTAAGAAACATGCTTCAAGAGATAGTTTAAAATATTTTCACTCCAAATAATCTAGGAAGTCAGTCCTAATACTTACAGGAATGGTAGAATACATTTGTATAACACTAATGCAATTATAAAAGATAGAAAGTGCATAAATGGAAATCCAACACTTCTATCAACTTTTAATTATCTCTTTCCCTTAATCAACTGCTTTAAATGTCATATGCAAAGTGTATTTATTGCAAAAATGCTTCTCATCAGTGTGCATACACTACGGGTGTGTTAGAATCTGTATAGTTAGTTGCAACAGTTTGTGATTTACAATAGAGGAATGATATTCAGATGTTTTGTACCATTTGTGTTAATCAAAATTTATTTCTTTCAAAGCTGTTGCCTAAGTAAAACCTATTTTCAAATGACTAGCCATTTCTTCCTTACCTAAATCAAATCAAATTTATAGCTGTCTTATATTTTTGTAATGTAACTATACTTTCAAGAAAATAAATGAATAATTAAGAAAAAGACCTTGAATATACAAAACCCCTCCTATGGAACATGTATGAGCAAAAGATCCAGTTTATTGTTTACCAGATGCATTAAGTTAATCATTAATGTCTCATGGACTGGTGGATGTGAAAATAAAATATGGCTACACTGACTGACAAAATGAGCAGTTGCCTTAGTTGTGAATTATATTTTGCACAAAATATAGTTGTACTATTTTGTTGACATAGCACAAAAATGTGTCAGATACACACTATCTGTTCTTTAGATGCATCATCAAACCTGTCCTGATCCCCTCAAACTTACAGTTAAAACAGGTTCGGTTTAAACAATTTATATTAAGACTTTATCCCAGGTAAAGAGCAGATTTAATGGCCAGTAGCAGTCTTGCAATAGCTTTTGCAATGGAAATCTAGGTTTCTGATAATGAAAGGCTTATGCCAAATTCCCCAGTGTTTTCAACAGGGATTTAATCTGAATAAAGTCTGCAGGATTAGGTTCCAAGGTGTTCAGTTTGATTGAGCATTTGATTCTGCTTTCAGTGAAATCAATGATGGCATTGATTCAGTCATTCACACCTTTAACTTGTCATAAATTGCACATTTCCTTTTAAAATAGTGTTAAAATATGAACAACAATAGCCAAGAAGTGGGAATATGTGAAATATAATGGTTTAAATACAAGCTGTAAGGATTAAGTTTCCAAACAACCAGTTCCTGTTTACTCTGATAGTTGACTAAGGAAGAAGGATAAGTCCATTCAGTCTATATCAATCTAGAAGGAAAAAAAATCTGAAAATCAGTTTTAAGAGTTATATTTGTTTATACCGAAGGTTGTAGACAACCCAACAGGAAGGCAAATCTCCCCATTCTTTACTAGAGCTAGGCTGAGAAAAGGCTAAAAGAGCTAGGCTGAGGGGAAAGCTAGGCTGAGAAAAGTCTTATGATAGCAGCCCAAATATCGTCACCATGCTGAGTGTAGCCCAGATGTCTGCAGATCACACCCTGACCCAAAGACCTTGCAGTGCAGGCAGAAGAGGCAGACGAGAGCGGGCAGAGCAGATACCCATAGAGGTCATTTCAGATAACAAAAGGCAGATGCAGAACTGGCAGTAAAACCAAAGACAGCCCTTTCGGTCTCCACATCCACCGTTGCACCTGCTCTGGGCTGGTGGCGGTCCGGGGCGCCAGCGAGAGGACACAGGGGCCCTGGGGAACTGATGGTCCCGGGAGGAGCTCATGGGGCTGCTCTGCCCCCTCCTCCACATTGCTGAGCCCAGGAGAGACATGTGAAGGGCTTTTGCTCAGACAGAAATGATTTCTGCAGGCCATGCTCCTCCTTTCTACAGGCTTTTTCATGTTCTGGGATCCAAATAAAAAGGGACCGTTGCGGGGAAAACCTTACTAAAATATGGACGTCTCGCCACTGCTTGGTTCACCATTCGAAAGACAAGCTGCTTTGTTCTGCTGGTCAGGGTGAGTTGCAGCCCTAGTCCCTAGTGGAAAGAGAAAGGGATCAGCAAGGGAAAAAAATGAGCTGGATCACAGGATTAAACAGTGGGGAAATGTCCTGGAGTCTCATTCAGACTGTAAGTAGGCAATTAAAATTTTGCTCCAAATGATGAAAGCACAAAGTATAGAAATTTCAAGGATTCTTTTTTTTTTCCTAATAGCTTTTCAAATTCCCTTTAAATATTTGTATTTTGGTCTTTTTAATCTCTTTTTATGTGTCTGCCTCTAGTTCTCTTGTGACTTGTGCATCGTTCTGGCTACCAATGTGGCAGCTGTTTAGATGCAGCAGAAGAGAGATTAGTGAAACAGCTGAAATTCACTCTTGCTCTACCCAATTGTTCATATCTATATTTTAGACATTCATATGGAGTACAACTATCATCTCTAACAAAAGCATTGCAAATAATCATGATTATGGTATTACAATAGTTTAAGACCCACATTAATACCTCCACTTATCTTTTTTACATAAACATCGTGAAGAATATAAGAAAGAAGGGCAAATTTGGAAACTCATTTTGTGAGCAGGATCTCGTTACTCTCTGAAGAACAGATGGGCTTGGACTCTTCAGCGATGAACCCCTGGCCAAGTTACTACCTGGCCACTGATACAGGCCCAAGGGTTAAGAATATTTTGCAGCCCTCAAGCTCCTGTGCCAGGCAGCCCTGGAAGGGGTAGATGCAGTTATGCTATGTCAGTGTTACAGCATACCAGGACAGGGCTGCGAGTGCACGTTGCTGGCTTACGTTGAGCTTCTCGTCCAGCAACACTCCCAAGTCCTTCTCCTCAGGGCTGCTCTCAATCCATTCTGAGCCCAGCCTATGGTTGTGCTTGGGATTGTGCTGACCCACGTGCAGGACCTTGCACTTGGCCTTGTTGAACTTCATGCGGTTCGCATGGGCCCACCTCTCCAGCCTGTCAAGGTCCCTCTGGATGGCATCCCTTCCCTCCAGCATGTTGACCACACCACACAGCTTGGTGTCATCAGCAAACTTGCTGAGGGTGCACTTGATCCCATTGTCCATGTTGCTGACAAAGATGTTAAACAGCACCACATGTGAAATTCTGTAACTTTCCTGAGTCTGCCAAGCCCGTTCTTCTCCCTCCCTCCGTCCCTCCCTCCCTCCCTCCCTCCCTCCAGTGATTTTTACTCCAACTCATTGCATTAATCTTTAGATTAAAAATAGATAGATAGATACATAGATAGACAGACAGATAAACAGCTATCCCTTTGAGCCCAGGTTGTATGCTTCTGAATGTCTTATGGCTGTGACCCTGGTAGGAAATGTGGAGCATTGTGATCAGGCTCACGACTGTTGTGTCAGGAGGGATTGCTGCTGCTGCTGCTGCTGCCGCCTCACAAGGTTGGTGAGGTGGCGACAGGGTTTGATTAAGGTGCTGAACTCCAGGGCCAGGACAGTGGCTGCTCCCAGCCCAGACCTTGAAGTGACTATTTTTGGAAGAGAGGAATCCAAGCACTCTTTTCAATATTCACTGCTGCATTGCTTATCTGGCCTCAGTAAATCCCAGGGTCAGGTCGTGCTGGACATGGAGCTTGGGGACCACACTGGGGACATCACCAGCTGTGGGGAGCATGTGTTCGGAGCTCAGTCCTGATCCAAGCTTCATCTGTTTGAATTTAGCCCCCAGACGACATTGTGATGACCAGACACACAAAAACAGGACCCTGATTTAACATCAGAGGAAAGAAAAACCTTTTTTCAGCATGAAGGCTTGGGCCTGAAATGTGTTATATGATTTTATTTCACCTTTTCTTTCCTGTTTTTTACTTATGGTAAATTCTTTATGTTTCTGATCATTCTTAGAGCTTTTTTTTTTTTTTCCCATAGTAACATGGTTCACTCTTGCAGAAATGTATGCAAATTAACTTTTTATGAAAAATGGGGGCAGAAATAAAACATTATGCTGCTCTTGCAAAATAAAAAATCATTAGTGATTGCCAAAAGCAACAAAGTTGATCTCTTGGCAGCATATTGTATATAATTACAAATTTTCTATTCTATTTCAGTCCTGTGAACAGTAGAAGAATAGCCCTATCATAGGACACAAAATAATTCTGACACCATGGTAACTCACTCGTCTACCTCATTCTGACCAACTTCACATGAGCATTGTTTCAGACAAGCCACATTTTCAGTGGAGCTTTGAGAAGGAGGGAGAGAGCAAACACTTTTTCATTACTTGAAAAGTGCCAAGGATGCTATAAGCATACCTCAGGCAGATTTAATTGTAATATTAATTAACTGGTTCACTTACTCACTAATTAATCTGCTGCCCCCTCTTTTTCACACTAATGTATTTCAGAAGCAGATTCAGAAGAAACGTTAGAAAAGTTTCTTTTGACAATCTCTGAACTAAAATTTGCAGAAGTATGTGTACAAAAATTGCATTAGGATCAGAGTGGCAATGATGAATCAACTACCTTCATATGATCTAGTAATTTAAAAGTAGGAAGAGGCAGCTATTTATTGACTGGATAGTATGACTGAAAGACAATCAAAATATATCTTAAGAAACAATCCTTAGAGTTGCTATACACTAATAAATATATGTACCAATGATAACCATGTAACAGGAAATGCTGCCATGTCTTCAACTACAAGCATTTCTCAACCACAGAGAAATACACAACAGATATTAATATTCAATCAGTATTATCAAACACACAGAAAACTCTACATAGGCTGTATCCTGCACGCTCTGCCTCGTTATTCATCTCTTTATTAAAATTTTTCAGCTTCTCCATGCAAATAACTGCTCCCATGTCTATGAAAGCCAACCTGCAAGAAAAGCGTTCCCCCATTAGTGGCACTCCCATCTTATTGATTTGGAAACAAGACATGTCTGTCATCCAAAATAGGAGACTGCCAGCCTGCTGATGAGATGCACAGCACTGTTACTTGTTCAGTAAGGGCTTGTAATACCGGAGTTTAATCTAAGGTACTCTTATGCATAGACCAGTTTTAGAAGCATTTTCCATATATTGGTTACAATTTCTCTTCCCTTTTGACAGAAAAGCTTTCCCTAGAGAGCTTCAATTTATAAGCATATGGACAGAAAAAATATTCATATTTTTCTTGCTGCTTTGCTAGTGCAAAGATGGAGAGCTTCTAAAGGGGGAGCAGGTAGAGAAGAGCATATTCAGATCTCTTGCTTTAGGCTGTGGTAAATATGTAACTCCAGTGCTAGCTAAAGGGCCAAGTCAAGGTTTACATATGGCACAGCATGACAAAGGTGCCACTGGTTGCAATTTTGAGCACTAAGTGCAAACATCTTTTATCACCTTTTGGGACTTACGACCTGTTTAAAAGGAAGACTGAACCACAGGGCCTAAATGACTTTTCCAAGATCAGACAGCAAACCTGGGCTAGAATAGGAAGGAAGTCAATGTCTTCAAGTACAGGGAGACACTTAGCACTGAGCCACATTTTCTGCCTTTAAAATGTTTTTATAGGTAGGTAGAATAAGTATCATACATGGAAGAAATGATGCATAACATAACTTAATGGTTTATTGACAATGTCTTGGGACAGGTTGCATAGTTTTCTCATGGCTTCAGCACCCTAAGGGTTAAATTATTTTCCAAGCCATGATATATTTCTTCCTCACTAGCATTACTTAGATAAAGAGACAAAATGCATCCTGCTAATAAGTATTGTTAAACTGTTTCACAGAGGTAGTCCAGTGTTTTGGCTCAGCTCTTACTCTAAGGGTTCATTCAAGCTTATACTTCCAACAGTGGTGATGAAATCAGTGTTCTTTCTTCAGATGAATTGCCTCTGAGACTGCAATAAAGTTAAAGCACTTAACACTATCTTTTTGTTGGAAAATTTTTCCCCATCAAAATTGAAGAAAAATTATTTGGTTTATAGCTAAAGATGTCAACTTTATTACACTTAAGGTACTAAGCATCTTTCAGTGGGCAATATGAAACAGCCAGTGATACAATTTATACTTGTAAATAGGAGAAATTACCAGGGAATAACATTTCACACAGAATGGGTTCAAAATGGTCTAAAATAGTCAATGAATAAATGTTAAAGACTTTTTGGATGGATGATGACCTGATCCCACTGTATTCACACATTTTCACAAAAGTTGTGGTTGAGCAACACATGGGGTCACTATCACACATACTCTTATAATCACATGTTGATAAAACAGAAAGTAATTCTTAAATCTGACAAATTACTGAACCAAAGAGACACAGGGAAAGCATTGTGACAGTAAATTGCTCATAAGTTATATTTCCCTCAATTTTTTGTTTGTATACTGACTCAGAATTCTTTGGTGTCATCAGCCTGCCAAAACTGATACAAAAAATCCTCCAAAGCTGGCCAAGTGGAACATGTCACTTTCCATTAAGAATCTGACTGGGAACATTACATATTTGCTATCTGAATTGTTAATATGCATTGCAAGTAAATGGTCCAGTTGTCAGAGCAGTAAAACAATGTGCATTTCAAGGTAAAAAAATGCTTTTGAAAAAGGTATAAGTTGATAGTTGAAACAGCATTTCAAATTAAATGCATTTACACCAATTTTTTCTGGAAGTCCCTTCTCCAAATTGTGACTTACTTAGTTTCTTGAAGACATTAACAAAGAAGTGGGAGGAGACTTCTGTTTTGATTGCAGTAGCCTTTCAGGAAGGTCTGCAATGGTAAATGATCATGGTAATTTGGTGTTCTGCTCTGTCTCAGCAGCTAAACCCTTGCAATAAAGTAAATTTTCATTGACTATAAATTGACTTTTTTTCTAAGCAAAGTGGTAGGTTTCTATTTGTATCACTTTTGATCCCAGACCCCATTTACAGAAGAACAATTTTGTGTCAATTTCTAAATCTACTAGGTTGAGATTGTCAGTAATTTGTGTAGACTTGGGCAATATTCAGTATCCTGCAACGTCTTGTGTTTGCTAGGAAAAACAAACAAGAAGGAAGTTAACCCACAGAACTGAGAGTTAATATGGCATGCACCAGCATATCACTCTGTCTTTAAGATGTAGTCCTCAGTATAAAAGGAAATTTTTCAGAGCACATGAGACTGAGAAAATACGATTATCTGAAAATTGCTGGAAATCTTCCTTGCTTTCTGGATTAAGAATTCACCGTGCATTTCCCCACTTAATAACTGCCTCATTTTAAAGACAGTCTACTTCCATTTTTGTAACTTTAGAAAAGGTAGTGGCAGGTTTTCTTGTAAGGCAGTAGCAACTCTCTTTCAAATTGCAAGTGAAAGCCTACTTTAACTCAGTGAAATAAGAGATACAGTGTGTGTGAGAGGCAATTGTCATAAGAATTGCATCTGGCCAGGTACACATTTGTATTGCTTTCTGGGTGGGAGAGTCTTGAAAGGTTAAAAAAATAGCCCTTTGATTGAGTTAGGGCATTTTCATCTCTTTTCAATCGTACTATGAACATTTTTTGCACACTGAAAAATGCGTTCCAAGGCTTATGAAACAGATTATCTATTGAAGTCTGAGTGAAGTAGGGTATTTGCCACCATCTGGTTGTGAACCCTATAGAGAAGCTATGAATGGGTCTGCTTGCTATTTAAGTGGTAGCCATATCCACACTGGTGTCCCAATTAGGAAAAAAAAAAAAAAAAGTTATTTAATTGGAAAGACAAGTTCACACATTTCCAAATTTTATGGCAGGCCCAGATGAGACCAAAGAAAAGAAAACCCAACAAAAATAAAAAATGGTTATGTCAAAACTGGATTTTTTTCAAATTGGCACAGAAGTGACCATATTTTACTCAACGAAATTCTGAACTATCCTGGATGGGATGGGGGAGGGAAGAAAAATATTTAATTATTTTTCTGATATAAAGAGGGAAGAAGAAGCATGTGGACTCCAAAATGGCACCTTTCCAGGAACCTGATGAAAAATCTGTTATCTTTTGAGAAAGAAATTAAGTTTTGTAGGTTTCTAAAATGCACAATGAAAGGCTTATATACTGCCTGCATTTTTAAGATTTTTTTTTTCTCTGCATTTTGGAGGAGCTCCTGTTGTCCTAGTTTAAAAGGTAGCCCATGTTTACTAGACCTGAATGTATCACCTGCAGCGAAGGCAAAACTCCTTTCTAATCTGATTCAGAAATCACTGACTGATTCTTTTCAATTCTACTGCATATAACTACCTTTCTCTAAAGTAACTAATGCACAGATACTTACAACCCTGTACAGGCCAGACACAATTACCTTTTTATAACTATTTTTAGCCATTTTCCTACAGAAGTGTATGTTAATGTAATTCTCATGAGCATTAGGTACATGGTTACTCGAAATCTTAAAACTAGCAAACTGTTAGGTCAGTATAATGGCTACAGGAATCAGTACTTAACACACTTGAATAATTTTATTTTTAAAATATTCCATTTATTTTAAGCTGAAACAACAACAACAACAACAAATAATCCTTATTCCTCAGTAGTATTATAAATAGCAAAGGGCTTAAAATGTCATCAGAGCTTCAGTTTGAGTTTCGTTCCACCAGTGCAAGATAATATCCTTTGAAATCTAAATATAATCATGAAATTTCATTTAATATCTTTCATGTAAGTTGGATTGCCAGTAGCTAGAATGACCCATTCAGTTTGTCCCCAAAACTGAAGCCACTTTTTTTCCCCACATATATCAGTCGTGAATCAGTAGCTTCTAAATAGTGAAAGGTGGACTGGCATTTCCATATTTTTAGTATAGATAGATGAGATTATATTGAAAATAACCAACCATGTTTCTATTCCTCTCACCTGCATATTATTGTGGGAAATAATGCATGATACTTTATATTCATAGAATCACAGAATCATAGAATCATAGAATCATAGAATGGTTTGGGTTGGAAGGGACCTTAAAGATCATCTAGTTCCAACCCTCCTGTGATGGGCAGGGACACCCTCCGTTAGACTATGTTCCCCAAAGCCCCATCCAACCTGGTCTTAAACACTTCCAGGGATGGGGCAGCCACAACCTCTCTGGGCAACCTGTTCCAGTACCTCACCACTCCAACAGTAAAGACTTTCTTTCTAACATCTAATCTAAATCGACCCTCCATCAGCTTGAACCCATTACCCCTTGTCCTGTCACTACACTCCCTGATAAACAGTCCCTCCCCATCTTTCCTGTAGGCCCCTTCAGATATTGGAAAGCCGCAATTAGATCTCCCCAGAGCTGCCTTTTCTCCAGGCTGAACCATCCCAACTCTCTCAGTGTGTCCTCATAGGAGAGGTGCTCCAGCCCTCCGATCAGCTTCGTGGCCGTCCTCTGGACTCGTTCCAACAGTTCCATGTCTCTCCTGTACTGGGGCCCCCAGAGCTGGACGCAGTACTCCAGGTGGGGTCTCACCAGAGCGGAGTAGAGGGGCAGGATCACCTCCCTCGACCTGCTGGTCACGCCTCTTTGGATGCAGCCCAGGACACTGCAGACTGCATTGGCTTTCTGGGCTGCAAGTGCACATTACTGGCTTACGTTGAGCTTCTCATCCACCAACATCCCCCAGTCCTTATCCCCAGGGCTGCTCTCAATCCATTCCTTGCCCAGCCTGTAGTCGTGCTTGGGATTGCCCCGACCCACATGCAGGACCTTGCACTTGGCCTTGTTGAACTTCATGCGGTTCGCATGGGCCCACCTCTCCAGCCTGTCAAGGTCCCTCTGGATGGCATCCCTTCCCTCCAGCGTGTCGACCACACCACACAGCTTGGTGTCATCGGCGAACTTGCTGAGGGTGCACTCGATCCCATTGTCCATGTCGCTGACAAAGATGTTGAACCGTGCCGGTCCCAGTACCAACCCCTGAGGAACACCACTCGTCACCATTCTCCACTTGGACATTGAGCTGTTGACCACAACTATTTGAGTGCGACCATCCACCCAATTCCTTATCCACTGAGTGGTCCATCCATTGAATCTATGTCTCTCCAATTTAGAGACAAGGATGTTGTGCAGGACAGTGTCAAATGCCTTGCATATTCTACAGCAATGAAATATCAGATACTGAAAAATGGGACCAAAATCCTTATTACCTTGAATATACCAAGTTAAGTAGCTGTTTTTGCCAAGGAAAACATAAAAAAATTCTGGCACTGGATTAGCAACAGAATTATACCTAAACCAACAAATGCAGAGCATGACACTTGTTCAGCTGAAAAAAGGAAAACATTAAAGGGAAGTGTAAAGAATATATGATATATTCCAAAATACTATTCTGAAATACTAAGTTACTGCATAGATGTGTACATATTATAGAAACGTTCACATAATTCTATGTCTTTCAAGGATCTTTTTCTAGGAAAATGGGCAGCACTTCAGGCAGAAAAAAGCACAATTCCCAAAAAGGCTTCATTTGCCTGACGGCTTTATCTGAAGACATGTAGCAAATGCATGTTAAATAAGCATGTGGGGCAAACCTGTAATCAGACTTCTAGAGTTAGATCTACGGCAGCATGTGCCGGAGTCAATATATCTGTAAATGAACACAAGATAGCAATGGGGATGTTTGAAAATTTACCAAAACTGATGTCATACCCTAGAAATATATTGGCATCCGCATCCTCTGGTCAGGCGACTCTTTATGTTGTCATGTTACAGACTCCACCTTCCCAGGCTCTGCTTAAGCAAAAAGGCCAGAAGGCAGAGAGCCAGGGAAGTGACTGAAGGTTGATATACATGTGCCATCATATTACAATGTATGAGGGATCCCCTGCAATGGGTAAGAGCTGTGGAGTAGCTCTACTGTCCTGTCTGTTCACCAGTCAACACAGCTGAGACTGAAAGGAGATTAAGGAAGAAACTAGAGTATAAATGTGGCTCTGAATTACAGTCTCTTTTCTGTTCTGCTCATGGAATGTTATAGCTATGTGCTACTTTCAAAAATTGGACAAAAAATTGTAGGCTATAGTCTAGATCACACATTTAAAGTCTAACAGCCTAGTCCATAACCTGCAATTTTTCATCTGTTTTTGGATTCATACATGTAGTATCTGTTAGCAATGCGTATTGGAATGTTGGGCAAAAGCCATTAAAGTTTTATATCCATAACTTCAGTCTGAATTTTGGTAAACTATCTCCTGTGTACATGAGAAAACTGCATGTGCAGTATTTGTGTTCTTAGTGAGACTGATGAAAATATTTGAAATATCACAATGGGGATCAGTAAAATTCAACAAGATGCATTTTTTAAAGATCTGTATATTTATTTAGGTAGAGGTGGTCTGTGAAGGAACTAATTGATAAAGGAAGAAAAAATTAAAGATCCTCCAAACTTGCAATCTGTGTCTGCTTAGTGCTAGAAGGTCTCAATCCTGAGGAAGTAAATTTCTTGTGTTGGTCCTTCTCAGTGCACTCAAAGGCTTTGACCTCAGGACAGTTCATCAACAAGGGCTGCCTACTTTACCTACTAGAAGCTATATCTGACTGATCAGCCTTTAAACTCAACAAAGCAGAAAAGAGGAAGCCTGAGATGAGAGTGACCCAGATTTCTTTATATCCTTCCCTACGTTGATTTATAATATCTAACCCCTAGGAGCACATTCTAACCACTAGCTTCTGCTGCATTACGAAGTAACCACTCTCAAATTTTCTCATAAAAGCTGTTTTACTGTATGTAGGAGACACAAATATTTACTACAGCAGGATCTATAACTTGTGTCTCCCAAAAAGGTACACTGTCTAGCAACCAAGCCAGTTTTTCTTCTCCCTGGCCAAAGGAAGAATACTTGTGCAATGAGCCTGACATGGAGGGAGAAGCTCCCATTTGCCAGGAGGGCAGCATCCTCCTTCTTGACATTTCCTAGGTGGCCCCTTTATTGATGTTCTGGCATCTTTGTACCTTGTATTTAGGTGTCACACCAGGGGCAGCAGGTGCTGTAAAACTAGGTACGGTTCTATATTTGGATCTAGATGGTGATAACGATTTGGTTCAATCCAGTGTACTGTGACACAGTGGCTGCAGCCTCAATAGGTCATTGTAAAATGTAACCTATATCCTACAAGTAACTCGTTTAGATGCTATACTGTTTTCTTCATTAGGCTCAAATTCCTAGATGGAAACACTATATGATATGATCACAGTGTTTGTCTCAGAAGAGCAAGGTAAATTCATGGCTCCACATTAATTAATATCTATAGGATATTGGTCTTAGGTTCTAAGAAATCTTACACAAAAACACATGAGACATAGACATATAAAGAGAGAGTTCAGAATGTGCATAAATTTAAATTAAATCTGAACAAGGTTTTAATGTTTTGCCAAAATAAAAGACTGCAGAAATAGAATTACTAAATAGATCAAAATGTCTCATATTTGAACTTTATAGTTTTGGCTCATTGGTCATCTGTCTTTTGTGTCATATTTAAATTGTTCACATGTTGTTTGTTATGATATTTCTGTTAAAGCTGAGAAATTTTCCTAAATAAAAAAAGTTAAGAAAACAGTTAATGAAAACCCCAAACCAAGCCAAAGTTTGCATGGGAAAAAACAGAGAATGTCTTATTGGCAGAAGCTTTTTCTGTCTAGGCTGGGCTTTCTGTTCAAGAGCAAACAGAGATAAAAATCCCCTAAGAATGAACAATGTAGGAATGAACAATGTTATATGGAATACAGGGGTATGAGAATGGCAGTTAAGGACCTTCATCTTGGGTGTTAGCATCTTGATCAAGTGCCATAAAGACAAGGCTACCAGCCATCCTATGGCTAATGTCTGCCCCTAAGTCTGAAAAAAATCTTCTGTGGGTCTAAGGTCTGACAAGCACAGAGCAGGAGAAGTCTTGAAAAATCACAATTCAATGGGACAAATACATCGTTTCCTGCCCAGTTCTATTCATTAGCTGTTGGTCAGTGAATATAGAAAAAGAAAATGAAATCTGATGCTCTGACATAGTTTCCTAAAATTTATTTGGCTAAATAATTTACAAAAATTAAATTATTTGTAAAACAATCATTCAACATTAAGTGTCAAAGGAACTTCATGCCTAAAACACACAGTACACTCATCTGCTCTGGGACAGCATTCCCTATTTAATACTGTATCCTATTTCTAACAGTGCTCAGAGGACCAATTGCAGAGGCAGCAGCTATGAAACTGGAAAGCAAAGAAACAAAGAATAAAACCATAACTCCTGCAGACATGCATATACCTGTAGCACTCTATATCTAATATTATACAATATAGAACTTATTTTAAAAAGCAGCACATTTCCCCCTGTTGGAATCTAAGCAGTATTTGCTTTAAACATCACAGGCTCATACTTTATACATGGGTAATTTTTTCTCAAAAAAAAAAAAAAAAAAAAAAGAGTGATCCAAAAGTTTTATACCTGCAGAATGTCCTTTTATTTCAAAGCAACAAAATATGCCTAGTGCTATTTCATTCAATAATGATCTGTGGTCTCTCAGCTCCCGACAGCTGGCCACGTGATTAGTCCTTCCAGACAAATAGGATTGTTTCTCCACTCCTGTAATTGATTCTGATGTGCAGGTCTGGACATTGTTTCTGTGTTGTGCCACTTTGATTCGCCTATTTAATTGAAAATGTGTTATGTTTACAGAACATCAGAGGGAGTATATAATCCATTTGTAAAAGTCTGTTGAAGCAACTTTAAGCCACAAGATGGCAATGGTGTTTACATTTTTTATTAGCACTTAGATTATGTGCTGTTATATAACCTGCACTTTGGTTTATGATAAAAAATAATTGAGATTTCACTCCAGAGTGGCATCTTTAAATCTCTAACCATATATTTAAAACTTTAGCCATGGCATTCTCACCACCAGGGAACATGCCTACCTTTCCCAAGCCAAAGGAAGGCATGATGGCACTTTGGTGCAGAGAGGCATCAGTTGGTTCATTGCAAGACAGCTTGAGTCGAAGGGCCACAATTCATTCACTTTGGACTATGTGCGAGCTACCATAGATCTACTGGTCTCCTTGGCACTCTGCTTTCCCATGCAGATGGACTTTATGCACTGGGTGCATCCACCGAGCACGTCTATACCTCACTGCTTTATGTTGGATAGAGATACAATGGATGCCTCAGAGAAAGCAAAGCCAAGAAACACCCGGCAGAAATTCTGTGATGGCATATAGCAAGCTTCCATGTGCCCAGAGGTGCTCCCTGGTCCCCTCACAGGGTTCATAACCCCTTCGACTCCTTCTTCCTAGCTCGGGCAAGGCAACACCAACTGCCTCACACACACCTATGGCTCGTAGTGCAGGCTGCTTCAAATCCAGACATTTCTCTCCCAGAGATGCTCATTTACTAACATGGATTTAATTTCTTCAATAGCATCCTAATATCCATACTTAACCACCTCTGAAAATTTAATCCTCCATGTCCTTTACATTTACTGACAAATTGGTTGGCTTGGTTGGTTAGTAGACCTTCTGTCCCAAGATGCTTGTCTCATGCTCTTGAGACATGATCTAAAGCCTACTGAAGGGAGTAGAATCACTACCTGATTTCAGCAGGATTTGAAACTCCTGACATTTAGTCTTCCCCCTGTGCTGTTACTGCCAACCCATCCTTACTCCACCATGATTTTTTAATGTGTATATATATATGCATATTAAAACCCACAACAGAAAGAAAAGAAGCAGCAGAGCAAATACAGGATCATCAAAGTAGACTCGTAACCCTGCAATTGTAACTGCATTACATCCTTCAGCATAGAGCTTAAGAGTTTGTTTATTTAATGACGTGCTTCAATTTCGAGTATAAGATTTTAGGCCAGGGAATATTTGTTGCTTTTTTTTTGCCTAAAACATGCCTACAGTACAGAACTAGACAGAAATGAGTAATACAATACAGAAACACTAGAATATGATAAACAGCCTCACAATAATCAACACTGATGAACATCATCTTGTCTGTTTTATTATAATCTCAAATATAGTAAGTAATGATTTCAGACTGAGAATGCACCCACAGGGTGACTTCAGAACATGAAAACAGTCTTCACAGAGGAAAGCAAAGGGGGCAAAATGGGGTCTTAAGGAAGAAGGTCTAGTGCAATTTTGGCCATTAGAAGATTCAATCAACAATGGAAACTCACAAAGATGTATGAGCGAGTCTATCTCTGACAATTGTGTTGAGCAGAGGGAAACAGGATGGAAGCGGAGAGGGAGATTTCTTAAAGATGAAATACTGAGACGTATTTTGCACAGCAATGGATTATTGATCCCAAAGGCAAGAATGGCAAAGAGGAACATCCAAACAGCTGCTTGGGCTCTGGGTCAGAAAGGCATCTTTATTCAATACATTATTTAAGCATATGAGCATATGATTCATTGTTGCCCTGAACAGAAATGCATTTAGTCAGGTTTCTGAATAGAGACCTAAATAAATATTGAGAGGTAGGAGACAAGACAGTAGAGGACTGAGCTGTGAAATCAAAGGGAAGGTAATATTTCAAGGCAGTTACCATAATGCTGAAATCCAAGGAGAATTCAAGGAGGATGAAGGTGGTATTTGACTACAAGAATGGCGTTAGTTACTTAAGTATAACCAGTTTCAGCATATTGGAAAAGGTCTCAAGAAGTATTTCAAAGAAGCGAGAGAAGAACAAAGGGCACAACAGCTCAGGGAGAGGCGGGTGTTGAATAGGGAGTTGGGAACAACAGTGTTAGGGAATGTAGCACGTGCGTTGTGAAGTGGTGGGCTGTGATGGCAAGAAGACAAAAAAGAGGGTGAGAGGAGACAGAGAGTGTTGGAAATGGAACTGTTGGGGAAGGGGGAGAGGGAGGTGAAGGGGTACTGTGCAGCTCAGCTGGCAGCCAGTAGTGTCAATCTGGCCCATGAAATGTTTCAGTCTGGTTCATCAGTTGTCCCCAGAGGAAGAGGAGGAGGAAGGTGCCACCCTGTTCTGGTGCTCCCACAAAAGGGAATGCTTTCTCCTGTGCCTGCTGCTGTCAAAATTGGTGATGCTGAGGGACAGTGATCGCAGGTGGAGACCTGGCTTCCAGACAGCTGTTGCCTCCTCTTGCTTCCTATGGAGCAGCCTCGCTGCATAAGTGGGGCATCAGCTTGCTCTCCTGCTGCCCCGCTTCGTGCTTTCTGGTGTGCTCCTGCGAGGCAATATTCAGTGAGGTTTGAAGTAAGTTGACTTATAGCTTAAGCATGATTGTGCATTAAGACTATTCATCAGAAACCTTGTGTCATCCAAAGATAGGAAGCGATGGATGTGCTCTACAGTGCCTGCCTGTGTATACTCAGTCAAAGGCAGCTGGCATTTTGCCTCAATACAGATTGCAGAATCCATCTACATGAAAGAAAGATTTCAGTATCTCACTTTAAGCCTGAAGAATCCAGACTGGATTTTCAATCCTATTTCTCACCCCAGCTACATCAGTGACCTATGGTAGCACATTTTATACCACAGCTTTCAAAATGACTGGTAATTTTGGTGCCACACAGCCTGAGCTTCAGACATGCTCTGCTCCAATTTCCAGCTTAAAAATTAAAGACTATATTTGAAAATGCTGCTATTGCCTCTGGCCCAATATCCCTCTTTGTAATAAGGAGTTAGCTTATTTCCCAAGAATGCTGAGAATTTAATTACATAATGTCTGTAAAGCAATTGGAAGAAAAGCACTATATAAGTGTTAAGCATTATAATTGTATTAAATGTGTATGCCCAGTATTGCAGGGAAAGGATGTGATTATCTAATAAGCAATGACCTCTCATCACCAGCAATAAAAGACTTTGTGAAGACCACAATGTTGTGCTGGCATAGGCTGAATTAAATGTCAGGAATATCAAGCAGTGCTTTTTAAGTTTTCATTGCACAGAAGGTTAAAAGAATTTCTGTTAAAACATGCACTGCCCAATCAGAATATTCTCAGTACTAATGGTTTTACAAATACTGGTACAGATATTAACTGGAAGAGTTAATTTGAGGCTATCTACTGTCACCAGCACAGCTTTAGATGAATGAATTTTAATCTGACCCTCCAGAGTCAGTCTAGCCGAATAATAGCAATGAAAAATGCATGAGAATAGCAATTTCAACATGGCTATTTCACAGACAAGCTTATTTTATGCATCAATAGCAAATAAATCAAGAAATTGGATGGACTTTCTGAATGTCTCTCACTGTTCTAAGTAAATCCATGTAGCCAGCGTAACCATCAGTTCTAAAGGTTGGAGAGTAAACAGAGGAGGAATATTGATTTATTGCTTTATTTGGAATGGAATTCCTAACGTCACCTTTGCCAGGAATTTAGCTTATAGGTGTGAAACTTACTATCTTGTTGCTATAATCTGAA
Organism: Balearica regulorum gibbericeps; assembly: GCF_011004875.1. Taxonomy (NCBI): domain Eukaryota; kingdom Metazoa; phylum Chordata; class Aves; order Gruiformes; family Gruidae; genus Balearica; species Balearica regulorum. The sequence continues at coordinate 69,131,764 of NC_046186.1, forward strand.
CTGTAATATATCCTAATTGCTAGCATTTGGATTTCACTGATTATCTAAACAGAAGCTGCATCTTAAAAAAAATACTTGTCCAACCTTTACATAAATATCATGGAATAACAACTGATCGTTAGCAACAAGTTGTTACACAGCTCTGGTAGAAGGGACTAATGAAGTGTTTTTAAAAGACTTCCACAAAATGTACTATAAAGTACATACTGTATGTGTCCTAATGGGATGTGGGAGTTACACGTTGGCACAGAAAAATAGACTAGTTAGTTAAAATTTAGGTGCCTAAAAAAAAATTCATCCTCGTCTGGCACAATGTTGTGGTCTACCACTTTTTGCTCCAAACCAGGTTCCCAGTGAGTACATAGTGCCACTATTAGGCAAACAAAAATACTGGTTTTGGTATGTCATTTATCTACTCCTAATTTTAGGTGCTCAGGTTTAAATTTTGGGCCCAGTTCCCAGGACATATTTCATTTGATTTGGAAGACGGCCCAGACCTTTGTATTAACACAAAGCAGAAAAGTTTTTATATTAGTGCTTAGCAGTGGATTCAAGTGGAGTTCAGACAGTCAAAGTTTCATTAAAACCATCAAGCCCTAAACAGTAGTTTATAAAAACAACAGATCATACTTTGTTTTTAAAGGGAAGTTTGACATGTTTTTCTTGATGAGTGTTCTGTTTTGCTATATGAGAACTGATGTAGCCTCAGAACAATATACTTTAACTTAAATTGCTGTATATATTTCAGTATCTGAAAATCTATAAAATTGGAATTTTTTTAATATGTTTTTCCCTGAAATCCTCAAGCACTCAGATATGCATTCAGCTTCAAGAAGATTCCCCTTCTATTGAACGAGACGTTGTAACTGTTCTATTAAGCACAGGCAAGTTAGATAATTGATGTATTATTATACCTTAACAGATGCACAGGAAATGACTCTTGGATGTTACCACTTTGCATGAATGTGTGTCTGCACACGTGCGGCACTGAACGTCTGGGACTGAAGATTATGTTTGAGGAGTCTTAAACAAAAGGCTTGTTTCATTTACCCTGTGTGGATCTCCATTCATGTGGACAGTTTAAACATGATATCAGAATTACAAAGGAAATAACTTACTGCCCATGGACTTGGAATTGCATTGCTGAGAACAAAACTAAGCAGATGTTAATGACACTGTTCTTTTCCAAATCCTCAACAGAAAGGTGATAGGAAGCCCTTCTGGGCTTTTACTTCCAATATATCTATCGCCTGGCCTGATATTTGCAGATTGATACAGATGAGAGAGAAATCCTTATGGGTTATTTGAGATAACTGAGCCCATTGTTTCTGAGCAACTTGCTCTGTGAAATTGAAGTTGTGTGTAATAAACCAAGAATCCACCTGGAGAATGGATCTACCAGGAGAATGGTTGGAGGAAGTACCCAATGAGAGTTGACAATTAAAAAGTGTGATTTCAAAGACAACAATAACTTATATACAAATATGTTTGTCTTTAATGGGACAAAATGAAAATTAAATATATAATGTTTCTATTGCAATACAGACATTCCAGAAGGTCTGACTTCATAGATTCATTCAGAAGAAAACCAGAATAAAATTCCACAAAACTCATCGTCATGTCTGTACCAATAAGATGTATCTCAGAGAAAATATAAAGTTCTATGCTATATGTTCATCCACATCATTAACATCACTTTCATCAGAGAGACTAGGAGACAATATAAGACCTCCACTGCATGGAGTGGAGAAAATAAATATTAAGTATGAGTACAAAAATCCTCTACGAATATCCCTGTCCCAGTGTACTAAGCAAAAATAACATCATCCCTTAAAAAAATGAAATTTGTAGAAAATCTACTGCCAGCTGTGTACAGCTGAGACAATTCAGAAGCATACCTGGGTTTTGTCTGGGTTAATGTCTATTTTCAAACACAGTACCATGGCATGTGAGCCAGTGTGTTGGTTTTGCGTGGCAAGGTTTTGGTAGCGGGGGGGGCTACAGGGGTGGCTTCTGTGAGAAGCTGCTAGAAGCTTCCCCTGTGTCTGACAGAGCCAATGCCAGCCGGCTCCAAGATGGACCCACTGCTGGCCAAGGCCAAGCCAATCAGTGTCTCTGTGACAACATATTTAAGAAGGAAAAAAACAGTTAGGGAGGGCTTTTGCAGCCAGAGAGAGGAGTGAGAAGATGTAAGAAACTCTGCAGACACCAAGGTCAGTGCAGAAGGAGGGGCAGGAGGTGCTCCAGGCGCCGGAGCAAGATCCCCCTGCAGCCCGTGGTGAAGACCATGGTGAAGCAGGCTGTCCCCCTGCAGCCCATGGAGGAAGGATGAGGGGGTGCAGAGATTCCACCTGCAGCCCGTGGAGGACCCCACGCTGGAGCAGGTGGAGGCACCTGAAGGAGGCTGTGACCCCGTGGGAAGCCCGCGCTGGAGCAAGCTCCTGGCAGGACCTGTGGATCCGTGGAGAGAGGAGCCCACGCCAGAGCAGGTTTGCTGGCAGAACTTGTGACCCCGTGGGGGACCCACGCTGGAGCAGTTTGCTCCTGAAGGTCTGCACCCCGTGGAGGAGACTCGCGCTGGAGCAAGCTCCTGGCAGGACCTGTGGATCCCTGGAGAGAGGAGCCCACGCCAGAGCAGGTTTGCTGGCAGGACTTGTGACCCCGTGGGGGACCCACGCTGGAGCAGTTTGCTCCTGAAGGTCTGCACCCCGTGGAGGAGACTCACGTTGGAGAAGGTCGTGAAGGACTGTCTCCCGTGAGAGGGACCCCACGCTGGAGCGGGGGAACGATGAGTCCTCCCGCTGAGGATGAAGAAGCGGCAGAAACACCGCGTGATGAACTGACCGTAACCCCCACTCCCCGTCCCCCTGTGCCACTGAGCGGGGGGTGGAGGTTTGAAGCCGGGAGTGAAGTTGAGCCCGGGAAGATGGGAGGGGTGGGGGGAGGTGTTTTTAAGATTTGGTTTTATTTCTCATTCCTCTACTCTGTTTTGCTTAGTAATAAATAAGATAAATTCCCTCTCTAAGTTCAGTCTGTTTTGCTCGTGATGATAATTAGAGAATGATCTCTCCCTGTCCTTATCTCGACCTGTAAGTTTTCTTTCATTGTACCTTTTCTCCCCTGTCTAATGAAAGAGGGGAGTGATAGAGCAGCTCTGGTGGGCACCTGGCCCTCAGCCAGGGTCAACCCACCACAGCCAGGATGACTGCCATCAACAGAAAGATCCACAGCATTGGAACAGATGTCTTGGAGGGTCATGGAGAAGACAAATATAGATGCAACAAGGGATTCTGGTCCAATGTAGCCAAAGCTTGAGCCTCCACACTTTCAGTGGTATCATTAACAAGATTTTCACAGCAAGTATATTCAGCATAGTAGATCTTCAGTCCTACATCAGCAGATAAGCTGGAATGATTGCAATGAGTTTTCCTTTTAATACTTTCAATGTTTAGAAAGGGTGCCCCAAAAGTATGATAACTATGTAAAACGTATCTCAGTAAGAAATGGCAAGCATATCAAAACAGAAGGAAAGTGCGGTCTAACAGATATTTTCCTGCAAGTTTCATGGAAGGACAAATTTTTTTGAAAAGTGGATTGGGAGGAAGGGGATTACATGATACTACAAAATGTTTATGCATCTGTACATAAACCAGAAGCATAAATGATGGAATCAGAAAGAAATAAAAAAATCAGGAAGAAATAAAATATTGAATCTCTCTGAAGAAAATAAAAAAGGCTTGCACAACCATGCTTCTCTGCCCTCAAACAGGTTCTTTTGGCATTTAAAACTTTTTAAAATGAAAACCAGGTTTACTATATAAAAGAGATTATTATTCATGCAAGATTAAACAGTGATCCCAAAGAAAATGCCTTTGAATCCCTATGCATGCTGCTAGATAAAAGATGGACAAGACAAACATCTTACTGGCAGCATGAATGCACAGTCAGAAGAACTAGTCATAGACTATTTTTTTGTGCAAAGTATCAGGATAAAGCTGCAAGGGACCTTAGATAGTTTGTAATGAATCTAGCAGAACTTGGCAACAACTGATCATAGATTGACCTATCTGAACAAAGGAAAACTACTATTACTGCTGGTTAGTTATTGAAAATTCATTTTTGAAGTAATTCAACTGTGTTATTCATCACTGGCATTAATTCTACCATGACAATGTACATCAGACTTGCTCTTCATGATGAGCTTGTTTCAGCTAATGACTCACCATACGCAACCAAGGAACTCCACTGGGTTGCAAAGAATTGTGATTTTATGCCTAGGACTAAAAGTCTGGACTAGTACAAGCCAAAGCAAATGAGAATAGTTAGGAGGCATAGCTGAGCTTGCTAGCCTACAGAAAGATATCTACAGAACCACAGGCTTCACCTAAACAGATATATAAGCAGAAGACCTAAATCGGCAAATCTCATCAAACAGTGTTGACTAATGCTTTAAGCTGTACAAACCGTGACAAAACAAATAAACAAACAAACAAAACCCCCTTGCATACAAAGAAAAGGATAGAAATGCCATTAAACTATAAACGTCTAAACACTGAAGTTCTTCACAGGACACTCCAACATTATAACAAATGTGCCGGATGATCTTTGGTGTCTTGTCATGGTAACTGAACCAGCAATAGCCTAGAACAACAACAGCCTATTAGACATGTAGCTTAACAAACTCTCCTATTACTAACAATAGAGCAGATGAAAGAAGCTTTGGTTCAAAACCAGCGTATGGTAGGACAACCATGATCTCAACAGCCTTCGACAGCAATTCACCAAGAGTGAAGAGAAAGAGCTTTTTTAAAATCAGTACAGGCATGACCCTTGATGACACCAGGACTGTACCTAGGAAAGTATAAAGAGCCACAGTAAGCCCATATATGAGTAAATTTTAAACCTCAAATGTGGCAGGACAAAGAGATATTCTAACGCTAGGGTAAGAACATTATCATCAGTACTTTAGAGGGAACAGTGACATAGGTTTAAGGGATGCCCAGGAAATGGCAGCAAGATCCTCCTGCTTCCCTGGCAGGGCATATACACAGAGATGACCGTGCTGAGGTGAGAGCAGAGAGTAAATTTGAAAAAAATCATTAATAGATGGTTTAGTTTGTTGATCCTGAGTTGATCTTCATTCCACTGAGTTGCTTAAACCAAGACACTGCAACTGCCAAATCACGAAATCCTCACTGCTTCCAAACCCTGTTTTAAGTCAGTGGGATTTTTTATTAGGAAGGACTCAAATATTTAAGCTGGAATCAGTGCAATTCTTTGCAAGATAAACAGAAAAAAAATCTTGGTATTAAAACCCCCCATCTTCCAAAGAATGACACTTTTTCTTCTTTTTTCTGTGCCTCTGACAAAAGTGAGCTCTTGAACAATGAACAATTTGTTTTGACTTAGCTAACATATACTTGGTTTATGACTATCAGTTAAAAAGTTTCTTCTCTAATGCATGTCCATCTGGACAGGGAACAATAAGTTAAAATGGGGGGGGTGGGGGGGGAATGAAGGAGGAAGGAAATATAAACTTTGATGGAAATAGTACCAACACTTTTCAGAATATTAGGCATGTGGAAAAGAGATAACAGAATACTTTTTAAAACAGCTCTTTGGCTTCCCTGACTTGGGGAGAAGATCCTCCTGCTAGCTGGGGAGAGCCATAGCGCTGAATTGCTCTTGGCTTTCCCTTGGTGAGGAGCCAGGCCCTCTGGCTAACTTTAAATAAAGTTGCTGTAAACACTCTGCCAGTGCATTTACAAAGGATGTCTGAATTCCTGGTGGAACGAGTGCACTGTGCAGTTCATAGAAACACTGGTATGATACTTTGAAGGAATGTGAGGTGGTGCCTACAGACATTCACCAGACCAGTAATTTTTCCTTTTCCTTTAGGGTACACACAAAAGAAGCTGCCTTATTTAGTGCAGATGGTTTATTATAGAGCAACATCCTTTGTTAAACTGCAACACTACTAGGGAAATAATAAATATGGAACAGTTATTTCCCGCTTATTACTGAATCTTTAAATTGAAGGCAAATTTATCTCACCAAATTACATGTCTACAGCACCATGAGCTAGTCAGAGTTCACCCTCTTTACAGCTGATGGAGAGAAAGAAGTGCTGTAAAGAATAGTTCGTTTGACCTAATTTGGAAGTCCATTTTAGAAGAGTCATATTTAAGAAGTGCCTTTTTATCTATTGACTATAAAAGAATCTAGATGGTTTGCTTAAAAGTTGACCTGCATTGTTGCATGTGTAAGAATTCACTAAAGTTTTTAATTTTTTGTGATTATTGATACATGACATACATCTTCTTTCTGTCAAGCCACATTTGTGAGGACAACCTGAGTGATTTGTAGTTAGTATTTTGATTTTAGTGATAAAAATTTTTTAACTAACTCTTCTTATTGATGTGCAATTTCTGCACTTTATGTGCTGTTTAAATATATCTAACAAATCTAGGATGGAGGTTGGGTATTAGGATACCAACTTTGGAAATATTTCCAAAGAACTATTATTTTTATCTCCAAATCAGCTAAATTGTCTATTAATTAGTTAAGTATATCCCATATGCATGACTCTGTAATAAACTGAGTTACAGTATTGTATTGGTAAAGCACAGCTTCATTTTGCACTTTCAGCACAAAATTATTAAAATCATAGTGTTATCTTTATTGAGCATTGTATGTATATATCAGACAGATTCAAAAGAGTTTACATTATATTTTATCACTTTCAAAACAATATTTCTCTTGACTTAGTCCAAACACATTGCAGTCCTAACAAATCAACACATCATAAGGTTTACTACTCTAATTAACAAGAGAAGGTGGCTTTTATGTCAAGGGTAAATTATCTGTATTCTATTTATGCCACAGTCCTTAAAGATTTTAGTTTGGTAAAAACCGGTTAGATCTTTGTCTCCCTGAAGTCCAGTCTTCTCTTACTAACTTCCATAAAAGAACTAAAACCAAAATCTTTACACAGAAATGAATCCCACCCAAGAAGAAAGGCATCCTTCAGAAACAATAGCATGTGTTCATGCATATAAATAAGACAGTAGAGTTAAGACTGTGTGGAGCATCTTGACTTACATTTTCACACTCTTGAATGCTTTGATCTACTACCTTTTAATGTAGGTGTTTGCTAATATAATTAGGGAAAAGCCATAAACAATTTCACCAAACACAGAAGCTCAAAGATTTCTTTTCAGGATCCTACAGCAAGCCTATCAATGTGATAGCTTATGCAATGAAACGTGCAATAGAGATTTAACTCAGACATAGAAATTATTTGCTTGTCTGGATCTGATTTATCTTTGCAGGCCTTGGTCATTCTTATTTAACACTCTGGCAGCCCTCCCATTGCATATGCTGTAGTGGAAACTTAAGAAAGGTCCTTTAAATGAATTAAAGCAGGGTAAAGATGTTCAGCTTCAACTACACCAGTTGTAGCTTGACTTTTCCAACACTGTCCTGACTTGTGCTATGAAAGAATGTTTGGGGTTTTTTAGCTTTTGGAAGAAACTCATTGGAAAAGGAGCCTGTTTATCTACAGATTATCACATCGTGTGGCTATTTATATAGGGCAAAGAAGGAATAAATCAAATGTCCACTCAATCTGCAAACAATACTGAAAAATATAAAAATACAACAGAAAACAAAATCCAGAAGAGAAGTGGGCTTATATTGTTTAGTAATGGAGAAGTAGAGAAGGCATTCAACAGAAAAGGAGAGTGGACACACAGACTACATGTATTATAGTAAACTGAAGTGGAGCACCAAAGCTTGTGCACTCCCATGCAATTGCTCAGTGTTTCATTTTTAGCAAACTCTGTATCATGGTTGTGGCTGCGCCAGCTACCATTTTCCCAAGCAGTGCCCTGGCATGAACTGCTGGATAGCTTGGGCTAGGAAGTGATCCAGTAAGCAGTATGGATGGGAGCATATGGTTTGGAGTATGGAGGAGGGAATTTAGTTGGGCAGAGGTAAGCCAGGACATGCACTTGCCCTGAGGGCCAGATAACAGACTCTGGTCACTGTTGTCTGTTAGTGTAGATATGGCCAGAAGTGTACATAGTGGAATAGTCTTTTTGCTCTCCTATAGAAAAATATTTTTTTTACCCTACTAGAAGTAGGTAACCTATGCTACACGGTTTGGTTGTTGGGGTGGGGAGGGGAGAGGAAGGAAAATTTACCATCTTTATGGAAAGGTTCATACCCATTAAAATTATTATTGCAATCTCACCAAGTGAACTAGACTTTTAAGTTCATCTACCAGAAGACAGAGAGGGAAGAAAAAAGAAAACCATCCTCCTTGTTATCAGATTTTTTTGTGGCCAATAACTAAGTAATTTTACTGTGTTTCCATACATGAATAAAGATTCTCTGTGGTCTAAGCAGTGAAGATCTGATTAGCAAACCTCATGAAGATGTTCGCGGTTCAATACAAGTGACACTTATTTGCCTACAGCCATCTTTCTAGTAAGTGAAAAAACTTAATGAATAATTGAAACATTGCTATTTGATACCTGCTCAATTATTCAATGGTAAAAGAGAGAATATAAATTTTTAGGTAAACATTGCTAACCTGAATTTGTTTAGCTGTGGTGCTAAGATCACAGTGGCAGCTTTACCCACAGTGACAGTGAAGAAGTCAAGACTATTTTCTGGTGGTTATTCTATGTTCTAACAGACTAAAATAATTATTTTCAGAATTGTTAACACTGGGGACTCTCACAATGCTTGTGGATCTGAGGTGTGTTCAAGAACTCAGAAAGGAGGTCAGAGAGATATGCATTGTGCAGCAAAATTTATTTTCCTTTTGGCTTTGCCTATTGTATCTTACAGAAAATTCCTAATTCATCGCAGAGTGCTGGCACTGAGCATTCTGCTCAGTTATTGGCAACTGGGTAAAATTTCCACGAAAAAATGTAAGAAAGGTAAGATCCAACATTTACATTGAGGATTTGAAGCAATGATCAATTTACAGCTTCGAAGAAAAGTTTGCAGTCTATAGGTTACACAAGTAAATTGATGACCTATAAGAATTATGTACAGATAGAGTATATATGAGTATATACAATACATATATTTAGATAAAGGGACAAAGAGCTTCAAGCTAAAATTGCAGTCAACATTTCACATCAGATTTTTTTAAATCAGACTAGCAAAATATACCTGCTTAAGAAAGCTACATTTCGGCACCCAAATGTTCAGATACAGAATCATAGAATCATAGAATGATTTAGGTAAGAAAAGACCTTTAAGATCATCAAGTCCAACCATTAACCTAGAATTGCCAAGTCTACCACTAAACCATGTCCCTAAGCATCATATCTACATATCTTTTCAATACCTCCAGGGATGGTGACTCAACCACTTCCCTGGGCAGCCTGTTCCAGTGCTTGACAGTCCTTTCGGTGAAGAAGTTTTTCCTAACATCCAACCTAAATACCCCCTGGCACAACCTGAGGTAATTTCCTCTTGTCCTATTGCTTCTTACTTGGGAGAAGAGACCAACACCCACCTGGCTACAACCTCCTTTCAGGTAGTTGTAGGGAGCAATAAGGTCTCCCCTCAGACTCCTTTTCTCCAGGCTAAACAGCCCCAGTTCCCTCAGCGGCTCCTCACAAGACTTGTGCTCTAGACCCTTCACCAGCTTTGTTGCCCTTCTCTGGACACACTCCAGCACCTCAGTGTCTGTCTTGTAGAGACGGGTGAGGGCTCAATGTGCGGCCTCACCTGCCAAGTACAGGGGGACGATCACTTCCCTAGTGCTGCTGGCCACACTATTGCTGATACAAGCCAGGATGCTGTTGGCCTTCTTGGCCACCTGGGTACATGGTTGGCTCATATTCAGCCGGCTGTCAACCCAGGTACTTTTTTGCAGGGCAGCTTGCCAGCCACTCTTCCCCAACTCTGTAGCGTTGCATGGGATGGTTGTGACCCAAGTGCAGGACCCAGCACTTGGCCTTGTTGCAACTTGTACAGATGGCCTTGGCCCATCGATCCAGCCTGTTCAGATCCCCCTGCAGAACATTCCTACCCTCAAACAGTCCCACAAAACGTGGTGTCATAAATAGGTCGTAAATATGCCCAGAGAGATAACTTATTATTTGTATAAGGGTTTGCAAGCATGTTTGAATGCCTGCCTTGGAAACAGGCAGTCTGAAAGAGCTTTGGAGTGGTTGTGGCTATCACCTGCAACAAGCTGACTTCCTCAGGGACGCTCAGAGCAAAACACGAAAAACCATGACTCAGAGATGAAAATCAAACTTACCACTGCAACAGTTACATTATCACAGGGAATACTACAACTCACTATGTGACTTTTTAAATAAAGGAACCCAATTTATCCAAAGACATATATTTTAAATACTCTGTCTAGACTTTCTGGAATGATGTTTTCTAACTCCACCAGGAATCAGCCAGGACTTCAGACTTGTGTAGCAGGTCAATTAAATGTTCTGAACTTTACTCTGTGTATACAAATCAGACTCTAAGGTTGAAGTCCAAATTGCTTTGTTTCTACAACTCTTTTGGAGGAGTTTCCAGTTCTGACTTGACCAAGTACTCCCCTCTGAGCAATGTTTTTTGGTAATATTTGCTCTGGAATAGGTGGATATGTAGGTTATTAGACATGCATAGCTTACCTATACTTAATAGTCATGAAATTTTGATGTCATTAACCTCTATTCCTATAGGTGTAACTTTTGGTTTAGCTCCAAGAACCTGAGGTCCTATCAAAATTTTGCTCACAGTTCAATAGAAGATACAGTTTGAAATTCTAGATTTCTTCTAAAGGGTACTGACTAGTCCTTTCATTGCTTATTCTAAAAAGGACAAAATATTGCAAGGAGAAGCATAATGGCATGATTTCCTGAAGTAATTTAATTGTTCCTGATGCTTTCCCAAGTTTGACAGCAGTATCAGAAGAAACAAGGTACTGCTTCCACAACTTAATGATAATGCCTTCATCCAGGACAGCAATAATTGAGTTTTAATGTCCTGCACTGTTGCTTGTCATAAATCCTCTCTATGTGAAACTCTAACCTCTGCTAGGCAAGATTAATGGTTAACAGTGTATATAATATTTATTAAACCTCTTTTTATATTGCTTGGCAATCTGTGCTGCCATCAAACAACTTGAAATAATTGACATTTAGCGCATCAACCTTCTTTTGACTAAGAAGCATGACATTCATATAGATAGTAAACATTTGGCAATTGCTGTAAATGTCTTGAAATTTAACGCCATGACCTTTTCTCAGGTAAATGTTTTGGGATAAAATGTAAATAGTGATTTGCTGTATGTCAAATATCATGCAACGTCAAGTTTACTGTCTTATTATTCTTGAGAGGTTTGCAACTTGATTTTGACCTGTTGCTTCATCTTTTAAACTCTTGTACAAAATACACGCATATGGTTTTTTCAGTCTATTTTTATGACTTGAAGACTGGGAGAAGTTCATTGGATTTTTTTTTTTTTTTTTTTGTAGTTTTACAGTTCTATTGACAAGAACCCAGTAAAGTTGCCACTGAAATAAATGAGACACATAAATTTTAGCAAGGTGACTTTAGTAATGTTGTATATGGCAGAGTGTTTTAAAAAAAGAGGGTTTTTTTGTTCTTTGTCCTGTCATGTATTCTGAAGACAGTGCTCCAGAAACAAGCCACACAAACAAAATTAACACTAGGAAAAGCAGCTGAGGAAAAAAATTACTACAAAAGCAATAAATGTTGGATTCATTTAGGTCAAAAAGGCATGACTATATTCTGATTTAATTTGGTCCAGAATGAACACAGCAGATGTCTGATTGCATGTGAGGTCAGCAGATAACTATTTATATTTAACCACTTTGGAGTACAGTTAATTTGGAAAGAAAAACTGGAATATTTCCCTGTATATGCCTGTGATCCAGAAACAGAGGCATTTGGTTACTAACATGGTTGCTACCAGTGAAAACACATGCAAGTGAGAAAACATGTTCCTGGAGCGGGAGGAACATAGGGAGTTACTAAGATCTGCTTTGGTCAATGGGGAGCTGAGGCAGTATGTCATGAGTGTTAAAACAAGAAACATGCGTGTCCAAGTCCCATGACTTGTCTTCCTGTTATCGCACTCCCTTACCATTTGGCTCAGCTTCACAGACTCCTACCAACCTTGATCACTTTGTGAGGCCTGTAGAGGTGGGAGTAGCAATTCCTGTGCCAGGAGAAGCCTTGGGTGTTATCTGAAGGCAAACCGAAATCCTTGTGGTACTGCTGTTAACTGCCATTTCAGCCACAAATATGGAAACAGTTTCTGATATGGAGGTCTCTTAAGGATAGCCACAGAGCAGAGCACTTACTTGCTATGATCCGGCTGTCATTGCTTATCATTATCATCACTGGCCTGTTTTTGTCACCTTTCTCTTCTGCAGGATGGTCCTGCTCCTCTGACCCATTTAATCTGCTGCTTTCAGAATATCAGTTTACACAGGAAATTCCAAATAAGACACACAAAGCCTCAGCAAGAACTGCTCAAGTAAAACTCTGATCAGCATTGCCACTACAATTCTTTTCAGTTCCTTCCCCCCATACCTTCACAAAGAGTTGTAGGATGCCTGAGGATCCTGGGTCGTCACTGAACAGCACAACCTTCTCCAGAAAATTCCAAGCAAGACCAGATACAGATGTTTCCTGCTCACCCCAGCTTTGGACTGTTAAACTTGTGTCTCTTACATTTATTGTCAAAAAACTACCAGCAGTCTCTATTCCTAATCCTTCATCCTAATGAACATCATATGTGCCAGGAACAGACTCTTTCCCAAACAACATATTTCCCTACCAGTAGTCAGTAAAGCTTCCTGCTCTGTCTCTATAGGCCAGCAAAATCCTCTGCATGGGTAGCCAGATGTGTTTGTTCTGCTAATTAAGCTTTAAGACATCTATTCACCTTTATATACCTATGTGGTATTAATGGACCTTCTTACAAATTAATATACTGTATAAAATAAAAATAAATTTAAAAACCCCACAAACAGTTGAAATTAATAGCTGGAAAAAAATGCAGAGAATGGACTACCAAGACTCACTTAGCTGGGAATGTGTTTGGATTTGTGTTGATGAAAAGCGTATGAAATAAATGCCATCAGAGGGGGAGGAGCACACAGCAGAAGCCATTCAAACAAGACATCACAACATACATTTCAAACATTTGGAAAAGCAGCGGATGTGTGATAGAAGTTAGAGGAAGTTATTAGTGTGGTCATGAACCAGAGTGTAACCTGAGAACAATAACAGTTATCCAGGAAAAAAGTCTGCAGAGTAACAAGGAGCAAAAGCACCATCCTAAGACATCCACAACTGCAAAGGAAGAGCGCAGGACTCTGTAGTATTCCTTGGCTTACATGACAGCTGATGGAGCAATAAGGATGAAACATATTCTGCCAGTTTGTCACTATCTGCAGACTATCAAATAATAAGTGCGGATATGTTTTTTAAACAGTAAGAAATTAGCTTTGTATTCACAGTGACATATTAAGTGACCCAAGATGTCTATCTGTTAACTACATATTTGCAGAACGGGCAGTCTAAAACTCATTATCTCTTGACTCAAACAACAATCCAAGACACTGATGAGCAAAAGACCTAACTCCATCAAGTCATCAGTAGCTATAATCAATAACCAGAGCCCTAGGCTTGGCCATCAAACCGTAAGTGGCAAGAGAAGATAAAGACAGCCATTTCTTACAGTCATAATGACCATACAGTCAATAATAATGTCTCAAACATACAAAAGTTTAGTTGGATTTCACCAGCCTCTAACTTCCTTACATACTTTGTTTCTGGATCACATTTAGAAATTTTGACCTTCCCTATTGATTAAATGGCAATTTCATATAGCCAATGATTAGATAATTCAATCTTATCTGCCAAAAGTGATCAACCATATACGAAATAAAGGGCAGAAGTTGTGTAATTTACAATACAAATGAGCTGGTTCCTCTGGCTCTGATTAAATAAAACAAAAAATCAAATTAAACAGTGATCAAATTATAGGGGTGGCACTGTAACAATTTTAATTTTTCATGATTCATTTAATTTAAGACAGCACTTAGCTAAAAAATAAATAAAAAAGAAAACCCTTTTTACTCCTTCCTTCTTTGAAGTTAATTAGCCTTACTTAAAACTATTTCTTGAAATGCCATGGTGCAAAACATTGAGAGCTATTTTCAAAGTCATCCAAGTATTATTTCTACACCACACATAAAAGTGCTGACAACATCCTCAGTGATAAATTTAACTTGGGAATAATGCTTCCACTTTTTAAAAAGGTTTTTCCCATGCTGTTACAGTCCGCTCCAGAGAAGTTGCTTCCATTACACTACTGAAAAGACATCTTCAAAGCGTCAGTTCAGCTTATTGTGTCCTAAAATTCACCAGGCATTTCAGCCCGGACAACTGAGGTAACTTTTCTTGAGCATCCACTTGACCTCCATGTGGGAGGACGAGGTGAGGCAGGTGGCTCCCCCAGGACACCCTCCTCCTGGAAGGAGGAGAAGGAAAGGTGTCTGTGGTCACTGATCTGTGTCAGGGGATAGGGGCAGCAGATACAGGTACAGGTGGGCATGTAAGCATCAAGAAAATTATGCTTGTGCTGGTAGAGCTATTTCTGGAGATGGACAGACTATAGCTGTGCCTTTCAAAGCATGGGAGGGAAATACTATGAAGCTACCTCTGAGGAGCATGTATCGTTAGACAGCTTTGCATGGTAAAGCTGTTTTCCACTAATATGGGAATGACATTCTTTGACTGGAGAATTTCTATTAAGCTCCTGCCCAAAATGACATGTGGAGTACATGGTCCATTTTTAATAAAGAACTCCATGCCAAAAAAGTAATGATTGTCACAGTGCCTTTACTATCCAGATCAATAGGTCAAATGTACACAAGAATGTATGGGTGGTAATTTTTGAGACAATACAGATTCAGAAATAAAACAATTACTGTAAGTATGGCATCAAAGATGTACTGTGGTCAAACTGGAAGACAGGTTCTTTCTGGAAATAATGTAAGTGAAAGTTTGAAAGGGGAAGATGGCATAAAATGAAATGAGAGTGATTGAGGTGTATTTGGTGCATTGTTTATCGATATTATTTTAGAGATTAAAACAATGTAGAGCTAAACAGTGGTTTAAAAGCTCATTTCAAAAGAAAAAAGCTGAACAGAGGTGGTGAAAGTATGACAACCTGTTTTAATAACTGGTTTCTATTTATAAGAAACATACTGATTAGATATAAGAAATGCAAGGATTTGAGAGGTTGTTTTGTAGCTTTCTTGTTTTACTAACACTGTTCTTCTGAATACCTCCATGTCCAGTATTGTATTCAACTGTTTGGGGTCTGAATAATTCACTACTCTAAATTGCAGCTTGTTGCTAGAAGCCTTTCTGATCCCTTGACTCAGGATTTTCTCCACTCTTGATCCAGAAACTGGTTTTTAGTTGGCTGGGAAAGCTGATTCTTGAAGACTTCTGACTGGAGTGAAGAGGAAGAGACCTCATTGGACATTTCTTGTTCTGCATGTATTTGTTTTGGCAATGAAAGAGAGAAATAATGATTTATATGAGAACAATGTAGAATTATTGCTATGTATTAAACAAATCCTCCCTTCCTCCTCCTTATTCTCTTTTTTTTTTTTTTTTTTTTTGGGGGGGGGGGTGAGGTTTTTTTTTAAAGTAGTAACTATAAAGTAAATAATTTCAAAAAGCAATCTTTATGCATGATGATTAAGGTTCAACACCAGATTAGCAGACCTAACTTTAAATTGTTTTTCTCTGAAGTTTAGAGTAGGAGGTACCTGCCCCTCATTCCTGTGTCTGTGCCCTTTCAGTATCAAAATAGTTCCCTGACTGTTTACGTACTATCTTCAAGGTAATCTTTGCAGAAGGACCTCCCCACAGGAAAATATGCTTCTACCAGTGCCAAAATCTGTCCATCCTTCTAATTAAGCTTCTTTTCCCCTTAGGGCCACTAAGAAATTGATGCTGTTGACTGAAACATTACGGGCAATTTGGTATTGCGTTGGTTCTATTGTTTATCTTGGCTTGCTACCTCAGAAATAATTATATGTAAGAAAGGCTGACTGCAGGTAAATCTAGACAGATGGTCACCCTAAGTCTGTATGCCCGGACAGTGGACATTTCAAGACTTTTTTTTCCCCTCAATTCTTTCTGTATTAATGCAGTGCCCCCCAAATAAATTTGGGTGTTTCAGTACTTTGACATGTTTTCAGTTATGGGATGCTGCCTCCCTGGCATTAGGAGAGAAGCAGCAAGGTGACTACAGATTAATGATTAAAATAATTGCTTAAAACTAAAGAGGAAAGTATAACTTTATTTATAACTATTATTCACTTAAGGAGATATAAAATTTCTGAGCTGTTGAGCACACAGTTGAAATTCAGTAACGGGATACTACTCAGGTGACAGGACAGATTTTTGGGGTGATACCTATAAGAAGTTATATAGAGTTAATCAATTTACAAACCTATGAAATTACAAAGGCTCTGAAGAGCCATGAAAGTAGATGGGCTGCGTAAATCAGGTAGTGATCTATGCGGTTTCAATATACTTGCATATAACAGAATTTGTTTTTATAATCACTGTAAATAACATACAGAAAGAAGAAAATTACAGTTGCAAATTTGAGCACATCAAAGGTGACACACTCTTAAATCAGCTCCCATTTATTATATATCATGATACAGTCTTTAATGACATGATAACATACCCCTACCTCATTAAGCGTGCAGAATGTACTGTGATTAAAGGAAGAATGTATTACAGTAGGGAAAAAAGCACCTTCTGTTACAGTACAGGATGAAAGCCCAGGAAAGCTGGATGTACCCATGGTTCTATCACAGGCTGCATATGTGCTGGCTATCACAAGGCAGATAAAAAAGGATTTGGAATACAACTGCATGGCCAAACTTGTACTTGCTAATTTCTGAATACTTTATATTTTCAGAGGTATCTTTCTCTTAGCACCATTCTCTGTATGAAATATGAGTTACATGCAAGCAAACTACATCAGTTATGAGATGCTCAAGTACTCTTCTACTGGTGATTTTTTTTTTTTTTTTAATTTCAGTGACATCAAAATATATAAAGGTTCTTAGGAACAGTAAGCTAGGAAGAGTCACTTTCACCACAATGCAAATTAAGTTCTAATAAAAGAGTGCAAACTGGTAAGGAAATTAAAACTTTCTTGGCCTTTCAGCTCATCTAATACAAATTTATACATCAAGTCATGAAATAACGGAAACTTACAATATTCAAAATACAAATGCACTTAAACATTTGATCTGTCCTGTTGATGCTTTTCTGTACAAAGCATTTTGTTGGCAGACAGTCCCAATCTACACAAACAAATTCTAATTCTAGACTTAAAAATATCCCAGTACAAAGTAAATGGTGCCTTCCATAGCTAAGCCATTGCAGTTATTCTCCAACCAATTTTGTATTAAACCCTTTCCTTTCATGTTTGTTTTCGAAGTATTGCAGAACCTGTTTCTGAAAGCCAAGCAGGAGAAGGCACTGCTTCAGTTGTAAAAGATACTTCTTATACCTAAGAGGCAAGATAAAGATGTTAAAGAGTAATTAGCATACTGAAAAATTCACTGTCATACGTTAAATTGTATAGAAACTTACAGATTTTATATTCTCTGACTCACTACTATCTCATTTTATACAGGAACACTTTATACATTTTTCAAAATGTTAGCTGAACTGTAATTGGCACTTGAAACAAAAACTCAGTGACAGTAAAAATTCTCCTCAACTGCTAGTGCAGCTTAAATGAGAGTTAATATAGTAAATATTTTAAAACAATACAAGGCTACAAATTGAGAAATTATAAACCACAAAAATCTCTTTTGATAAGAATTACGTTTCTCCAAAAGATTCTTGTGGCTTCCTGAAACTTAATGCTAGTTCTTGAGGTGCCCTCTTTTTTTTCTGCAAGTCAAAATGTACATAAGTACACACAAACACTGTTTATAAATCTGAAAAATAGATGTTTTCAAAACTGTAGTGCTAAGGCTTTTGAATGCCGAAGAAATCTTTTTATTAATACTGCAAAAAGTAAAAATTCATCACAGAAGAAAATTAGAAAAACACATATGAACTCATTTCTGATTTGTCAACTGTTTTGGAGTAATACGATATAGAACCTGTAATCTGCAATTATTAATGCCCAAATAAATTGATCTACCATTAAGTACTTTTTGCCCCACTTATCCTGGCTTATATTGAGTTCAATACCAGGTTTTAAAACTCATTTTAGAACACTGCTGTATATTTAATCTATTCAGACTTATATCCCTAAATACCTCTGATTTTCTTATGATTGTAATTCTATATAAATTAATAATTTCAGTCAACAGAAAGGAGTAACTGTGCTTCGAAATCTGGAAAAGAATATAAAGGTAGTACTCAGCAAATCCATTAACTGTACAATGTCAGTAATTAATCTTAGTTAATGTGGACTTAACAGGGTCAGCAGTTGTAACATGAATGTTGAGTTTTCCGTGTTGTTGCAAAATGCAAAAAAGATTTACCACATCTTGGAATATGGACTTTAATACAAGAATTCCAGGGAGATATTCAATAACAATTTATAGAAGATCCTAAGGCTAAAAATAGGGCTAATTAGGTTATTATTTCCACAGAACAAGTTGCTTCCCTGCTATAAAATGGTACGTAGAACAGCCCAGATTTTCTGTTGTCACACTAACAGTACACTGATTTAACCCTTCTTTTTCCTGGTTTATAACAAGTTCAAATTAGACTTCATCAGCTATTTCACCCTGAGATGAATCGAGCTCTTGTATTTCCTGTGCAATCGGTATTCGGGACACTTTCAGAGTTTAAGGCTGTCTATAAGAAGACAAAAGCTTTTCATTTCTGAGGATGACTGAAAACAGATGAGATTCTGCAAACAATTTGTAATGTATACGTGAGGGGACCAGTTCATGTTAAGTGTTTTTAATTGATGGATCAGAAATTGGGTTCCACGGAACCATTTCTGGCACTAGTTCTAGCTGCCTGCCCTGCTCGTGCACAGAGCAGAAAGCAGCTAGCCGTGGTTGGGGACTGCCAGGAGCTCCTTCCACAGCCCCCTGCAGCGGACGTTTCCAGGAGAAAGCTCGGCAGCTGGAGGAAGCAATGCGGTGACGGCTTGTTTCAGGGCTGTGGGCACAGCAGGAACGGGCTATTTGCATCCTCCACCCTCCACTGTGCACGGAATGCAGATGAACCAAGTCGGAGAATACAAATCTACGCTGTGCCTGCGCGCGTTCTGGACATCAGCAATGTCGTAACACATGTGCGAAAATAGCACAGATAAATATTGTGGATTTAAAGGTAACAAAATGAGACTTTGGGAACTCTGTTAGCATTAAAAATGCTTTCAATAAGGTGTTGTTAGCAGCACATATTTTTTTCTTAGCGAACCCAAATCAGTTTTTAAACAATGGAGGGGGGGTCCATCATTCCTGTCCCAACTTCTGGGGGGCCTTCTCTGCCTCAAAGAGCTGGTAGCCTTGCTTGTAGCAAGTTATACAGCAAAAACTACACAGTATTAGGTAGGTGGGTGGGATCTCGATATTTTTGCCTTCTCAGGCTTCCTCTGGTACTGAACTGAATGTCTGCCAACCTTTGGATGAGCACCTACCTGACAGAATGTTTCTATCTGAGTGCTGCAACTATTCTTAGATAACATTTGTTTAAATCTTCCCTTTTTAGTAGACCTGCTGATTGCTCTAGATTGCTAAACATGTCTATACACTGAATCACCACCCAGCTTATATCCAAAAAATCTAACTCTTAATATTTGACCTGTATGAATTTGGGGATCATGATTTTTTTTTTACTAGACTGGTTTAATTTAAATTCCAGAAAATATCAAAAAGCTTGAAACACTCTTCTTAAGTTCATGCATCTGTTCAACTTAAAATAAAGAGTTACAGGAGTCCTGATATCCAGAAGTTAACTCATTATATTTCCTGGAGATATGTCAAAACACACAGCAATGCCCTTCACTAAATGAGGTGGAGTCACGAAACTTTCGTACCACTTTTCTTTTAAGGTCACAAAAGTTTTAGCTCATAACCACAGTCTCTGCAAATGCTGGAATACATATAGAAATTTGTCAAAGGCCATTCAGGTATAAACTAATCCCTAGATCTTCAAATATCTTCAGATATCAAGCTCCTGAAATTCCATTGACTCCCAAAGCCTTTAGTGACCTGAATAGCTTTGAAGATATGGTTATAGAGACTTCTTTTTTTTTTTTCCTTCACACTTGTCCTCACAAGAAAGTGACTATTCAAATGTACCTGTCCACCATCAGATACTACTGCTCAGTGCAAAAAGAAGGAGACTTTCGAGTATAAAATTTCATCTCTTTGGAAAGGAATGGCGTAAGAACCTACAGGATGGGTATCCCAAGCTTAAATTTGTCACTGAGCCCTCACAGCCAGCAGTGGAGAGTGGCTGCAGGGAAGCCAATGCTAAATCTTTTCTGCACAAGTGACTCTAGAGGCATTTTGCCTCTCCTTGTGGAAGTGACACAAGAAAGCTTTTAATGCAGAAGATTTGAAGTTATTGAAGTCTCAGTGTTTCCTTATTAAAGTAAAAATTTCCAAAAGGAAATGGACACGGTTGCTTGACAGACAGCCATATGTAACCAAATAAAACCGCTTTTAACCAGAGCTCTGTTCTAACAGAAATTCTCTGTGTAACACAGAAAATTAGGGTAATCAATCTATTTTTATAAAAAGGCAGAAATAATTTTCTAGCATATTTAGCATGTTCTGTGTAGAGATGACAAAATAAATCTTTAAAATAAAATAAATAGTGGAAGTAATCAGTAGACTTATGCATACACTTTAGATAGATAGACTAAAAAACCTAGTTATCATCAGCTCACTAGCAAAGGTGAAAGATTACTTTTATATTTTTCCAGCTACTTGCATGAACCCTCACTCTGAGGTACCAGGGACTCCTTGGGACTGATGAGCTCCAGAAAACACAGAGTGTCCCTAACAACACTCAGACAAAATGCCATACTTCAGAAACTACTCGGAAAAATATTTAGCGAATAAATAAAAAAGTTACTAAGCTGCAACTATAAA
This sequence comes from Balearica regulorum gibbericeps, assembly GCF_011004875.1. Lineage (NCBI taxonomy): Eukaryota > Metazoa > Chordata > Aves > Gruiformes > Gruidae > Balearica > Balearica regulorum. The sequence continues at coordinate 69,152,952 of NC_046186.1, forward strand.
TAGAGCTTAGAACATTTTACTTTTAGCTCCTTTTCAGTGAACAAGCAAAGCAGTTATTAAGTGCAAAGAAATTACCAGTTTTCAAATGTGGTTATTTTGAGTACGCTTACCCAGTAATAGCTGTACTATTTAAGTTAAAATGCATGCTAGTAAAATGACTATGAATTGCTAATAATTAACAGTAAAAATATAAAAGTAATCTTTTACCTTTGTTAGTGAGCTGATGATAACTAGTTTTTATGGCATTCCAAATACATGTATTTAGAAACAATTGTGAAGCAAATGTTAGATAAATAGGATTATAGAAAAATGTCAAAAATCAGAAAAACGCACCAGTTTAATCCTTTACTTTTTCATTGGACCAACACAGAAATTTGTTTTCACATTAAACATTTTACAGTGTACTGCACACAAGAATGTATAAAATTAAATGCTGAAAGATGATGGCTAATGATTTAACTTCTAGGATGTGATCTGCATTTGGTAAAATTGACAGCATCACTAGCAGCTTTAGAAGGAAGATCTGACTGCTAGCTATCAGAATCAGATTTCCTCCAGTTGCCAGGAAAATTAAGGTCTTAGAAACTCACATCCAAGTTAGCTGGAATTTGCATAGCACAAGTCCTAACCACATAGTGTCTCTATAGGCAGTTGCGCAAAACTTGGTTGCAAGCATGGAATTATTTCCCAGGTCTCAAAGATTACTTCTTTTTGTTGCAGTAGAATTAGGGCTGGTTTGAGAGCAGCCTTGAGGAGAAGGACTTGGGGGTGTTGGTGAACAAGAAGCTCAACATGAGCTGGCAACGTGAGCTTGCAGCCCAGAAAGCCAACCATAATGAGAAATAAACCCAAATCTTATAACACCTTCTCCCCACCCCTCCCTTCTTCACAGGTTTAACTTCACTCCCGATTTCCCTACCTCCTCCCCACCAGCAGCACGAGGGGAAGGGGAATGAGGGTTGTGGTCAGTTCATCACACATTTCTTTGCTGCTTCTTCCTCCTCAGGAGGAGGACTCCTCACACTCTGCCCCTGCTCCAGTGTGGGCTGCCTCTCATGGGAGATGGTCCTCCATGAACTTCTCCAACATGAGTCCTTCCCACGGGCTGCAGTTCTTCACGAAGAACATTCCTTCCCTTCCACGTTGTGCAGACCTTCAGGACTAGACTGCTACAGCGTGGGTCCCCCACGGGGTCACAAGTCCTGCCAGCGAACCTGCTCTGGCGTGGGCTCCTCTCCCCATGGGACCACAGGTCCTGCCAGGAACTTGCTCCAGCGTGGGCTCCCACAGGGTCACAGCCTCCTTCAGGTGCATCCACCTGCTCCAGCGTGGGGTCCTCCATGGGCTGCAGGTGGATATCTGCTCCACCATCATTGTCCACGGGCTGCAGGGGGACAGCCTGCCCCACCATGGTCTTCTCCATGGGCTGCAGGGGAATGTTTGCTCTGGCACCTGGACCACCTCCTCCCCCTCCTTCTTCACTGATGTGGGTGTCTGCAGAGTTGTTTCTCTCACATATTTTCACTCCTCTGACTGAAAAAAATGCTCCTAAGGTTTTTTTTCCTTCTTAACTACATTATCCCAGAGATGCTACCACCGTCACCGATGGGCTTGGCCTTGGCCAACAGTGGGTCCGTCTTGGAGACAGTTGGCATTGGCTCTGTCAGACATAGGGGAAGCTTCTGGCAGCTTCTCACAGAAGCCACCTCTGGAGCCCCCCCTCCCCGCTACCAAAACGTTGCCACGCAAACCCAATAGATAGGACAAGGGGTAATGATTTTAAACTGTAAGAGTGTAGATTTAGATTAGATATAAGGAAGAAATTCTTCACTGTGAGGGTGGTGAGGCACTGGAACAGGTTGCCCAGAGAAGCTGTGGATATCCCCTCCCTGGCAGTGTTCAAGGCCAGGTTGGATGGGGCTTTGGACAACCAGGTCTAGTGGAGGGTGTCCCTGCCCATGGCAGGGGGGTTGGAACTAGATGGTCTTTGAAGTCCCTTCCAACCCAAACCATTCTACGATTCTATGAAATATGGGGGCTCTGCAAATCTAAACCAATGAGGCTATTTTGGAGCAGAAGAGTTCACCACCGTATCTCATCTTCCATGAAACACAAAGAAAGTAGAAACAATGGGAAAGACTCATTTCCTGTTCCCTGACAAAAGTAACATGCAAGGCATTTAGCAGTAGGTTTCAGTGAAATCTGAACAGCTCTCCACTGTAAGAAGATAAATCTTATTATTTCAAAGACTTCTTAAGAATGCTGCTCTCCTTAAAGACTCTAGTAGAGACCCTAGTAGCTTTTTTGCCAATGGAAAGACTGTCTTATTCTTACTAATCCCCCAGTAGATTGGTTTAATAAACCAAAAGATTTCACTCTTCTTTGTATGCTTATATAGCTCATTACAACATTGTTTAAGTACTTGAAATATTTTCCCAGTTGGAGCAACAAAATTAAGTTAAATTACTACTGTTCAACTACATCAGTGGTCTGTTTCCTGGGACTGATCCCATTATCCCTCTGTCCTCTTCTCTGTGAAATCCTTATTTAGAAGCACAAGATATTTGATAGAACTGATTTGTCTTTTTTCGCACATCTTTCCACACAGAATATTTACAGAAATGTAGGATTCCAGCTTGCAGTTCTTGCACCTAAATATCTTACCGTGAATGCATGGTCAGTAGATTAATTTGCCCTATGACTGAAAGCATCTGAAATGATGGCATGACAATGTTGTTATGGAAATGCCTAACATACAAAGCCATATGACACAGTAATTTTAAACATACCTTGTCTGAGAACTAAGGATCAATTCTCAGTTGCATCACCAACAGACATATGGTCTGAAATCTGTTCTGTGAATGTGAAAATTTTGCCAATGGAATTTATAATTATTTTACAGATTAGATTAGTTGATAAGGCATTATATGTGATTTGTTCATATTGACTTTAAATCCTAGCAAAGAAAACAGCACCATTTAGACTATAAAGAAATGGCGACATTTTCACAAATCAGCCAAAGGGTGAGTTAAAGGCACACTGTAACCTCAGTTTAAGCAAATGAGTTGTTATTAACCAGAGGCTGTGAATGCTGGTATCGATGAATCTATGGGATATAGAACGGTCATTACTGAAGCAGAAGTCATCACGTGGAAGCCAAGATGGGTCAGTTGCATAGTGAAATATACGTAGGTCATCAGTGAGAGATATATGTATTCGGTCCCTCCCTTTATTTTTTTATTTTTAAGTAGAGAGGAGGATGACTGAGAAGGAGGAAGCAGTGGCAACTCTTTCTGAGCTATTAGTAGAAATAACAAATATATTCCTACATGGGGGAGGTTCATATGCATGTTCTGTAACAGGGATGAAGTTAGAGGGGGAGGAGGCAGAGGCTGTGACTCAATTTATAAGTGTTATGGATTATTTTTAATGCCCCCTCATCTATTGTAATTCCTGTCCAGAAGTGCTTGAAAAAAGTAAGTAAGAAGCCAGAATAAAGCTCTCCATAAATCTCTGCAAGATTCTCAGTCATAGCCTGATGTCTGAGAGGACTTACTTTTGAAGTGGGAGAAGCAGATGAAATAATTTCTCTCTTCTGAAACCCTCTGCATTGAGCTTCTGTTCTTGATCTTTTGTTCTCAAGGTAACATTTACCTCTTCAGAGGTAAAATGTTTACTTCTAAATGACTGCATGTATAAAGATGGAGCCCTAAAGACAGATTTTTTTTCAGGCAGAAAGAAGTCTCAAGCTTATTCACAACAGTGCTCTTTGCCACCAAATTTAAACTTCATATACCACAGTCTCTTTTTTCCTAGGTACCAGTGACACAGAAATTCAAAATCACTTCTCATTATATTTGGCACTGATCTTACTTTTAATTTGAAGCATGTGGAAGCCAGAGATGTGCTTCTGTAATCAGTTGCCCTTTAAAAAAATAGACTTAAAGTTTATAGCAGACACATTATCAGTAAAATTAAACATTTAATTCCACTTCACATAGACTTATTCCTAAGGGCAGCTTATCATACCAAATGTTAACTTTTCCAGTTAGTGGAAGTGTGCATCTTCCAACAACTGTGATACACCCCCCGGATTCCTTCTCCTTTGGGCATGCTGTAACAGCCTGCTGCCTCCGTCACAGGCTATACACTACAACTTAGAGGAAGCACAAGCTTGGCAGAGTGGTGCTGGATAGATCTTTATTCTCCTATTCCGCACCTTTCAAGGAAGCTGTAATGGTTCTTAGTAATTTCTGAGAAACTCTGAGTAGTTTTACCAGTCAATGAGGCTGTCTGCAAAGTGTTGTATGTTTGCACTCCTTGTCTTACATCACATTGAGGACAACTAACAGAGTCTGGCATTGTTAATAATTTCTCAAGAGCACTGATGTCACTTAGAGTGAACAGCTAAAGACAGTGAGGCTGATGAAAAGCAAAGATGATACCTCTCAGTGCTTTGTATCTTCTTCCATCAGTATGTGTTTTTTCTTTTTAATGGGTTCACTTTCATAAGGGAAAAGATCTTGGAGGCTCCCACAGAAAACCTTTATTTCTAGATCTCAAATATATCATGGCATCTGACTCACAACCCAAGGCTGAGGAGCCCAGTTTCATAGAATCATAGAATAGTTTGGGTTGGAAGGGACTTTTAAAGGTTATCTAGCCCAACCCCCCCACTTATTTTACAGCAAAGCGCCGATCTGAAAATATTTCCTTCTCAAACTGGTGAATACTGTTCTGCCAGCAACAGTCCTAACTTCCTCTCCTTCCTCCTCTTTTCCCTCCACAAGAGGGGAAACCTCTCTGAACCTCTTTTTAGCATCCCCAAACCTTTCCAGACAACAGAGTCAGCTCCTGGAGCATTTCTGAAGCACCACACAACCTAGCTATTTCCCAGACAGAGCAGTGTCCCCCTGGAAATTCCCAAAGTACTTCTGCTACTAGAAAGCATTTGCAATTACCACATTTCTACACAGTGAGGGGAAAAAAGCCTGCCTGGAAAAATTCTACCATGTTCCCACTGCTCAGTTCAGGTAAACTGTCATCAAGATAGCAAGTATACAAGTTGAGGCCAAATAACACACATAGAATCAATTTAAAACTAAATATTTGAATATTATCTTAACTGATTTATATCTAGTTAGATGTTTATGCAGATTAACATTACCATAATATGAATATTAAACAAAAAAGCATACAAAATACGGAAGTATTCAGGAATAAGCTCGGTAGTGGTACAATCAAAGTCTCTGTACTGCATTAAAGGCAGTATTATAGCTAGATGTGTATGTTTTATTGTTTGGGGTTTCTTAACTAATATTTTCATTTATCTCAGGAGGACATAATTTAATTTAAAGATATATTACATTTTGGAATACCAGAAATGCCAGAGCCAAAGTATAACATGCGACACACAGTATGACGCAGAAAGAACACAAGCGTAGCCTTATCCACAAGATTTATTCTGTGAAAGAGAATGCAATTGAATCACTTAACTATCAAATTTCAAGAGATGCTCTCAAGTACTTTTTAATCTTACTAAGGTTCCCTATTTTCTTGAAAGAATTTACAATTCAGCAATTAAGAGGTTAAAAATCTTGAGTCTTACATTTTGCCTTTTCCTTATTGCCATTTTTTATAACGGATAGTGAAACAGTTGCTGGTTAGTATGCAATTTCTTCACCAGGTTTATTTAATTCTATTTTTTCTTGAAGCCCAGGTACCTTCATGGCAAGGAGAAAACCACTAGGTGATAAATTTACTCTGCTTAAGTCAATGAGAAAGTTAACAGAATTTCAATCACTATGTGTAGGGTCATGCTTTTGAATTCAATGTTTATACTGAGTAGCTAGCAGAACTGCTAGCTAGATATATAAATCGTGGTGATAGTGATATAATATTACACATGTCAATGCAGAGTGTGTCTTCAAGGCCCACCTACACAACTAAATTGTTGAAAGGTTGTGAGAAAAGTTTATGATCTTTTATACTGGTAGAAATAACTTCCTAACTCCAGCTTCGAGTAAGTACTTTTCTCTTTCTCCATGTCAAAACTCACTAACTAAACTCGTAGTTTTACGCTAATAATTTAATTAATGTATTTGGACCATCATTAACTACAAATCTTTCCCTGACCACTTCATACTGAAGTTATATTGTGAATTAAAAGGTATCCTTCTGTTCTTTTATTTCAAAAGTCCCCAGGTTTGAAGGTATCATAAAGCAATAGGTTTTGAATAGTTCAGTACTCAAACTAGAGAAAATGCTGTGACTGGAAAGTGGGGTGCTAAACTTTACAAATGGTACCAGAAATCAGCAAAGTCAGTAGTGTGTATTTGTAGTTTGACTTTGCACCTTGTATACTGTTAACTCATTAGAGATTTTACCATAAGGTCTTTATCACAATTTACAAAGACTGAGATATCCTTCAACGATTATAAAATCAGATAATATTGCTTGGCAAAAAACTCTTAGTTACATGTATAAAGGCAAAAGCTATAGGTGTGTTCTTTCCCATCTGACTTTAGCCATCAAAGAATTATGTATTAGCTTCACGATGAAGGAGAAACATCTTTGCATTTCTAAACTTTTGAATTTATATCAGGCATTTACAGAGATTAAAGATCATGTTAGATGATTAAACTCAGGCAAAGTGAGTCCTGTGCCTAGTATATGACCGACTCCAGAGCTGTGAAAAAAACAATCTGTGGGAAAAGACCTCTTGTGGACAACTTACTTCTACAAATGTAGTGGACTATTGTGTGGAGTACCAAGAAATTCCATAAGATGTCTTGTAGAATTCCAGTATTCCAGGTTTTATTTGTTTTTAACTGCCATAGAGTATAAAAACCACCTCAGGAGTACCAGATATTTGTATCATATCAAGGACTACATATTCTACTTCCGCTTAGTAGAATCTTGAAAAATTGGATGAAATTATTTCATTTACTAATTCACCAAACATACCATGTTGAGGTTCTGTTCTGATAAAAATAATATATGAGCTCATATATTACCTATAGATACTGTCAGCTGGCCTTAAGGGATACAGAGGGAATAGAGAGATGTTCATTATTACTCACTGGAATAGAAAAAGATTACATATTGTTCTTTTAGAGAAATTCACCAAATTAAAATTTTCTTATCACTATATCTAATTGCAAAATGTAATTGCACTTTGTTTTAGGTATAATTAATAATGATATACAAACCTTCTGGATAATTTGATAGGAACTAAAAGAATTGGTGTTCCTATTTGAATTCATTGAAAATAAGAGTTCCTGTATTGTTCTCAAGCATTATGAGTTCTATAATCTTTTCCTATAAAATAGAAAAGTTCATTTAGTAGTCTTAAAACAGCTTTTTTAGAGTTTCATCAGCATACTAATTGGAGAACAACTTTGATACCTTTCCATCTTCCAGCATATAGGTACTTCCTCGCAAGGAAATAATTTCAGCCCCAGTTACTGTTATCAACTGGGGCACACACCGAGAAGCATCCAATGGGTTATGATGTCCCTCAGAGACAGATACAATTAGGGGGGGAAATGAGTGGCACAGCAGGCATTTTTAGCAGTTCAAGGAGCTGATGTACTTTGGTTTCATCAGCTAGAGTAGAGCTGGGGGGCATGAATCATCCTCTCTTTTGGTCTGTGCTTCTGGACGAGGTTTGGACAGATTTTCTTTCCCCTTCACTTTCTTTACTTTACTTTTTACCCTGCACATCAAACGATTGGAAGGAGGGTAATGTTGTGATCAGTCCTTCCAAAGTGGGGATGTCACCGCTCTAGAGCAAATGCAAGAAATGGTTCTGGTGCAGATTCTGTTGGCAGAGACGCACTCCAGAGCGACTGTCCTTTACTAGGACAACACAGCTGGTTTCCTCCCTTTGCTGGAGACTACTTTCAAAGATAATCAGAGGATAAGCTCCTGGCTGTGCACCTCTACCTTAAGCTTGTTGAATTTATGGTGTCATACATCTTCAATCTTTACAAGAAACTTCTTGATTAGTCTGTAAATAACCAAATCAAATAAATAAATTTCATACTCTAAAAGAAACAGAAGAAGAACTTATTCTTTAAACTTAATAGACCACAAAACAGTAAACAACGTAAAAGGGTTGGTTTTTTTTAAGTGAAAATTTTAAACACAGAAAAATGCTGACATTCCCTATCTGTTATCACCCTGACAAGCCGTGCAAGATGCCACCTGACATTATGCAGTTAAATGATTTCCGATTGCTACTACTTCAGATTTCTGGAGCCTAGAAAAAACTCAAAGAGGGCTCACTTGTCATTACCATTCCTTTTGCTTTTTTTATTGTAAAAAGACCTTTCTTAGGATATGTTATTTATTTTGCAGTGTGCTCTGTTTCCCAAGGACTCCTGAAATTTCTGCTAAGATCAAAACTTCACCATGTCTGTGGTAGTTAGGGAGTGTTATATTGATTCAGCTTTCATTTCTAATCAATGGAAGTTCACTGGAGAAGTTGTGCCAAACCAATGTTAATTCCCCCATCACGCACACTGTCAGAAGGCGACGTTTACACTTTGTCCTCTAATTGTGCCTACGGGCTGGCCCTGAAGCAGCCCTGAGGGTGAGCTGGCAGAGAAATCACACAGGAGCTGGGGTGGAGAGGAGAAGGAACAGCTCTTTAAACTGCCATCACTCAATGTGTCAACGAGCAGAATCCTTGCCAGTCCAAAGTCAGGCAGGTTACGTGAAGCAAGAAGTAATATATTGTCTAGCCCTCTTTTTAAAGTCTTAAATATCTTCAGGATGGAATGTTTTCTGGATTTTTTTTTCCTTGTGTGTCTAGGACCATGAATAAGAATCATGCTGTTTAAGATAAGAAAAAGAAACCCCAACACTTGTAACAGGGGTCAAGGAAAAAGGTTTTGAAAATACCTTGGCTAGTTAGGAGTCTCCTATTGTGATAATCATCATTAAAGAAACAAAAGTAAAATAACTAGAAAGACCTGGGGCCACTCAGACAAGAAGATGATTGTACATGAACTTAATGACTTTCCTTTACAGATTACATGAGAATACTAAAGCTATATCATGGGAAAATATTCATAAAACATAGCTCCATTTTTCCACCCAGCACAGACAGTTTTGCAAAGTGACTCTTTTGAACAGCTTTAGCTGTAGGACAAAAATTTAATTTCAAGAGCATCTTGGCAAGTAGAGCAAGATTTCCAGAACAGACCACAACAATACTAATGTGGAACGGGCTATCAATTTTTCTGCATTAAACTATGCTGGTTGGAACTAAATTAGGAGAGAGCTTTAAAAGCATGTTTATTGTATTAAGAGCTTTGTGGAAGCCATTAGTAAAAACTATTTTCCAAAAGTAGTAAGTAATATTTTCAGGGAGTTTTTTTCTCTGCTTGTTTTTATTTAAAAAGAAATACTCGTATGAAAATTTCTATTGCTTAGGAGTGCATTTGTTCCACAGGGATTTTGATTTCAAGTCAGGAAAAAAGCAGTAGCAGCTGATAAATTCCTATGTGCGTATTTTTATGCAAATATCTCTAGTAATCAATAGGGAAAAGTGATAAAAAAAATATATGCTCTAGAAACAGAATTATTTCTATATAAAATGTTTTCAGAATTTCCCATGAGAAGACAGTAGTTTCAAAAAGTAAGTTGCAAACGCCATCCTTAATCTGAAAAAAAAAAAAAAAAAAAATCTATGGCAAGTTTTTTACAGTATATTTGTGAAAGGCATGGAAGTAAAGATTAAAGGGTGCATGCATTGTCAACCTTGGAAACAGTTCCCATTAATTATATATGTACAGAGTCCCAGCTATTAAGTTGAAAATACACCTCTGTGAGAGCATCTGGCTTAGCACTCCCTGTCATCTAGTCACCAGGTTACTGTCAGGGAGAGCAGCTACTCCCTCACCCAAATATTTTAAGCCTCAAGAGCTTCAACAAAGCCAAAACACTGTCCGTGTTTTCCTGCCCCTGTTCACTCAGGGGATGCTGCTGTGCTGGTTAGGATCCTCCCTTGAGTTTCCTCTCAAGAGATACTTTGCCTTCCTGTCTTGTTCCGATCACCCAATTGTTTTTATCACTCTTCCACCGTAATATAAACTTGTCCTTTCCCATTATTCCTGTCAAATCTGTGAGCTGCCGGGTTTCCACTTCAGCTCTCTAGAAGGCACACCATAAACACGCAGCAAATAGGGAAATGAAGCTAGAGGTAGTTATAGATACACCATAGATTGCCATAATGGATTACATTTGCTTGCATCATTACTTTTTACTCAGAAAGATAAAACCACCAAGTCATTCAAAAACAAACTTCCAAAAAACCTGCAACTCAGGCTATTTTAGCCTTCTCAATTTAGCCATTCATTTAGGAATACATGCAGGAAATTCATGGCTTGTCTGCCCTGTCTTTGAAGAGACCGGCAGCTTAACAAACACACATAAAAGAAAGGTCAAACTCCTTCTGCATGGCCTGTTCTCCAACGTACTTCCCACACACTCAGATGCCTCCATCACCTTGAGACTATTTTTCAACTTATTGCGTTTGGTCCTGTTTTCCAATCCAGTCCCTTTGAGGCACCTTTCTTTACACTAGATGGAAATGCAACTTCTTCTATTGCAGGAAGTCAATGAGATGTACCCAGCTTTGCCTAAGGCACGATGGAACACTTCCAGCTTGTGGTGGATACACAGAGAGGCGGGGTCATTTGCACAATGACTTTAAGCCTATCAGCTGCATACTATTTTGGCCAAATACAAGACAATCTTGAATCTCAGGCAATTCTCTCTGTCCAAAGTAAAAAAAAAAACAAACCAAAAACTATATTAAAAAATGAAACTGCACGTGCCCCCCCCTTCACACACACACCTTTCCTGTGCTACTGCACAGCCCACTTCCCCTGCAGTCTGACTCCATCCCCCACCCTCCTCCAGCAGGTAGGTGCTGTGTAAGAAAGAGGCTAAAGAAAATTCATGTAAGTTCAGTTCCTCCTCTCACAATGACATTTTGGCTCATAGAGGACTCGTACAGACAAATAGCCCTTAGGCTGTCATCCACAAACAAAGGGTGAGCTGTATCTTTCTGATTTTAATTCCCCAGGACAAAAATCTGGCTTTATGTTCATGTTAATATGTTGAAAATTTCTTAATATCAGCTTTAACCCCTAAACTGTATAGACAAGTTCCTTAAATCATTGTCCCAAGCTGACCATTGATCAGGGCAGGGTGAGGTGTCCTGGTTCTGGCAAGGATAGAGTTAATTTCCCAAGGAGCCAGGACAGGTGAGCCAAGCTGGCCGGGGGCTATTCCATACCATGTGACATCATGCTCACCATAAAAGGGGGCTAGTGGGGCAGGGGCGGGTTTGGCATGTCAGCGTGGCTCCGGGACGGGTCGAGCGTCCGGTCGGTCGTTGGATCGGTAAATCGTTCTCTGTTATCACCCATTGTTACTATCTGTTATCAGCACTGCTGTTGATTGTTTCCCTCTCCCTTGCTGTCCCAGTAACCTGCCCTTATCCCAACCCTCGAGGCTTTGCCCTTGTTTTTCCGTTCTCCTCCCCATCCCGCCGGGGGAGGGGTGAGCGAGCGGCGCGTGGCGCTCAGCTGCCGGCTGGGGCTGAACCACGTCATGAGGTCAGATTCACATCCTTCACTGTCCTTTGGGCAAAGAGTAGATAAGGTACAAACCTGCCCACCCTCAGTCCACCTCCAGTAATAATAAAACACCTTCATTTTGTAGCAATTTTAGTATGCATTCAGCTAAAATATACTCACACTGAATCTAATAAATATTTGGGAAATTATAGATTCTTCCAAAAGAAAAAAAAATTCAGGCAGAAATTCTAAGACCAGTTCAATATCAATAGGAAAATAATCAACACTGGGCACAAATAACCTATCTTGTCTTCTTGCATGCACTCTTCACATAAAAACAAAAAAATCATAGTATTCATAAACATCTTGGACAAAAGCCAAAAGTAGTCAGCAAACAAATAATCTTGATTATGGAATCTTTATCAGGCATATGACTATAGGTGCCACACAGTTTTAGTGAGACGTGTTACATTTATCAAACATATCAAATGATCTGTTATTCTTTAGACATAAAGAGCAATGTTATGCAGAAAAAGAATTTTTTATTTAATGAAAAATACAGATTGTGAAATGTTTTCTTGTCAAAATTGGGTGAGGAAATAGTTTTAATGATACTCATCTCCAAAGCTGCTTAGAACAGTTAAACAACTTTAATTATATAAAATATAGGCAGCTGGTTTGACTATTTTAATGTAATTCCTGATAATTTTTCTTTTCAAAGAAAAAATAAAATTTGAAAATTCCAAAAATATAAAATTTTAGTTTAACCTGTTTTGAGTATAAAATACCAGTGTAAATACATACTGCCAAATTTAACATCATAATTTTGACCAATACATATTGGACCAAATAGTATTCTCTGATGGGAAAATTGAATATCAACAAATTTCCTAATGGCTTCGAGGATCAGAAATTGGATGAAAGAGAATGGAAGTAGAAAAAAATTACACAAATTGGCATTCAGTGGATTTTCAGACAGTGTAATTTACATGTATAGCAGACAGAGGGAAGTCATTAAAGGAAAAGCAAATTATGGGATAGTGTAAGTCAAAATCTGTTCCCTTAGAACTTTAATTAGCTACCCTCATCATTGCTTTTCGCTTGTAGGCACTTCTGCCCCATCTCATTCAATCTACACCAGTCTAGTGCAGCACCGAAATTCAGGGATAAATTACATGTTTTAATAAATACACCCATTCTCTGACAGGCTCAGTCTACAGCTTGTCACTCTTTATGATGTTGCTAAAGTTAGGCCAGCTTTGATGGAAGATGCGCTCACTTGCTGCAGCCCTGATTTATCTGTCTTGGAAGCATGATCTGAGGCAAGCTCCCTACGTTTTGTGGAACCACAGTGAAAATTTTATGGAAGCAAAAGTTTATTTTTAAGGATTATTTTATTTGATTAAATACAGCAGTGCATACTGTTGCACACACCATGATTTATATGGTGTGTCTGATATTACATTTGTTTCATACTGTCCGTGCCATTTCAGCTTTCAATGTACCATAGGCTGTCATTTGTAGGTTTGAGTTAATAGTTCATTCGTATGTGTAGGACACTTCATGTTCCTCAGCAATCATCCTGTGATGTCTTAAAGGTCTGGAAAGCATCACTAGATCAGTTTACGCTTGATTTATATTTTCAAGGCTGTCACCACAACAACAAGGTCTAGGATGTTGTTTATTTATTTGTCATCTAAAAGCTGAGATTCTTGAACACTGTTCCTGGGCAAGAGGTGAAGAATGTTTGGGACTGTCTGTGCAAATTTTTTCAAAGGACAGCATTACCTTCAGCCCTGATCCTTTTGGCCATCTTCTTTATCATTACCAGCTTTTCCACATCATTTTTGACTACCAGCTCTGGATGCATTTTTTTATATTGATTTCACCAATGCTATAAAGCATGTCATATGTCACTCCTACTCAGGACTCCCGCAACCACATAGCCATTGTCTCGCTCAGCCAACTCGCTGTAATAGGAATTCAGGATGAGTCAGTTTTCTGCTCAAACCCATGAAACTTTCTGAAGTCACTGCTTGGCAGGAAACAAAGCTTCATCCTGTGCATACAATTTTGTTCTTAAACATACAGATCGGCATCCAGAGTCCATTCTGTTTGAAGTGGTCGAGACTGCAGGATGAACCAGCGTGCAAGTGCGGCTGTTGCATCCTCCCCGGGCTGGGCAGGGGGTGGAGCAGATCCTCCCCCAAGGACAGGTCTCCATCGCCAAAGGCAGCATCAGCTGTAATGACAGGACGGGGATGCTGGAGCAGGTATCACAACAACTGGCAGCAGTTTGCCATTTAGCAAGTATTAATAACACGTGGGGGAAAAAGACTTTAGAAGACAAATAATGAATTAAGCAATAAATCTCTTGTCATCTTCCTTTTTTGTTTCTCGCTGCCATTCTCTCAAGTAATCTATCAAATCACAGTAAAAACATTTGGGTCTAGTGATCACACATTATCATTTTCTCCACTATAATAACAATTAACAGTACAGTTTTAATGTTCTTATATATGAAGAGTGCTTCAGCTTTTTTCAAAACAACTGAAATAATAATAAAAGTCTTGTGAACTACTTACGAGACACAACCTGTTAGCAGTTGCTATGGCTCTTTGGCAAGTCACTTAAACTCCCCTTCTGATTTTTCTTTTTATAATAACTTATCTTCATCTTATAGAGTTTGATGTAAAGACTTAATAGAAATGTTTGAACAGAACTTTAAGTATCGGAAGAGCTACCGAAACAGAGTGTATTTTTTGAATGAAAAATACATTATTATATAACAGAATTATATGATTATAAAATTATATGATTATATAATAAAATACATATAATACAAATACAAATATTATCGATTGAGTTTTGAAGTAAAAGAAACAGAACTTTTAAACTGATTTTTTGTTAAAACAATTTAAAAATTAGCATGATTTTTAAATGGGCTTCCCTCAAGGTTGTATTTCTAAAAAATAAATTTTAAAAACATCACTTAACTTTTAAATTAATAGCATTTTACTGATAGTCCTTTAAGTGTCTTTTAATTTTTTTATTCTCAAACCATAGGCAGTTGTTAGAACTTTTATGAGATCTGAAATGAGCAATATTTGAATATAAACCAACTTTAATCTCTTCTGTTTTAAAGCACTATATTGGGAAAACCTTTAACAAAATTGAATTCATTAGCTTAAGTTGTAACTACAATATAAACAGGCATACATTAAATACTATAATCACCACGTCCTTGCAGTTACCTTTATGTTCATACTTACAATAAGGTAAATTTACAGCTCCACAGAAATTGCAGGCAGCTCAAAGACTTGAAACACTTTCATTGTTAATCTAAATTTAAAGCAAACTGATGTAAGAGCTGACTTCCCAGAGGCCTGGTGAGGGGTGACGCCCGCGGAGAGCAGGCATGGCTGAGGTACGGCCATGGGGCCAGGGCAATGGGGTGGTGCTTGTGGCGGTGATGGGTCAGCAGGGACATCGCTGGTGACTGCCTGGCTGGAGGAGATGGGACCTGATTGTGCTGAGCGTGTTGCTTTCTCAAGACAGCACCGTGGCAGGAGACCAGCCTGCATACGGTAGAGAGAGGAGGGCAAAGTCCCCGTACCTTGCTCAGTGGAGAGGAGAGGGGAGAAAGGAGCATGAGCTCATCTGCTGCTTTCTGCTCCGTGCTCAGACTCAGACCCTCACTGATCGGGAATTACTCCACTACACGTGAGAATGAATGAACTTATTAGAAAGGAATCACTTAAAATTTAATTTCAATTTTGAGGACCAAGTCATGAGATGTATTGAACACGTGCAACCACTTGGCCCATTGGGATGGATCTGACGTCCTAAACCTTTATTGCTTTGTCAATAGCACATTAAATAAAATGTGTCACCAAGTGTAAGTAAAAGACTTTTTACCTATGCACGCTATTGCCATGAGATGTTGAAGTCTGACACAGGAATAATTATTTTTAGTTGCTAAAACTTACAGGGCTTTTAGAAAAAGTTTAGGGGATGGGATAAAGGTGTGGGGAGAAAATGTTGAAAGGAGAAATAGAATCAGGCATCACCTGGAAGCCTTTGCTCACAAGGGTACTATTGCTTAGACTATGAAAATACTGTTTAAAGGTGTGTCATCCTCCCACTTTGTCTTTATTCATTGTTTCTTCACCTCTTCTTGGTGTATCCATTTTTTACTTTCCTCCCTGCCTATGCCTCTTCATGGCTTCTTCTCGCAACAGAGAGATACTTTATAGACAGTGCCACTGGCTTATTTGAATTTAAGGTAATGGAAGCAAATAACATTTTAGTGGCAGAGAAATGAGTCCAGAACACTTACAGCTTATGCTTTTATATATTGCTATACTGCAGTGTTAAAAATGATGGCCTGTAATTACTTTAAAATACAATTTCCACTTTGAACATGCTAGAAAATGCTTTCTACTAGGTGAACTCTTAGCTCTTGACCTCTGTTCTTGTGCGCAGTTGTGAATAGCCATCTGGAAAGATTGTACATATTGCTACTCTTCCTGCATGGGCATATGATTACTGACACCAAGGAGTACATAGGAGTGACCCTTTAATGCTGCTATGCTGGGCAAACTGTATTTCATTTTTAATTTAATATGGAATAGGATTTAATAATAATCTCAGAATAAATTTGGGAAGGAATATAAAGTCTAAACGAGGAGAAATCATTCACTGAAAATCATTCAGATAACATACAGTTTTATCAACTCTGGTAATTTTACTACTATGCAAATGAGGAATTTGCATGGTGATGTGTTTTTTGGAAAAATGATTTGCAACACACGGTCTTAAAAAAATACTGATATACAAGTCCCTACATTAATTTAATGAAAGTCTTTATTCATGTCATTGCTACTCATTTTAAGGGTATATGAAGTCACTCAAATACCTATGTTTCCCTCTTATCATTGTTTTTGGTGTATCCAGTGAAATAATTTGAGACTGCATCAACCAAAATTGCTATAAGATATTCCACTGAAAATATTCAATCTAGCACTCCAAAACATTTCAACCTCATAAAAACGGACTGCTAATGGGATCACAAAGTTCTGAATAAGAGCCAGAAATAAAATCAGACTAATCTAATAACTTCTTCATGAAAATTTTAACAAAAGACAAATTAATTTAGTTAAATGAAGTATGTTCATAGTCTAGGGTAAGAAACCTCAGAATGCTTCATTCACTTTGTTCTGGTAAACCAAGTGGAAATCACAGACATCTTGAAATGTCTGAGGTTGGAAAGGACCATTGGAGATCACCTAGTGCAACCTCCCTGCTCAGAACTGGGTCACCTACGCCAGGCTGCTCAGGGCTATGTCCAGATGCGGTTTGAATATCTCCAAGGAGGGTGACACCATACCCTCTTTGGGCAACCTGTGCCAGTTACCCTCACAGGTAAGAAAGTGTTTCCTAGTGTTCACACAGAATGTCCTGTGTTTCAGTTTGTGCCCGTTGCCTCTGGTGCTGTCACTGGGCACCACTGGCAAAAGTCTGGCTCCATATTCTTTGGAACCTCCCATCATGTATTTATACACATTGATAAGATCCCCCTGAATCTGCTCTTCTCCAGGCTGAACAGTCCCTCAGCTTGTCCCCTCATGAAAGATGCTCCAGTCCCTTAATTATCTTTGTCACCCTGACTGGAGTCATTCCAGTAAGTACATATCTTTCATGTACTGGGTAGCCCAGCAGTGGACCTACGACTCCAGATGTGTCTCACCAGCACTGAGCAAAGGGAAGGATCACCTCCTTTGACCTGGTGGCAACACACTTTCCTACTGCAGCCCAGGAGGCCGTTGGCCTTCTTTGCCATGAGGGTACACTGCTGGCTCATGGTTAACATGTTGTCCACCATGACCCCCAGGGTCTTCTCTGCAGAGCTGTTTTCCAGCAGTCAGCCCCCAGCTTGTACTGGTGTCTGGGCTTATTTCTCCCCAGATGCAGGACTTAACATTTCATCTTGTTGAACTTACTGCATTCCTGTCAGCTCATTTTTTCTACCTGCTCAACTCCAAACCTGTGTCTCATCATAGAAGGCTATCAAATTTGTTAACCAAAATTTCCTCTTTGTAAAGCCAAGCTGACGGCTCCCAATCACCTTCTTGTCCTTCAGGTATCTGGAAATGCTTTCCAGGAAGATTTGGTCCATCACTTTCCTAGGGATTGAGCTGAGGCTGACCACTTCAGGTTCCCCAGCTCCTCCTTCTTGAAGACAGGACTGACACTTGCTTTCTTCCAGTCCTCAGGAGGCTCCCCCAACCACCATGACCTTTCAAAGAGAGAGTGGCTTCGCAGTGACACCAGCCAGGTCATCACTCGTGGGTGTGTCCTATCAGGTCGCATGTATTTGTGTATATCCAGTTTGTCTAAATGTTTCCTAACCTGATCCTCCTCCACCAAGGGTACATCCTCCTTGCTCCAGACTTTCTCTCTTGCCTCAGGGGCCTGGGATAACTGAAGGTCAGTCTTAGCAGTAAAAGACTGAGGTGAAAAAGGGATTGAGTACCTCAGCTTTGCCATGTCCTTTGTCACTATGTCCCATCCCTGATTTGGTCAGCCCTGGAGAGCATGGAGAGGATTATGTACGTGCAGTAGTGTAGGGGAATTGGTTGTGTGCTGATGTGGAACCTGAACAACCCTTTTATATCCATATTGAGTGTCTCTCAATACTTTTGCCATTGTGTCGGTGATACCTTGGCTCTGGGGGAGAGATGAAAAATCAGCTGGCAGCCATCTTCCCCCTCCATCACCTCACCTGCCAGGGCACAGCCCTCGCTTCTCCTGTACCGTGGGTTATACCCAGCCTGGCAGAGCCTGCTCCCATAATGGGCATCCTGTGAGCACAATCCTGCAAAAAAGCGTCACAGATTGCAGGTCAGTGGACTTAGTAGTGGCCCCTGGCACAGGAGATGAAGAGCTGGAGGGAGGCCAGCTGATGCACAACTTGCTTGTACTGTACTAGGAACATATGAGATGACAGGGCCAGATGAAAAATATCTCATCTATTATGGGATTTTTCAGATCTGGCAACACAGAGAAAAAATGTCATGGATGCTACTGTCATCCCTTTTCCCTCCTGCTCCTTCTTCTTCCCATTTCTCAGCTCATCTTTAACCTGTTTTCCATGGCTTGCTACCTACAAAACAGCTAAAAGGAAAATCCATCTGGGTAACCTGTGGACACATCTATTTATACAAGATTTCAGCTGCTTTGAGGGGTTGCTTTGTTTTTTTAAGCTGGAAAACAGCTCATATGGGAAAAAACAGTATTTTGCACATATAATTAGGAAGGTAGGATACTCTATTTCTGGAGATGCACAGTCAAGAGCTGGGAGATTTTGGCACTTACTGAAACAAATAGCTTTTGAATGTCTGAAATTGCTCCTGAATATATTTTGATTACAGTGTGAACATGGTAATAAAGGAGTCCATTGAGAGAGAAAAGATTTGGATTCAAATATTAATATCATTTGGCTGGGAACTGATTATCTCCCAAGCTAGAGCTGTTAGGTTTCTCATCGATTTCTGCCGGCTTGTGGAAAGAGTCAGGGTTGCCCCCTGCAAACAGGGTGCCAAGCCGAAACAACAGTTGTTCCCACACTGGTCAGTGACAATCTCCCTTTTAGCCTCCAAAGTGACTTCTGCTTTTGATCCCAGACCCTTTGCGTTTCACTGTTCTTTCAACTCCTTTTCTGGACTCCTGTAGACATCGCTGGAGTATGCTGTGATTCCAGATCCTGGCACTGCCCGCCAGCTGAGGTAACACCGATAGCAATATCAGGTCTGCTAACACAGGGAAAGGAACTGGTTTATTGCACCGCGTCCATTTTATTGCACTGGCTTGTGGAGTTCAAGAGGAGCTGGACCTACAACCAAAAGACTTTTCTGCTTTTTAAAGGGGTTCTGAAACTTTATTCTGCTTTTCTGGATAGAGACAGAAGTCTTTCTCTCCATTTTGTGCCTTCTGACCAATGGGTTTTTGGACATAGAGTACTTGCTGTACCATTGCTAATTCTGCCAGCTGTTATCACAAGTGTTTTGATAACTGCATGTTTTGTTTTGTTTTGTTTTTTTTTGTTGTTCAAGGTCATTTCTGGGGCCAAGATTTTTAATATTTTATTAAAAAATAAACACTTTGTTACTGAAAAAAAGGTCTAAATGAGAAGCCAGATGCCCTTGAAGTCTCAGTACTCAGTCAGCACTCTCCTCCAAACTGCATACCCTTTTTCTTTTTTTTAATTTCCTAAATTTTAGAGCAATCTGATGATTTTTGAATCTTTAGCACTGACAAGGCTGATATTACATTAGTCTTTTAGAGCTTTAGGGATTTTTGGAATGTTCTTAAACTGCAAAACTGTTCCCCCATCCGTAATGTGAGTACAGTTCATAAAAAAAAAAATCCATTAACATTAATGAGGTAGTTAAATTTAAAAAAAAAACCAAACCAAAACTATAAGAAAATCTCTAAAAAACTATATAGCTGTTCTTCTGCTACTAGTCACTCAGCCGCAGTTTATAGAAATTCAATAAGTTTCTTTTACAAAGCTAGAATCAGAGCATTGAAGAACAACCAAAGCTGAACCTTGGCCCCTGTTCTTTCAGAATTGTCTTTAAAAGAAAAAAAGAGAAAAAAAAAGGAAAGAAAAGGTTTGCACTCTAATCAGCCTCAGCAGCTTCTCTCTCCATAAAAGTTAAATGGTTTATCAAATATATTGTGTGGCTTCTTATCCACTCAACAGAGACAAATCTGCCTCTCACTTATCAGAAAACGTTAGGTAGAAATAATACAAAAATTAGAGAACACAGCAGTGCCACCATTTTGTACGGTCTAACACGAAGTGCACACTCTGATATAGTCAGCAATTAAATGGCTGTCAGATGGTCTGCAAAATTAAAGCACCCTGATCCCCTGGATCACTTGTTTACCTACATCCATCTCTATATGTAGCATAGTGAAGCTCATCAAGTTCACCCAGGTTACTAACAGACATAAAGTCAAGCACACAGAGAAACTACGAAAGGGCTAGGGCAGAGTTCAGAGTCAACTGAAATGATTTTGTCTTTGAGAAACAAGGCATGCATACCTAACAGTAAAATTAGGATAGCCTAGAAAAGTGCAATATATGTAGGTATATGTATACAGTCTCATGCTAATAATCAATTTGTCTTGCAAAGGGTAAGCACTGTTGAAAGTACTTTAAAAAAATTACTAACAACCTCAGACAGAGGTTGCTGTCAAATAGAATAGAACTAACTGCGATTGAGATCTGTAGCAGTAATTGATATAAACATTGACATTAATGCCGAGATACTTACATGGAAGAATTCAGCACCTCATAAACCTCTTTCCATGCAAAAACTGACCTTTTAAGCTAATGACAGAGTTGCTTGTCTCTTGCATGGGAACTCCGCATACTCATTATTGCTTTTTCCCCAACTGCCAGAACAAATCCCTTTTCATCCTTACTCTATATCCTTTTTAGGACTGTTGCAGCTCATGATAATGATAAAACAATAACAAAATAGAATACAGTTAGTTCTTTAATCAATAAAATGTCCTTTCCTGAGTCTTGTCTGAATTGTTTGTGCTAGAAATTGGCTGAGATCGCTGCAAATCAATATAATAAAATGATGATGACCAGTTCCTTTGTAGAAAATGAAGCAATAAAGAGCTTTTGTGTTAGCTTTATGTTTTTATTGATAGATACCATACTGGAGACCACACACATTACCGTTACATATGAGAAAAAACATAGCTGCTTCAACAGACAAAAAAATAAAGTGCAGTTGATTCATCGGCTCCTTTAAGAGGACTGGCATCTGGACCACATGCACTTCAAAGTCAAATGCTGTATTGAGATGTGCTGCTTTGAAGTACAGCTGCTGATCCAGACAAGTTTTGGAGCCTAAACCAGCATATGAATCTGCTGTACTCTGAAAAAAAATCTATTTCAGATGCCAGTTTTGACTCATTTTAGAAAATTGCTGTCTGGATCGGCTGAACTTCAAAGCAGAACATCGCAGTGCAGCATTTCCCTTTGAAGTGCAGCTAATCCAGATAGTGGGTTTTCTCTCCCCCCGTTTTTTTAAGTAGTTAAAGTTGGCATCTGACCTTACCAGTATTTCTCCTCACCCTCTGCACATTCTTCTTCCCTTCTCCCTTATGTCCTCTTCTTTTGACCTCTCTGAAAAACACAGCAATAGTCACTATCTAGTTAGCTCCTGTATTACCAAAGCTACTATAAAGAGGGTCGTTGGGGGAATAGCCTGTATCAAGTGACCTAATGGACAGTGGCCAATTACTTCACACGGCCTGTCATAAAGTTTGTTAATAAATAATGCTTAACTTTACCATCCAGGAAAAATAAATCCCTTGTAAATGCTTGTATTCAGAATATTCATAACCACATTTCCATGGTTCTGCTAACTCATATTAATGGTCATTAGCACTGGTTTAAAAAGTAGCTGGGCTTAATAGCCTTTCAACTTTAAGAAAATTTAAGCTATTCAGAAAGGTCTCCTTTGCAGCAAAGTCAGGAAGGCCTTAGCAAAATGGTGTTACTGGGAAAGGAATGAGATTACTACAGGCAGAGTTTGCACAGCTTCTGGCAAAGGGAGCCAAGGGTAAATGCAGAGCACTCACCAGGACAGGACAAAAGAGGAGCTAAGACCTGGTCGGCCAGGAGGACCATCCTGCAGTGGAGTGGACCATGTTTCAAAGCTATTTCTTCCTTACCCAATTATTGCCAGTTCCATAATGTAAGGGAGCCCAAGGGGAAGAGATTTCCTTCTGGAGAAGTGCAGAAGAGTCAATAAATTATTCTTCTCTCTTTGTAAAGGCAAATCAGAAAATGTGTTCTTCACGTTGAATATAATCATGGTGCTGGTTGCTCAAATAACCACCTACTAAAGAAAACTCTTGAACAGACTAACAGGATTCTCTGTTACACTGACCTGTCAAAAGGTTTTGATCTTGCTGAGAGGTACTGAATCCTGCTGACTCATTTTTGCAGGTGGCTTGTTAGATCCTTACAGCAGTAAACCTCTGAGGAGAAGGAAGCAGGCTGAACAGTCCTCAGAACAAACCCAGAGGAACAGGAACATCTGGTTTTATAAATAAAAACAAATCCTGAAAAAAATGGGTAAGCTCTAGCCCTGGACAGTGTTTGCGGATTGTATTTGGAAGAGGCTTATATTTCCTGAGTACCTGAAGTCCTGCCAAACCAACATCACTTTGCAGACAAAATGGGGGAGCAGGGTCCAGAGCACATGGAGAGTCACAGCACCTGCCAGGCTGCTCAAGCCACACGCACAAGTAAGGGATGTGGTTTTTCCTACCCCCCCTGTGCTCAGACCTCTGAAATAGGCATCCTCTCCTCACCTCGCAGGTCATGGGTGAAGGCAGCCAATGTTTGTGAGATTTGACAGAGAAGCCCAAGAGGAAAGTAATTGGAAAATTAAAATTGGAAATTAAAATTCCCCAGCAGGGAGGGAAGGAAGTAGGATTTGTGTTCTTACACTAAAGAAAATGAATAGAAGAAAGAGAAAGTAACTACTTATTTTATGACTGCAGCCAACTGAATGAAAAACTATCATGCATTTTAACATTGCCATAATCTGTATTCACAAGAAATCCAGATGAATGTTAGAGGGGCATCCTTTATTCTGACAGTTCTCAACTTCCAACCGAGTGACTTTGCCACTCCCAAGATGCTTTAGCAACGGTCCCATCTTATGCACACATAAGGGATGTTCCCATTTGTTACTAAATTAAAAGACAAATCATGAAGAAATGTTGCAGACGGTTCAAACTGCAAAGACAAAGCAAAAAAACCCATCCAAATAAATGCTAGTAGAAGAGGACAATTTAATGACAGCATCTCTCATTTGCTGAGAAATAACTTTGGAGGGAGAAAGGACTGGACAATGACCGGCAGTATATTTACAAAGGTCATGAGACATGCCACTTGGGTGATCTGTTCTTGTCAGGCAGTCCTTAATTAGAAAATTCCTAGAGAGAACTCCTGCTCCCACTAGGTGCTTATTAAAATCTAAAGACAAAAGGAGTTAGTAGAAAAGCTTGAGGAATGGACAGAGAACTCAGGTTACACTGGAAGGCAAGAGTCAGCTGCTGCTAGCATAGGAAGAGGCACTCAGAATGGGATGCTGGATTTTGAATGAAAAACTCTCAGTGCTGTTATTAGTGAGTATTTTTAGCATTAAAAAAATCTAATTGGATATATATAAATATTTTAAGCTTGTTTAAAATACATTTTATGGTTTGCTTACAGTAATACTCCCAAGCTTAATGTAAAACTTGCTATAAAATATTCAGCAGCCTTTTTATAACTAGTCTTAAAAACAATTTAAAGTCTTACTGTTTTATTTTTAATTATTTTTAAGTCCGTGTACCTCAGATAAAGGGAACAGGGATTTGCAATTTTAATTGAAATTATATTCTGAATTATTTTCAGAGGCTTTGGTGAATTGAGTATGGGGGGCAGAGAAAGGAATTTCCTCAGCTCCTAACTCCCTCCATTTCTGGAATTCTTTAATTTTAGCTTTTATTGCCTTTTTAGAGACCAGGCTAAGCCCTGTGTTTAAGATCAAGTTTACCATCACACAGTAAATGTCATCTGTATCCTCTATTGGGGATGTGGGGATAGGACTGTAATCCTGCATTTGCTAAAAGACAGCCTCATTCCAGCAGGCATTTGTGATTTCTATCATCTGTGATCAAGAGCTGCATTGCACCCTGATTTTGAAGTAGCTCTCAGATACTTTTAAAACTATAACCATAACCAGTTTTATATGCATTCAAAAATACTGCAGGTGTCCCTAATCTGTAGCCTGTCTGCTTTGTAGCTGGTGTGGCTGGGACTGAATTTCTATTTGTTTATTGATACCTTCCACTGGTATGAAGACGAAGAAGCTTACATTTATACAAGGATTATGCTGGGAGTAAGTACAAGTTTGATTGTTAAAGGGCTCCACAAGAAGAATGTATGCACAGTCTGATTTTATTTACATCCTTCATAATAATATTTTTGATGCTTCAACAGTAATTGTCCCATGTAAGAGTATTATGTTAATACAGTATTTTCTTTCTTCCTATACCAAGCTTGTAATTTAATTTCTTTATACTGTTATATGTACAGTCAACCCTGGCTTGGGCAAGAGCTTCTGCAACGTGCCTTAATTTTAACTGCATGATAATCCTGTTACCAGTCAGTAGAAACCTTATTTCATTCTTAAGAGGAGCAAGCGTTGTAAGTATCATTTCTCAAATAGCCATATTATCCTCCCTTTTTTATTTCTGTAGTTCAGCAGTGTTATCCATATCAAACATTTTCCAAGGAATTTTAATTTTTGATGGAGAAGTCTGTACACTATTGCCTAGTTATTACCATGTAAATTGTCAGTATTCATGACTGAAGAGAAACAAATGGCTTGTTTAACACAGTGCTCTAAATGCAACACTGATTTTGGCAGCCGCTGCATAGCATGGTGTCATGAAGTGAAAAGTGAGGAGCTACAAAAAAGGGACGTAATAATGCAACTTGGCCAAATGGAGAAAATACGTATCCATCGTGTATCCTGTGCAGCAGCAAGGTGAAAATTGGAGAGAGATCTATCTACACACAGATACAAGTGTCATGAGGATAATAACGAACATGTTTAAACCCTTCTGCCTGAGTGGCCACAATTCAGGTCTTCCTTTCTTGTAAACATGTGTTTTTGTAATGGAGTGGTCTTCTCAGATTTACATTAACCTTGGCATCATGCATAGGAAGTACTTAAGGCTTTAGCTTTTCTAGCTATAGTTTCAGCTTGCAGTGAATTATCATAGTCAGAGCAGTTCCAATTCCACATGTCTGGGTAAAAAATCACTGATCACTTCATGACTCCAAGAACAACAGGAATTTAGAAATCGTAACATTAACTTATTTTGTTGTAAGCTGGTTCTTACTTCAGTTCTGCCTTTTTTTTCTTCAGCGTTACATTTCAAGCAGACCTTAGGCTGGGAATCAACACTTTTATAATTGTTTGAGTCCAGGAGCTGAGCATTTAAGAAAAAAAAAGTCTTGTTGGACTTCTGAATCAGTTTGTAAATTAACATAAGATATATGCGTGCCCACTTAGATGTGGAGTAAGAACCCTGAGAACTGGCACTCTTCTCACAGATAATATTTTGTTCTTCTGGACAATATTCTGCTCTTGAGGAGCATGGTAGAGACCAACTTGTCTGACCCCAGCATGGTCAGGGCTGGATCCAGTGACTCTCCAAGGAGGTGCTGTGTGTTAGCATTGCACCCCGCCGTGCTCTAGATTTTTGGAAGATTTATTAGCTGGATCTTTGGCACGGCACTCTGCCAGGTCAAGCGAACAATCCAGACACCCCCACCACCCTTCAGGGACTGAAATAGGGCTGTCTAGGTTTCCAGCAGAGCGTGTTAGTTTTGGCTCACTGCAGCCCGCCCCAGCCCCAGGCTGGCTCTGCGCAGAGGCACCCAGCTGGCCACGAGCGCACCACTGTGGAGCGCTTCCAGTAATGGGAAAATGGCTCAGTAACACATAAGCGTGCAGCCACCTGAGGTCTAGACAGCGTCACCCTCCTGGGGTGTGCATTTCATGAAAGCAGCAAAAATGTTTTCACTGCAAGCTGGCTTTGCCAGCAGTTCAGCTGCATTCGTGCAGCTAAACCTGAGCTTGGAAAGCAGTGGTGGCCCAGCCCGGTGTCCTAGTACCAGCAAATGAGTTAATCACCAGCCTAGACAAACCATTCACAAATCACAGCTAAAGGCGGCAGAGTTTTATCAAACCTGGTTTTGAGCCCCTACAGAGGCTGAATAGGTTAAGAAATCCTGGACTGTCACTATGCCAAAAAGAGTTACCTGAGCCGCAAAGTTAAGGCTATCCCAAAACTTCCACTGAATTCCTTCCACATTCCATTTTAAAATGTACTGAACTCCTCTCTTCTCCTCTCCAAAATGTGAGTTGTGAATAGTAATAGGAATGACACAAAACAAGTTCTGCTTTTTCACCAAGTGCTGTGGAGGAGCACTGAGGAGACAGCTTGACAAAAACATCGCGTTTCACAAGATGGTTGCCTATGGAATAGCTGTAAATGCAAGTAAGCTTTTTTTTATTATTTCTTCTTTGTCTTTGAACTGTTTTGAATTTCACAGTCATTCCGCCTAATGCTGTAATCCCCATCAGCTCTGAGATGTGCTATTTTAGTGCAATCACTTGGTGACTGCAGCTTTAAATAGGTGTAGGAGTCCCGTCTGATTAACCATTTGTAACCATTTTTGCTTGAGAAAAAATTAACTGTTAAGTCAATAAGCTTTCAACCTGGACAGTAACTACTAGTTACCATTTAGTTAATGTGACCAACTTGTGTGCTTTTAACATTTAGTGCAAATAACTTTCATTAAATCCCTGAGAGTAGATATTTGGGGAGATGACATAGCATTACAGTCTGATTTCCTAACAAAATGGTGCTTATGAGTCACACTGCTCATTTGTCCACTGCTACATCTTACTGAATAATTTTTCAACCAGGTAATAAATTTAATATGAATTTAAGACAAGCAGCTGTCTCAAAAACACTATAATCCTAAATATTTTTTTTAAATAGGCGATGGGTACAGGGAACTAATGCCCCCCTTGAGGGAAAAACTTCATCTTGAGATTAAAAGTTATCTGTTCTGCCAGTCCTAGTGACTTACTGAGCTACAGGTGTTTGTTCACCTGGCTGGGAAGAAGACATGGCACCTGCCCGTTCCCCAAGTGGTTAAAGGACCTGGAGAAGACTGAAGCTTGTAGGAATTCAGAGGACATGAGGGGAACAGGAGATAGCGTGGGGAAGAGGAATGTGTGGAAAAGGACGAACAAAAGGGAAGAGGAAGGACATAAGCACATAGAGATGGAGAGGTATCTGGGGCAGACAGTTCTCTTAGAAAATGTGAAGGAGACACAGGAGTTAATTGGGGTTATTTGCAAGCATAAGACATTGCAGGGTAACAGTTCTCTCCCCAGGCTGTCAGGGTGGATCTGGGCCCCAGTATTTTTTTCAGTCAATGTGAGGGAGCTGCTTTTAAGTGTGTATAGGCTGTTAATGTCCCCATGCAGTGAGGCAAGAACATGAAGTCAGGATTGCCATCAGGAATCAATAGCTAAAATTTGTCCTTTGTATGTAGTGAGAGGAAGGCTGGGGGATAAGAACGTGCATCTTATAGTGTATTATGATGATTTACTTATCTGTCATGTCCATTCATTTATCAGAGTTCAGTTTCAGCATAAAGCAGACTCCTACAGAACGCAACATTGCTTCTTTAATTAACAAATCAACCCAGGAATGTAAATTAACCAACTTCTACTTGGTGTATAATTTGTCATGCTCTGAAAAGAAAGCAAAACTGCACAGTCAAACCTTTTATGTTTTTGGGTTTTACTTTCATGTAAAAATGTTTGCTAGTGCATTAAGGTGGACAGTTTGAGAAGTGAAAGTCTATCAGAAAAGTGATTACTTTATGGCTTTGGTAATTCCAAGGAAAAAGACACAGAAGCTGATGTGAAATGACAGAAAGCACCATTATTTAATTCCTTCACTCTCTAGGGAGAAAATGAGGGTTTGTTGTTGGATTGTTATTTGAGTTGGGTTTCTTTCCAGAAAATAAAATGGACAAACAGTTGATGAGATATTTGAGGAAGAAAATAAAATACAGGCAAGTCTAATGAACAAAACCTGACAACTCATGAACTCATGCTTCCCTAACAGACAAGTGAGAAACAACGATCATATATGGGAAAACACTACCACTACATTGCTGTATAGTCAGACTTGGGTAAAGAATGGCCAGAAACTCAGCTGTGGAAATTAAATTTCAAATTCATAAAAAAATACAATCTACAGCACATATTGTGACAGAAAAGCAATGTTTTAGAGTAAAGAGGTACCCACAAGTATATTGAGTCCCTTTTTATAAAATCTAACAGTGTTAAAATGATGTGTAAATAGATGCCATTTTCCTCTCAACTGACACATTATTTATCCAAGTATTACCTATATTGCCTTTTGTTACACAAAAGCATAGTCAACTCCTATTAATCTATTGCAATTTAGTAATTCTTAGTTAAATGAATGTTCTCCCCTGTATGATCAATCGCCTAAATGTAGCAGCAAGAAATTAAACCAATTTGCAGATCAGATCAGTAAGCTTAGCCTCACAATATAAAACTGTAGACTCCTTTATTATTAAAGTAACACGTATTCATCTCAGCTTGCCAGGTGGTGTTATTCCAGCATATTTATTTAATAGCGTGCTAAAAATAGTCAGTGCAACATTAGTATTGTCTGGCTTCTAACAGGCAGCCAGCTCAGCTGAGGTGCGCATGGCCTTGGAAAAAGTACATCTGTATCTTTAATTTTTCATCAGCTCTAATACAAATTCAAGAGCAGGCTTTAATTGGTCAGGTCATAAAGGGATATAATTAGAGACTAGTGGAAGAGGGAAGTTGGAGGAAAGAGAGAGAGTAAACAATGCTATCTATAATCAAGGGCATCATTGAAAATTCAGTAAAGGGAATTCTGCTTAGTTTGGCTTCCTGCGTTCTGCATGCCTGTCTGTGATAAGAGCTGTCTGGGAGTTATTCACCCACTAATAAATCTTCCTTATAGACCTGTAACTCTGCTAGAATAAAATCATAGTTTCATGCACTCTCAGTTTGATCAGTGCAAATCATTCTATGCTTTCTAATGCAAAAGAGACTTTCCAGTGGAGAGGTGGTTGTCTGAAACCTAAAGATATCTACAAGAGGTAGTAAATAACATTTTTTACAACTCCTCTCACTTACTGTATTGTTTATACCCTCATAAGGAAGTATATTCATACATTACTGAAGTGGGGAGTGTTGGGGGGGTTCTTTTTTTTTTTCTTTTTTTTTTTCCACTTTGGTATACAGTGCATATTTTGAAGAACAAACTGCTTCTTGTGTTGTTTTGATGTTTGCAGAAAGGTTATATAGATATATTGTTCCAACAGTCTTTGAATTATGATATGAATAAAGCTTAAGCAATTGAGGGAAAGTAGGGGAAGGACAGCAAGGTTCTTTGTAGTTAGGTTGTTTGAAATGGTGGTTCCTGCTCCTTAAAAATTTCAGCAGTGTAATTTTCTTTAAAAACATGCAAAATGCAGATAGAAATATAGTGATGCCAGGTGTGTTTGGCTTCTGGCAAGCACTGAAAAATCTACAGCTAAAAATACTAGAAAAATCTTTCCATTTTCAACCACATTTTGGTAGTGTTGGCTATCTGAAGGGTAACTGAGTAACAGCTTTGTGTGAGCAAAGAGTTTTTCAGGGGATGCTTATCTTCAAAAGAGGTTTAGCTGCTATCTCAGTGCTGTACTTCCAGAAATTACAGAAAATCAAATATCCATTGAATTTTTTTTCAGTCAGATTGTTTAAATCCAGACTTAGTGCAAGTACTAGGAAGGAAACTACATTAAATTAAAGATTATAAGCTTCCAGCTAGGATAAAAAATGGTCCAAGTCATGTTCTTCTTTGATGTTTCTAACCATTCTAAAAAAAATAAAATCCAGTGCAAGTATGTGTGTGGTCACTATTGTTGTGATTTTTACATAACCTGCACTTTTTTAGTCCACAAAGACAGCATGAAGCTGAATTAAGGGATCTGTGTAACTACAAACGGCACAAGGCAGTGGGTGGCAAAAGAACCCAGGCTTGGTCGGTGGCAGAATTCCCTGTGCCTGGGTTAGCTGTGTGCAAAGCCGTTTTGTTCACTGTGGGCAGAAAGGCCAGGATTTGACCCTTTGATTTCATCATGATGGGTTGGTTAACCAAAACATTTAACTGCTAGCAGGAAGCTCCAATTTGATTATTATCCTGTACAGGCATGCAGAAAAAGAGAGAGTGAAATCTTGTCCTCAGATAAACACATGCAATTTCTGTTTAGTTCAATGAGAGTTGTGCATGCTTCACTGAAGGCACAATTGGCTGAGTAAGACTAGCTAAATTGACCAGACTTTCAAGATAATTTAATTACATCTCTTTGTATTTAAGAATATGTACAGTAAACACCATGCTCTAATAGCAACCCTTTTCCTATCTCCCTCCTTCCAATAAAACCTTTTATGTGATCTCAGAGGTGGACTGGATAGAACATCTCGGGGTCAAATACAAATTAATGTATGTTAAGTGCTTCAGAGGTTCCAGATGTTGTTAAAAACAACAGTCAAAATCCTTCAGTCTTCATGCACAGTTATAAAAAAGAACTTTGTTTAAAATATTGCATGATTTATTCCATACTTTATACTTGGTCATGCAGAATGAGGAAAAAATTGAACTGAAAATCCTGACATGTAGGTACCTTAAACTTTGCCCTCATGGTTAACTTATCTAAGTGGTGCAAGGAAAAAACAAACAAACAAACAACAACTCTTGTAAGTTCAGATTTCACAAATCTGCATATTAATTTTGAAATTGTTTAGTAAATTCTATACACTGCAGATGCAAAGACCTTCAGAAAATGCACTTTAGTAGGGATGTAAAATATTTTAGCTAATGGCAATGTATCCAGTGCCAGACATTTTAGTCTGCTACAACTATTGTACATTAAATGAACCACACTGAAAATGGAATTAGTTCTTTGCATTACTCTTACCATCGAGCTATAATTCATTTTTAGATTGCATCATTTTTTCCTAGCAGCACACAAAAAACCATCAGAAGTATTAATCTAATAATACTCTAGGCAATATTTAAGATCATGGAAGACTCAGGTAAACCAACATATTCAGTGCATCATGAGTTTGAATGTTAATATTTTTCAGTGTATCATTATACTCTGTACATTAACAGCTACCATAGAATAGCTTGCAGAAAAAACCCCTCTCATGTTCATTCTGGAAGTCTTCTACACTTGTAATATCCTCTACCTGTTAGATGAAAGCAGGAGGAAATGTCACCCAGAAGGGAAGATGTGGTAAATCCCAAAACAAGAAGGTATGGTGATGTTTCCATTGACAGTAACACTTACAGTAAAGCAGAACAATATGTAGATGGACAAAATGGTGTCCTTTAATAGCCTGCAGAAATATCTTACTACGTTAATTTGCAGAAAGCAGATCTCTTCTTACAGGGAAAAGTTGCCTCTTCATTAAACCATAGGCTCAAGACCTTCTTGGGAAGCTCTATCTATTCAATCCATTTTTTTTCTCTTCAAGACTAGAAATACACTGTTAGGAAACATGGACCTCTGTCTGTCTGGAAGAAACTACCACTTCATTTCACTCTCAACACTCGGCATATACCAGATAGCACTAGGTTTCCTGTCACTGCTGACATGACTAGAATTTGTACAAATCATGTACAATCCTGCACTGTGAGGAAAGTGCAAGATTTCGTAGCCTTCTAAACAACAGAAATGTCATCATTTCACATGAAGACTTCGCAATCTGCCGTATCACTTTTTAAAAAATCTAGGTGTTTTGAAGGTGAAAGAGAGAAAGTGTATTATGTTATGATCACAGATTCAAACCTCCACCTCTAGTCAATGTTGCTATTTTAAGTGAGCAAGGATAATCCAAAACCTGCAGTTTATATGCCGCAGGGAACCCTTGGTAAAACTGTGTGTAACTCACGTGGTCCCAAGGCTATGGTGACTATTACATCATATCAGAGTTATAAAGAGCATCCTGCAGGTGTAGAGGACAAGAGGCCCAAGTACCGTTGCTGGTTGCACCAATAATCACTAGCAGATGACAAGATATAACCACTCAGTAGAAGTCCATTCAGAGATTCATTGTCAGGGCTTTCCATCCTTTGAAAGTTTTCTGTCCTCTTTCCCTGTGTCTGGTACTGGTTTACATGCAGCATGTAACCCCACAACCTACCGCAGACGGCAGTCTGTTACCCCGCACTCCCGTCCTCCAAGTGAGCTCTTTCAGATGTCAGAGAAATCAGGTTCTCATCAAGCAATGACTTGGTTCCTTTCCAGCTGGATCTGATAACATCCTTACCAGGCCAAAACATCTGTTCCGAAAGGAGCTCCTTGTAGGAATAGTTCCCCCCCTTCCCACTCAGCACTTAAAAGTGCTGTTACACTTAAATACATAAGCAGTGTTTATATACTGCTTATACATCAGTTGTATGCTGGGGAACAGATTGCCACAGCCCCCACACAGCTGCCACCTAAACCCTGCAGCTCAGAGCCTCTCGGGCTTTTGGGTTTTGACAGTCTGATTCCACACATCTCACTCGCTGCTTGTGGTCTTGTGCAACCTTCCTTCCAGCGTCCCGGTGCTGCCGAGGTGCTGGGAGCACCCTCTCACGTGCAAGATCCAGGGAGCGTCTCCCGACTGATGCTGGCCAGTTGTTTCACATGCAGCACCTAATCCATAATGACGTACGCAGGACATGCCGGGTCACTGGGTCCAATACCTTCTAATGCTCACAGTCGCGTCATACACACTATTTCATAAAATGACCAACCTTCAGCCGAAAGCTGCTTAGATTGCTTGATCCCATTATCCCATTTATTGAAAGGTTATTTTAGAGTCTCATTCCTTTGATGGCTTGAATCTGTCTTCTAATTTCCTGGCTCATTTTATCTCTGTGCAGTTCATACCCATTTGGATTCAGTCTCCATTCTGCTGAAGCTATTCCAGCTTGTATAAATAATTTATTATTCATTGGGCCAAAGATTCAGAAAAAATGGGAGCTTGATTTTGCAGTTTGGGTGCTGAGGATATTCACTTGGGATGCCTGTATCAATAAATATTTGATTATTTTTATTAAGGGTTTCATCAGGAGAAATGAGAATAACCAGTCAGCCCAGTGACTAGGACATGTGATTTGGTTTAAAGTCCTACTTTAAATTTAATGTAACAAGGATTTTAAAATAGGTCTTTCATCTCCCAGTGAGTATCTAAGCATGGGGCAATGAGGTGAAGCAGGTGTTAGGGAGTCGGGGCCGGGGGGGGGCAGTCCCTAAACTAACATTATGTTTTGAATGAAGTGCAACCTGCCAGTCAACCAACCACAGCACATCTACTGCTCTAGAAGGATCACCTCTGAAGAAAAGAGTGAAAATAACATCTCTCCAGCCTGGACACATGGGCTAACCTACTGTTGGGGGGAAGAGTGCAATCTTCTACCTTTTTGCACTGGCTGCTTTAAGCACTTCCATGGCCAGCATCCTACCTTAACTCATATTCCTATGCTCACAGCTCTCCCCAGGCACTGCAGAGGAGCTGGACTCTGGCAAGCAGAGTGAGGGAGCTCACTAAGTGGTTGGCACCTAACAGACTTAGCATTACCAAAGTCTTTATGCATTTAATTCTGTTTTCATCTATGATTACACAGTAACTAGCGCAGTGCCAATAGTTATAATTAAAAAAAGGAGAAAAAAAAAGAAAGAAGAAGAAAGAGGAAAGAAGAAAGAAAGAAGAAGAAAGAAGAAGAGAGGAGGAAGAAGAAAGAAGAGAGAAGAGAGAAGAGAGGAGAAAAAAAAGAAAAACTAAAAGAGAAAAAAGGAAAAAAGAAAAAAAAAGAAAAAATCTTCTTTTGAGAGAATATTGTTCAGGGAAGCAGTTCATATTTGGTTTACTACAAATGCTGCCTTTTAGAAAGGTTTTTTAAATGGTCAGGGACAGGAACAGATACACATTGAAGGACAGATGATAACGGGAAGCTAATTATAAAAACTACAAATAGCATATCCTAATAGCTCTACTGTAAACATATAATTGTTTTTCGTTGTCATTTTTTCATCCTTTGGCATTTAATATTTTTGCATTAATTACAACTTTCCTGTAATGGATTTGAGAATCTTTCATATTGAAAACTGAAACTCTGCACCTAGCATGATTATGACTTTATCTATGTTAACCAATAATAAAACAAAGCCCTTCCTTTTTGCCTCTTTTAAAATTATCATCTTTCCACTTAGGAAAAGAATTACAGGGGACTTCTTAATACACTCTAAGATGTTTTTCTAAACTAACCATTTCACATACCTTCTGGGAGCAGACCAGAAGTAGAGGCGATATATGATGCTCAGGGCAAATCAGATCTAACACTGTGATTCAGACTTCTCCCTTGAAATCATAGTTCCTGTGGCTTCCTCTGCTAGTTTTGGCTGAGATAAAGTTAATTTTCTTCACAGTAGCCAGTATGAGGCTATGTTTTGGATTTGCACTGCAAATAGTGTTGATAATGTAGAGATGTTTTCATTACTGCTGAGCAGTGCTTACACAGAGCCAAGGCCTTTTCGGCTTCCCCCACCACCCCACCAGCGAGGAGGCTGGGGGTGCACAAGGAGTTGGGAGGGGACACAGCCAGGACAGCTGACCCCAACTGACCAAAGGGATATTCCATACCATATGACATCAAGCTCAGCATATAAAGCTGGGGAAAAAAGAAGGGGCAGGGGGGACAGGACAGACATTTGGAGTGATGGCGTTTGTCTTCCCAAGTCACCGTTACGTGTGATGGAGCCCTGCTCCATCCTGGAGATGGCTGAACACCTGCCTGCCCATGGGCAGTGGGGAATGAATTCCTTGTTTTGCTTTGCTTGTGTGCTTGGCCTTTGCTTTACCTGTTAAACTGTCTGTATCTCAACCCACGAGTTTTCTCACTTTTACCCTTCCGGTTCTCTCCCCCAACCCACGGGTGGCAGTGAGCGAGCGGCTGTGTGGGGCTCAGTTGCCGGCTGGGGTTAGACAACGCACTTCCCCAGGCTCCACCTGCATAAAGTAATGCTATAGCTACTTGTTAATAGGGGACAGATTTTGGATGCATCTGTTAAATATCCCTGGTGCAAGTTGCAAACTGGCCTATGCTTAAAACAGACAAGTTAGTGTCTTGCGTAACAATATTAAACCATGGCACATCCTAGTATATTAATAAAAAAATAGGGATTTTAATCAGTTTACCTCATTTTCAATAATTTAAAATCAGAGACAAACACCTTTATATCATATCTCCAGAGGTCCTCCTTTGATGACACTGAAAACTGCAGGGCACTTGACTGTGAATGTGGGAGGTGACCCTGGAGCTGTTCCTCTTCTCCCCAACGTGAAGCAGTTGCTTCATAATAGACATGCATTTGATAAAATTTTCCTTTTATTGTCAGCTTAACAGATGCAAAGGTCTCAATTTACACCCAAGCTTTTCAAATACATATATGAGTGTGTCTGTAATTTTGCACCACTCTTTCTGTCGTGCAGCCATCCATATTGTTGCCCACTTGATCAACATTGAGCGGTACCATACCAGCCAGTCGAAGGAAGCCGGGGAGTTACGGAATAAACTTTCCGGCCTTGGCAAGAGCCCAAATGAAAGCTACTTGAACCCAATCCGGACCTATGAAACAGTAAGTTGTCACTTTTTGGTTTTCCTCATCTAAAAAGTTTTCCTCTGTGGATTCTATTGTCGGGAAAACTGTATTTCAAAGCCTTTTAACCGGAGCAAGAAGGTGCTGCCAAAGGTTAACCTCAATTTCAGCTGAAAACCCTTACTCAGAGCTGCAATTTTCAGGTTACTAAGCTCAAAGAAATGTCTGCAGTATTTTAATTAGTTTGTTAGGAGACGGTTGGGGTGTGTGTGTATGTGTGTGATCAGGAATATTGTGAATAGTAGACAGTGAAATGAACCTGCAGAGAATTGTAAAAAACTAAACTAAGCTGTTAATATATGGAACAAACACAACTTCTTTCCAGAAAGAAAAAAAACAAACCAAACCAAAACACAACAATATCACGTAACAACACTTACTTCACAGTTGCTATTTGTCTCTCCCCATGGTTGTGCAGTATCTTCCCAATCTGGGGGTTGGTTCTGCCCTCTTAGATGTCGAGTGTGGCTGCCCAGGGCAGAGAACGTGCAAAACCACCCGGAGGATTGCTGCTTATAGGAGCCAGTGCACTGGGGAGCCAGTGCCGCTGTGTGCTCTTCAGACACAAGCAGGACTATGAGCACCTCAGCCCTGCAAATGGATGGTTCTGGTTGCTTTGGGAAAGAAAGGTGACTGTGTCTCCTGTCCTCTTCCTTGGCTATCTCAAGAGAGCATGGGTGGAGAAGCTATTCTTTATAATAGTCATAAAGAAAAACAGATCCTTTCTGCCATGCATGCAGGTAAAACATGCAAAAATTAATCAGCTTTTTTCTTTATTCCATCATACTATACATTACATAGATGTTATCTGCTTGCTTATGTACACTGTTGTATACCCCTGTATACTCCAGGGTTGAAATGACCCTGGTGAGACTCTCACACATATTGTTTCTGCTCTTTAGAAATTTCCCACATAGCCAGCATGCAATAAAGGTTACATGAACACGGCGTGGGGCTCTTTTGGTCGGTGGTGTGCTCCACTGAAACAAGAAACAAAGTGAGATGATGGCCGGACAACCATCAGTAGGCTTCAATAGCACTTTTCAATTACAAGGCATTTTGTCCTATTTTTTCACAGTTCTTTTCCAGTTTAGATAATGTGATTTTTGCATCTTTCAAAACAAACAAATAAACAATTGTCAAGTTTGAAGAAAGCCAAGCACATGAATGGTCTCAATGGCATGAAAACAAAAGTCTTGATGTTAGTGCTGACAAAGTAGTTAGGTTTATCAGAACACGACAGCAAGCACAGACTAAGCTACCCGGTCTTTCTGCACACCCAGTGCCCACTCTCACCACATGCACGTGAAATGTTCCCCAAGAACAGAACAGTGCTCACAGCTCTGAACAGGAACCTACCATCTTTCAGCATGCATTTTTTTCTCCACTAAGTCTTCTCATGGTGATATAATTGTGAGGTAGGCCTCTAATTAAGATCCTAAATACCCTTGAGGAGGAAGGCTAGCATTTTCTGAGATCCTTTCCCAGATTTCTCACAGTAATATGCCCCACAATTACCAGCCTAGATTTTACGCTAACCTCTAATATTTATATTTCTTTTATCGCCCACTTGTGTCTCAGTAGCTACACTCAGAATTAATAAATTATGAAGGAAAGCAAATAAAAGATTGCTTCTAACTTCAGAGAAGAAAGTTCCAAGAGCACCAATTCAGGCATCCTTTTCAGTTTCATCCTACCCCTGTAGTAGCAATGCACTAAATGTCTTTGACATTTTTCATTGTTTCATCTCAACATTCAAACTAGCCACTGTAATGGAAATGTTCAAAATATCACCTAGATCAATCCTGTTAATATGTAATAGGATCTGAACACAGTCTTCACAGGCACCAATTTGAAAATGTACTGTGTGCTGTCAAGTGTGAACATTTGAAAGAATGATTTTACTGTAAAAAGTGACTGTAAAAATGGCATTGTGGAATTTTATCACCTCTAGGATTTCCATATCAAATGAGTGCACTTTACAAGTACAATATAGGGTTTTTTTTTCTCCTAGCGTATTAAGTTGTAGAACCAACTCAGGATCCAGAAGGCATGCTGAGCACCTTCATTCCTGCACATCAGCACAAGGAAAACAGATATATATGCTTTGCTGGCCAAATGGGGCCTTCATTTACACTCTGCTGGCATATTTAGCTTGAGTCTCATCTTGCATGTGAGATTTTTACTGCTGTTCTTCACGATTTGCACTTTATAACTGAGATCAGCATCTGACTGCTGTGTTCAAAATACATCTTTGTTCTCACTTCAGTTTATTTTGGTGAGTTTAGACAGACGTAACAGACCTGTGCTGATGTCTGTGAGTCATGAGCAAGAAGGAACATGTTCAAGTTCAGCATATTAATGTTTCATCACTGACAAGCATAAAAAAGTAAATATAAACTTACCTTTCAAAAAATAAACCCAAGGATTACCCAATGTATCTCCAGGTAAATGTAAGGAACAGGTAAATGAGATATGCTGTTTAGGTAAATGAGAGCATGTCATTTTTTTACACTATTTCGGGACTGCTGAAAATCCACAAACTTTGAAGTAAAATAAGCACAAAAGAGCCACACACCTTTATGGTTGCAGGTGTCTTAGCACCTCACTTTATCACCCCCATATGAATAAGCTGTTTTCTAGTGCTGTTTTGCTTATTACATCTCTAGGTTTAATCTTCTCATTTCTCTAATAATTTTCCTTTTTTTCTGAGACACTTTCTCATAAGCAAAACAGATAAAAGTACTAATGAGACTCTCTAATTTCCTCCTTTCAATTTCTGAAACAAATAAGTGGCAGCAAACATGTACACATCTGTCTGGGATAAGCCTGAGTGGAAATAGAACAGAGGCATGTTTTTCCATGCTCTTCTGTGTTAAAATGGAGGTTTGTCTTGCCTTCATGTCTTGTTCTGGTTTTGTTCCTGTGCTGAAAATATGTCTTAAATTTTGGCTTCACATGTAACAGCAGCAACAGTAACAACAGTAACAGTAACAGAAGTAATAATAAAAATAACAATTATAACAGCAACAACAACTAAAACTAATGCAAGTATTAATACTAATAATGTATTCTTATTCTAGAACACAACGGGAGAGGTACTAAACACCATAGCTGGAGTAACTGGAGTTGTGATAACTGTGGCTTTAGTTCTGATCATTACTTCATCCACTGAGCTCATCAGAAGGTCATGCTATGAGCTGTTCTGGTACTCCCACCACCTCTTTGTGGTTTTCTTTATTGGTTTAATAATCCATGGTATGGGGTAAGTGTCTGCATAAACTACATGGGGTATACGTACACAGTTTGAGATGAAACACAATTCAAATCTATAATCCTGTGCTTTTCTGTTAACAAACTGCTGGGATCTCTGCTTGGAGACTGATTGCAAAATGAAAGCATTTTGAAATTAAACCACACCACTTTTCAGAGGACTAAAAGTGTGATTTAGTTTTTTCAGACACTCATACCATCTTACAACCTGCACCTTATCAATGCATCAGTCCAAATGAACTGTCATCCCTGAAAAATGGGGACATTGCAGTTTAGGAATCAGACCTTTGTGGATTCAAATTATTAAGGGATAGACCTTATGCTCATAGCTCTTGTAAGGCATTTTGTGAGAGAGCTTGTAAAAGCTTGACAAGCTTTCAACATGTCAGCTACCTGGTGGTGAACGTCCCTGTGCCCATTCTCCTCTACATCCATAAATGTAAAGTGGTTTTGCCCTTCTTTCTCTGTGGGAAAAGAACCCCGAATTTCCTCACCATAGAGAAACAGGCACTATACTATGAACCAGGTTTAAATGACTACAGTAACAAACAGCTCAAGTTTATGACTAGCCCAGTCAGGTGGTGTTTATGGAGAGGGGTGACTGCCAGGATTGTCTCCCTGTTCCTCAGTACCAGAGGAAGATCCACCCTGTTGGTAAGGGCTCCGCTTCTCACATTGGGGGATAGCAGGGTTGGGGGAGCCTCCCTGAGAAGCTCAAGGGCTGATAAATCCCCTGGTGATGCAGAGTGAGAGCAAATAGGCATCTACTTCTGAAAACATTTCCATCTTCTGTTTCCAGCTCCACTGACATCTGCTGCTGCTTCTCCCTTGTGTTCTTCCCCCCATTTCCTTTTCTCATTTATTTACAATAGTGTTAATATGAATCTGCAGCAGTGCATCTACATTCACATTTTAATTCAGACAGGGAGTGCAGTTTTGATGCAAATCTTGTTGTCCTCCTCACTTCCTACATTTTGGTTCACACCATGGCGCAACCATGGGCTGCATAACACAGTGTTTTGAGATGAAATTACCCTGAGAGGAACACAGCTCTGTGTGCTGAGCACTAACAAGTGATCTGTTCACAGGATCAAACCAGACCTAGTCCTAAGCCCTAGGTAATCTTCAAACACACACAGTGCAAGGCCGTCAACAAAGACTGCTTTGCTCCATAGATCTTTTCCTGCCGACTGTCTAGCGTACGCATGGCCTCGAGCTGCTGTAAAGCTTTTCGGATCTAAGGATAGAGTCCCTTGGTGTTTTCATAATACGCTTTTTATGTCCGTTTCGTAAAACATTCAGATGGTATTGCCCACCACTAAAGTATGTACAGACCACTACTCTTTGACACAGAGGAACTTCCTCGCCCACAGCAGCATGAGGGTCTGCCTGTTCCCCAGAGTACGTGGCGTCACCACAGGGAACGGGCCGGTACAATGTTTTGTGGTGTGTTACTTTTCTCACCTCTTTCCTTGCGATTTGAGAGCTGCCACATTCAGTTTGGCTTTGAGTGTTCCTGAAATTGGCCCAATTAATTAGTCCCAAGTTTCAGAGGCACAGCTGCAAACAAATGCTGTAAACTGTATCCTGCCCTGATTAAATGGCCCCCTTCCTCTCTCTCTCTCTGGCAAATCTTTTAGAATCCAATTTCAAACAACTATAATGAACCCTTTAAACCTCCAGCTTTGCAAGCTCCCTCCACCTAGCCAGCGAGAGACTTCCCTGAAAAGGGGACACTTATTTAACAGCCCTATCGATAGCATTCAGTGAGCAGGCTGCTTGCTCCAGGCTGGGAGTGCGATCCCTGCTGCCCCAGCGCATCCCTACCACTACCCCACTTATGAAAAGGAGTCAAGCCCCAAGGTTTCGTTCACTTCCCGTCTTTTCTCCTTCCCGGGTGACTGAACAAAACTCACTCGAGCCTACCTCCTTTTCTGTCTTTCTGTCTGAACTGGCGGCAGCCGATGACACTGCCATGTAGAAGGCAGCAGCGCTTCTTATCTCCTCGTCCCTTGTTAGACTAGTGGGCAGGACAAGCTGACCTTGTAGAGCCAAACTAAGTATGGAAGGGAAAATTCAGAGAAACAATATGAAACAAACAGGGTTTCCCCATAAAAATCTTCCTTCTCTACCCATAATCAACACCAGCTGAAACCCATTTAAACTGAACAGTCAGGATTGGTATGTTTAGGAAAATTCACATCATTAACATTCTCTGAAGTAAAGAAGCTAGAATTTAATATGTTTAGAGAGTACACATCTAATTACAGTCCTCCAACTTTATTTGCAGCTTTAAAAAATGCATTTAGAAAGCAGCAAAGGAAAGAGAAGGTCTGTCACTATTAAATTTTATTATTTTTCTAAACAATACCAGATGCTCATATACAAAGGAGGTCAAAGTGTCTGCTCCAAAGAACTTGGAAATCATTCTAATTTTGCCACAAACAGCAAAATGTACATTTTTTTCTGCAAGGACTCTCCACACTTTAGCTGCACTGATGTATACCAATACTATATATAACACATTTCTTGCATTTGGGCAAAAAGTCATGTTAAAGCTAAAGGAAGGGTAATTTGAACAAGAGAGCAGAAAAGGGTTGAAATGGCCAGTTCTTGAACTTTCAGTTATCTCCAAATCTGCATTCGACTACTAGTGCAAAACCTACAGATGCATGGCAACCTTGCAAAGCAGCGTATCACAGATGAACATTTTTGTTTTAAGTCAGCTTGTCCGAGGTCAGACACCTCAGAGTCTGCTGCTTCACAACGTCACTTACTGCAAGGATCACTACTTGGAATGGGAGAACACCACTCAGTGCCCTTTGCCGCAGTTTTCTGGCAACAAACCCGTGGTAAGAGTGATGTTTGTCTTCTGTTTTTAACTTAATGTCCTTCCATGGGAGGCCAAATGTCTTAGGCAGTAGAGGGCTGGAGTGCGTGCTAGTGACTGGCACTTAGAGTCATGTTTAGAGAGTAGTTTCACATTTCTGTTCCATGACCTCTCCCTATGCATTAAGATATTGATCTCGACCTATATAATCAGTATAGACAGGTACAGATGAAGACTGATGTGTAAAATTTTGGTGTTATTAATAAAAATTTTTATTTCTGGAAGATCCTTTAGTTAGGCAACACTCCCTTTGAAGGGTATGGATTTCAGAATTATACTCTATTTAAATCTGTTGCGTACATTTATTTTTAATTATTCAGTATCACCAATACCCTTGATGTGTTCATTGCACAAACAGAGCCTCCAAGTGAAAACCTTATGAGGGTAAAGATACAGAAAATACAATGGAAAAGAAAAGTTAGGGATGCAAATTAATATTATTATTTTACCTAATAATACTGTAATACGGATAGTCTAAATACCAAAGGAGAATAAATTGGAGATAAAATTATGCCCTTGCTTTGGGGCACATGCTTCATATCGTCCAGCCTTGATGTCTTAAGTTAGGTAAAAAGGAGAGAATTTGAAACAATGAATTATGAAAGGGAAAGGCGAAAGGCAGGAAAAATGTCCCACGGAAGGGTGGTTTTGCTGCAACAAGATTGCAAATCCACAGGGGGTAATTAAGTAGCAGACTTGTACAGTATGTCAGATGTCTAGCATCCAAACAAAATCATTTAACATTTACAGCTCAAGATTTAGCTTGCTCATATGCAAGTTTTTGTTGTTTCTTCCAAAAAGAGGAAACATACCAAAGGAAATCTTAAAGGAGAAAAATTAGCATTCAGTGTCTTGTAGCTCTTTTAATGGCTGACATAGATTTTTCTTAAACTAAACTATTGTTAGCCACTATCCAACCTGCATATTAATGAGAAAATGAATGCCTCTCTAAAAATTTCAGCTACAATGTCGCCATAAAAATCAATACATGGCTACGCACCATGAATACAGACACAAGCTTGCTTCCAACAGCACGTCTTCACATTCATTATCATAAAGCTAACCGGAGAGAACTTCCACTTCTCCGTGTTAAACCTATTTTGCCACACTTTCCTGCATACCCAAGGCCATACTTGCAAAGTCACATTACTTTAAATGAATTGTGATAATACCATACGGCATATAGATCATCTATAAGAACAGCGCTTTGCTGGATGGGTAATGCGCTATGGTGCGATACCTGCTAGACACCTCAGTTAGTTAGCACAAATTCATTCAGAGGCTAAAAAGCCATGGCGAGGCTCGCACAGCGCTGGCAGGGCGGGATGCGGATGTGGCTGAGCAGGGCGGGAGCAGCCTTGTGCCCAGCTGGGATTGCGTGAGGAGGCACTGGAGTGCACGCCCTGCCGGCCATGGCTCCCGGGGGGGCTGCCACAGCAGAGCCCCTCTCTCAGTCATGACACATCTGCTCCCCTGCTCCATATTTCAGCAGGTAGGAACCAAGTCTGGCTCCCACTGAGGATGATGAAGCACTTCTGTTGCATCCAGGGCGTCCGGACTTTTATCCTCGCAGTCTCTCCTGAGCCATCACTGCCTCATCTCAGTTCATTCTCATTACGGGAGGAAACGCCACTTGGGCTAGAATACCGATGCCCTGATTAGCCGGCCAGGAGCCGTGTTGCCTGGCAGCCCATCCCTCCAGGTGGATGCCCTGTTGTCCCAACCCAGCCGAAAGATATTTTGGATTGAATGCTCCGTTGCACTGGAGCGATGGCACGTTTGAGATCTCGGCTGAGCTCTCGCACAGGGTAGCCTGCAGCCTTAACATTCCTGTCACGTGCTTTTATTTACAGGTAGCACAAATGGAAGGGAGGAAAAGCAGGTCTCATCATTATTGTGGCTTGATATATGCAAATATATTCAAGAC
Source organism: Balearica regulorum gibbericeps (assembly GCF_011004875.1). Classification (NCBI taxonomy): domain Eukaryota; kingdom Metazoa; phylum Chordata; class Aves; order Gruiformes; family Gruidae; genus Balearica; species Balearica regulorum. The sequence goes on from NC_046186.1 coordinate 69,197,087, forward strand.
ATGTGAGATCACCCACTGTGCAGAGACACCTGTAGTATTTAGGGACAACGGATGTGTTGAGTTTCTGCTTTCACCGAGAATCTTCTGGCTTATGCTGGTTTCTTTCCGTTATTAAATCATGCATATTTTTTTAAATTTAATTTTCAAGACTTAACCTTGGGAAATTGCCACTCCATCCTCTTAGCACTTTCTAAGTAAGCCACATAATTTTATGGCTTGCTCCTCATAAAAGATACTTTATAACCCCTGTTACCCAGCTTGTGGAGCAAAGTCAATGTTTCAGCAAGTAAAGTTACTCTTTTGAGATTTTAAAAGCCACATGATTGTGGAATCTTCAGTTTGCTAGAATGAGCTGTGTAATTAACAAAACTGGAAATAAAACTGTATCTCCTATAGAAATTTTTTTTTAATCATAAGATTCAATTACATCTAATTATCTTAGCTATCAGTGCAACTCAGTGAAATTATCAGCTAGTATACTTGAATAGCCAAGTATCTTTGATTGTTATAGTGATCAGTACATACGATTAGCAAGTAGAAGCACAGCAATCATCTGCAATACTTAAAGCATGACCAGCTTCATAGTCTAGATCAAAAAAGCACATTTATTGATATAGACCTGACTAATGGATTAAATGGAAATATATCCCATTCCTCTAATTGAATATTTGGGACTTAATGTTTTCTCATGCAGCATCAGAAAATTCACAGCTGACAATAAGAGCTACTCCTATCTGACCCTTCTGAAATATTTTAGACTTTGAAGAACAAAAAAAATAGTAAGGCAATGGGTAATATTGTATAAATGTATGCATCTATATGAATTCAGGTCCAATGACATCTATATCTAACACCTAAATAGATTAATCCTTTTGCCTTTTAGTAGGAAAAGATTTTAAAGGACTCTTCTTGGCCAGAATACAGATAGATATTAGCACCACTTTTGGAGTGCATCTGTGAAGGAGTTCCATATGTCTGTTCCACAAGAAAGCCAGAACTGCTACAGTAGCAACAGAAATAGTCTCTTGAGAAAGGCGAACCAAAAATCACAAAAAATAAATCAAATAATTTCTTTTTAGGCTACCTGCTGATTTAAACCAGAAATACAAAATATTTTTGTTGACATTAAAATAAATGTTGTTTTTTAATATTCAACTTTCTACAGGCTTGGAAGTGGGTTTTAAGTCCTATAGTGCTGTACGTCTGTGAAAGAATTGTTAGATTTTGGAGATTTCAACAGGAGGTGGTCATTACTAAGGTATGTAACATAGCTTGCATGTCTGCATAAAAAAAAGTTATGTCAATGACTTTATCTTTTATAGATAACTTCTCTATATTATGACCTCATTTTTCACTTGTAGCTTAGCAACTCTTCCATCATTACCGTGGTTTCACCCAAGTATTGATTTTAGGTTTTGCATTTATTCCAATAGCAAGTCCATAAGAATATTCCATATGGGACCAAACTTGATTAATGAAGTACTAGACTTTACACCACCATAACATAAACATCTGCGCAGAGGGTCTCTCTCTTTAATGAACTGAAACCATGTTCCACTGCAATAAATGCCAGAGACGCCCTCGACTTCAGTAGGACACAATTTTTACCTTCAAATCTGGAGGCTTTCAAGGAGATTGAGGGTTATATTATCAGTTAGCATGACTAGTCAAAGTTTCCTTAATACCACTGTAAGAATTTATCCCAGTTGTAAATATCTCTGTGTGCTAAGGGCCTGTTTAAGTCACATCAGAATGGCTGGGGAATGCTGCTATTGAAGCAGCCGAGTCCACACGTATAAAGCTGGCAATCGGAAATAAGCTTATCTTGTGTAGGTGAAAAGCATGTTGTGTAAGTCTTGCTGCTGATTTTGCAGAGTGGCTGTGATCTAAGAATCACAGTATACTATGTGTAACACATAAAACTGGCTGCTTAACTGAGATTACCTCTTAATAAAAGTATATTAGAATTGAGCTCACTGGGCTTTTTTCTTCTTGCCAAACCAAGAATAATCCCATACATGTTAATTGTTACCTGAGAGTAAAACTGGTAAATTATTCCAGTCCATTAAGAAATACTTGTGCACAGGCTATACTAAGACAGAAAGTTGAAAAATTGTTGAATTGTTTCAGCCTTTCCTCTGCCTCTTACACTCACAAAGCAAGCTGCCCCACGATACACGCTGTACTCATTCTCAAGCCGTTAGGCAGCAACAGTGCTGCAACATGCAGCTTAAGCCATAACTACAAGACATTTAAAAATTATTATGCATCCCGATTTGCATTAACTTGTGGTTGAACTCAAGTAGAAATGAATGCAAAGTCACCTGTAGCCTAATGGAAACAAACAGTTATTCTTCTGAAGGAAAATAAAACAGGTCCTTTTACTATTGTTTAGGTAGTGACACATTCCTCTGGAGTCCTTGAGCTTCACATGAAGAAACTTGGCTTCAAAATGGGACCTGGTCAATATATCTTTCTACAGTGCCCATCTGTCTCACAGCTGGAGTGGCATCCTTTCACCCTCACCTCAGCTCCTGAGGAGGACTTCTTCAGCGTTCACATACGGGTCGTCGGGGATTGGACTGCAGCCCTCTTCAAGGCCTTCGGAGCGGAGGAAAAAGCTTTCAAGGAATTGTGGATGTTACCAAGGTTTGAATAACAAACAATACATTTTAAAATGTTAATTCTACATTTTAAAATAAATGTTAACATTTTAACTTAATAAATGTTGTGTGTGCTCTTTATGATACAGTATTAGATTGTAGTTCTGGATCCATAAGTATGCCATTACCCTAAAAAAATGCACAAATAATCAGAGTCATGAGCTTAGGTCAACAGCTACCAAGAAGACATGATGACTAATCCAAGATTTAAAGTCTATATCAATAGCTATAGCTCTGTCACTACCATCTAAATCTCTAACATCTATATCTTTACCTAAAACATCTCTAACATCTAAATCTATACCTATAAATTTCAACAGATAGGTGCTTAAGAACTGAATTAAAACAACACTGGAAGCTATCTGCTAGCTTTGTGCCTGTATGCTTATGCTCTGATGGCACCCATCACCTGCCATCCAAATTTCTAGCTTTTCCCTTTCAGTTACTTAGATATTTTGTGGCCCCCAGGAACTTCTGCCTGAACCTTACTTCATTCCAGCAGTCTCCCTCAACTGTGTCTCTGGCGTACAAACCATGCTCCACTTTATAAAGGTTACTGGCATTCAAATTCTGTGTCTGAGGCATCTTAATCCAAGCAAAAGGTTGATGCTTTGTTGTTGCAAGTCAGCAGCGCTCCGCTGAAGTTAATGGGGCCATCCTGACTTAGACCAACTAGGCATCTGGCTCTATACGTAATGGATTCAAACCATGTAGCTCCTTGCAGGCAGAGCGGAGATTTTCAGCAAGGAAGAGCCCAGCATAGGATCATTTCAATCCTGATGGAGTGTGAAGGGCCTGGGACTAAAGGGACGATTTTCCCCCTGGAAAATTGCTTTATATGAGGGAGTTACAGTAAATCTGAACAGCAAAAGGCACTTGTTTAATTGCATTTATATAGTTTAATGCGACTTAGCTGCTAAAGAACATTGTCCTAAAAAGCTTACAGACACCACTGAGCTACAGAGGCATACTAGAAGGTGGGGACAGAGAAGAAAGTCTGGTCCAGTCTTTGCATTATATCAGTTAATAAGAATTAGAAATGAAAGTCGTGCCTTTGTTAAAGGCAACTGGAATGAGAAGTATGCCATTTCAGCAGAAATGGAGTAAAAATGGTCCAAAGTGATTGACAGCCAGTGTAAAGAATGAGAAAGAGAAAAATGTTATCAAACGTTGCTGGCCATAATGCAGAGTTGAAATTAACAGTGCTGTCGTATATAAAGACTCTTCTTTTTAATCTTGTTAGGGTGCCTAATGCCATCATTCAGTTGCTTTCTTGCAATATATTAAAAAGAATATTTCAATAGTTAAGCTAGCAATAAAGCAAAAAACAAGTCTTTTTTCACAGGTTTCAATACCTGAAGATAAACACTGAATTGGTGACTATATTAAAAAATAATATACAGCAGAAACTGAGCATAAGACAGAAGCCATGTAGCAACTGAATGATAAGGTAAGGTTCTAAAAATAAAATATGTATATTGTAATTAATAAAGGAAGACTAAAATAAAATGCACATGCATTTACACAGGTACCAAAGACAGTTGTGATTTCTGGACAATTTGAGAGATAAGACCATTTAATAGACTATTCCTGTGAAAATAATCAAGTTGCATATTATGCCTCTTTGGGATTTTGGCTCACTTAATTGCTGTTTTAGCACATTGTCCCAAAATCTAACTTCTTTTCCTGTACTACATAATCATGCCAATCAGCAAATGTTTAAATTTTAAAAATAATACAAGAATCTGCTAATGTTACTTTTCCAAAACTAAATACTTTCCCTGCCTTCCCTAAAAGTATAATGCTTCTTTCTAATGAAGTTGTGTAGATGGACACAAAGAGTATGGACAATCCAAGCCATAGCTAGAAACCGCCTATAGTCCTATTTTCCACTTATCCATTGGCAAAAGCAAATGTAGTATTTTTTGTCACTTTGCTCACTCTCTTCCTACCTTTTTCCACCCTCTCTAGGTCAAATGAATGGGTTGCATAGCTCAGATTCCCTTTCTCCGCTTTCTCCTCCCTATTTCTCTGAGTTTTTGTATTTGGCTAAGTTCTCTAGCTATGGCTGAACAAGACATTGAAACCAATGATGGGATCTCTGTCACCTGAGGATTTAGGAGCAAGCCAACAAGATAAATCTCTGTAAGGAATGATTCAGAAATAATTGATCCTGTCTTATAGCACAGCAACAGATTAAAGAATCTCTTGAAATTCCTTCCAGATAATTTTTTTCTCAATCTACTAACAATAATGAGAATTGCTCCCAAGACCACATTGAACTACATAGAAAGCTTACCTGAAAGCAGTTCTTAGGCACTTTACATATATACCCTAAATTAACTGTATTTTATAGGAAGTTTTGAGTGCTAAAAAGTACAGGCTGGGTAATAATATGAATAATACAACATACTAAAAGAAAAAAAAAAAAGTTTATTTTATTTCTATGTGAGGCCAGGTTCCGAAATGTTATCCGTGAGTAGCTGTTTAATTTGCTACCACACTTGCAGAGCATTTGCAATGTTGAAATAAAAATTAACCATGTGACAAGCACAAATGAAAAGGAAAATGTTTGCTAGGACTTCAGGTATACTTTAAGAAAGCAACAATAGGGTTTCAGATATGTTGTATCCCTATATTTATGTGTACCATTGCTTCGTGATCCCCCTTTTCCTGTTAAAACATTTAATTCTTCTTATGTCTGCATATTTGCATGTAGTATTTCAGCTGAATTTTAAAGATGATTCATGCAATAAAGAGCACAAAACAATAGAAAATCTGAAAGAAGGAAAAAACTTGTTTTTCCTAAGGACTGGGTGAAACCCAGTGAAACAGTGAAAAAGATAGTGAAACCATCTTCCAGAGCACTTAGGTTATTTAAAGACAGACTGGACTCCAAAGTACTGTGTGTATTTACATTCCATGTTGCTAGAGGAATGAATCTGATTATTTAATAATCTTTTTCATCTCTAATTTTGACCAAAATGAGTGCCTTAGCAGCAGCAACATTGATTATAAGAGGTAGTAACATAAACAAGCGTTTCTCATTACACATTTGGACTTTATGTCAGATACCAAGTATAGCATTATTGCCAAAAATGTATTTCTGAAATCTTTTCAGAAAGAATCTTCTGAATCTTTTCAGAAAGAGCTGAGAAAATAGTAGTTTCCTTGCATATGATGACTGCTTTCCTGCTTTCTCTTTTATTACCTTAACACATATAGAGAAATTTTCAAAATAATTAATATAATCTGTTCCTCTTTACTTTGATATATACAATATAGAAAATAAAGCTCTAAACCAGGATGCTTTTCAGTAATTCATGATTAAATATGCAAATTCTGCAGCTAAATTTGGACATGCAATTATATGACTAATCACATTTCAGAAAGCCAGAAAATTGCAATTGCATGCTTAAATAGATGGCCAGGCCCCAAACCCACATGGGTGCTCTTGTTCTCTCATTTCAGAAAAAACAGTTGCTTTGCTATTAAATGGCGCCCAGTGAAAATTAAATGTGTTAGTACGAGTAATTTGTGTGCCAGCTTAGACGTGTCTTTTCTTTTTTACCTTAACAGAAGTTCAGTTTTGAAAATATGTAGCCCAACAAATTTTAACCTTTCTGCCATTTTATATGTTGCTGACCCTTGTCTCGTTGCTGTAGAGTGGCCGTGGACGGACCATACGGATCTGCAACCACAGGCGTCTTTCACTACCGAGTGAGCGTGTGCATTGCAGCAGGAATCGGAGTCACGCCGTTTGCCTCTATTTTAAAATCCATTTGGTACAAATGCTGCAACCCTAACACAGTACTGGTGCTGCAGAAGGTAGGTGGGAAAGTTTATCGCTCCGTCAAAAAGGCCCACAAATGAGCCTATTTTGCCGGGTCAGAGAGACAATTCAGAGCTAGAGACTCACTTGAGTGCTTTAACTCCCTCCCAGAAGCAGTTACTGGCTTGGCGGCTGCCTCGGGAGCTGTTGTTGGGGTAGAGTCTCAAATTCACTGTCATTTCCAGAGGAAGAAGGTATCCCTAGCCACAGTGTTTTTAGTAAAAGCTGAAGAATCAAATTTTCAATAGCAACTGCAGATAGATATGGAATGTGTTTCATACCTAGACAGATAGTGAGAGAGCTAGAAGAGACATTTGTCCTCGTTCCTACAAAAAAAAAAAAGTAAAAAAAGAATTGCAAGGTCATCCCAGACAGAAGTGAAGGACAGCACTTGCTCCTTGTCCAGCTGCCTGTTTCATGAGGGCCCTTTGGCTGAGTGTCCTGGTCCAGAATGCTGCATTCAGCAACCATTAGCTGCTTTTCTCACCTTGCAAAATCAGGATATTAGCCAGCATAGAAGGAATAAAAAAGGCATTTAAGCTCTGGTTGAGATGCATATATCAAGATGCATATTACTGCCTCACACCACTTTAATTATTTTGTTGAAAAAATATATTAAGGTCTGTAAGGCATGGATGGTACCAATTAAGTTAACATACTCTTGATCTGCTAACCTGTTATACATCTTCTGCTAAGGATATGTGAGGCAGCACTGGGGGAGGATAGGTGAAGAAGAGATAATGGGTGAAGTAGGGGGAGGGATAAGAAGGTAACGGAGAAAAAAAATCAGCATTAAACATTCTCTTCCCTGTCCATCATGGCAAGTGGTATTTTCCATTGTAAAAGTTGAATCAGGAACCGTTCAACATTTCGCATTTAAGGACAGATGTTGAAATTGCATTGGAATGGACAGATCTCTGAGAGGGTCAGTACATACGGAGCTGACTGCAGGACCAAGGGGCTGATCTTTTTAAATGAAAGAGTGTTAAAACTGGCATCTTAATGACAAGCTGCCACTGAAAAAGCATCTGGGATTTCAGTAACTGAGGAGTTGAGGACAGGTTCAAATTGCCAGGAGGGATCTTTGAGGCAGAAAAAGCACTGAGAAGGGAGGGAAATAAAAATGAAAATATGTGCTAGATGTAAAAAGAAGTGTATTTGCAAATACTCCAAAATGATCCTTTCCACTGGAAGGAGAGCTACATATATGTATATACACATTATATATACACACTATATATTTTCTAGATGTATACAAGTAAAATTGTTATTATTGTCATTGCGGTTATTATCTTAAGGGGAAAAGAACAGAATTTAACTATGCAGTGAGAGTATAGTATAGTATAGTATAGTATAGTATAGTATAGTATAGTATAGTATACCTCAGGGTGTTCATCCATAGCTTAGCTTGAATCTTGGGTAAGTGTGCCTGCAAATAAAAGTGCATGGTGCCTTCTGCCATGGTTTTCTGCTATAGAGTTCAATTTTTGTGAATTCCTGTGAAATACAAAAGTATCATGATTTCTATATGTCCTTTCTCTGTATTTTGGCTTCCTTACTGGTGCAGTGGGAATAGTGATGCTTATTTTTCGCAGGTGTTATGAGGCTAAACTTCATTGGTGTTTGTAAAATATTTTGAAAGCCTGGATGAAAGCTGCTGGGGAAGTTCACAGCATTACTTAAAAAATTTAGCAGTCATCTTAGTGAGAACGATTAATCTCAGGGTAGTTCCACATTTTTTTCCATTGGTTAAAAGCTTCCACTTGTGGTATAATTACAAATAATTTAATCTTCCTCAAAGTATTCAGCACTCTCTTTCTGCCATGATGAGTACCATAGAAATGTCTATTAAGGAAATAAATAAGAGGTTTTTCTTTTTTTAACAACTTCGTTTTGATTTGAGTACAGCTATCATTACGCTTATTGAACTAATATTTCTTAGTGTTGCCCACATACGGTTGAGATATAAATACTCATAGCTTCCATAATGTCTGCAGCTGTATAATTTAAAAAACCCAGCAAATCAAAAGGAGTACACATTTATCTAATTGATTCTTCACGATTAAATGGCCTCAGAGCCTTCATTTCCCTATCATTTTTTTTTGCAATGAGGAAGGGCGCTACCACTAGTCATGGCTAGAAAGTTTCTACTGGCTTTAGTTATGCATAAAATGATCTTTTTTTTCACATTAGTGGTCTCATTTTTCAGATCAATTGCTGCTAAAATTAATAAAATTGTACTGATCCATCATATTAGCAAACATCCACTTTCTCTTTTACCCTACTTAAGGACATGAGAAGGGTCCTACTGAGTGTCACCAAAGATCCATATTGCCCAATATCCTGTCTCCAACAGCGACTGTTCATGAACGCCTAGGGAAAAGTATACAGACCAGAAAATCATATGGGAATATGTCTTTAGTGGACACCTTCTTGCCTTTGGCCAACTTGCAGTTCAGTAATGTCTTGACACAAGAGCTGCATCTCTCTGTTTAATATCCCTTAGTAGATTTCTCTTCCGTTGATTTGTCTAATTGCTTTTCAAAGCCATGTAGACCTTTGACAGCCACAGCAAGTTGTAGCAGTAAGTTCAGCTACATACAGTGTGGAAAACAAAAACACCCTCGTCCATTTGCTTTAAGACTGACCGTCCCTGCCTGAGATACCCTTCTCCTTCAAGCTCTACCCCAGCTCACAGCCTTCTCTGCAAAACATCTCCCAAAGACCTAAAAACACTGGGCTCTTTTTGCTGTCAAATGTAACCGTCTTTCTGAGCTGTGTTCGAGAACAGTTTAGGCTTCTTGCTTCAAAATTAGGGGTATGAATTCAAGCCTTGCCCTGCGTTTATACAAAAGGCTGCTTGCTGCTGCCCTAGCTGTAAGTCAGTGCCTCGTGCAGGCTGCCAAACCCCGGTTCTCTGCATGAGGGTTTTGCAGGGACTAGTCATGCATGTCTAAGAGGGAGCAGCAAGAGTCAGGGATGAAGATGCCTTCCTGGGCATCCCCCCTTCATCACCTTTGGTGAAAAGCTGGCTTTGCCCAGAGCTGCAGCTCCACCTCTGTCTTCAGGGAGCAGGGAGAAACAGATGGATGGTCATCAATAGATAATTATTAATGACTTTCTGCATGATGGAAGCTGATTTACAAAATACGTTCTTTCACCTTACAGGAAAGTGGTATCGGAGCTCTTGCTCCTGTCGTACAAAATTCAGGATGTGGGAAAGTGAATGATAAATATGCATGCATTGCAAGGGAGCAGAGTATTACAGAACTAAGCGACTACTCAAACCCCTGCATTACAGATCTGATTAATAGCAATACTGCATCTAACTCAATTTGCAAAAGGAGCACTTGGAAAATTTAAGACAGTTTATTTGGGCAAGCCATCAAGCTGATGAATGTAGTCGATAGGGGTAGGGTGGGTGGAGACTAATGAAACATAAATCTGTAACAGATTTTTAAGGGTCCTAAATATTTGCAGTCAGTTAATAGTATGAGGCTTACAAGAAAAAAAAAATATTCAGAATAATTGTTTAATTATAGAAATGTACTGATGCTGGCTTTATTCTACAGTTTTAATAAGGATTAATTTTTTGTGCATTTATTTTATTTTAATTATACATGTAATGTGTTATGCTATGGGCAGTCAGTGTAAAGAAAGGAGGACTTCTTTGTAAACACCATTTATTTGAACATATTATACTAGAAGTCCTCTTTGATCTAAGGGAAAAGGAGACCTTTTACCCATAGGCCATCCTTCTTCACTACCTCTTTTCTTATAATCATGGCAAAAAATACTTCTTATAATGACAGTCTGTCTTCATTACCAAATGCTCTCCACCTCTAACATGTGAAAATTAGAGGCAGTGTGATGGGAAACGCTTCAGTGGAACCACACCAGGGATGAGTTTAAGAAATTTCTGCAGCTTCAGAAAGCTACATCCTTTCTCGAGAGGACTGTGCCAGAGGTGGCTTGATCCACTTCGGTTGGATTCGCTGCCTCTGTGACAGCTAGTTCTGCAACCAGCTAAAAGCACTCCTTTGAGCTCCATAGCCTGATATTCTGGAAACCAGTCCCCCATTTCCAAGACCACATCGTCTCAACTCATCAGCTAGCTTTTCTTCCTCCTTCCCCAAATGCGCTGGGTTCCCAGTCCTGCCCACATGCTCCCAGTTGCTGCCCCATGCACAAATTCATTGTTCATTTAGAAGCACATGCCTCCTCTCCACACAGGTGTTCTAAATATACATTTCCATAACCTGAACTACTGAAAAGACTTGAGAAATAAGATAATCAAGTAGAGGCTGGGTGAAGAAATTTGTCACTACAAATCAACAGCCATGGTGTGATACAGACTGACAGCACTCAGCAGCCTGATCTTTGAGGTGCTGAGCATGTAGAACAAGCGGGGACTTCAGGATTCAGGCACAAAAAACCTACAGAAAGGTTAAGGCTATAAATCTTATCTAGTTTTGGTAATCTAAAATAATGCTGTTGTTGGTCACAAAAACTAAATGCTATAAAGTCAGTGGTCTTACTTTTCCCTCATAACCTATGCCAGTGTAAATCTGCAGCAACCCCCCTGTAAAGAAATGAGGTTACATTTAAGGCAAAACATTGAAACAGAAGGGGGAAAAGCAAACAGCCAAGATGGGTAGTACTAAAGTTCTGCAGACAGCCCTATTCCTAGGCTGTAAAAATACCCTACTTAACCCTGAATGCTTTATCTCTGTTTCCTGGGATCATACTTCATTTATATTTCTCACAGAAACCACAGATGGTCCCTTACAGTACATTCAGATCTAGGAAACATCTCAAATTACTGTTAGTCTCTTCCACCAAATCTCCAGTGAAGCATGGTGTTACCACATTTTTCTCCCACCACCTTACCAGAAGTCCAACAACCTAGTATATTAAATCTTCGGGAAATGTCTTGATAGCTTTCTGGTTTCTTCTCTGATTTTTCACTTCAGAAGTGTCCAATATGTATCTTTATCTCATTGATTCTATGGAAAAGGGCTACAATTTCCAAATCATCAGAGCTCCCACAATGATTGCCTTGGGGACAGACCATCTATATTACCTTTGATATTGAGGTATAATAAAAGACAGAGGGGCTGGTGAGCACAAAGAAAGATGGGTTGGAGGAAATGAAGGGATTTTGCAACAAAATAAAAATCACAGTCACAATAAAACAAGTTCCAACCATCTCTTTGTTTTAAGTTTATACATTGTCCTCCACGCCGTTTTTTTTTCATCTGAAATTGTGTATTTTTAGGCTTCCTCCATCTTTGTGAATTATTTCTTTGGAGGCACTATAAAAATAATTGCATTCAAAATTACATTGCCCACAGATGCCCATTTGAGGTCTGGTGCCCTCTGTTCAAAAGTAATGATGGATTGTGTGGCAAGGGCTACAGAAGTCGAGTTATAAGAATTGCAGTCAGATTTTTCTGATAATTGTGGTTCTGCCAGGCATCACGGTAGTGCCTGGGCAGACACCCAGGGAACGGCAGACGTTCATCCCCTGGGTGGTGCAGGAGCTCCCAGTCTAGTCATCTACACAGCTGGACAGGCTTGAGACAAGGGACTGACCTGCAACCAGGGGATGGGCTGTACTCCCAACCCCCTTTGCAGCACAACATTGGTGGATGAGGTGTCCAGGTGGGAATTTACAGCTGTCCTGAAGACTTCCTAAGGCAGATCCTGCTCTGCCTAGGCCAACTGTGTGTCTCGGTGTGTTGATTAAGATCCTGGGAAGGGAAACTCACCAGTCCTGAGACTCCCCAGGCAGTTCCTGCTGCAAAATTCATTAACTTGTACATAGATAAGACATTTGCAAATGGTCAGCAGAAACTGTTCCTGCAGAAGCGGTCACACAGGACAGTCTTTTATAGTCAGTTAATTAGTTAGATGACGCTTTGCATGTAGTTAAGACATAGATCACAATATGTCACTACAGACCATGCACATGCTGGAGTGGTCACAATGGCGACCTGGGCCAGCTGGCTATAAGAACTGAGCAGAAAAAGAAGTTTGGTGAATCCCACCTGATCCAGCTGAAGATGCCACAGCAAGGACTCTTGAAATAGAGGCTCTCATCATCATATGGACAGTGACTAACCATCTTGTTTGGAAGATTTTATTCCTTATGCAAGCATTACCCTATGCCAAGATCCTAATAAAATAGTGTTTGTTTTTTGGTTTTTGGGTTTTTTTAAAACAAAGTCTCTGCTCTGTTTGTGACTGACTGCAGTAGAGGAGGAACAGACAGAAATAAGCCATAGGAATGATTAAAGGATGGAGAATTAGCCTGTCAGTGACAGATCCCAGGAATGTTTGGTTTACCATAGAGAGGATTATAGGATGACTTGATCTCAGCCTCTAATTTCTACCTGGGGGAAAAAAACCCAACACTTAAATAACAGGCTCTCCAATCCAATAGACAACTAAACCAAGATCCACCATATGGGAGATGAAGCTGGAGCAATATGGATGAGAAACTCTTTAAGTTTTTCATTGGGAGGAGGTTTTCAACCAATAGAAAACCAGTCATGGGATAGTGGTTCATTTTACCCCTTTGGCAACTTTAAAATTACAGTTTATCTAGAAATTATATGCTCCAATTTAAACAAAAAATACAATATAAAAGAAGTAGGAGTGTTCTGTGGCCTGTATCTGACTTGAAGAACATAACTGTATCTTTTGACCGCATCAACTGTTAACCTATGGCATAAGGTCTTGAGAAACAGGAATTCCTTGCTTCAGTGCTGAATGAGACTGAAATTCCATTTTGAACATAACTGAAAATAAACAAAAAATTTCAAATAATAATCATGTTATTTGCAAGAAATGCAGAGTTAGGTGTTGTGTTAGGTTAGTCAAAGCTGAGATGCACTGGCAGGGGGAGATGGGGAACTTGTACATTGCCTATCTTCACCAGCACATTAATATATTCACTCAATGTTTAAGAAGAAAATGAAAATTTTAAAGATAGAAACTACATCACCAAAATGATATGTAATTATGTTTAAATTTACAGTGGAAAAGAGTTACACACTATGCGGTTAATGAGTTGAGCCAATCATTAGGAAGTTTTATAGTAAGTTTGCTTCTTGTTAAATCTCTTTACTTTTATCTGGCAGGTTTATTTTTACTGGATTTGTCGAGACCCATCAGCATTTGAGTGGTTTGCTGATCTTCTGTTCCATTTGGAAACAAAAATGGCTGAAAAAGGGAAAAATGGTTTTCTAAGTTATCATATATTTCTTACTAGCTGGGATGAAAATCAGGTAATAATGAAACTCTTATGAGTTTGAGTTAATGTACCTTGCTTTTCCAGTATGGTAACATATGGAACAGGAACAGCTGAATAAATGATGGATGAAGCAGAGAGACAAAGAACTGTAAATATAAAGACACCAAGCCGTCTGTTTCCATCTTACATTTAGGAAAACAGGAATGAAGAAATCAAGCCAGTGATCCTTCCAGTCTTCTGTCTTGGCTTGGGCAGCACTGATTGCCAGGTGTTTTGCAGAAAGTGCAGAGAGCCTTTCAGGAGCTTGTAAAGGGACATTTTGTCCATGTCTTTGAAACGGAGGGTTGTAGAAGAAGTGTTGAGGTTTTTTACTCTTATTATTTAGTATATTTTTTGCTGTTCAGTACAATTTTGAACCCTGCTGTGCTTAGAACATTTTGGCAACAAACTCTATGGACTATTTCATGTTGTTTGAAAATATATTTTCTCTACTTCAAATTTGCCGTCTTACAATTTCATTGGATCATCCCAACTTGAAGCACTTAATCCTTAGACTGGGTCTATTTTTATTCAACTTCTTTAGTCTTTACCTAGACCCAGATGAGTTTATTTTCTCTCCCTCTTATTTTTAATGGATCACTCAGATGACACTTTAATCAGCTAGGCACCTGCCAGAACAACTCTCACAGGAAAGTCTTTGCTCTACTGTTTTATTTCCTGCTGTCTCTGTTGAATGAAGGACTGTCTAGTAGAGATTAAAAAAATAGATTTCATAGAGCTTTTCCCTTCCTGCCTCTGCTGCCACAAAAAAACCATTGTTCCTTTCTGCTTTCCTTAGGGCTTCTGTCAAGTAATGAGGTATGTGCATAAAGCTTTATTCAGAAAAATGTACTCCCACCGTGAAGTATATGGCAGTCATAGAAACCACCACTGTGCATTAGCAATATCACAGGGTATTACCCAAAACCTGTTTTGAAAGAAGCTATTGAGGAACCTAACAAAACACAAAGTTGTCCTCATCTCTCAACTGTCATCATCCCACTTCCCTCTTGGGCAAACATCAGGCCAGAAGTCAGATAGGGAGACAACTCTTCTTGCTGGGATGTCTGACTCTTCAGTCGTGTGCCCTGCATTTTCTGAAGGGCCTCCTTCTTTTCAAATGCCGTGGTCCAGCCTCCTGTCAGCACTGCCTCATTATCCTGTGCTGCTGGATAGATGACAGAGGAGCATCCCTGACGCTGTGCTGCCTTCCTGCCTACACTGGTACTGCTCTTGCTCCTGGAGCTCCCCAGCATCCCACCTGTAAAGAGCTGTGGGGTAAGAGGATTGCTTTTCAGTGGCTGCTTCTCCTACTCTGACCAAACCCAGGGAGTTGTGCTGGGTAACAGCTCCTCCTTCTTCAGACATCCACAAAGCTCCCTTATCTTATAGGTTTTACTCATCTTTAGTAAATTCCAGTTCATCACTCCTCAAGATTTCAGCTTCAGCACCAGTAATATTTGGAAGATGCTTTACTTAGCAAACAACAAAACCAATATTCTCCCCATTCTCTCCCTGTCACACCATATAGATGACCAGTAGTCAGGTGAAGTTGAACCCAAGCAGGATGGGCAATTTACAACTTCTAGTGCATCCTTCACTACTGGCAGGTGTTTACTCTCAGACATAACATTTGTGCAATGCTTTGAGCTCTTTGTAGATTCATGTTGGCATCAGATAATCAAACAGATATGGCACATATCTGCCTCTGCTTGGACAAGAAATCACGTTTCAGCCTATTGCTCCTTGCAATGACCCTGAGATTCCTAGGCAACTTTAATGCTGTGAGCTATACCAAGGGCTAACACTAAAAATCCTGGAAAAGTTCCACTTAATGTGAAAAGAAATAGTCCATCTGCTCAGTTGCACAATTTTGTTGTAGCGAATTAAAAAATCTTGCAGTTCCCCACTTCCCACTCCCACCAAACACTTTAAGTTCTTTCTTAGACTTTTCCAAGTCCTCCATGACATTGGCCCTAACTAACAAGAAGGATCTTTTAGAAACATGACCTCTTGTGACAATTGTGCTTGACCAGAATAATTGAGTTATTAAGCAACATGGAAGACTCATTAGCACGAGGAATATACAATATTCCCGGGAAATGGATCTAAATTTCAGCAACTGATTCTGCAAGAGATGATAATGATGCCTAATTCATGCTAGGGCCTGAACTAAATGCAAAGCCCATTTTTTAACTTAGCTTTCCTCTGGTAATTTCTTGACAGTGATAGTAACGATGATAGTCTGTAGTGAAAACAAGCGTATTACTCCTACACAATAGCAGCACAATTAGGAGAGACGGTGGTTTTGTTTTTAAATGCACCTGGAGTACTCAGATAGCATGGTAATGGGTGTAGCATAGGAGCTGTGAGACAGTCAATGCCCATGAAAATCAGGATTTGTTTTCTTGGCACTCAGAGCTGTGCGGCTTGTTTAGTTCAGTGCTTCACCTGAGCTGATCCACTTTCTGCACCTGCCTCCACCTGAGGAGAATCATAGAATCATAGAATGGTTTGGGTTGGAAGGGAGCTTAAAGATCATCCAGTTCCAACCCCCCTGCCATGGGCAGGGACACCCTCCACTAGACCAGGTTGCCCAAAGCCCCATCCAACCTGGCCTTGAACACTGCCAGGGAGGGGGCAGCCACAACCTCTCTGGGCAATCTGTTCCAGTGCCTCACCACTCTCACAGTCAAGAATTTCTTTCTAACATCCAATCTAAATCGACCCTCCTTCAGCTTAAGGCCATGACCACTTGTCCTATCACTACATGCCCTTGTAAACAGTCCCTCACCAGCTTTCCTGTAGGCCCCCTTCAGATACTGGAAGGCCGCAATTAGGTCTCCCCTGAGCCTTCTCTTCTCCAGGCTGAACAATCCCAACTCTCTCAGCCTGTCCTCATAGGAGAGGTGCTCCAGCTCTCTGATTAACTTTGTGGCCTCCTCTGGACTCACTCCAACAGGTCCATGTCTTTCTCGTACTGGTGCCCCCAGAGCTGGATGCAGTACTCCAGGTAGGGTCTCATGAGAGCAGAGTAGAGGGGCAGGATCACCTCCCTTGACCTGCTGGTCACACTTCTTTTGATGCAGCCCACGACACGGTTGGCTTTCTGGGCTGTGAGCGCACACTGCTGGCTCATGTTGAGCTTCTCATCAATCAATACCCCCCCAAGTCCTTCTCCTCAGGGCTGCTCTCAATCCATTCCTTGCCCAGCCTGTAGTTGTGCTCGGGATTGCCCTGACC
The DNA here is from genome assembly GCF_011004875.1 of Balearica regulorum gibbericeps. NCBI lineage: Eukaryota > Metazoa > Chordata > Aves > Gruiformes > Gruidae > Balearica > Balearica regulorum. The sequence continues at coordinate 69,214,122 of NC_046186.1, forward strand.
CCCGTGCAGGACCTTGCACTTGGCCTTGCTGAACTTCATACGGTTCGCACGGTCCTGCCTCTCCAGCCTGTCAAGGTCCCTCTGGATGGCATCCCTTCCCTCCAGAGTATCAACTGCACCACACAGCTTGCTGTCATCAGCAAATTTGCTGAGGGTGCACTCGATCCACTGTCCATGTCGTTGACAACACCTTTTATCACCAACATACCTACAGAAGTTTTTCTTGTTGCCCTTGATGTTCCTGGCCAAATTTAATTCTATCAGGGCTTTGGCTTTCCTAACCTGATCCCTGGCTGCTCAGACAATTTCTCTGTATTTCTCCCAGGCTACCTGCCCTTGCTTCCACCCTCTGCAGGCTTCCTTTTTGTGCTTGAGTTTGTCCAGAAGCTCCTTGTTCATCCATGCAGGCCTCCTGGCATTTTTGCCTGACTTCCTCTTTGTTGGGATGTGTCGCTTCTGAGATTGGAGGAGGTGACCCTTGAATACCAACCAGCTTTCTTGGGCCCGTCTTCTCTCCAGGGCTTTATCCTTTGGTTCTCTACCAAGCAGGTCCCTGCAGAGGCCAAAGTCTGTTCTCCTCAAGTCCAGGGTAGTGAGCTTGCTGTGCACCCTCCTCGCTGCCCTGAGGATCTGAGAAGAGTCAAATCACTCACGGTTTTACCCCTGCTGAGCTCTTACATGCACTGTCTTTTCCATTCAGCAGCAGAATGCATGTGCATTCAGGATGTATGCATATATAGTAGCATGCAATTGCTAAAATTTATTGTGAAACTCTGTTATAGTACATTTTGTTCCCTTTCCTAAACTCCAACTTGGACTTTATAATGGTGACTATCACTTCAGGATCTGCAATGAAGGAACTGTAGGGTGCAATTCAAAGACTGAGAACAGGTTTAGGAATCTAAGACCTGTCTTTGAAAGGACTGAGGCACTCAGGCCCAGGCCAGTAAGGACAGGTATTTAATCCCACCTCATTTCAAACATTTCATCTCAAGAAGGTGAACTCTGAGGTCTTGGGCACTTTTGGAAGTACTTTTTGTAGTTCTAGTCATTTTGTGAACTCTTGAGTACTCCTCTCCTCTCCTCTCCTCTCCTCTCCTCTCCTCTCCTCTCCTCTCCTCTCCTCTCCTCTCCTCTCCTCTCCTCTCCTCTCCTCCTTCCATTTGACAATTACACATATTCCTTTCCCTCATTAATACTTCTGCCTTTCACCACGAAGCAGCATTATTGCTTTCTCCTCTTACTTGGAGTATACGTTGTTGACTCTAAAATTTTTATCTTGTAAATTTGCCTTTAGGCTACTCACATAGCCCTACATTATGATGACAAGATGGATGTAATTACTGGTTTGAGACAGAAGACCTGCTATGGAAGGCCAAACTGGGAAAATGAGTTCAAGCAACTAGCCGAAAACCATCCTAGGTAAGGCAGGCTGGCTTCTAACCTTGTTAGGTAACTCTTCTCTCAGCATAAACAGTGGGCGAAGGGGAGGGCAAACCTTTCTAAATGACCCTTTTAAAATAATTTAGTTTTTTTGCTGCGTGGAAAGAAGATTTATGCTTAATGAAGCTTTTAATGAAGAAATCTCGGAAAGAGAATGCCAATAAAATCTAATTTTTGGACAAGAAAATCTAATATTTAGAAGTATTTCAATATCCTGGCCTTTGTCCAGATATAATTGAAACACACAATCCAATTACTGTTCTGCACAAAGGACAAAGTAGCATTAATTTCCCTTGAAGATGGTTATTAAAGAGATAAACTGTGATTTTTTTCTTATGATGTCAAGGATATGTTTGTTCCCCTAACATATTTGGCTACTCTTGCAAGACTATGCTGTTCTGTTATTAGTTCATCTCTCCTGGCAAAGACAGTTCATTTGAACTTGGTGGATTCGCTAGTAGTCTGAGAAAAGCTTCTTTGTTCCTGAAAGCCTTTGAAGCAAGAATTTGAAATATTTTGTGTTCAGCAGTAGAAAATTCCAGAATCTTTGTGACTCTCTATGATTTCCAAACATTTACCTGCTAATGCAAAATAAAGGCTTGCACTTGGGAGACAGAGATACAAAAAGAAAAAGAAGAAAAAATTTTTTAAAGATGAAAAAGACCCAAGAAAAAGCTGAAAGGGAGGAGATCAAAGAGAATACAGTAAACTACAAGAATACCATAAAATTGCAAAAATAACAGTCACAGAGAAAGCACTTGATGGAGGTCAAAATAAATACAATCAGGAAATATGAAAGATTAAAAATAGAAAAAGGCCAAGAGTAGAAAATATGATTTTTGAAAGACTTTATAGGGATTCTACTGCATAAACAGAGTTTTTAAAGTTATAGTTGGAACCTTATTTTTTGTTACTTTTTTTAAGTACAACTGAGAAAAATCTGGTTTTCTGATGCTCAGGGAAGGAGATGGGCATTAACTTTCTATACTGGATCTTGTGGTATTTCCTTAGAAAGTCAGTGCTAAGTGACAGAAAAATCTGTATTTGCTTCTGAACCTAGATGCCTAGATGTTTATCGTCAATGTTGAACCTTTTAAAGAAAACCTTGCATGAAATAAGCATTCCTTATGAGAAAAAAATACTCCATTTTTTCTTGCTCTGAGTCACAGAAAGTTCAAGAGGCAAATAAAAAGTGTTTCTATTGTGTGATGGAACAATCAGGTTTTACAACTGACTAAATTTTGTGTCCCTGCACCCAAAGTCCATGGACTTTCCCTTGGCTGCAGCACTGTCTTTTAGCTGATTAGCAGGAATATACCACTCCAGGTTCAACCTAGCGCAATTGAGCACCAGAGCAATATGGGCACTACTTCTAGGGACTATGGTTTGGGCATCCAAACCATATCTCCGGCACCTCCTTTACAGGAGCAAACTTTTTGAAACTCGTGCTGTCACTTGTCACTTGCACTGTGTTTACAGAGATTGAGCTTTTCCCAGTAGCACAGCATGTGTGTGTATCTGTGTGTACATATATGTGTTTTAAAGCAATATGTGCTGTGTATTTAGAAGCACACTCTTTAAGGCACTTCGCAGCAAGTAACCAGGTTTCCAGCTCCCTGTAACAGATTTAGGCACTTAGGAACACAATTTCTTGTTACATTGGTCATGTTCTTATTTTAAAAGAACTACCTACTTAGACATTTTGTTATTAAATCAGCCATTTAACATTTTTCCATAGGCAGAAAAGTGTTAAAATGAAGGGAAAAAAAGAAGAAAACTCAGAAGTAGCTGAGAATTTTGTGCATTTTTTAGAAAAAAAAAATTAACTTGGCTGGAGAAAAAGCATTGAAAATTTTCAGCCCAAGCAGTGTGTTTGCTTCTCTGGTTAAAAAAAGCAATGAAGATCAAAACCAAAGAACTACCATCTAAAATAGTTTGTGACCTGTAATACAGCAATTCAAATAAATAACGCAATAAGACATAATAAACACTAAAGCATTAAAATAATTATACTGTAATACTTTGTGACAGTAACACAATTTTTTTCAAATGTATTTCTCAAAAAGCCATTTCAAAAGATGCAAAGCTGAAGTCAGCTAAACGGTACAGTTTATCCATTTACTCTGCTACTCTCATGTTTGTGTTGTTATTGCAATTACAGCAACAGTATTGGAGTATTCTTCTGTGGACCCAAGACTCTCTCTAAGATCCTTCAAAAGACATGCAACTCATATTCATCAGTTGATCCAAGAGGAGTTCAGTTTCACTACAACAAAGAAAGTTTCTAGGCTGTACTTCTTAAATGTATAATAGGTATTACCAAATGATGGGTTTTTTCCTCACCTTCTCCTGTCCTCTACTCATTCTGCAGCATTCAGGCTGGACATTAGGAGTTGTAAATTGAAGTAGGTGCATTGACTTCAGTAGAAAAATGCCATCCTATGCCAACTAAAGATTTGGACCCCATCCTTTGCCATCCTATGCCAACTAAAGATTTGGACCCCATCCTTAGTCTTTCCTTCAAAGAACTGAAGAGCTGAATCTCCATTGCTTACTTAATGATGTTGTGAATCCATCTATGTCTGTGTGAAAACAAGCACAAACGACTAACCTTTGAGGAAAAAGGCATGAGTAAAACAGACATTTAGAACTGTACCTCATTGTTGTGTGTGATCAAAATACTACCGCAGGCAATACTCATATTCCTGCTGTTTAAATCATGCCCAGCCATTCAAAGCATTTTCTTCCTGGTGTTCTGATTTTACACTCCTTATAGCCTCCCACTGCGCACACATCCACATCCACATCACCTTTTGAGCTGTAGCAATATTGTTTATACACACACTGCCCAACAAATTCCTTTTGCCCTACCAAGCTATGCACCATTTAAACCTAACATTTCTGCAGCGATGGTGGCTCTGCATGCCATAAGCTACTATGTTCTGAGGATTAATATGTTAAGGAGACTCCAGAAATTTTTGCACTCAGCAAACAGATCTCCTGAGACAGGCAGCTGAAATAGTGGAAAAAAGTTTCAGGTGTCCTTTAAATGTCACACGGCTTCAGGGGCACTGAAGAATAGGCTTTAAAAGATACAGAATCACAGATATATGACAGAGTGACTGAGGTGGGAAGGCACCACTGGAACTCACGTACTCCAAACCCCCTGCTCAGAGCCGATTCGGTGAAAACAGGAGCCACATTTGCATTGTTCCAGTCCTCAGGAACCTCCTCCCATCACCATGACCAAAGATAATGAGGAATGGCCAGCTCCCTCAGCACTTGTGGGTGCATCCCATCAGTTCCCATGGATTTGTTTAAAAGCTCCCTAACCTGATCCTCCTTCACCGAGGTCTGTATTGCTTCAGATTTTCCCACTTGCCTCAGGAGTCTAGCATCTCTGAAGGTCAGCCTTACATGTAAAGACAGGTGAAAAATGCACTGAGTACCTCTGTCTTCTCCATGGCCTTGGGCACCAGGTTCCCGCTCCATTCAGCAGCAGACCAACATTTTCCTAGTGTTCCATGCATGCATAGCAGCCTTTCTTCTTGCCCTTCAGTTCTCTCACCAGACTCAACTCCCAATGGGCTTTGGCTTCCGTAACCCCATCCCTGCACACTCAGTGTCTCTATACTCCTCCTGCGTCACCTGTCCCTTCTTCCACCTCTTGTACATCTCCTTTTGTGCTTGAGTTTTGTCAGGAGGGATTTGTTCATCCATGCAGGCTTCCTACCACATTTGTTGACTTACTCCACTGCAAGAGGGATCATTTTTGAAGTTGGAGGAGGTGATTCTTGAAAATCATCCAGTTCTCCCAGACTCCTCTTCTCTCTAGGACCATAATGCAGGGGATCCTTCCAAGCATGGAATTCCTCCTGTGTCCTCCCCATGCCACGTGTGTTAGTGTACAGGCACTTCAGAGAGGCATCCAGTCATGTGGGTTTTCCAGAATAGGTGTCAGAGCTGTCCTGTAGGCACTTGCTTGTTTCTGTGGATACCCTTTGAGTGCATCCCCTTCTGCCCTGTTTTGTTGGTTGCGAAGTCTCTCCTGTGCACATCATCCTGCATGCTTTGCTTGTCGTCCTGGTCCACCACTTCCTCGCTGGATTGTTGGTCATCCACTCCCTCCCCATAATTCCTAATTTAAAGCTCTTGTGACAGGCTAGTCAGCCTTTGCCGCACTGCAGTGGACCTCATCTCTTCCTAACAGTTCTCAATCCTCAGAGTGGGTCTCATGGTTGTAAAAGCCAGATCCCTGTTAACACCAGCTGCACAACTGTTGACTTGAAGGATCCATGACCACCAAGTTGCCCATCATACTGAAAAGCCTTTTGTTTGGTTGTTCAATAATCTCTGCCGATGCGGGAGGAACCGCGTTTGCCTGCCATTTTCTCGTATGCCAAGCTGACAGCCTCGAGAATGGTGTATGAGTCTAAAATGCACCCATACATATATCACTGCTTAACATTTTTAACAAAGTCTAATTCATATCTGCCTTTCTTGTTTCTAAATTTGCCTTCTAACTGATCCAGCCTTTCCTCATATGTCACAGACTATGTTACTTAGACTAGTTATCTGGTCTCTGCTATACTCACATAGCACTGAGAGGTAGGTACAAAACAGAGTCATCTTTTCACCTCTGCAAATCTTCTCAGGCAGCTGCTGGGAGTCCTGAAACACAACCGAGGCCAACTGCAGAGCTGCTGGAAATGCTGTTGTCTGACAACTGTGTTTCAAACAACCCATCCAGGGCCCACGGAGCGTTCCCTGGAGCCACATCTTCTAACGTGCTGGGACTAACGTAAAGCTACGCATGCCATCTGTACGACTGCTTTCTCCAAGACAGGACTGTCTCCAGCTGGTTAGGTTGGCCAGCCTTGCAGCACCTTGTATATCAAAGCAACAAAACAATGGCCTTCATGCAACCCAAATCTTTACTCATCTTCTCGTGGCTCTCACTGGCACTAGAGCTGCCATGGCTATAGGTTCTATCCCCTAACGCAGTCCTTCCCTCACAGCTTTGTATTGCTCGTGTTTGATGTCCGAGTATGACACTGCCACCTTCCTAGACCTGGTGTTGTCTTCCGCCATCAAGGATTATTTGTTCTCTAGCTTAGCACTGTTAAGCATGTGGAGCACAGGATAATTCTGGAATGAGGGAGAAACAAAACACAAAATATGAGAATGTTGTAACATTCACATAAGCTAGAAAAATGAGAAAATATTTCCCTATTCCTCAGCACAGAAAGTTAAAGAAAAACTATATTAGAGTTGGACTGAGGCATAACAGAGTTCACCAGGATCACATAATGCATTTTGCCAGCCACACAATAAAAATAGGAGGTAGGAAACATCCTGTGTATGTCAGCACTCAAATAAGACAAATGACGACATTATATATGTATACTTAAACACACACACAAAAATGCCCACTAGAGGGGACATAACTGTATAGACAAAAAACCCCAGCATAATAAAAATTATGTCACAGAAGACTCCAATATTATTTTATACCTCCTCTATTAGGGGATACAGTATATGTGAACTGAGGTTGCTCTACCAGTTACAGTTGTATTATTATTAAGTTTAGGGCAATGCATCTTTGTTTTAAAATTGTTGAAGTTTTTTTAAAATGCCTGCCTATGTGAAATGATTAATGTGGTGCATACTGTGTAGCAGTAGAGTGAGTGGAGAATTAGAGCCTCTGCCAGTTCACCTAGAGGCATTTATCTTTTATTTTTTTCCCTGGTGCCCGTGCTGAGCCTCAGGGTAAGCTGACACATTTTTTAATATAAATTAAGCTTCTTTTTTTAATGTGTGTTGAAAATCTTGAAGGAAATGAGAAATGTGTGTAGGCACCAATACCAGCTGCCATTGCATGAAATAAAGAGGTGACAATTTCCTGCAGATTCTGAATGATTGTTTTAATGGGGTTGGATCGGAGGTAACAAGCACAAAGATATTGTGCTGCCAGAAAAACAGGATCTGTTCTCCCCCTAGCCTCATGCAACAAGATGTAACATTTAGCTTCTGGCTCAACATGGCATCTCTTCACTGCTTTGATTTATTCCCACTTTTGCAAATCACTGTGGTATGCTACAGGAGATGCATTTAGAGCCCTTGTTATAGTTCATTGAGTAGCACTGCTGTTATCACCACCAGAGGAGAATTTCACTTGTATCAGGACTGAATGACCTAGAATAAAGGAAAAATAATAATAATAAAAGAAGTGGGGAGGTTTGTTGGACTAGGATGAAACTGCATTTAGGTTGAATGAAAAACCCTTTATTACAAATACAATTTAAATCAAAATGGGAACTACGAAGATTTGGCTTCCTGCCTTGTTTTGAGTAACACTGAGCACACAGCAGCTATGATAATGTGAGTGCATATGTAATGACTCTATTATTATGTTTATATATGGAAACATCATTCACTGTCAGGGAAAATGAAAGATATCTTCATGGATTTGTCCATTCAGCTTCTTCAGCAGGAAGTGTTCAGCACTGTGTAGGAAAATATTAGTAAATAAAATATAGTCATAACAGCACAGACTCACCACATCCTGTGACAGAAAGCTAATCTTAGACAGGGATCGTAAATACACAGATTAATTACTTTGGCTCTTACAATAAAAAGAGTGGTATTATAATGATTGAAGTTGTGTTACGATAATTTAAGTTTATTCACTAGTAAGTGTAAATTGAAATATGCAGGTTTATACTTTCTGGGCTTCCCCTGTCTCTCTCCCTCCCCCAAAGTTATGCATGTAGTAGAAATCAGTTAAGCAAGTCTGCTCCTTAGGTTACACTAAAAGATCAAACAGGAACTGTCACTCTTAACAGAATGTCCATCATACGGTGTGTGTACCGTATCATCATCATCATTATAAGGACTCTCTTGCTTCCTTCCTGGTTTTAGCTATAATAAAATGGTTAAGAGTAAATACTGTTAACTCAAAAAAAGTGTCAAACTTTTCATATGTTTGAGTATTCCTGGTTAACAGGAGATTCTATAAGAACTGCCTTAAAGGCAGCTCAGTTGCTACAGAAAAGTAATAAACTAAATGACAGGGTAGGTGTATAATCTCAACTGGTCAACAATTTCAGTGATTTTTTTTTTTTTTTTGAGGGAAAAACACCCGCATTTCTTCAGGAAGAGAGAAAAGGAAAAGAAAAATGTGACAATGCTTCCACCCAGCTTGCCCTATGAAGGCCAAAAGCTTAAATGAAACATACATAGTCAGTAAAGTAATGAGGAATGCAAACCCGTGACTATCAAAGCAGCATAGCAAGTGATGGACTGGAAGGGGCAGTACTACGTGCAGCAGAGGCAAATTGTCCCTAGGCCTTCACCTCTTCTCCTGACACTTCTCCAGCAATTAAATACTGGGTGTGAAGTCACCTTGGCGACCACTTACAAGGTTGAGGGCACTCTACCATTGACCGGCGGACCTAAACCTTCTGAGTGCTGGAAACCAGCTGAGCTTAGGCTTTCTCCCCTCAGTCAGGTTACCTATTCTGCAGCAGCAACACCAACTCCTCTTGTGGGATCACTTAATTATCTGAGAAATTCTGCATTTCTGTGGCATAAAATCAGGTGTCCATTTCATTAAAGCTGCAGACACAATATGGTGGGTTGACCCTGGCTGGATGCCAGGTGCCCACCCAGCTGCTCTATCACTCCTCTCCTCAGCAGGACAGAGAAGGGAGAAAAATAAGATGGAAAAAAGCTTGTGGGTCAAGATAAAGCAATTTAATAAAGCAAAAGCAAAGGTCACGTGTGAAAGCAAAGGAAAACCAAAAGATTTATTCTCTACTTCCCATCAGCAGGCGATGTCCGGCCACTTCTAGGGAAGCAGGGCTTCAGTATGTGTAGCGATTGCTCCGGAAGACAAACATCATAAATAACTAATGTCCCCCCTTCCTCCCCCTATCTCTCAGCTCTTATTGCTGAGCAGACGCCCTACGGTACGGAATATCCCTTTGGTCAGTTTGGGTCAGCTGTCCTGGCTGTGTCCCCTCCCAAGATCTTGCCCACCCCCAGCCTGCTGGTGAGGAGGGGAGAGATGTTGGAGAGAAGCCCTGATGCTGTGCCAGCACTGCTGAGCAGTAGCCAAAACACTGGTGTGTTGTCAACACCTTGCTTGCTACCGATACACAGCACAGCACAGTGAGGGCTGCTGTGGGGAGAATTAACTCCCTCTCAGCCAGATTCAGTACACACAAAAAGAATAATCTTCCCGGAATGTCTACTTACATGTTCCTGAACATGTTGGAATGAGAGAGGGCTGATGATTTGCATTTTAAAACTCTAACCAGTTAAGTCTATTTAACAGGAGTCATCTTGACCTTCCACAAATCATTTCCTATAGTGAAAAAACCCCTCATTTACACAATGGTCTTAATATATGTGAACAAATGTGTCAGTTGACATGGAAACACACTTCTTTCAAAAGCAAGAAAGGCTTAAACTCTTTAAAAGACATTAATATCCTTTCAGAATATATAGAAACAAACAAAAGTTGTATAGCACACCGAACAACTCAAACCAGCATATTTCAAAAGCTATCATCTGCTTCAAATATTTGTGACTATGATTTCTAAACAATAATGACTTCTAACATGGTAAGACATTTGTATTCATTGAGGATAAAAGCCCTGAGCCTGCCAATACTTACACATGTGCTTTACTAACTTCAAACAATCTTTTTACTGTCCTAGAGGACTAAATATGGTTTCCTTTGAAGCTCATGCACAGAAGACTGATGTCAGGCTCAAGGTTGGGTCCTGAAGGCTGATCAGTATTATTCAGATATTAAACTACTGGACTGTCTTGATTCTTGTCTAGAGACCATTTCTCTGGTACAGTAATTCTGAATATGAAAGACAATTTACAGTCACGCTCGCCTTAAGGTACACAGATAAGATTGCACTTTAATAAAAGGTCTGCTGTTCAGTGGTCTTACCGCTTCTATTAAGCAAAAAATGTGGGTTTGGGGAGAGCTTTTATCTTTTTTTTTTTTTGGCCAAATGATGAATACGCAGATCTGAACATTTTATTCCATGGATAAATTCAAATAAGCAGGAGAGAGGGCAGATATGAGCCTGTCCTCCAGGACAGAAGTCCTGGTCTCCAACTTACTGCTGACCATTCCCCAGCATTGCTGCCTTGAATGCTGAATCTTCTGTCCCATGCAAAGGCCTATGCCCTTGCTTGAGACAGGCTGCACAAAAGCAACGTCTTTCCTCCTGCTCCTGTCCAAGGCTGCAAAACCCCTCACAGAAATCATTACTGTCAAAAATCTGAATTAAGTGGAACTTTGTGAGCAAAGAGAAGGAAGCATGCACAAGCCCAAATTAACACACAGTAGTTGCAGTGTGGATGCACACAGGAAATTTGCAGAAACCTATTTGCATTAGATCTCACAGAAGCTGATGTCCACGATTTCCTCTTCCTGTAACAAGCACAATGTATTTATTCTCATGTTTCCAGGAATTGATCAAGGTTAAAAAAATGAAAGACAAACTGTGAATTCAAAAGGTCACAGGCACCTAATCAACCTGCAACACATCACACTCATTAATTATACATTACTACACAATTACATTACATTTAGATAAAAATGTTTAGATTGAAGAATGTCTACCATTTGCTCATTAATGTTAGTAAAATATCCATGCAATTTTCTAGGTTTGTGTGCTGCTAAGGAAATTCAGTGGGCTACACAGAACGCATACCAATGCAGAGTTAGCCATTTAAGATTACTCTTCTTCAGATTCCTTACCACGCTGGCAAGCGAAAGATAGTTAAGAGGCACAGTCGGACAATTTTGAATGTAATATCAAAGGTTTGAGGATGAAACAAACAAATGTATGCTGTGATACTGGTCAACACAGAAGCTGCTTCAAATACAAATTGTGTGGAAAACAGCTAGATTTGACTGAACTGGACCTTGTGTAATGCAAACATGCCCAAGCACAATTTCTGTGACAGGAATGTACATCAACTATTTTATTATTTAATGGAAGCTGTGGTTGTTATTACAAAGATGTATCTATACTAAGAGACATCAAGCATAATCGCAGACGCTGGCCACCCTATGTCTATTACAGCAAGTGCATCATCCTTCTATAACATTGCCCATTCATAAGTGAGCCTGAAAACACTTTTTAAATGGTCTGATGCTGGGAGGTGCTGAGCTGAAAGAGCTTTTAGTGAAACCAAAAGAAACTGTATCATCTGCTTGACATTCTGCAGAACCAGACCTTTGGAGTCCAGACGACAAAATTAACTGGAGTTTTGCCAAAATGAGGACAGTAGAATTTGGCACAGTTAGTCAATGTCAGTGCAGAATTATATATTGCAAATATCGAACACTGAACTTTAAAGGAAAAAAATTAATTCATTTCAAATTGTCTGACTTGTTTATAATGAAATAGCCAGTGCTTTACCACATGCTGATTGTCTTACTGCTATACATGTAGATAGCCATCAATAACGAAGTCTGTAAGTGGGGAAACATCTTTTTGGGGATGGATGCAATTATATCCGTATATATAATTTATATTATATTATTAATGTTACTACACCAGGCTCCAGTTCAGCAGAGCATTTGTGCTTATGCTTAGTTGAAAGCATATAATATGGGTTTTTTGTTTCCAGGGGTTTAGACACATGCTCAAGGCTCAGTCTGTATCTTGAAAGCTTTGTTCAAGGGAGACACCAAATGCTTCCACAGGGAAGTTTTTCCTAAATTAGAAGAGACTTTTCTCACAGGGTTAGTGAAGAAACTGGGAATTTTCTTGGCTTTGCTCTCCAAATAAATTTTGTCTCATATAGGGGTATGAAATTGTCCCCTTTTCCAGGGAGCCAAGTAAGACCAATCTCAATTCTTAGATTGGCATTTGCCATAATAACTGGTTGGAATGTGGTTCCCTAAAGAAGTAAGACTTATGCAATTATGATGTGTGTCTGTCTGTCTACTGGTTCCCTTTCTGCCCCTTTACTCCACAGCAAATATTGCTTAATTTGCCAACCAATTTCAACCAAGATATAAGGTAGACAATCTTATTCAAAACTCTCATATAGCCCACATCACCAAAAAAGGTCTGGATACCTCAAAAGCTTTTACAAGTGGTCAATGACACAGAACAGTCACTCAGACAAAAACTGTCTGAACACATGCAACTGAGAAGCTGCACATCACAGGGCATGGAAGGCATGCCAAACTCAGAGCATACTGCTGGACCATGGAAATTAGTGACACCGAAGAAGAAACGGAGGCTTTACTAGACAAACATCTCATCACAGGCACTCAGTAAAATAATGCAGCAAAAGAGATTATTGTTCCTTTGTACATGGGAGGGATGAGACTAATAGCAGTATATTGCAAATTGTTCTGTTGTACATCTTAGGATATTAAGAAATTAAGGTAGAGAAAAGAGCCACAAACATCTTCAAGGACTTCAGAAAATACCTTGCAATTAAAGGGCTCAATCAGCTTAGCATATAAAAAATTAGATTAAGAGATGACTCTGTAATAACATACAAGTACCTTCATGTGGAGAAAATCTAGGCACTAGCAGGTCTTTAATCTAGCATATTAATCTAGCGTAATTAAAGCATAACAAGAACAATTTCAAATAGGAAGTAAGGCACTTTAAACAGAGGAGGTGATTAGCTACTGGAAGGCCTCACTGGAAATGGTAAAACCTGTATCTCTTGCTGTCATCCAGTCAAACCTGGGTGCTACTCTGGAAGACCCACACTTGACAGACACAAGTTAGGCTCAGTTAAGTGGAAGTTATTGGTGCAGCTGCTTAATGGGGTTCAAATTATTGGCTGCTGCTACTTAAGCATCAAGGCTAAAAGGTGCAGTGCTCCCTCTGGGGTTCAAAACGCTTTTTTGAATGTATGTTTTCTCATAATATCCTTGTCAGGGGGGAAATTTATTATTTCCAGTTTTAGATGGGGAACTGAGACACAGAAATGCTAAGTGGTTTGCCTCAAGCTCTCAAAGGAACAGCAGGACAAGGATTAATCCACAGCCTTTCAGGACCAAGACTATTGCTTGAACTGCTACACCAATCTTCCTCTCCCATAAACTGTATTATGGATATTTGACACGGCCCTTAAAAATACCTGTGAGTTTTCTGAATGAAGATAAAACTGAATTGCATTATTGTCTTTTTAGTGGCAATGGTTAATATTGTTATTAGGCAGCATGGTTTGAAAGGTAAGTATTTTCATATACTTAATCAGGATATACTTTGATATACTTAATACAGGACCAGCATGGGATACATGCTGGCTCACTCTTTGAATTCTATGTATGATATAAAGCATTTACATGAAAACTAGGTCCTCTGGCATACAATGCATGATTTCTGTGATAAAATAGGAGGTTTGAAACAAAAAAATAACATGTATCAGAAAAGAAACAAGATTTGGGTTTTTCTACTGAGTGATATTATCCAAATATCTGAGTACAGATTTTAATGCTGGACTCAAGCCTGATCCTACTCTGAACAAAGAACACAGGAAAATGCTTGTTGCCTCACATAGTAACAGAATCCAGCTAAACACCACACAGCACAGCAATGCGTTGCCAGGAAAGCCAAGATTTCATTTTCGTGTAGGACAGATCAGAAAATTTTCAAGTGTATTAAAGGTCCTCTCTAAATATTTCATGTAAAGAATTATAATAACAAATAATAAAGCTAGGTAAATAAATAAAATTCTGCTCCAGTTTCCTGGGATGCTGACCTGGTTTCAGCTGGGATAGAGTTAATTTTCTTCCTAGTGGCTGGTGTAGTGCTGTGTTTAGGATTTAGGATGAGAATAATGTTGATACCACACTGATGTTTTAGTTGTTGCCAAGCAGTCAAGAACTTTTCAGCTTCTCATACTGCCCTGCCAACGAGAAGGTGGGGTGTGCCCAAGAAGCGGGGAGGGGACACAGTAGAGACAGCTGACTCAAACAGGCCACAGGGATATTCCATTCCATATGATGTCATGCTCCGTATATAAGTGGGGGAGTGGGCCGGGAGGTGGCATAGCTCAGGAACTACTTGAGTGTCAGCTCTGGGCAGCAACTGTGCTACATATCCCTTGTTTTGTATATTCCTGTATCATCATTATTATTAACATTATTGTTGTTCTTGTTGTTATTGTTATTCTCTTCCTTTTCTGTCCTATTAAACTGTCTTCATATCAACCCACAAGTGTTCTCACTTTTTTTTCTTTTCTATTCTCTCCTCCATCCCATGGGGGGCTGCATCAAAAGAAGTGTGACCAGCAGGTCAAGGGAGGTGATTCTGCCCCTCTACTCTGCTCTCATGAGACCCCACCTGGAGTACTGCATCCAGCTCTGGGGTCTCCAGTACAAGACAGACATGGAGCTGTGGGAGCGAGTCCAGAGGAGGGCCACAAAGATCATCAGAGGGCTGGAGCACCTCTCCTATGAGGACAGGCTGAGAGAGTTGGGGTTGTTCAGCCTGGAGAAGAGAAGGCTTTGGGGAGACCTAACTGCAGCCGTCCAGTACCTAAAGGGGGCCTGCAGGAAAGCTGGAGAGGGACTGTTTACAAGGGCATGTAGTGACAGGACAAGGGGTGATGGCCTTAAGCGGAAAGAGAGTAGATTTAGATTAGATGCTAGGAAGAAATTCTTGACTGTGAGGGTGGTGAGGCACTGGAACAGGTTGCCCAGAGAAGCTGTGGATGTCCCATCCCTGGCAGTGTTCAAGGCCAGGTTGGATGGGGCTTTGGGCAACCTGGTCTAGTGGAGGGTGTCCCTGCCCATGGCAGCAGGGTTGGAACTAGATGATCTGTGAGGTCCTTTCCAACCCAAACCATTCTATGATTCTATGATTCTATGTTCCCACTGCAGGGGGACAGTGAGTGAGCGGCTGTGTGGTGCTTAGTTACTGGCTGGAGTTAAACCATAACAGATGCACTTATCCCTTTTATGACCATTTGAGGCTACACTGCATTTGTTTGCTTTCTGATTTCTGCCACCTTGCTCGTACTTAGAGAATTTTCTAAGATTGCAAAGGTGGACCCAGTTATTTCTTATGTCTACTCTCCATTAACAGCTTAAAATAAATTCTAAGAGAACCAGATATGAAGTCTTCATCCCAACTCTTTATCACCTCTGTTATTGGCTCCATAGTAATCCAAACTAATGGTATTTGGTTACTGCCCTGCTTAAAAGTACATTAAAGCTGTGTCTGCAGTAATACTATTTACAAAAGTAAATTCATTCCTTCTCATTCCATTTACTAATATTTTCTATTAAATTAATGCTAGGGGAGGAAGGATTTAGTACACTTCACCTCCTGCAGAAGTAATCAGAAAACATTTATGAACGCTTGCAGTTGTGATGGGAGGAATAGAGCAGAAGGCATTTTATTATGCTGATTTTATCCTCTTTCTTTTGAATGGTGTTAACTAGTGTACAAAAATCCAAAGCTCATAGGAGAAAATGGATCTATGAATTTTCAAAATTCACTGTCAATAAAATAAATTTGAGGGGGGGGGAAGTAATTCATACCTTACTGTATAAGTTCAACTCCACTAGCTGCCAACACCACAAAGCACTGGGACATACTGTTAAGCAGAGGAATGAAAACTACTCTAAGAGACAATATCAATCTAGAAATTCAGTCATTGAGAGCTTGCTTCATGAACTGAAGCTAATTAATGCTCTCATGTAGAGTTGAACCCAAACCATCAGAATGATAGCAGATCCACAGCTGAATTACTTTTTTAGTATGCTGTTACTTAAAATTCCACCCAGTCACTTTAAAAGGATGGAGCACATGATTAAATTGTGCTACAGGAAGGGAAAAAGATGAACAAATAAAGTTAAAGTTTCTTAAAAATACAAAGATGACCTAAGATATTTAAATATAGAATGACTTTATATATGACAAAAAAGCTTTCTTCAAAAAGCATCCTGAAATTATCTGCCCAGAGTTACTCCTTGCACAGCTCCATTTGGAAGCTCTAGAAAAGGTACATTTGTCACCTCAGTCTTACATAGCTGCTTCAGTAAAGGAGTTGAGTATCCTATAGCATCAAAGCACAACGACAATGTGACAGTGTGAACTATGCAATTTTTTTAACCAGAATAATTTGTCCATGCAGATGTCTGGAAGAATGTGAAAATAAATCCAAGGGTAGATTAAGCCGATCCCTTTACCTCGGGAATGGGAAACAGCACAGATCATTCTTACAAAGGGTATGAATCTGGAATGTTTGCAAGTTACTTTCACATTTTGCAAAATGACTTTAACTCAGGACATTGTCCATGACGGTGCTTTCAAGCCCTTCCAGTTTATTTATTATTATTATTTATTCCTAGCTGCTCTTGTTTGGATATTTTGCTTTCTGAAATAGACAAGAATGAGATTTCAATGTGTGTTTAGGCTGGGAAAGGATGATCAGATGTATATGGCTATAAACCCACATTTGCTAATGTCTCTAAACGATGCTACAGCTGCTGAAAATCATAACATTTACTTGTCTAGGTTATCAACTAAATCAAAATTATATTTACAACTGGATTTTTCATCAAATACATGAGATTATCAAAGGTAACATTTCAAAAGGAATTGAGTTAGGAGACTAAATCACATTGACTTTCAATACAATGCAAGCATCTATGTGACATAAAAATGTGACATATATAGATTAGTATTATCAGTGCTAACCCGTGTCAAAGGTATGAGGCCTTTCACCGAGTTGGGAAACAATACATTGGAACTGGGAAGAAGCTGAAGGCCTTAACGAACAGGAGGGACAGAGGAAGCGTAACACGGCACGCAGCATTTGTAGCAAACATTTGTCCTGGTTTTGGCTGGGATAGAGTTAATTTTCTTCCTAGCAGCTGGTATCGTGCTGTGGTTTGGATTTAGGATGAGAATAATGTTGATATTTTGTTTGTTACTTGGCAATGTTTGCACCAAGTTAAGGACTTTTCATCTTCTCACTCCACCCCACCAGCGAGGAGGCTGGGGGTGCACAAGAAGCTGGGAGGGGACACAGCTGGAACAGCTGACCTCAACTGACCAAAGGGATATTCCATACCATATGGCACCATGCACAGTATATAAACTAGGGGAGAAGTTAGCCGGGGGGCTGCCGCTTGGGAATAGGCTGGGCATCGGTCAGCGGGTGGTGAACAATTGCACTGTGCATCACTTGTTTTGTATATTTATTATTATTAGCATTAGTATTATTACATTATTTTCCCTTCCTTTCCTGTCCTATTAAACTGTCTTTATCTCAACCCATAAATGCTAATTTTTTTTCTCCTGCTTTTCTCCCCCATCCCACTGCCGGGGCAGGGAGTGAGCAAACAGCTGTGTGGTGTTTAGCCGCCTGCCAGGTTAAACCACAACACAGGGCACAAAAGGTTGAGATAACAACAATCTGACCAGAACATGTTAAAACAAATGCGATATAAGCATTCATTATATTAGTTTAATAGTCACTGGTCAGAATGTTGATTTATTTGCTCTCAGAGTTGTTGTGCTGGTCCTCAGAGCTGTGTTACGTAACCCCTTACTTGCTGTACATATTCCCTGTGGTGCTGTCAATCATCTCTGAAGGCTGGATATCAGTTATCATTTTGCTGTACTGTGTAACACTGGATTATGGTATGATAAAATTGCTGGATAATTAAACAGCTGTCTACTTTGCCCGGTCTCTTGGAGGACCCTTCCGTTGTGGGGTTGCTGAGTGTTGAAGAACAACGGGTGCCAATCGCTACCACAATGGTGCACTGGTAGCAATATCGCACCAACCGAGATTCCCCAGTTCTCATCCATAAGCTGATTCATCGATGGGAGAGCCAAGAAGTGATCAGCAAGGCTTGATCATTCTTTAACTGTCCCATATGGCCAGTGTGAAAGTCTAACGGAGACTGACAGTAGACTATCATGGTGGGACATGGCTTCAGCAATCATGGTCAGAAGACAGGAACAGCAGTCCCATAGTGGAGCAAATGTGGACAATGAGGCCATGGTCAGTGGCAGAATGGGTGGTAGGGCAGCAGGAGCTGCAGGAGGCTGTAAAGCACATGGAGGCCCAGCAACTACTCTTATTCTAGCTATTGGACTGGGCTCAGATATGCCACACAAGGTAGTGGCAGACAAGGAGAGGGAATGCTAATATGGCAGCAGCTCCTTTACAGATGTTTCAGAGTGATCTGTGAGGCCCATAAATGCCCTGGGCGTGTATGGGCTGTCTTTGTGTGATTGGCATGGTGTGGCATGGGGCATAGAGCTGCCACCCCTGACTGTAGCAATGTGAGTGAAAATGTGTACTGATGATTATTTAGGCAGGAAATGTTCTCTTCAGACTCATATCTAGGACAACATCACTGCAGCTCAGCAGTTTGTGCAGCTCAACCAGAAGCATGTTCTCCTGTTTTTCAATAGCTATCTGGCACCACACAAAGAAAAGGTTTGCTTCCAGCAATGTCTCTAGCCCTGAGGAAATGATATAACATGCAGAAAACTGATAGGAATTTTATCTTGGGCTTTAGACAACTGAAAGAGCCAAAAGCCTAAGGTCTTGAGCTCTTAAGTTTGTCAACTCCTCCTGAACTTCTAGGTTGCCCCCTCTTCTGAGCTGGGTCTAGTTTTCTCTGTCCACATACACTGGGTATCATGGCAGATAACAGAAGTGATTTAGGAGAGATGAGCACCTTAGCAGAAAGGAGAGGTTCTTAATTTATTTCACTGTGAACAAGTCACAAACCTAATGTCCATAGTTCCCTCATGTTGAGTACCTGTAGCTTTATCTCAAAGGTTGCTGGAGAGCTTCCAGAACTACAGTGGAAAGGACACAGGTAGCAGACAACTCAGAACTCCCAAAGCTGAGTAACAGGCCCATGGCATGTTTATGGGATGCAGTTGTGGACCCTACCATGTGGCCAAAGAGATACCGATACTGAAGCCAGGTAAGGTGATGATGACAAACAGCTGTGACCCTGTTGCACATTGATTTAGGCTTGAAACTGAAACCTAGGAGACTGATTTCTGTTATGGATCATAAATCGAGTTCTGTACACTTGTGTAATTGCCTAGAAGAACCTGTCCTTTCTTCTTATCACTTCAAAA
Source organism: Balearica regulorum gibbericeps (assembly GCF_011004875.1). Taxonomy (NCBI): domain Eukaryota; kingdom Metazoa; phylum Chordata; class Aves; order Gruiformes; family Gruidae; genus Balearica; species Balearica regulorum. Next base: position 69,233,696 of record NC_046186.1, read on the forward strand.
AAAATGAAGATCACGTCCAGAATGGTGGATCACTGGAGGATAATGGTGTACCCCAGAAAGTGAGTCTCTGCAGGTTGACTGGAAAAATCACTTGTGTTTCTGGGGCAGGCAGAGGTGACCAGTTTGGTCAGTTCACTCTATGGATGACTGGCAAGTGAGATGCCAGTTTATCCCACACAGGATTTCCAGTACCACAGGTAGATGCCCCGACAAGGTTTGCATGGAATGAAGAGATCAGGGCTTTCCAACACCAGATGTTGATTCCCTGTAAGACAAGATCATTCAATAGCAACAGCATTCCGGGCTGCATTAGGAAGAGCAGGTCGAGGGAGGTGATCCTTCCCCTCTACTCAGTGCTGCCAAGACACATCTGGAATGCTGGGTCCAGTGCTGGGCTACCCAGTATAAGAAAGATACGGACTTACTGGAGTGAGTCCAGCAAAGGGCCACAAAAACAATTACGGGACCGAAGCATCTTTCATAAGAGGACAGGCCAAGAGAGCTGGGACTGTTCAGCCTGGAGAAAAGAAGGCTCAGGGGGATTTTATCAGTGTGTGTAAGTACCTGATGAGAGAAAATGAAGAAAAGAGGTCCAGACCCTTCTCAGTGGTTCCTAGTGACAGGACAAGAGGAAATGGGCAAAAACTGAAACACAGGACTAGATTATCTCAAGAGATCCCTTCCAACCTAAACAATTCTGTGATTCTTTAAAGACATTGCTGTATTTCTTGTTTCCAATTTAACAAGTCTCAGGGTTATCTATGGACTTTTCTCTCTTTCCGTTATTATACATAAGGTAGCACCAGGTAATATTGAACCTGCAGAAAAAACAAACAGGGACCACAAGTAAAAATATGATTTGATATTTCCTCAATCTGAAGGAGAGGTTGCACAGAGTTGGACCCTTTGCCGAGAACCTACATGCCACACAGTATTCTCAATATTAATGTAATTCAGTGTTGAGAGTTACTTACCAAAAAGCTGATCAGATTTTGCTTTCTGATGAAAAACACCACAAAATTGTGAGTAATTGTCATGTCTCATTTAAATACCACCGTGACCTGGGAAGCTGAAAATGTGATTTGTTTAGAAGGGAAATGTGGCTGATAGTCTACTGCAATTTTGGAAAACACAGAAGATGTGTTAAATTTAAGGTTGTGCTGTCCAAACTAGCCGTAACAATTCAAATACGTGCCTTCACAGAGGACCTAAATGACTCCTCAGAGAAAATCTACCACAGATCTCAAAGAGGAAGCTACATTACTGGTTAAGAAGTTGTCAGGTGTGTTGATAACCAGGTCATCTGAACACCTTTCTAACTATATGTAATCACTGCCTAAGTGTAAGAAAACACTTTGTGAGGTGGTTATCAAAGACAAGCAAGAAATAGTTGCAGAAAATAGTTCATTTAAGCATCTTTGAAAGTCCCAATTGTTTTAGCTTGTAGCATCTGCATTTTATATTGATTTCTAGAAGGGTACCAAAACCTGAAGAATTTGACCCAATCTGATGCTTTGAGCTGATGAAATGCAAGAGACTTGGGGAAGAGTCACTGAAAAAACAGTCTTGAGTTAATGAATGGATGTTGGCGAGCTCTGTTATCCCTGAAAACCAAGAGTTATATTATACTGCCTTTCTAGTCCCTATATAAGCTGTACCTGTTCCACATCCTGTTGCTAGGGCTAGATGGAATGGTTTGATAACTTGCAGATGAGATACTTTGATAATATGGATATTCAGACATATATCTCGATACACCATCTTGCAAACTGAGTCCTTGCATAGAGAGTTCCTCAAGTCTCTGAGGACTTTTTCTCCAACAGTGTCACGTAATTGACTGCAGGTTTTAGTAATATCTAATAAGGTATTTAGACCCTGTGCAGCCTAGTTACTGTGGATTTAATCAAAGGAAGTCTTCATTTCTCTCACAACAAATATAAGCCACTTATCTTCACCCTGAAGTCCCCCAATGCCCTATTTCAACTCTTCTTATGATCTCTTGTTCACTAGTGTGACTCTACAAGTCAGTGAGCTACTTATCCAGGTGAAGCTATACCGTGGATTCCTGCTGAATTTAATTCCTGTTTTAAAGCCTTTTATTTAACACAGAAACAAAGTTTCCAAAGTACTCAGAGCAACAAACCTTCAGAGCCTTGGTTAGATCTCCTTCTCTAAAGCTCAACTGTCCTTCTAGATCATAGCCAGATCCAAGCTTTTGTATTTTTCTCATTTACAGCTTCGGTCCTAGTAGACTCTTCCTATCCTTCAGATACTTCCCTAAATTCTTCCTGCTATCAAGTATAGGGAGTCTTTCCCAAGTGCTTTCTGATACTTGATCTTCTCACTTCACTCTTGCATGTGGTAAGAGTAGGGGGCAAGAGCTAAAGCTTCCAGTGTGTACCTGTGTGGCCAGAATAGGCCTGGGATGGCAGGATCTGGTCAAAAAAAAAAAAAAAAACACCAACAAAAAACCAACCCAAACCTTAAAATGTTCTTCCTGCACATTCCCAAGCAATACTTTTTCCGATCACTGTCAACAGCATCAACTACTGTGCTCCCATCTACTCATCTAATCAGACTATCATTACCACCTTGGACCTCTAACTGGGCCTCATTCCCAAACTTTGTCTTGCAGATCTTTCTGCATAACATCTGTAAGACACTTTCTCACTCATGTGGTTAAAAATTCTCATCCAATTTTCAACTCTTGATACCTTGCATACTGAAACCACCTTCTCTCTGGCCTTCATAAATGCTTCCTTGTCTCACTTGACACATCCATCCTTCACATATCTATCTACCTGTCGCTTTGGCCAGATCCCTTCTCTCTCTACATCTTCCCCTGCTTCACCTTTTATATTGCAACATATGCCACAAACCCTCACGTTCACTTGCCCCTATACAAAGATTTCTGAGTTTGCTTCCTGGAAACTTACTCATTGTTGAGAGGCCAGCTGGTTCATGAGAGCAGCCCACATTTCAAAGCAGCGCCCTGTCGTTTTTTCCCCTCTGCCCTCCCTGGAAACATCTGCAAAGTTCCCTTATTGTACCCTCCAGATCCTTCTTTTGTGATGCTATAGGAAAAATGCTGCCTTGCTGAGACCACAGCTTGTCATGCTGACCAGTACTAACTCAGTGCCTCCTTATTCTCTTCATCTGTCAGTATCTACTTTTCCCTATTCTCTTAGACTCTCATGGCAAGGTTTTCCTGACAGAGGTCATATCTTCTGCTGTGTTAGTACAATTTCTGACATGCTGGAGTTCTGTTGGGGACCTCTGGGTGTAACACAAATCCATTCTAAGCTTTAAATACAACATTGAATAGTGTCTATTTAATACACAGGGCTAAACAGACACATGCATTAGCAGTCTGAGCAAAGCTGTGGCTCCAAATTAACTTCAAACGAGAGTTTGGCAAGTGAAGAGCCAGAAAGAAATCAGTTTATCACCCATCTACCTCCATTTTCAGATCACGGTGTGACAGAATATATCTGGAAGTGAGCAGATCACTGTTGTATTTTCAAAGATGTTAGAATATTTTGGTTTAAAACCAAATCAAACTGACAAGACATAAAAAAAGCAAAAAGTATTCCCACCTGTTAGAAATCAGCACAGTCACCAAGACTTTAACAGAACTGTAGCAATTTATGGCAGGTAAAGCCTAAGCACAATATATTTAGAAAAAACTCACACTGTTGATTAGGGGAGCAATTTCTTGCTGATGCTTTTTAATTTCAGATTAGCACTTCCCTAGTCTGGACACAGAAATCATTCTAGTTAGCTTTACTGTCCCATACTCATTACTACAGCAGTGGTGGTCGGTTGCCACCTCAGAAATGCATGGTCAGAGCGCTGTGGTAGCGGCAACACCCTCATGATATAAATAAGTCAAGGTTCAAACAGGGGCACTATGTTTTGTTGTACCAGCTGCAAAAAAAAAATTACTTAAAGTCTAATAGTTAATGAAATGCTTTCTTCTTAAAATAGATTTTTTAATCAGTCTTCTTATCCTTTTCTCAGCAAAATACAAATTCTGACCTAGCGTACTCAGGAGCTCCCAAAAAGCAGAGCTATTCCGACTACCTACCTACCCTGTCATGTGGTGTATTCCGTAAACCTGAACCACCAGGTTTCGCGGCTTGGATTTTGCTTGCTAAATCTTCCTTTCTTGTTTACTGTAAGCGCCTACCATTGACCTTCTGCTTTTTACTTCTGCTAGGCGGAATATATGGCATTCGTATTCTGGCAGCCTGACTCCAACATAAGGACATACAGTGGAGTCAGTAAACTTTTTATTCCTGTGCAGTTCGCTCGCCGTGGAACAAGAGTGGCACCCAGTGGCCAGAGAGCTTGGTCCAAATACTCATGCCCTGAAGTTTCTGTCTTCTGCATTTTAGAAATCCTCTTCCAGCGTTTTGAAAACAGATATCCTTCCGTGCTCAAGCTCACAGACTCCTCTCCCACCTCTGTACTTGAAAGACAGAAGCTAGAGAACTGAAGCTAAAAGGTTTCCTCTCTGTACTCTTCTTGAATATCACTTTTTCTGAGCGCATCAATAACCCACCACGGGTATCAAGCACTTAGAACAGGGTGCTGCATCCTTCTGAGGGATCAGACAGTGACTGACTTGCCTGACATAAGCACAGGAGTTCAAGGACCTCATCTAACTCTAACACATTGTCCAGGCCGAACATGAGATGAGGTAAGCATATGTTTTTAAACTGCCCTCGAAGAAAATGCTGCAGCAGGAAAGAAAAACCCAGGGACAGAGCCTGTTTTGTGATCTCCCCCCGCAGGGAACATACAGGCTCTGTGCTCTGTGCCAGTCTGCGGCTGGGTTTTACAAGACCATAAATTAGATTGTTGCAAAGAAGGAATAGATGGTGACATAGTGTGGCGATGAACACTGCTACCTGTGTGATAGTACACATTCCATGTGCTTCTCAGAGGTTCACGTAATTTTGTATTCATTTTTCATGATACACAATCAGAGTATAAAACGTTGGGTTTCAGTTGATATGGTATGCTGTACTTTTAATGAAATTCTTTGTAGGAGCTGTTGCAAGTAGTGAGAAAGCTTTTACTCTCATTTTTTTTCTTTAATATAGACATACTTAATGCTTAAAAAAGGAACATCAATTTCAAAACCACTCTGCCAGAGAGCCTAATTAAGATGCAAACAACTATTACCCTCAAGGGAACATTCTCCAGGATGAAGACTTGGGTGTTGGCTGAGCAAGACCAACTCACTAAAACACCAATGTTTCACAATGCTGTAAAATTCCCAATGATAAACGGGTGATAATGGTGCAGTGGCTTGCAGTGCTGAGTCTGGATTTGTGCTTTTGGGTCCTACTTGCAGTGTGAAAATCTCCATTTCTACAGAGGCCAGCAGATAACGTTAAGTGAGAACAGTCTTGATTCTTGTAATTCCTGGCATTCCTAAAATTCTACCCCAAACTTTGCATTAATGGATACTGTTTCTAAATGCTGTAGCACCTAGAACGGTATGATCAAGTGGAAATCAAAACTGTCAACCAAAAATAAACTTTCTAGTGTGTATGGCTATGGCTAGAGCTTGACAATGTGACCCGAGCAGATTAAAAGGCTCACAACTCAAAAGGCACATCAGAAGAATCAAGCATTAAAAGAAATTCTAATGTTTTAAAATAATGATTTTTAGACATCTGCTGTGGCAATCCTGAAAGCCACGGATCTTTGTACTTCCTGAGTTATGTTAGGAAAGAACTCAGCAGTCTGGACAGAAATTCCTGCCAGATTTTCTGTTAACGGGAAGTCTTTGTTCCTTGCGTGTTTAGTTTTTGCTACACAACATTATTGAAGTGGTAACAAGGAAAATACTGTTCTGGATCACAGCGTGGCCTGATGAATCCACAATGGTAGACTGACAAAAGTAGGAAGAGTTTCTCCCTAACTGGATTGTTTTGCTCTAGGGGAAGAAATGGATGTAGTAATATTGTGTTTTATTTCACAATGAATGTAACCATTGCACTGAGCAGAACATTTAGTTCAAAAAAGGTATTCTAAAATGCATTGTCTCCACCATCAAAGAGCAAGAAACCATCTTACAGATCCTCTACAGAGTTAATACTAAAGATGATTCATGGCAGTTTTGCATTTCTTTTTGCAGCCTGTGGCTTCCAAAATTACTGTGACTATGCAAACGTACATCTCTCTGCTGTTATCTTGCCTAAACTTTTTACCATTTGCTAATTTATTTTCTTCAGCATTTTATCTGGTCACAGAAGTTTTCCTGAGGGAAGGCAGTCACTGTGTGTTTGTACAGTGCCTGGTGCAATGGGCTCCTAAAATCTATTTCAGATCCTTATGAGGTAGTGCAATAGAAATAATAAACATTTTATTTTAACAAACAATAGAAAACAGCGTCTTTGAGAACAAGCTGAAGAATAGAGGCCTTGTGGTATGAAAATACTTCCAGCAGGGTTAAAAATAAAAAGATTTTCTGTATCTAACCTCTTTTGGGTGTTACATTTCCTTATCATTTTTCAATACAATCTGGCTATTTACAACTTGTCATCTTATTTACCTTAACTTGAGGTAAATAATTGTCTAATGGATTTTTCTCTCTCAGAATTCGAATGGAGTGTGGCATTTCAAGAACCCGGCTTTCTACAACATAATGCCATTAATGTAAAACTAGTAACAATAATCCTGAGGAACACAATCGATTCAGGTCAGTGATACTGTACTTCTGTTTACAGGGGGTTATTTTTAAGTTGTAACAACCTGAACACAGAACCAGTAAATCATTAGTATCTATGAATGAGTTCAGCAAGTCTGCAAAATTAAAAGCTGAAATTGCCAGTGAAATTCCACAATTGCTGTGGAAACTTTTCACTGGTGCACATGCTTTTTCATAATTATGGCCACAACTTTGGCTTCAACAACTTGCAATGCTGGGAGGTGAACCTGAACAGAAGCTGCAGGCAAGAAAGGAACTCCAAGTGATCCCACAAGGGTGTCTCTGCACAACAAATCTCAAGACCTGAATCTGAGCTGCTTCAGATGCCCAGTTTATCTTTCCCTGGCATCTGTATGATCTGTGGAAACGTGTTGAATATTTCATTGGTTTCAAAATTAGCAGGCTCACTCTGTAAGGTCAAGACACAACTGAACGATGAAACAAGTCAGATGGTGGATTCCTACCATTCTCAAAATAGTGTTTCACCAGCATTCCAAAATTCTGTATGTTTTTATTTTTGTCGACTACTCTCACCCTGGAGGAAGGAAAGAATATAGATTAAAAACTTCTTTAATAGATTCTTGGGCTGAGCTACAGCATCAAAATGTCATTGCCCAAAGTCTAACTTGCGGGGTCATTAAAGTTTTATTATTGCTATTTATGGTAGTGTTCTCCATATTCCAGCTGTTTTCTACATACTTAAGGACTGTCCTGACCATGTTGCTCACAACCTTTTGCTGTTACACAAATACCAGAAAGTCAGTCCTGTCACCAAAGACCTTACATTCAAAGCAGCTAAGACAGCTATAAGGCAGTGAACAGACAGAGGCATGCGTGGCATCCCCCAGTGATCACATAGCAGATCACTGGGACAGCTGGGAACAAAATCTTGAACTCCCCACTTATCTCTGTGGCACCACAATGACTCTGCAAGGTTCTCCTCTGGACAGTGAACTCTGGAAAACAAACATTTCACATATAGTGCACGGGCCATTAGAAGGCCACCTTCGTAACAGTGGCAGAGCCTGAGATGCGACATGGTAGCTAGAGTAATGCAGATCTTCTAGCAGCTGCTTCTTCTTCTTGCAGACTTTGAGGTACATAATCAGAAACGTCTTCCAGCAACAATTCCAACACATCAAGGGAGGAAGCATTTTCCTATAAGATGCTGGAAAGTCACAGAGTAGATGTCAGGCATTCACAGGGATGGAAAAATTCCTTCCAGTTTCTTTTTCTCACATTTCTTCCATTAACTTTGTTAGGACCATAAGAAGGAAGTGCTCTTCCTGTAGGCCCTACATAATGTGCAAAGGAATGAAAGGGCTGGAATAAGCAGAATGAACAGATGAAAGCTGGCAAGGCTCACTTTTCCTCTTGCAGAATACGTAAGACTTAGTTGGAGACATCTACTAGAAATGACCAGATGACGTGAAGAGTTACAGCCTAACTCATATGCTTTCCTTTTATCACTTCCCTTTTATCAGCTTTAGGGGCCACCTTGACTCTCCAACTCATACACTACTACCCCTATAATCTGTAAAACTTTTCAACTATAAACTGGAACTAATATTCTAGCAAGTGATCTTTCTACCAAAAATTTTGTGAAAGTAGACCTATAAGCCTGTGCTCATATATTTCTTTCAAGTACTTAAATATAAAGCTATTATATCTTGTTACTATTACAGGAAGAGTTATGGCCACACAAAATACCTGGAAACTTCTCTACATGCATGCAGTCAAGAAAGAGTGTGTACTTTAACCACCACAGAACAGTATTTGTATACAAATACTGAGTAGACTTGAGGTTGCAAGATAAAAAAGCTCAGCCTTGGTGACGGTCAAGTATGGAATGTATTACTGCAACATTGCTCTGACATAAAATTTTTCACATACTGAGAAAAACTACTAAACTGGCATCTTTTTTGCTTTAGAGTTAAAATAGCCTGCATGTCTCAGCTGGTCATAAAGCTGATTCATCCCATGCTATTTTCGCACTTGCTACACCTAAGACCCAGTCCATATTCCTTCAAATTTCTTAAGATTTTAAGTAGAAAAATCACCATTATATTATTTTCTCATAAAGCCCTTTTGGAATTGGGGAAAGTAACAAGTATTATTTGAAATCCCACATTTTCACCAACAGGTGGAGCTTACATTTTAAGTTTCATTTATAATTACTTTAAATTCAAATATAAAGACAAGCACCTGATACCCCCCCAAATAAAAATTCCAGTGTTTCAGATAAGATTAGGACCATGACATTTCAGTCCAACATTCCAGTGTATGCAAACAATAAACACTAGGCGAGCTCATTTTCTTACTAATTGCAAAGTTCCCTGTGTTTTTAATGACTGCATAATTAGATCCATTTTAATTTTTCTTTAAATGTTTGCCCCTTCACATTATATTCTCTTTCCTGTTGACTCCACTAATGTTCACACATGTATTATTTATCTCACATGCACAGGTTTCAACTGTGATAAATGATTGATTTCAGAACACAACTGAACCCACATCTGCAAAAAGATACTGATGCAGATATTGTGTATCAACCTTCTTCCATTTAATTCTTCACGGGACAACACTAAAATACATTACAGCATCTGCTGTTATTATTTAACTAGAACAGGCTATTGATGCCAGAAACTGTCTAATTCACAAAGTTATCTAGAATTATACCCATGATTTATCCTGAGTGAGGAACTGTGTTTTGCAAATCCTTTAATGTCTTCGTTTTCTTACATCTACCTAACAATATCCTTGGTGATCTGTGGCTTTTTAGTATCCGTTTAGCTTCCTGGAAATGTCTTCTTAGCATTTATTTGCGCTATCATAATAATAATCAAGCATGGAATTATAAAGGCAAAATGGAAAAAAAACCTTAAAATGCAACAATTGTTCAAATGTGCTGTGGAGGAAGGAACTATGACAAAAGATATTGCAGAAATACTCTGCAAAAATGGCTTCTGATGCTACCAGTGAATTTTAGGATAAGCAAAACTGGATGTTTTAAGAATATATACGTAAGTATACGTGCACGTATATATGAACGTATGCACTTATACATTGCTACAGCATATTGCAGCTAAAATTCCGTTGCAACATACAATTGCTCAGTTTATATAATTATTCACAAGAACACCATTATTACTTCTGTTTCTTCACTGCTAATTTCCTAGTCAGATCAGGATATGTGTGCTGTACGGCTTCAATTGGAAAAAACCCCTAGATATACAGAAACGTATAAGCATTCATATATTGAAAGGAAATTAATTACAGGTTCTGATCTTACTCTAAAATTAATCTCTAGATACACAGAAATAAGCAGAGCCAAACATTTGTGCAGCATCCAGCCTAGCTGGAAAAACAGCCTCGTAACTGGCTCACTCAAAAAAGAAAGAAACCTTCACTGCAAACACAGAAGCCCAATTCCACGCCGATCTGCAAATCTGCAATCCCATTTGACCTCCATGCCTTCTGAAGACGTACCATCAATAACCACGTGCCTGTTCCTGGAGCCTGCAAGTTGTTTTACCTATCTGAAAGGGGGTCAAGACAAATCGAGTTACGCGGGAACGGATAAACTACACTTTAACCCACAATAACGACTACCAACGCTTTGGGTTTTTTTTATTTCCAGACTCATCTTTGCCGCGGTAAGGGTCACTGCCACTTCAGGCCCACCACTGCGGCCCCTCGCGCCAGCAGAGCCTATAGCTCCAACGGGGCCTTGCCGCGGGGCCTCCTGTGTGGACGCAGCAGGAACCGGCCCCAGCTGCCGAGGGAGCGGCAGGACAAACGACAGCTTTCTGAGAGGGCGACATGACGTGCGGGAAAGGCCGCCGAGGTAACACACTGCCGCAGGCCAACGGGAGCACCGCCCCCACGCGCCAACCGCGCATGCGCACACGGCACGGGCGCTGTGCTCCTAACCCCGCTGCGCATGCGCAGCCCTCCCTCCCTCGAGACACGGAGCCAATCAAGGCGCTGAACAGGCGCATGCGCTCTTACGGAGCCGGGCACGGACAGAGGCGAGGCGCTTCCTTTTCCGGGTTAGCTCCCACTCTACACCGTAAGGAACTGCTGGGGTGCTATTCTGAGGTTTCCTTTGCGCAAAAGCAGAGGGAGGAGAAGCGTGTGCGGCCGTATGGCGCCTCCGCCCCGGCCCGTGTGACGGCTCCGCGCGGCGCCCCGCTCCCCTCCTCCCCTGGACCTTGGCGCCACCCCGCTTCCCCAGCCACGCTGACGGCTCCTGCGCCTGCGCAGCCGTCCGCCGCGCCACCCCTGCGGGCGCCGGTCCTCTGCCGGAGGGGGGCGCGGGCGGCCCGAGGGGAGGGGCAGGGGGCGGGGCTCTGCTGCGCGCGGGGCCGCAGCGCTGCCGGGGCTCGCGGCCGTGTGGGAGGGGCCGCGGGGCAGGACGGAGCGGCTCGGCTCGGCTCGGCTCGGTTCGGCTCGGCTCGGCCCGGCCCGGCCCGGCCCGGCTGGCCGCGCCTCCTGCAGGAGCGGGCCGCCCTCCTGCCGCCGGGGGCGGCTCATCGTCCGGTGTGTGCAGCGCCTGTGAGGCTGCTCCCCGAGGCAAGGGGCCGTGCGCTGCCCCCGGCCCATCAGCAGCTGTCGAACGGCGTCTGCACTAAACGCTCGCCTCCGCCTCCTGTCTGCTGGTCTCGCCGTTCCGCGGCTTTGGCCCATTCGGTCCCTGCATGAGGCCGCCAAGGCCTAAAGCTCCGAGGGCGGCCTCTTGTGAGAGAGCCCTCGGAAGGCAGTGGCGTTGTGTGCAGGCCCTGCTGCCCAGCAGTCAGCGCTTGGTGCTCAGACTTGGCCCCGGGGTCTGTAATGGTGAGATGGGGCTGGCGGGGGCGAGCTGAGAGAGGTGAAATGTTTTGTCCCGTCATGCTGAAAGTGAAAAGATTTATTTTTAAATTGGCTGATGCCATTGTTTACACTTGCGATTCCTATCCTTACATCTGCTTAGAAAAGCAGGTGATGAGTAATAAAAACCCCCTAATTCTTCTTCAGGGATACTTTAATTAAATATATTCTGTCTTTATGTGATGCCAGGAATTCAAGCAGATTATCCCTAATGATTCTTTTTTAAAGTAGTGAAAGATTGACATTGAACAATCGTGAGGGGGTTTTGTTTTACGTGATGTTTTGACAAAGATACAAAATGAGACTTGCCCAATCCCACAAATACACGGTTAGCATAAGCACTGCACACAGTTGTCAAGATAGTGATGTTTAAAATTTAGCACTGCAATACTGGTTTGCAAATCGTGTCTTGGTTCATAAACTTAGTAGCTTTTTTATTAAACATATTAGAATTTATCGCATGTACTAGAATCATCTTTTTAATGTCTCTCTAGGAGGAAGGAACAAGAGTTTTGTCTTATGGCTGTTCCAGGAAAGGTGGCAGCTTTCCATCTGCCTCCCCTGCCAACTGTTGGAGAGATTATTAAACTCTTTCGCCTTAAAGCCCAGAAACAACTTTCCCAGAACTTTCTACTGGATTTGCGATTGACAGGTTAAATATTTTATTCTAATATTTTTAGATACTTTAAAGCATGTATCCTGATTTTCTTCAAAATCTAGGTTCTAGCTAAGGAGATGATGTTTGCATAATGACATCTGTCAAACTCATGACAGCTCAATGCTAAACCTTTAAAGACTTCTTTTAAAAGTAGTTTTAGCTTAAGCAAATTGATTTTACTTGTAAATTCCTATAAAATGTGGGTTTTTTTATAAATTATAGAGAAATTTTTAGGTAGAAACTATATTTCTATATAAAATATGAGTTACTGATTGAAATGTAAAAATCCAAGCCCTAGTAGTACTTTTACCATTCAGTTAATATTATAGTTTATAAGTTTGATTTAAAAATAAGTATTTTTTCAGATTATTATATATCATAGAAAGTGCTATAACTCATTGTGCAGCTTAATTTACTATATACTGATGTTAGGAAGATCATTTGTCTCAGTTTATCAGAAATCTTGTAACTTTTTTGAACCAGTTACATTGTTCTGAACAATTCAGTTTTCTCCAGCGTCACATCAGCAGTGGGTGACAAAGCTGGCACTGTTCAATCAGTGGTGGGTTTCTTCACTGTCCTAGTGGTGGCAGGGTTTTACAGTAATAAATGCAGTGCAGCTTCGTGTAGCTGATGATTTGATTTACATTTGAAGATTCAACTTGATAAAGATTTAGGATGTGAACATGAAACTCAGTTCCACTTTGTGAATAACTGGACTCTTACCCTGGAATAAAAATGTCTGCGTGCATTTAGTAAAATCTTACAGATAGACACGTCTTCAGATATTTCTTATTTTTATTGCATACTTAAGAAGTTATGGAACGAGCAGCATAATTTCTCTCCACATCCTCTCTCCATGCTTCCTAAGGATCTCTTTGTTTCATTAGCTACATTTTTAATCCTTATTTTAATCCTTTTTCAATCCTTCATCTGTTTTCTCGTGTGGCTGTAATACCTTCCAATGTTGTATCCTTCCACTTAACTACAGGTATTCTCTCCTCATCTTTCAACTGTCCCACTTTCTATAACTACCAGTTGCCTGTATTCCAACTCTTTCTTTACTCCAGCTCCTCCCTCATAAAATTACTCTGTACATATTGTAATCTTGGCAGAGCTTCACTGTATATTTTTTGCTTCTTGAATTTCCTTGAAACAGAAGTACTTTAGTGAAATACCTGTTTAAGGATGAGTAGTGAGACTTTAGGATGTTGAACACCGGTGCTTACTTGCAGGAGAATAGTACTGCTGGTTTACAGATGAGAAGTAATATTCTCTTTTTATTTGATTCTGTAATGAGCAACAATGTATATTAAAGACATTAAATTGAAAATAGTCTTTTTAAAATAGTTGAGGGTATCTTGTAATATGAAACGAATCTGAATTCTGTGCAGTCTAGCAGGCATGTGATCGTTTAACTGGGATGTGTCACTGTTTGTGCCTCTTCTGAGATAAGCACACTTGTGCTTTAACAATAAATAATGGGTTTATCTTAGTGAGCTGAATCTTTTGGAGAATAAAGGCTTAGTATGTTCTTTGTGTCTTGCAGACAAGATAGTGAGACAGGCTGGCAAGCTGAAAAATGCCCATGTTTGCGAAGTGGGGCCTGGGCCAGGAGGAATTACCAGATCCATTCTCAGTGCTGGTGTTGAACAGCTCCTTTTAATTGAAAAAGATGCTCGATTTATTCCAGGATTGCAGGTACCAACTGGAGAATAATTTGTATAAATGTATCCACAACGTTGAATAAGAACATTTTAAGAAAGAAAGGTTCCATTTTAAGAATTTAAGAACATTTTAAGAAGAAAGGTTCCAAGCGTCTTGTTGAGATCTCAACATTGAAAATAAGTTTGCTGCTTTGTCTTAAATCAGAGCTATCATTTGCTTGAAGAACAAAATACACAGAATAGCAATTAATTACTCCTGCTGTCTCATATGCCCTTTCATTTAAATACCCATTGTCTCTTCAGGACCTGATCCTGCAACTGAATTAAGGCTGAGGCCTGTCTGTTTTTTTTTAGGTTGAGATGTTTCAGATGCTTTAAAGGTCTATCCATGCAGGTGAAATAGTAGTCTGAAGGCTGAATGTAATGTCCTTTGGTCTTATTTTTCATTTTAATTCTAATAATTATGCTTTAAAGTTGATAAAATTGTGAAAGCGTATCTCCAGTTAATACAGTTCAATGTGGATTAACATCCAGATAGAGAAGAATAAAGCATTTATTTTACAGTTCAAAAAAAATACTCTCAAACTTCTGTTCCTTTCTTTTAAAGTTGGTATAAATTCACAAGTCATTGTGACGTTTTTCAAACACCATCTACTTGTGTTGCTATTAAATTTTCATGTTTATGGAATTTGGTTGTATAAATCTAGCAAGAAAATAAGAGTCCGAAAATCTTTTCAGATTTGACTGTTTCTTTGTGCCTCTACAGTTTCAGATTATAGCAATTCAAAGAGCTTTCCTTATATTGCACTGTGTCTTCTGTAATTCATCAGCAGTGAAAAATAAATATGTAGTTCACTTGCAAAGTGCTACCATCTCTTTGTAGGACAATAACAATGTAAGATATGAATGAAACTGCTCATATCCTTAAGCCTGAATAGGCATGTAACTATGTCTTTGTAGGATTAGCCATTGATAATTTACAGTATGCCATCTTTACCTTACGAAGTATGAAAACTCCATATTTTCACTTTTCTTGAGTGGGGGCAAATCTACATTTTGTGTTTAGATTTTAAGAACTGATTTGGGATTGGAGGGAATTTGAGATTAAATGATACTTGCTTTAGTTAACAGAGTTTTTTTCCGGTTTTTCTGGTCTTCTAAAATGCAGCCACTACAACAGATTTGTCTGAATGATAGTGTACTTTTCAGGGTCTATAATGAGCTTTTAGTATGTCATTTTCTTTTACTGTTCAAGTGAATTATTATTAGTCATTATTTTTAATTAGCAACCTTCTCACAGTAGAAATAAATGTGTCTGAATGAGGTTATTGAATGTAACGATGCTATAGCTCAGTAACAGTGGATGTGAATGAACAAGAAATATGTTGCATCCATTAGTGTTAAATTTGGTATTGGTTTTTTCCTCCAAATAAGATGGTACATAACGGAATGAATCTTTGTTTTGTGATAATGTGGGTTATAATATCTATTTTTTTCTGGTTTCCCATTGAAAGCTTTATCAAAACCAAATACTCCTAAAAGGGTTGAGATTTGAATAACAAAAAATGTTAGATATTAAAATAACAATTGGCGACTATTACATAAAAAAGTCTCTTTAGATACTTGTAAAATCACTAATGTGAAGCGTACAGCATTTTTCATTAGCTGTTTTTTCAGGCTGTGATCTCTATCATAAAACTGAAGTTGGGATCCTCTTTACTGCAAAACTGAAATATAGTGAAGAACATACGTGTACAGAGTAACAGTTTACACAAGCTGAGAGTCTGTCAGTTCTGTCTCGCTCTTGAATCACAACCTCCCTATGCCATATGCCCTAATAGTTGTTAGGCTAGAAAGATTTATGAAGAGAGAAAGGGTGCTCAGCCAGAGAGTAGATTGAATACAGAATTCTTCCAGGAATACCATTTCATTTTTTAAACTATGCCCTTTATATTTTCTTCATGCCATTTTAGTTGCGTGTGAGGAACAAGGGGATCTGGATGATGGAGGGTCAGTTGGCTTGTGTGCTTGGGGCTTGTGTCCTGGAACTGTGTAAGCTGCACCCATTGGCCTTAAAATGGAGAAAGTTTCAGTGGGTTTCTGAGTCTTCATTTCAAATTAGAAGTACACAACTGTGATTTTCTGCTCACAAATTAAATGCAATTTGCAATTATGTTAAATGTGATACTCAAAAAACCCCAGACTCCTCTTGACATGAAAACCATTTTTAAAAAGCGATATAACATATGTTAATAATCCTTTATTGTGTAGGCAGCTGCTTCCTCTTACGCTTTTTTGTAACGTTATTGATCTTACATTATCTTTCATTCTATTATAGCATTTATAACATCTTCAAAGAAAGATTTGACAAATCATGGCAGATTAGTGAATTTGTATGCAATATTATTGCTAGTGTAATACTGAAAAATCTGTTAAGTGGTTTGGATTTGAGGTTAGATTTATTTTTTCTATTTGGAAATAATTGCACTTAAAACATGTAGGAACACTTAGGTTTTAGTTAAGCTTTTTCTTTTTTTTTGGTACTCTACACAAAATTTAGCTATTTTCACAGTAAAATAAACGTTTACTCAAAAAAATTTCATGCAAACATTTTGTGAACAGTATGAGAAAGCACTACTTCCCTTTGGCTCAGAGACCTGTGAAAGCTGTTTCTGCCCCTGAGCATGTTAACATGATACAGAGTGAAGATGAAACTAACAGTGATGAGCAGTTTATTTCAGCACTTAAGCCACTAGCTTGTACTGTTTATGGATTTGGATTTCTGTGCAAAAGCAAAATTGTTCTTTAAGCCGTTTTTCATTACTCTGACTTAGGAACAATAAATATCCCCAAATGTCATCTTTGTAAGCGTTGACTTTGCTTTTGAATTGTGCTGTTTGTGCATAGTTTCATACTGTAAGAGAAAAAGTTAGCAACACTAAAAACATACCTAATTTTGACTGTGTAAACAGACACCAGAAACGAAAGAATTGGTCATCAAGCTACAACTTGAGTTTGCATTTCAGCCTTTATTAAATACTAGATAATCTGCAGAAGTGGGATAGAGAAGTTGACAACAGAGTGGGTTTTGTAGCATCTAAGAAGGTACAAATTTTTGAGATTTTTCTCTACAGTTAGGTATTCATTCCCTCACTTTTGACAATTCCTTGGTTTCTAATGGTGTGAGTTCAGACTACTACAGGGAGTATTGAGAGAATGTTTTCCCCCTTTTTTATGTAAAAGAAAAAATGACTGAATGTTTCTGCAGCCTTGTATCACATATGGCTAAAATTGGAGAATAGACCCTACAGCTAGGGGGAGACAGAATAAACAACATGAGCCTTGTTTCCATAGATAATGGATCTAAAACCTTTTCAAAACCTGCTGCTTGCATTATTACTTAGATCAGGTGGGGTCCTATTAGTGGCCTAGGGTTTCTTAATTGTCCTTGTTGAAGAGACTTTTAGGAGTCTTTTCAAGTTTAAATTCCCTATTAAGAATTCTACAGCTGTGAGTAGTAAGCGTTTACAGAATCACACATTAAACTTTTTCATTAGTGTTTGCTTTTTGAAGGTAAATGCTTACTAATGGAGTGCTCAGTTTTAACTGCTGTTGTGCTTTTTTGTATATTGAAGATAAATACATAGCAATGGTTTTATTCCTGCTGTGGCTGAGGCTGGAAATCAGTTTGGTTAATACTTACTGTGAATTCTGCTTGCTTGCTTGCAAACAGATGCTATCTGAAGCAGCTCCAGGAAGAGTGCGCATTGTTCATGGAGATATTCTGACATATAAGATGGACAAGGCTTTTCCAAAGCATTTAAAAAAGAACTGGGAGGACGGTTAGTATTTGACTTTGGTTTATTTCATGTTTAAGGCTTCTGAGTTAGTCTTAAGTGTGGTGATGTAGTTGGAGTTCACTTAGTGTGGGTGTTACTCTCTTCTGGTACATTTTGAAGGTCAGAAGAGAGAGACAAGCTAACTTTCTTCCTTATTAGAAGGAAACAGAGAATCATCTTCCTCTTCTATGACAAGACAGTGGCATTTGTGTGACATTCACCTTAGTCAACATTATTGAGGAGCGTTGCAGTTATTAACCTTGAGGTGTCTTGACCATACAATAATGACTCTTGGGAAGTATAATAGCAAATCAAATGGTATACTGTCATCCCAGCTTCTTCCACTTTTTGAA
Source organism: Balearica regulorum gibbericeps (assembly GCF_011004875.1). Taxonomy (NCBI): domain Eukaryota; kingdom Metazoa; phylum Chordata; class Aves; order Gruiformes; family Gruidae; genus Balearica; species Balearica regulorum. The sequence goes on from NC_046186.1 coordinate 69,251,806, forward strand.
GAAGCCAGAAGCCAGCACTGCTGGCATTCCACTGAAGAAATTTCTGTAACTTTCTTTGAAGCTTTTAGGAAATCTGTCGTCAAAAATTTAGTCTTTTCATTGTGTTGGCTTCAGTTGGATATCTTTGGCAAAAGTAGAATCCAATTAGAGATATTTTTTTCAAATCTGTGGTTCTCATAGGACTCAATTGCACCTTCCTTTTAAAATATGTAATAGTATCACATAAATCGGAGATAACCTCCCAGGCCTCTTTTCTGAGTTTCTTAATTTAAGGTAGAGTCACTGTCTGTAGTGCCTGAAGAACAGTAAACTGCTTTCTGACTTAGGATGTAAAAGACCATGCCACATTACGTTAATCTTGAAAAATTCCATGCCATATTTGCCTCCTTGCAAAAGGTGAGTGCTTCACAAAACAAAACTATAAGCAAATGCATGTATGAAGGTGTACAGCAGTTTCTAAAAATTTACCTTTCTTGAACATACATATAAGACGTTGTTATCTTTGAAGCTAACTAATTAGAGGTAAGATAAACTTTTGCTGTGTTATTGCTACATGAAAATCTGAAAGGCTGTTGGATTTCAGAGAAACACTTGGTCATCTCTGCTATATATGTAATATCACAAATATGCTAGAAATATCACAGCCTAAAAAGTGCATAATAAGTTTGCCAGAAAACCAGCTTGAATTTGATATTACCATGTCTTATTCATGTTATTAAATGCTGTAGTATCTAAGAAACAACGACACGCTTTTCTCCTCTTCTGTTGCACTCCTGCTTAGACATAAGGATCCCCACTAATGACATGCCTACTTTGTGTTCTACAGCACTTATACACTGATAAAATCCTTAATTGAACAATACGTATCACTTCTTATGGCTAAGTCTTGTACTTGCTCCAAGGACTCCATACAGAAAGAGAGGTCTGTCGGGTCTGAGCTAGGTGATTGTTTTGGGGATTATGAAGACTGGGTAAAATGTCCTGAGGAATGTGTTGGACAGATGGATGAGTGTACCTAATAGTCATAGTTTAAAATCACGGAAACACTGTTGTAGTTTTGCTGTTGATACAGTTTTGCTATTCTAGAGTAGCTCAGTAGAAATCTACTGATCAGCTGAAAGCTACTGATTTATTCAGATGTAAATGAGAACCAAACCTAACCACTTTTTTCCAACTAATTACTGAGAATAGTAACACAGTTTTGTCAGTGTAAGACAAGTATAAATGGAAAGGCATAATTTTGGCGTGGCATGATAAAAATTGTTTTCATATTTTAAGTCTAGGTTGATGTGCATGTATCTTACTTACGTGTTCTTTCATGGCAAAATCTTATGGAAAACTTTTGACGGTTGTTTTTCTTCCATCAAATATTAACAGAGCCACCAGATATACATATCATTGGGAATCTGCCCTTCAGTGTTTCAACTCCTCTAATCATCAAATGGCTTGAAAATGTTTCCAAAAAGGATGGACCTTTTATTTATGGCAGAACACAAATGACATTGACTTTTCAGAAGGAAGTTGCAGAGGTAAGATGTTACTGTTTTCCCAAAATTTTAAAGATGCTAAATTAAACAAAAGTTTGTTTGCATGCAACCTTTTGTTTAAAATAGAAAACCATCTTAGTTGGCTTTAAAAAGAAAGAGTTGGTTCAATTTTTAGTTTGTGTGGCTGTAAATTATGAATTTTAATGTTGATGATCCTTTCGCAGCACATAGATATTTTAAAAAAATTTCTTACGGAGGGATATATTTCCTTAAGGTACTTAATCTGTGCTTTTCTGAAGTCTGATTTCTTCGACATGAATAGATTCCATGGCACTCTTCTGTTTTTAAGTATCTGTCTTCTCTCATAGTTGTTTCCTTTGCCCTCTTAATTAAAACTAATCTTTAAAAAAGATACCTTCCTTGAAATAAGGAAAAATGGAAGGCTAGTAGTATTTCCAGTTGTGATTAAACACTTAAAACACAGGGAGTGTTCTGTCAAGACCATGGAAACTGGCTCAGATTTTTTTGAATGAGATTTGATACCGGAATTATGAATGGATTGCTGCTAGTCTTAGGCATCATTTGAGTTCTGTCACTGCAAGACCAAGAGCAATTTGAGATTTCACTTTGTCTCAATAGTTAGGTACTCAAAGAAGGACAGACTGATCTGCTATGTAGTAGTGTTAGTTCTACATCAGTTGATAGTAGGTTTATTTATTTTATTTACTGTTTTATTTGCCATTTTATTTTACCATTTATTTCTGTCGCCATTGCATGGAACATATCATATGACTTGGCAGTCCTAGCTTAACAGTTGGACTTGATGATCTGAAAGGTCTTTTCCAACCAAGAAGATTCTGTGATTCTGTGATACCATAGAGGCCAGAAGACTTTTTGCTTTGTATTTATGAAAAGCAGTATGGCTTCTTACCAGCATCTCACTTGCTTTAACAAAAAAAAAAAAAAAAAAAAAAAAAACAAAACGAAATGCACATCAGTCTGAAAACTGAATTTCCATCTGATTACTCCAGTGTTCGTAAATATGTGGTTTTCCATGTGCAACCTAAATATGTGTGTTGTTTTAATTTTAATCTTTCAAATTAAAAATTCTATTAGGAAAAATTTGCTGGTTTTTTTTCAGTATGTAAGTTAGTAATAATTATATATGCAAGTGACATGTGTGCTGTCACACCATGTTGTACTGTCATTACTTTAGCCCTGCAATCAAGATTCAAGACAAGTACTGGAGTATTTCCAGTAGGTCGCTCTGGAGAACACCAGGGACAAACATACAGTACAAATAAGCTAGATTTCTTAATTCAGTTCCGAGCTCATGTGGTTTCATACATTAAAAAATCCAGAGCTGTTTTCCTGAAGGACTTCATGTCATTTGGGATTATACCTCATTGCAAAATATGGTTGATGGACTATGATATAAAATGCAAAATGATGATGGGTAAGATGCAAAGTTTTGTGACAGCAGTGAAAAAATTGGTCTAGCACTGAGCGAGAGCATAAATGCACTCTGTACTTTATATAGCTGTAACCAGCTGCATACACCATTGGTGACGTGCAGATTATAGTGGTTCTGCACCCAGCATAGCTCAATGAGATGCAAAATACCATGCGCTCTTAAGTTCCTTGTACTTAGCAAGCTGAGAAGTTAGAAACACTAGGAAATTGAACGGTATGTTGTTCGAGGTCATGCAATGAATCAATGTTAATTGTTGAGTTTACATTCTGGGATATCTTGACTCTTGTTCTTACATCTATTTAAACACAGATCTTCCACTGAAGACAAAATTATTCACAGTTTCTGGCTTGCGTTTCCATAATTGATTTGACATAATGAAAAACTCTTTTGACAGAGACTATTTTGTTTTATGATTAGGAGAAGGGACAATAGTGAAAAGATTGTGTCGTCTTTTTCTGGCCCTCTGAAGATGCTGAAGTTAACCGTTGTAATTTGGCATATACAGACATACTCAGTACCAGCAAATAGAGAACAGTGTAATGCAGATACTAAATAAGTTGCTACCGATATTTTATGTATCTGTGAATTTATATTCTTGAGAAGAAAATGTCTTATACTCAAAAGTTTGTCCTCACTGGATATTTGTAAGCTAAGACCCTAAATATCAAAGAAGGTCTCAGTGTATATGCCATAAGCTCAGCAGAAGGGTAAGATGCTGTCATAGAGTGAAGCCATGTGCTTTATAATCAATTCTCTATTCTGATGTGATTTGATTAAACTGATTAAAACTGTTGATGAGAACCAGCAGTTACATTACGTACTGAGTTCTGAGGCCTATCAAGGAGGATAAGGCTGGATATCCACAGCAGTAAAAATGACACTTAAAAATGTTGAACAGATCATTTTATCTCTCTGTAGTTTACATTCTTAAAATTGTAACTTACTTTGTGGATAAGAATTTTTACCTCGCCCCAAATTCCCCAGTGCTTCACCTCAAATCTGCCACCTGAGCAGGGTACTTCCTGGCCCACTTCCATTAAAATGAGTGATGTTTCAGTTTAAATAGATGATCTTTGTCAGTCTCTAATTTTGAGTAAAACTGGGCAGAGAGAGTAGTTTGCCTGCACTGCTCTGCCACATGATCTGCAGGCTGGGAGGTGGGGTGCTAAACTGTTAGATATCTAGAAGACAGGCATGTTAGAAGAGCAGAATACTTAATCATTTTGTATCTAACACTGATGTCTATTTAGAATACTAGGCAAAAGGTGTTAATAGAGTGAAAAATAATTCAGAGTTTTGAGCAGCAAACAGAAGAAAAATTACCATTATGTTTTCATAAGCAATATAGGTTAAATATAAATACTTATGTTCTAAAAAAAAGTTGTTTTGCAGAAAGTGGCTTGTGTACTAAAATGTTTTTAATACTCCTTTATATGGTCAGCTTTGCCAATGTAATTCTTCATGTAGGTTAATTCGTGTGACAGATTTTGCAGATTCATTGATAATGGGATTTTAACACACGTTTTTGAAAAGCACAGTTGTATGGTATAGCTCAGCATGGTTTACTTAGTGCGCTTTCAGGTGCTCTCCATATTTTAAAAGTAGGAAGAAAGAAAATTTTGAGAAATGAAGGGCAAAGCCCTACAAAAATATGTCAGGTTACAGAAGTATATCCTCAGTATTTTCATGTTCCTTGAGCAGCGCCATACACAGGGATGTTCCTGCTGATGTGGTTGAAGTGGTTTAAGATGCTACTGCCCGGGGGTGGATGTCGTTAACTTACCCCTTCTGTAGCTGAGATGCAGGAACTAACCCAAGATCTCTTTCATTTCCACTGCAGAGGTTAAGGAAGTGCGTATCTGGTTGCATTGTTAGACTTTCCAGCCTGTTTTTTCAGAGAATAGTAACGATGGCAGATAGATTGTATTTTTTTAATAGGTCTCCTCTGAAACAATAATGAAGTTAGTTTTAAATGCTGATGTAGGCAAAAAGAATCACTGAGCTTTCTTTCAGAAAAGTCATTGAAAAGTATTTTATTTGCTCTATGCTAATACTGAAACTGCCTTTCAGGAGAGTTGTTTAAAAAAATTGTAAAACTTCAACAGTAGCTTTAATTTTATATTTCAGCGATAGTTTTAATAAGCATGGCAGCATTTCATGAGTAGGCTTTTCATCTGAAGCAACATGAAGTACAGATGTTACCAGATATGCAAATTGCTTTTAGTTTTTATTTTTTATTAAGGTAATGGTAAATAAGAAGAATCTTCAAAATTCTATTTCTGCATGGGTGATGTAATGTTTTTTACCATTTGAAACTTGTTTTACTGAGTGCTTTTTATGTTTAAATCTTATTTGTGCTAGCAAAACACAAAGTATTTCTTGCCAGGTCATGAAATTGTAGAAAACCTCTGTCCAGGCTACTTTTTTGATAATATTTGTGAGAAATTTCTTGGGAAAATCAGATAATTACTAAATTGAGCTTTAAGTATGAAATGCTCTTACTGTTAGGTATTCTAAATTTATGTTAAGTAGATACCACTTCCTTGCATATATTGTAAGCGTAGACCAGTTAATAATGAGGAAAATTTGTTCTTTCTGATACTGATTTTTATGGAGCTCTGTTCGACCTTGAAGGAGGGGGAAAAAAAAATTGATACAGTGCAAGGAAAGGCTGTGGGAATACTGTCAGCTGGTGTTATGTTTGTTTTGAATCCTGCAGTCAGAAGAATTTTAGTCTTTTCTTGTGCCCACATAATTATTTTTATATTCATTAAGTTCTGCAGAAGTTCAAGGAACTGCTTTTCAAGAGCATTTGACTGTAGGACTGAGGCTGTAAACTAGTATGGTGTCTTAGTGAAATGCTGCTACATTGGAGAAGATAATTCTAGATGAACTGGGCATAAACTTTGATGTGGGTTCTTAACAATTAAGTGGGGTTTTTTTTAATTTGTCTTTGCCTTTAATTACACTGAAAATCAAGCTTTAATGTAACTCACCACTTGGTCAGTTCAGTTTCACTGATTCACATGTTTTGAGTCTTCAACAGAGGCTTACAGCTAATCCAGGAGGTAAGCAACGTAGCAGACTGTCCATCATGTCTCAGCATCTCTGCAATGTTGAAAACTGTTTCGTAATTCCAGGTCAAGCCTTTGTTCCAAAACCAGAGGTAAGTTTTGATGTATTTGTTTGGGGTTTTTGTTAATTTGTCAGTCAAACAATATATCTGATTTTGAGTAAGGAACATGGTTGTGTGCTAATTCAACATCTCTGTACTACAAAGTGGAGTGATGTGATATTCCTGTAAATGAAGCGCACTTGCTTCAAGAAAATGCTTTTCTTTTTGGTTCCGCAGAATTTGGCTTTGACCTTCAAGTCTATCTGTAGGATCAGCATACTTCTTTGGGTGTTTCTGGAGAGCAAGATTAGGGTTTAATGACAGGATACTCTGCTAGGATTGTAGCATCTTTGGAAAGCCTGCTGGTTTACAGTTTGCATTTAAAAACAGTTTGGGAATTGTGTCTAGAAAATTCGATGGGTCTTTTGAAAGACCCTGATAAATAATAACTTTTCATTTGTCATCTTTGTCAAAGATCTCTAATTTTACCATGTCTATAATCTTTACGTTTTACCTTATCTGTAGCATATTTAACTCCCTCCTATTTACTGTAGCATTTTATCACCTACATCCCACTGCCTGTTTAAAAAAGTTACAATCTTTCCTCCCTCCTATCTGCTCTTGAGTGCACAGAGACCAGTCTTTTTGCTGTGCTCTTATGTATTGCCACTGCTATTTATTAATAGCTGTTATTATTACAGGAATCAAGAATTAATAAACTGCATTTTGGACAAGAATTTATTTATCTATTTATTTATTTATTTAAAAAATATGTGTCTGACACTAAGTGGGATCTGTTTCCTCTGAATGCACGTGGAAATCTACTGTTCCATTTCAGAAATGAACTTGCAGCTTCTGAAAAGTTCCTTTTAAACTGATTGTCTCAGCTCATCAATAAATCTCCTTTCCCCCATATCACAGTCTATCTCTTGGTCTGGTCTTTTTACTCTTCAGGTTTATCTCTTGAGAATCTTTGGAAGGTCATTCTTTCTCTCTCTTATCACAATGAATTTTAAAGCCTATTCTGATGATGATTTAAAATTCTATTAGTACTTTTTGAGCAAGTAACTGTTCAAGCACATTAAATTATTAGTTGTGACAGCAGTCTGTTGTGAAGAAAAATGACTATGCTTAAGACATTTTTTGCTTTGCTTTCCTCCCCCTCCGTCTCCTAGCTGATTGAAAAATAATTTCAGGATGTCATCTTACTGTTAAATATGTTCAGTAAGACCAAAATTCCAATTTTGTGGTGGTGGTTTCTCGAGGGTGGATACAATTTGAGGGCATAGTAGAACTAGCGTGGTCAAAGTCTTGTGCAGACTGTGCCTCAGAATTGGGAAGCTATAATTGATATTTCCATTTTCCTGTACCGAAAAGGCCATAGTTGACTGAGAGAGGTAACTCAGAGTTGTGACAAACGTCTTAGTATAAGCAAATCCTACATTCAGTTGGTGCTCTGTTGAATAAAAAAGGCAGTACCACTAAAGGCAAGCATGTATTTATTTAATACAGTTCTTTGAGTTAAAACAAATATTGCTTATATTGCAAAAGCAGAAAGTGCAAATTTTTCAGATGGACCTGGCACCTGGTTTCACTATATTTTGTTTCCTTCAAATTCCTGTTGTAGATTGATCTTCTGATTTGTCCGTGTTCTTTCAGTTGTAGGCTGACATGTGGTTTTAGATATTACCATTTCTGATAGAATCTTTGTTTTCTTGGAAAGCTCTTACAGCGTATTGTGAACGAAGTAGCTCAGTGTTGATTTTTATTCCATACGTATGCAAAGAAATTCATGTACTTGTGTATGAAGTTTTAGGAAGAAGAATTTGCTGCTTATGTAACTGATGAATACTTCATTTTGCTCCTAGCATGCAATTATTACCTTCTTATGCCCTCCTGTAGAGTGCCTTTGGTTCTAATTTTACAAATGTTAGTTTTAATTCACATGCATTAGCAGTGATTACAGCTTAGTGTCATGTTAAACGCCTTACTAAAGGTGGAGATCCGTGTTTTTGGGAATTACCTGTTTACCTTGTTTGCCCAATGAATTAATATTATTTCAACAATACCTATGAATGTTGAGACATAGAAGACTCTTGGTTTATGGAATGGAATGGTGCTCCACAGCATTGTGTCTAAGCAAAGAAAAATTGGCTTTCTGGTCATAGTTAAGTCTGCAATACCAGATAACTGCTGATACTAGCATTAGGAATAGTAGAAAACAAGCTCCTTGATGAATACTGAGAAACTCAAAATGGCTACGTAACAGTAGTAATACGAGCAAGATGTAATTTCATTCTATGTATATTAGACTAAAGACTTTTTATATATTAGATGTATAAAACGTTTCACTTTGTCAGATGCTGTAGCAGAAGATCTTACTTTTTCCAACAGACTATACATAGAATGTTAAGGCCTCTTCATACCGTTTTAGTGAATTTGGGGCTAATAATATGGGAAAAGAAAGTTGTATATAAATATGCAAAGTCATTCGCAGTTGGTTTTGTTGAAAGACTCATCCAGCATTATCATATTCCTAAATTTAAAGGCCTGTGTCATACCCTTTTCATTCCCTTGCCCGTGCTAACAAATTAACATCAATTTGCTTCTCATTTAGCGAAGCGTTTATATAGAACGTACTCTGCCAATGACCAATACAAAACAAAGTCTGTGCATTGAAAGAAAGGTTAAAGGATCTAAGATTATTAAGCAAAATAAAGGGGTTAAGGAAATAAATTTTAAATGATGAAGTTGTCTCTGTTGCTATTGTATGTTACATTTTACTATAATAGAATATATGGGAGTGTGCCTGAAACAGACCCTACTGGAATAATTAAAATGACTTATAAAGTTCTTAGAAGGCCAGAAACATAGAAGACAACAAATGGTAGCTGTATTATTTGAGCTGTTAAAAGCTACTTTGAGCAAGTGTAAGCCAGAAGGCTTCCAGATTTTCTGGAACATAGATATTTACTTTGTATCCTGTGTGTTACAGTTTGCAAATGTTTTCATAGTCATGGTTACATTTCTGTTATTGTATTGCTCCTCAAATCTAACATTCTTTGTGTAGTGATAGATTAGTAGCAATTGGAGAATGCCCAGTAGACATTTCTTTAAGAATAATAAATGAAACTCACAGCAGGTGGCAGTTTGGAGCGGGAGAACCATTTTTGGCAAGATCTGAATGGTTCTGTTGATTTTTCAGCCTGGTATGGGAATATACAATGCAGCTAAGGTTTGGGGCTATAGGGTTTTAATGTGGGGTTTTTTTTAGTTTGGTTTGTGTGTGTGGGGGGGGTTGTTGTGTGTAGTTTTGGTTTTGTTTGTTTTTTTTTTTTTAAAAAAGAAATCTAGTTATTGAGGCAAGTTAGAGCTGAAATTGAAAGACAGATATGTCTGCTATTTAAAAACCATTGAATTGAGCTTCTTGGATAGAGAGTGGTTGGGGTTTTTTTCCTTGTATCATAATTAAAGATAAAAATGTAAAATACACTATAAAACATTATATGTTATTGATAGCCTGATTTGCTAAATAGAAAGCAGTTAGTTTTTCAGCATCTTTGCTGTAACAAATGATCAGTACATTAGTTGTACTGTCAGTTATGTTTTAAAATAGTTCCTTATTTTTCAATAAACGTTACTTGGAAAGTCAAATAGTTTGAAAAAATCAACACAAAAAAGTACTCTTGTAGCAGACTTAAGCATTGTTTCCTACTTTGTTCTTTTTGTGGAAGCAGCTATAAATGAAATACCTTGCTTAAACATAATTGCAACCCATATCTAAGAAAAGTGTTATGTTATACATTCTTTGAAATAATCAAACTACACTTAGCACAAAGAAAGCCTCAGTGGATAGAAATAACTGTATTTACACGTAGTCCTTCAGGTTGTAACCTGCGTTGCTCTCCTGCTCTGTGGATGGGAAATGGTGCTCCTTAGGAGGGTAAATCCATGCTCCTTGCTGCTTTTTAAAACAGGAAGTGCAGAAGATCACACCTGCGATAAGCAGAAACCCTGCTGAAATGAATCCTATATAAACCGCTCCTCCTGGTTCATGTTTACTGCTCTCTGGAATGGCCTGGTCCAGAAAATTTGAAATAATTTCTCTTGTGTACCAGGATGTTGGTATTAATCCAAAGATTCCTGCAAGAATGAAGCAGACTCCTCCAGCAAAACAAGCATGACTTTTGCTGTCAGTGTCCCCTCCCAGCTTTGTGCATTTCATTCCAACTGTAGTGATGCAGATCCCAAAGGCTGATAGGATACAAGACAGTACCATGGTGGTCCGTGCAGCCTGGATGTAGATGGGGAGAGAGAGAACGGAGTATTTCAGGGTACAGCTAAACATCCCAGTGCTGTACCATGTGCAGTCCATCCAAAGTCCTTGCATCTGTGTGATAGCTGTTATAATATTTGAACCCACATCTGCGTTTACCTTCCAGTTTGGTAGCAAGGTGGCTGTGATATCTCCAAAAACACCAAACAAAGCCAGAAGAAAAGCAAAGAACTGTAGACTTGCTGATGCCATGATGATTATCTGCTGTCACCTTTTGTCTGCCCGTTTCTCTCTTGTAAATGAGTGTAACTGGTTGGTGGCTTCGTAGCCAAGGCTGTAGCCCTCTGTGTAATCAGGAAGAAGGGGGGGAGGAGGAGTGCGAGGGGGAAAGAAAAAGAAATCAGCAAACAAAAAAGCTTGCATTTAAAATTAGAGCTATCTGAATGAATATCTGAACATGTCCCTGCAGCAGAGGAGAGCAGCTGAGCAGCTGTACACAAGGTACTTGAACATAAGTGACGGCAAATGGACAGTGTTTTAGAATTGCTTGTAAGAAGGAGCTGCTGCCCTTTCATACATGATTGCAAGCCATCAAGCAAAACTTATTTTACTGGAGTTGTTTTTTGTAATAGTATACAGATTGCGGGCTTATTAGACAAATATGCATTGTAAATGGCACATTAGAAACTTGCAGATTAGAAGTCATTGCTGAAAATATACTGTACTCTTCAAGTACCTTTCTTAAATGTGTTGATGGCTGTAGTTGGTTCCTGTTGACTATTTTGTAACAATGAACATTGATTATACTATCTTTCATTCAAAGTATGGTTAAAGGTAACCCTTTATGTCAGTTATTTAAATATTATCTGTTCTTTTGTTTAATTACTGTTACCAAATTTTTTTTTGAAGGAGAATAAGATTGCAATTAGTTTATGCAGTATTTTCACAATTGTCACATGTGACTTCTCTAAATCAATATTCTATTTTTTGTCAGTGATTCTCAGTTCTTGACTTAAAGTAGCAGTTTTGAACAAGTCATAAGAGTAAATATGATGTGCTTTTATGTTTGAAATAAAATACTGTATTTAACACTGATATAGAACAACTCAGTTGTATAAGTGCATTTTTTAAATCAGTCACCTGTCTGAAATCATATGCAAATTTGCCATGGCAGTTTTAAAAATTCATTAAAAACCTCCCTGCTATTCTTGCATAAAGAGTCAATTTTCATTTGACAGTTGAGAACATTTTAGGCAATACGATAACAGTGCACCTGGGAAGACAGAACTGTTGCTGTTACATCAGCTGGACTGTTGGCATAGCAGATGAAGAAAAATGGTTTGAAACCTCTGTGATGAGGACTAGAAATGGTGTTCTGCCTTTTTGAGTGGGGCTGTGTAATTGGTAGGGTTTGTCTTTTATCAGAGTGATAGGGAAAGGGTAGTGCTCAGTCTGGATTATGCTTTCTATCCTCCTATCTAAAGATGAACAAAAATATTAAAATTGGTCTTTAGCATTAGAACTTTTTTGAAAAGCCATAACGGGATAAAGTTGAAATAAATGGAACACAAAATATCTGCAGCATTGTACTCTTATTTCAATTCATTATACATAAGACAACAGGGTTTTGATCAATATGTATTCTGTCTGTCTTGATTGGTATTACGTAACAAGTAATCTTCTAATTTATATATTGCACTTAGTTCAGGTAATTGTTCAAAGATGTGCTAACTCTGTCCAGAATATATATATTAAAAATGCTTATAGTTAAGGTGAGAATGTTAACAGCTACTCATTTTTAAAATCTTATTTCAAAGACCTACCTATTTCCAAATCCCTTCAATTTGTTTAGACATAAAGAGTTGCTTTGGCAAATGCATATAATTTGCTGCATTGGGCCCATGGGAAAGATGTCTTAACTTCCTTTTACCGAAAGAACTGACATGTCTGGATAGCTCAAAACACATTCAAAAGCATATTCTGGAACAGCTAATTAGGATCTTGAGTTAGCCTTTTTCATTGCTTCCTTTTTAAAATTTCAGCATATACAAACATGCAAACATAAACGCAAACCATTGCAAATGGTAGTCATGTGTTACATTTAATGGGATGAACCAAATTAAAGGCATGATAAATTGAAGTATAAGCACTGCAAGTGCAATAAAAAAGACAGTTATGTTTCATTCCTGTTTGTGTAGCACTTACTGCTGGATGTGAGGTCTGAGATGTTTTCTTCACTGCAGATGTCCTGGAAAAATGCAGTTTCTCTTGAATTGGAACTATCCCGTCTCATATAAAACTGCATTGGCATGTATTAACAAAATTTCTTGGAATGTTGTTTTTTTCCTCTTCTCTACAGCAAGTGCATTACTGCTGTTTGTTCGCTCTCTTAGTTCCATCTACCCGAGAATAAAGGAGTACTTTGTTTAATGAGTTTTGTTTGACAAACACTCAGTAAGGGAAAGCAAAGAGATTATGGTGAAAAACACATGGAGGCCCTTAGTCCTAAATACATAATGTTATCCAGGTTCTATGATGAAAACTGTGAATGGTGATTAAAAGTAAAATCTTGAGAATCTACAAACTGTAGACTTACAGAATGGGGGGAGGGTCGGATTCATTTAAGTTGAACTGAGAACCAGAGCCAGAGGGTTTTGTTTATGGGTTGTTTTTGTTTTTTTTTTTCATCACAGATAATCTTATTAAGAGTTTAAATTTCCTAGGCAAGAACTATGCAATTTATTTAAATTTGTAATTGGAACAATAGGGCATTTCTATTCAACTACAGGTTTTGCTTATGTCTTCTTGATAGCCTTAGCCTTCTGTAGGTCATCCTATAACTTGTTACTTTTGTATGAGTCTGCATAAAGGAACGAAGGGAAAAAGCTACTAGTAAGGCTCATATGGTAACTGCAGCACATCGGTGAAGTGGTCTCGACAAGTTGGTGTGTGAGATGAAGAAGTTAGGAGAAAAGTCTTGCTGATTGCAGCGATACACCCATAGGTTCTGCGCTTGACTTTTGGTTTCTTGTGATCCTGTTTCTGAGCCTAGTGTGAATAGAGTTAAGTTAAGAATTAGATTATTGGTATTAGAGCAGTGGCACAGTTATTTTCTGTTGGAAGTGAACCAAAATGAAACCCTCCCATCAGAACAGGATCACTATGAGATAACATGTCTGGTATTAGACCTAACATTTGTCTGTAGTAGACAGATAAAATGCTGGTGAACGTGCTGGCTTAGAACTATCTTAGTAGGATCTCAAGTAGTCTGTTTTAATGAAGTTGTAATACGTTCTGCTTGGGTTTCAGTTCCCTAGGAGTAAATTACAGCTTGGAAAAGGGTATGTGGATTTGCTTTTAATACAGCCCTGTTGCAGGATACACGTATTGCCCGTCATGAGATCTTTATTGTCAACAATTAGTAAAAATTGTCTCATTTAAGCTTATTCTGATTTAGAGTGTTGATTTCGTCAGCAAGGCAGCAGACTTCTCTGAATTAAACTGTACTCGTCATGTGTTCCTCCTACCGTACTAGAACATAAACCTTCATTGTACTGATACACTAAAACAGCAAGGGGTGAATAATTGCTGTGCTATTGACAGTTCAGGGTAGATCGGTTGAATAATTTTCATAGTCATTAGTTTGTAAGAATTGAGTATTATTTTGTAAATATTTCTAATGTACTTGGTGAGGGAAAAAGTGTTACTAATAAAGTTATGCGCAATTTAACTTGTGTATTTTAAGTGCTGTTGTGTACTCTGTATTGGCTTTCATAATTCTACTCTCTATTTTATGCATATTAAAAAGGTTAGGAGAAAATAGCATGTATAATTTTAAAGGAGTGGCCAATTACAGTGAAAAGCTTTCGCCTGTATCTGTTGCTATAGTAACCAGGCAGCTTTCCTGGGGTCCAAAGAAAACAGTGTCTATAATGGAACAAATGCTGAGAAGTGCTGTGTTTTGTTTCAGAAGCAGAAATTATTGCCCACTGGCCTTGAGATTGCAAATTGAGCTGTTTTTCTCTTAAACTGTACACTGCATCTAGACTCTGCTCTTTTTTTCTTTTCCTTTAGAAATTTCTGTTAAAGATGCAGCTTCTACTCCCAAAGAGCCCTCATATCTCGCTTACAAGCAGTTCTGCAAAACTGAGGCCATTGTGAGATCCCAAATGGTCTCTGATGGTTTTCTTATCCCTGATTTTGCTGGGGAAATACTATGTTTTATTTCTTGACAAAAATGTAGATAAACATATCTGTGTGTAAATAAGTATTTCCATGCAAGGAGCCAGTTGGTTGTGTGAAGCATGTATTTGCCCTGTTTAAAAAGGTATACTGTTCTGTCACTCAATGTGAACACAAGTTTTCGTTGCGTTCCTGTGCTCTTTCGGACATGTAGGACCTGTGGCAAGGGGAGAAGCTATCAATGCAGGAGAAATTCAGAAACCGCTTTGGAAAATACATTTATGTGCATTTCACTGCAAATTCCATATGTCAGGTTTTCTTTAAATAAGTTCTCGTGTCTTTACATTTTAGTAATTTAAGTATTTTTTCTGTCTTATGCTTGACTTTAGCTTTCAGAAAAGGTGGAAAACTAGAGGAAAAAACACTATCTGTATAACATACCCTTAAGATAGCAGTGCTTATGCTGGAAACTTGTGGGTTTTTTTCATCAGCACTGTTAATCAGTATTTTCTTTCCTTACTCTAGCCAGTATTTTCATTCAGCTTACTAAGATCTGTCTACATGAAAAACTTTTACATTGTTTGAATTTCATCATTTCTGTTGAAAGCAAATATAGTGCCTCTGCTGTTGAAACAGTTGTACTGGATAGGTGTATTTGACAGCTGAGCTGTTCCCATTGAAAGTACAACATGGATGGATCGCACCTTTGTGCCAGAAGAGTATGTCCGCATCAGAGGTTACTGCAATTTAATTGATTTTAAAAACCCCCACAAACTTAGAGCAGTTTTGTTTAGAGCAGTAGAAAAAAACCCTCTCTTTTGTTGAAGTTGGTTGGGTTTTTTGGTTGTTTTCTCAAACAATTGATACAATTCTGTTCTGCTTAGAACAGAAGCTGTTCTTTGGTCTGAGTGTATCTTTTCTTTTAGTCAGAACTAGCACATTTTCAATTTAGTGTCACACAGAATCTGTTCTATGAGTTACCAATATTGACTGTCAGACCTTTTAAAACAGATGGATGATTGTCCATCTTATTAGCAGATTTTTTTAATAAGAAACTGAATATTTTTAAAAATCTAGCACTTAAAATTTTTTAGTCGTTCAGTACCAGTACTTGTACAAATTGTACAAATTGTCAGTGTGTTCCTCCATATAAATTTTTCATTTTTACTGTTGTTAATGTCTAGTTTGGAAGATGAACTGCTTTGTTTGATGTGGTGCAGAACTGGATTTTTAGCCCAACCTGTATTTTGTAATACGGAAGTCTGAATTCAGGGCATTTCTGTATAATGCAGTATCTCTGTAATTGCATGACGTATTTTATGTGTTTATGTATGTGTACATTGAAGGAATGATGTTACTTCATTCTGTTTTCAGACAAGGGAAAGTTACCCTTTCTGTGACCCAAGCTGATTTTAGAACTATAAAAGAATAAAACAAACTTGAAAGAGATCTGTGTAGAAGCATTCAAATAGAATTTTGTGATACACATTGTAAATACAGAATTGTATGGTCACTTAAACTGAATGCGTACTTATTTCTACCTACTATTCCTTTAAATAGACTAGAATTTTAAAAGCTTAATATGCTGAAAAGTAATTCCTTGGCTTACATTTTAGAAAAGCCCTAGAGCAATAGAAAACATATAGGGATTGAGTTTGATTTCTAATTATAATAGCAATTTTCTCTGGCTGCCCTTCAGCCTGTATATTGAATATTGTCTAATTTGTGTATCATGTCAGAATTGTCTTGTGGAAGGATCTGAAGAAAGAAGTGCTAATTACTTTACAGATTACATGGATGTGGAGGAAGTGCCATGGGGAAAAAAGTACTAGGTACTAATGACATGTGAACTAATTGGAAATATGTAGATAACTAAGACAGACTAAAATTCTGTAGGGCCTTGCAAGTTAAGCCAAAGCTCTATACTCAAATACTATGACATTAGTCACTGCACAGCTATGTTACCTGTCACAATAATGTCTGCCTATGTTCTGCCGGTTTCCTGATGTCTGACTGGTTAACTTAGAAATAATATGTCTCAGAGGAATATTATCTGCTCATCTTTTTTTTTTTTTTTTTTTTTTTAATTCCCCTTACAGGTGGATGTGGCTGTGGTGCATTTCACTCCACTGGTGCAACCAAAGATACAGCAGCCATTCGAGCTAGTAGAAAAAGTGGTTCGAAGTGTTTTTCAGTTTAGAAGAAAATACTGTTTCCGTGGAGTCGAGTAAGGATCTTTAACAAAAAAATTCTGAGATACTGTTTTTGTAAATGTGTAAGCTACTAAATCAATGGAGAAACGCTTGTACGTATGCATTTGATTTTATTCCTCCCTTTTTAAATATGGTATAGTTCATCAGATCTTTCCATTTCAGAATTGTTTCTGGAGACATCTATGAGATGACTCTCTTTCTGCTGTAATTATATAATAATTACTGTGTATTTTTGTTAGAGCAGTTGAAGCAGTTAAAATTACTAGGATAAATTGGTGATCTTTCCAGTAGTTTGTCTCTCAGAAACAAACCCACCCACCAACCACAAAAACTACAGCATTTGTTAGTTGAGTTAAAAAATGAAAGTCTCAAAATTCAGAACCAAAGATGGCAGCGTGAGGAGGGAGAATATCATCTGTGGGAAATTTTACTTATTTGGGAATAATGCGAAAAGGTCAAATTCTTGTTTCTGTGCTTGCCCTTTTATGGAGTTCTTACTGATTCTTTAAAAATCCCCATGTCTTAGGGAATTTATTAGGTTCTCTAACTAACTGATGCGAGAAATCTGCAGTCTGCTCGCCAAGGATCCTGTTAAAACCCTAGCACAGGCATGTGTCTGACTTGGTATGGGGAAAACCCAGCATTCAGTGTTTTAGGACATGTGTCAGAGCTGCTGTTAGGACTAGAGGCACGCTGCTGCAGCTTGGGCTAGCTGAATTTTGCTGGATGTGGTTTTTGGCTCTGACGCAGGCCAGGATTAGGGTGGATGCTACCTTGCTTGAACTACAAGCCTTATGTGTCACTATTTTAAAGGTGACCATAGAATTTTGTCTCTAGTTTGTTTTTGGGTTTCTGCTTGAGGCAGTGAATGGCATTGATGTCTGCGATGCAGACATTTGACCTGAAATTTTGCCTATGTTAAAGTTTGAGTATGCATTTGGAGGTGGTTAGAAAATGAGCTATGCGAACTCCAAATAGGTTTGTACATGATTTATAGGGTTGGGGTTTTTTTTTGGTGAAAGACCGGTTTTGGTTGACAATCCAGACAGAAGGTATATGTTATCAGCGTATCTATGTTTTGCAGAATATTTTTGGCAGAGTTTAAAAAAAAAAAAAAAACCAAACCCCTCAACTGTTGTGTAATTTCAGATTGCTAATAACTGCTCTATATTGTTTTGAGGCAAGGGGGGAATCTGAACTTTTGGACGTCATGTATCCCCTAGCAGCTTATCATACTTTAGCCCTAGTGTGCAGCTAAGAAACACAATCCTCTTATTCTTTAGCTAAACTGAAAAAAAAAAAAAAAAAGCTCATTTTGGAATATAATAAGACTATTAAGTTTGTTACAAGGTATCTATCTATTGCATGTACTGTATAAAAACAAGGTAATCGAGTCAGTTGACATTTGAGTGTACATTCTGGGATCTGAGAGAGCCATGGCATAGAAGATTAAACTATTAAGTCTATGAAGAAAACATTGTAGTTTGAGTTGCTGTTCCTGGGCATTTGTAAGATGGTTCATAGTTTGTATATGAAACGTGATTAAATATTTTTGGCTCCAGGTACATATTTTAACTACCAAAGGCGAGAATTACTTCAGAAGGGATATCAAAATAAGAATTGATCCATTTTAACCTTGCTGACCTACATACTGAACTAATAGGGACATTTTTGACCAAGGCCTGGAATAGCATGTACTTTAAACCAGGCTGTTCCCAGAAGTTCCATCCTTCTCTTGTCATTTCAAACCATTTCTTCACTTTGTGTTCTGCCTGCCCACCAAGAGCCGGCTATCACCTCATATAAACCCTTTTGACTAGCTTGTCCAGCCAACCTGCAAAACACAGCTGGGGATGTGTTACTGTTACCAGATGCACAGCATTTTTCAGGTCTTACATATGTATAGCAGCGGCAGATAATTTGAAAACTGAGATATGCACATCAATCGTGCAAATTTTCTGCCTTCCTCACCTGTTGTAGACTGAGAACTACTGCTAATAAGTAGTTTGCGCTTTGTAGTATGCATTTTTGCAAGACCTTAAAAAAT
Organism: Balearica regulorum gibbericeps; assembly: GCF_011004875.1. Taxonomy (NCBI): domain Eukaryota; kingdom Metazoa; phylum Chordata; class Aves; order Gruiformes; family Gruidae; genus Balearica; species Balearica regulorum. Next base: position 69,270,600 of record NC_046186.1, read on the forward strand.
CACTTGAATTAATACTATTCGTTGAAATTTGGGGAACACTGGCCACAGAGTAAATGACGTGGTTTGACTATCTATGAACAGTGACAGAGCAGAAAACAAAATCTAGGACTCCTGGCACATTCTCCAGGTTCTGAATATTAAAAAGTGCATGATAAATATTCCTTTCCTCCTCCTTGGCTTTTTTTTCTGGCATTAGAAGTACAGTATTAATGACAAATGATAACAATATGTTTCCATTGGAATGAAACAGCCTGAGAGAGTCGTGTAGTTTGGATCTGATCTGTTTTGCAGTTTAATCTGTTGTTGTTCTCTAAATATGAGGCTAATTCTAAGAAGGCTCTGTGACTGTATCCATACCCAAAGCTCTTTTTAATGTTAGCAAATATGAACATACATGCATGTATTTAATGTACAATGTATGTATATGCTTTCCTATGTCATTGCAATTTCCATGTGCAGAAAAAGGTCCCTTGTATGTTTCCATTTGCTTAGATAATGAGCTATATTAAGAATGTTAAAGCTAAAATAATGACATAATATAGGTTTACTATTAAGTAAGTAAATTCCCAAGAGGACCCTGTTACTCTTAAGGGAAACTGAAATGTCTGAATTGTTTATTTGTCTTCTCCCCACACCATTTAGGACCTTGTTTCCTGAAGGTGGACGTTTGAAAAGAACTGAAGAGCTGATGATGACAGCAGATGTTGATCCAACTCTGCGTCCTTTTCAGCTATCCATGTCACACTTTAGAAATCTATGCAATACATACAGGAAAATGTGCGATGAAGACCCGAGCCTTTTTGCGTACAATTACAGAGAAGAACTAAAGCAAAAGAAGAAGGTGAAGAATTTACTTAAAAGTACCAGTCAGCCTGAACAGATGGAAGAGGAAAAGCAGCTGTAATTGCAGCAGACTGTTTTTTTATTTAACTCCTGATGTTGATTCATTAAAAGGAAGCTTATGTATTCCTACATCTGTGCAAAGTATGGAAGAAATACTTTTGAGAAAGTGGTGGCAAGAGAGGGCTTTCCCATTTTATTTATTCATTCTGTTCAGCTATAGACAGAAGTGATACGACAGTCCAGTTACAAGGTGCCTGCAGGTTCTTGGGAAATGGTTAGAACACATACCATGAACAAGGTATGTTGTGAGACATGTCATTAAGTTGGGATACTTCTGAAATAATTTAATTTTGTCTGAATGAAAGTGCATTATTGAAACGTAAGAAAAAAATACTTTTCATACTTCAGCATGATGGTGTTTGGGGATTTGTGCTCTTTTTATCCTGGAACATCCTACTCCGCAGAGTAATTTAAAAAACAGAAGCCAAAACTCTTGTATAAATATACTCAAGTGACTAGCTTAAAGGAGGATAAAACGTGCAGATTGCTTCAAGGTCTGCTAATACTCTTCTCATTTATACAAAAGCAAAGAATTTGGGATTTAAAGCTCCAACTAGAGAAAAGCAGCATGGTAAAAAGTAGAAAACATGGCTAAGTACAATACTTATTTGTCTTTTACTGTACAGGCTGGTAGAGAAAATAAAAAATACAGTCAAATAAAAGATTACAGGCCAAGCTTTGTTTTTGTATTTACACATATGTATAAAGTATAAACAGCATCTTGAAACTTACAAAAATGAAATTTTTGCACTATTGTGCACTAAAACACATTAAAATAACTTAATTCTGCTTTAAATAAAGCAAAAATGAAACCCAAAGAAATAAAATGCCCAAGGTATTGAAAAATTCATTTTGCAATGCTACTTTCCATTGTAATCCCCTCTGCCACTCACTAGCACCTTTCCCACATTACTTAAAATACTAATGAGGCCATCCTTCTCTTTCCTCCCCTCCCCAAGAATACTACATCATCTTAGTCACTGCTTGAAAGGGATGAACTAATTTACAGACCTTGGCCAACTTAATCTTTTTTTGATCCACAATAAATTAAAATAACTTAAGAATCCTTTACAGCTGTTTTTGTGGAAAAAAAAATGTATTAGTGCACAAAATCAGATAGTAGTTTTCCTGCAGCTTCCATGAATTTACTAGTTTTAAAGCAAAATAAGTTTGTTGAATTTTATGTGGACTTCAAATGAGTATTTTAAATATAGTGCTCAGAAAGCTAGGATTTCCCATGCCTCTCCACAGCTTCATAAAAACAGTCCTCATTAACTACTGATGTTAAACTCTGGACACTAAATTCTCGCTCTAAAATTGAGTTCAGATCCAGGTTAGCAGCATCAGAGTGACTGTCAAGGGACTGGTGACGTTCTTGCATTGCCATTAAAGTTCCTCTGTTACGCTTTGTGCTGTTTACTTTTCTCTTCACTGGGCAAAAATGGCCACGCACCAGCTTTGGATGCTGTCCTGTCTCAAAGCCATCTCCTTCCTCGTTTTCAGCAGCCTGATCCCGTTCAGAGTCAGTACTCGGTTCCTCCGAAATCTTCAGCCGTTGGAACTGTATTTCAATGTCTTTTGTAGGGCTGTCCTTCTTTAGGCTCTGATAGTCATCGTCCACATCGTCATCATCACTGAGTATATCAGATTCTTTGACAAGCACATTAGAAAAGTCGGATGCGCAGCTCTGTACGTGTTTATCGGGAGATGAATTTTTGGGCTCCTGTATGCTCTCGGCAGTGTGGCAGCTGCTGCTCTGAGTACTGCTGCTCAGGCTGCACTCATCAGAGTCCTGGAAGGTGCCTTTCCCCGGGTCACCGTTCCACTCGCTACTGGATGAATTCTTCAGTACTTTCAAGGATCTCGTGGAAGCTGTGCAGAGGAAAAAGGCAGTTTTATTTTTTCAGCAAGCATCAGCTGGTTATACTGTCTGTCTCAATAGCCCATTTATAATTACAGTGTACATAGTCTCATTTGATAATCATCCCAGGTCCGGTGTGTCAGCATTCTGATACCAACGGTGCGATCCCGTGTCAGAGTTTTCATTCCGCCTACCCCAGGGCTGTATGCTTGCCTTCGTGTGTAAGAGATACAAAATCCTCCAAAAATGTAGCAACACACATCCCCAGGAAAGCAAGACTGATTCAGGCACCTCAAGCACTGGAGGGCCAGGTTGGAGGTGTGAGTTGGACTGTCCCAGTTCCTGTGATGTTAAGGGGAATTTACAGACAACTGATCAGATGGAGAACTTGAAATACTAGTAGCTACTCGTTTAACTAAAATATCTGAAGCCTGTGCTTAATTAGGGTATCTGCTGGGATGCAGATTTAGTGCACTGAAAGCAGCAAGACCCCTGCCTTTTGCCAGTTGTTTTAGCTTTACATGTTATTAGGGCTGAGTTACTAAAGGGAACCCAGAGGAAAGAACACTAATACTGCATGCAAAAAGGAGTCCGTTTCTTCCCAGGAAAATTAATTTGGGCCTTATTAAGTCTTCCCTGAAGAGAGCTAATGACACATCAAATGTGAGAATACAGTGTGGGGGAACGGCAAGTTTGCTTCTTTCCTCTAGCCCTTGTCATGCACTGAGCTGCGGAGAAACTACCACCTCCCCAGCCTGAAAAAGCAATGGGATTTGTGGGTCTGGCACATGACACACTACAGTCATGGTAATAATTGGAAACTTTCTGCCAGTGTTGGGGTCCAGACTCCATTTTTCACTTTGAGAATGTGTTTCTTACCCAGTTTGGCTGTTGCAGGTACACGGTTCTTGAGTGGGACAAGGCGATCTTTACATGTTTTCTCCAGTGGTAGCTCACATTTTATGTGACGTCTGAAATTCTCCCGCAAAATAGAACGGATCACCTTCACGATGTTCGTCTTGTTCTCACAGTCACTGCAAGTGTGAGAAAACAGATAACCTAATTTTCCCCTCTGAAGTAAGACACTATTGGGATAAAATCTGGCCCGCTCCTTTCTACTGATGTGCTTTAGTGCAATGTTGTTTTTTTTTCCAGTAGGTTGCTTTAGTAGTGGTTTTGCAGTTAACATCTTTATGTGTTAGGCATTTCACACACTTTGTGTTTTGAGATCTTGAGGCCTTAGAAAAATGGCCTGAAAGATAACTTCTGTACCCAGAGATCACCCCTTAAGTGGTCTTTATCAGACGGTAATCTCTGCTAACCAACTGAGAGTCTGATAGAATCAGTTACTTTGCCCATATCATACTGGAGCTTATGATCATACATCTGTGCAGATTTCTGATGGTGGATCACTGCGCCAAATTCACTCCCATTTCAAATTGTTATACTTTAGGCAGTTAAACACTGGCGTAGTGCCTGGATTCAAAGAGTGAGAGTTGCATTAGAAGTGCTGATGCAAAGGTCACACAGGGGAAAATATTTTATTTTTTTAATTTCATTAATGTGATTTATCAAATACAACCTCCATGTAAAGCTTACCTGCTGCACAACTGAAAAATTGTTTCTGGCCGGCCTTCTAGTTCTGACTTTGTGTGAATCAGTTCCCAGATAGAGCTGTTCTCTGTTCCTGTGCATGGAAGGAAACGTTATTTTTGTGTATGCTTTACAAAACCTTTAGCATTAGAAAGACCAGTGCAGAGCTCCTCTGCTCCTGAAGACAGCATTAATATAGCCATGGGTGGATCTCACCCAAGATGGAACCCACAGGAAAGTCCCCTGAACTCTCCTGTTGTAGCAGCCTAGTGCTGCTGCCTTTGATAACTTGACCTTCTCTCTTGGAGAGTTGCTCTGCCCCATTCTTAGTGCTTCTTGCTGCCTCCCAGCCTTCAAAGGCCTGCTCCCAGGTGTGCAAAGCATTTGCTTTAAACACTTAGTGACACTTTACAGTGTTTATAAAACTGGATAGGATCATAAAGATCAACTCCAAGGGATAATGAAATCACAGCCCTCTACTACAACAAATTACACAGTCAACTTCCCCACCAGGACGCCAACCATGGTGAATCACCTTCCTGTTCATGGTGTCTTTTCATTGGGGATTTCCATTCTGTCATTCCTTCACATCATGTTGCATCTTATTGAGCTCACTGAAGCTGACATAGCAAATGAATAAAGTCTGTTAATATATCAAGCCTGTCCCCCCTGAGTGTAGAGACAACAGTAGATACTATTTTCTCTACACCTGCCTGTTTCCAGAAAGACATACGGAAGAAGCAGCATTGCAGAATCCCAGAAAAGCATTCAGTCCTGAAGTATTCAGTGCAAGGGAATTACCTGCTGTGTTCCCCAGTCGAACTTGAAGAGCAGATAAAGGAATCAGCCAGCGAAATTTAAATGGATCCAAGTCACCATAATTATGTGCAGCACGAACATTAGCAGGCTGCAAAAAGAAAAACAAGAAGGATATCTCTTAAGACGTAAAAAAGTGGGGGGGGGTTTGTGTTACTCTTAAAAGACCTGCCTCTGAAGAGAAACTAAATCCATTAGACTTTCTCCTTCAGTACCCTATATGTGCTTGTAAATGTAGTTGAAATGGTGATAGACACAACCTTTGGAATTTGTAATTGCTTCAACTTTTAAAAGCACTTCTTTTTAATGGATAAAAATAATACTTTGCATATAAGTACTACTAGGGAACACATTTCCCATGAAGGAACCCACAGACTGTTGATTAGCAGAATACGTTAATCATGTAGCTGCTGCTGGTCCTTGTAGAGCCCCTCCATCTGTTACGATAAGCGTGGTGCAGTGCTTCACCACTGGTACTGGGGATATACAACTTGCTACTGAATTTCAGCATTCCAGTATTTTAAATGGGGACAGAGGAGGTTATGTTTATAGTGCCCCCTTTCATTTCCTTCCAGGATGATCAAGGGTCTACAGACAGAGGTCTTTAACCCACACACTGTGTTATGGTAGGCCATCGTAAATGTCATCTGGAACAATTAATGATTCCTACGTGGCAATGTTTCGTGTTTCACGTGATGGAACTAACATGGGGCTCACAAGGAGAAGATGGTGCTGCTTACTAAATAGCAAAAATTATTTATTGCTACATAGATACCGAGCACTTGTTTTAGCTGTGATAGCTAGAACTCCAGCCTAGGGAGGGAAGGTGGCATTTCACCAGAGCCACTCCCCCGTCGACACTGGTGTGGTCCATCTCACACTGCAGTAGGATCCCGTGCATAAACACCCACCACTTCCACTGATACCACACTTACCATTTTCTTTTTCAGTTTGTAGTTCTCCTTATACACCAGTATTACAGCCCTCTTAAAAACTAAAAAAGAAAGAAAAAAAAGGAAAACTGTTAGTTACAGGTGTAATATTCAATGAAAATACTATCTTGGAGAAGCTGATGGTTGTAGTCACAGGAATGTGAAGGATGAGTTAAGCAAACTGATTGAAAAGCACCTGCCCTGTATTAAGATGGCAACTGAGTTTTTCATCCTACACTTGTTCACACAATGGCAGTATTTTTTCCTCAGATTTAGTTCTGAATATTTAGGATGAAGCCATTCTGCACATTTATTCTGAAACTACCAGCAGCCTTCCTCCTGTAAGTCTTCACATAAACAAACACAGCGGATTTAGTTTAGATGTAAAGGTCCAGATTTTCTTTTTGTAGCCGATGGATGTATTCAAGTTGAGTAAGGGCCTATAGCAAGAGAGGGCTGTGGGAAAGGATGCTAAGTCTGTTCTTCTTGCAGTTCAGCATTTGTTTAGCTGGAAACTCAAACATTCATCTCAGTTCCTAACTTTTCCACCTGCAGGAATTGTCTGGCTTCCACAGCATCTGACTGGAGTGGCTCACCAACGTTATCTAATCTCTCAGCCTCCAGGGAGGCAGGGACACGTTCGTTCTTGTCTGTAAGGAGGAACAGAAACATGGGGGCATTGAAGCTGCAGCCAAACTATGGGATGGCTCTGCACAGCAGTCCTGGATCCCAGATTGGACTCTAGGGCAGTATCCACATTTCCTTCCAGTGGAAGAGGAGAGAGGGGCAATGGTATGCAGCTGAGTCTCATCCCCACATGAAGCCAGGATGCAGCCATAGCAAGCATAGCATTTACCCTGCAGCTTGGCTGTTTCTCTCAGTTCCACGTATCAGGTGCATTTTCTAAGCTGCCTACATAGGGTTAGAAGTGAGAATAACACTCAGTTTCCCAAGTGGCATACGAGCAGTCTGCCATTCATTCATACATGTCCTGCTAGGAAGTGTCTGGGATATGGGAACTGGGGAGTTAGCTCCTGTTTGTTCTGTTAGAAGCATCCCTCCCCAAAACTGTCATGCTTCCCGGGAAGGGAGTACATGACAGCCCTGAGAACATGAAACTTGTCTCTCGTCAACCTGGAGTTGTTCTGTAGTTGTTTATCCAATGACATTTTAAAGAAATATTTTTTTAAAGAAATGGACAATGCCAAAGATGTTTCACTGGAAGATTTAATTACTTAGATAATTAGTAAATGATTAATTGTAGATATACTATTAAATAAAACTCTTGTTTGTGTGCTCTCATTTCCACATCCATTTTTCAGGTTAAAATAACCTGGACAGGGATCTTGATGCAGTCGCTGTAAAGCAGAGGTTAGCCATAAAGCAGAGGTTAGTCCGAATTCACAAGAGTAGAATAAATCACCATTTGCCTACCAGCTGCCTTTGAAAGCTTGGCTTAGCAGATTGTTCTAAAGAGAATATTGCCTCTTGAAAATCACTGTTTTCCATAGTTTACATATAGGCATGAGAGCAGCTGACGTTAGCTCACAGAGCAAGCAGTAACGGCAAACAAATAAATGTAAACTTTTCTCATATTAGGAAATACAACTATGTATTTTTTCAGATGTAAGTCTGCCCTAGATACATGGCTACGTGGAAAGGAGATGGTGGCTTTCATGTTGCGAGAAGATTTAATGTGGTAAATCTTTATATTTGAAAGAGCAGAGAGTCATTAAGGAAGACACTTACCAAACACTGTAAGTTCAAGGTCTTTTCTTGCTTTGCCCAGCGACGGGAAAGGATTCAGCCAGGAAACTGTAGAGTGCATCAGAAGTTCACCCATCGACAGCTCTGTCACCTGTAATAAATGATAACAGTACATGATATAAATAAATAGCATAAATGTATACATCAGTGCTGTGATGCACATACGTGAGAAAACGTTAATGAGTACACATCAATAACTTTAAGCATCTATTTTTTTCTGTATTTACTGTGTGTACAGAGAGAAAGGCAGAGAGATTTGCACTACAGCAGGAAAAGTGTGAGTAATCCCTTTTTTAAAATAATCGACAATTATAAATAATAGCCCCTAAGTTATGGAGGCTGGATAGAAGTTCTTACTATTAGTAACTTAGAAGAATATTAAGTTGATCTGATGATCTGTCACACACATACAGCCAGTTGTGAGCTGGCCGATTTATTAGCTGTAAGTATCTTTAATTTCTATAGAGTAATTAGTATTAATGACACTGCCAATGGCAGAATTAATGGAGGTCTTGTACTCTGAGGCTGCTTTCTTCTGTGGGACACAACGTAACACTGTGAAGAATCTCCCACGCTGTCAGGTTTTGTTTCCCCATAAATGGTGGGAAACCAGGTAGCCAGTGGGGGCGATTTGGCTTTTACTAGAAGGAAATAAAACAGCCAAGCCAGGATCTCTCATATCTGATCTCCACCTCTACAGACTTGATCTGCTTAGTAATTCTTTGATGTAAATAGCTAAGTTGAGACCTTGCTGCCCCAGTTCTGGGAGATGTGTGCACACCGTCTGTTTAACTAACGGGTTTTGCTCTGACAAATACCCATGGATGCCTCAGTGCTGGAAGCATAGAGTATGAGAATAACAGCCCTTAACGTGAAATCCCTCAAATTGCCATTTTCATTTATATGGGTGAAAAAATATCTTAAGAATTTAAGAACTCTATAGCATAAAATCTGAATGACTTGGGGCACGGATAATCTCTGCAACATTTGAGAAGAGGAGGATTTTTCCTACTGAGGATTATGTCTACTCCTGCTTGTAATTCTTGTCAGTCCAGAAGGCGGCTCTGGCAGCTGTCTGAAAATTTTACCATAACCTACTGACAAAAAGAAACTTCACAGGCAGATATGAAATGGAAGTCAAAATATTAAAAGAGAACGGAGGAAGTCCAGCACAAATAAGTTCCCAAAATTACCTCAGGAGGAGATAAAACACCCAACAGCAAGCGAGATAATGCTTCAGGAGTGAATAAAACCTACTGTTCCTTCTCTTACCTCCTTCTCTGTTCCACTTTGATCTGCAACCAGTTGGTCAAATACAGTGCCATAATCTTCATATATCTTCTGCATCTCATTGATGTGACTTGCTACTTTTTCCATTGCCTTCAGCGCTTCTATAAGGTTTTAAAATTTCATAGACAGCTATGTAATTCAATTGTATTTTCTAAACATGGCATTTTTTATTGAATTCCACTTGGGGCAGGCAAAATGACGCAGTGTTCCCAAGGTTTGATGAACACAATTCTAGCTTTATATCAGTGCTTTCTCATAGCAACAGTAGAAGGTATGCTTTCTGATCAGAGTAAGGGAAAAATGCTCATCTGGTGTCTGAAGTGCCTGAAAAGGCTGCAATGAGCATTCCAGTGATGAGCCCCCAAATGTATGAATATTCCTATCAATGTGACAGTAAACATGGTTAGGTTTGGATCTTGTATATATAGGGTCACTAGGATCTCTGGCGTAATCTACATCCATACTAGGATAAGTCATCTGATGAGCTTTAATAGAAACAAATTGCATTTGGCTCACCACAGTATAGGCAAAGAAATACAGCTCTAGGTTGTACAACTTCCTCACTGATTCTATCCACGAAATTAAATGCTAGTGGCCAGGTTTTGTTTAAATTTTGTTTTCTAAGCAAGAATGACACTAGATTTCATTAGACTTTTGTGTTAATACCCAAAGGAGTTGGAGAAGGGCACTTAGTTTCTCCAGTCCTGCCAGCTCTTAATAGTGCAGCCTTTTAGAAGTTTGGCATTCATCCTGACCTGCAAGTCAGTCACCCCCAGCTTGGTTGTAAGGGCAAGTGAACTGTATTAGAAGCTCCCTTTGAAGTCAGTAACAGCTGACAGTGTATTTTGCCTGAATCTATTTTGTTAAAATGACAATCAATCCATAAAATAAATCTCTAGACTTTCGTCCATGAGCCGGTGACAGACCTGAACTGGAATTTGCCAGGTCCCAAGCACCTGAGCCTAGAAAAGCAATCAACTCTAATATATGTTAGACAGACAAGTCTGTCTATGTAGGAAGACTGCAAAGCTTTGACACGGATCTCTTCTGCACAAGCAAGAGCCATGGCCAAATCTCAAACACCTAAAATTTCCTTTGGTGGCACTGGTAAACGTCAACACATTTCAAGAACTGAGTAATAACCACAAGATGGAGCTTTGGTCAGCGTTTCCCAAGTGGGGAAAAAAAGAAGCAACACTATGTCCTGACATGCTCCTGTACAAGAACTGAGGAGAAAGACTCCAGTCCTATTTGCCATGGCAAATCCTGGGCATATCTACTTCTCAAAGGGACTTGGACATACCGAGTAGGACTTTTTGCTAAAAGTACAAAAAGCTACTTATTACTTTTAAGGAGACGGAGGGAATTCTCTATAGGTTTTGACGAGTTCTGTGCTATCTACATCTTCAGAAAGGGCTGGAAATAAAACTTAACTCATATGCATTCCTGTAGAAGAAAGGAAGAAGTTACCTGTCAGATGATAGTGCTCCTCGCTCTCGTTATCTGTCAGAGACACCAGCTCTTTTAAAAGCAGAGGATATTTCAGCACTCTCTGAACAGGCTTTATGAGATACGACTCCAGTGTAGAAGAGTGTTGCTTTGTGGGATTTCGAGCATCCAGAAAGGTCTTAAAGGCACTGTCTGTTTTGGCTGGGTGTAAATACAAGAGTTGGTCAGTTAAACATGGAAGTCATAGAAGCTACAAGAATTTGAAAGCACAGAATTGCAGCTTGTAACCAGCATCAAAAGCCTCACCTTTTTCAACAGATGGTTTACAAAGTAGCTCACACTATTCATTTCATAATCATTTCCTGCATTAAATAACATACCTAAGGGCCAAGGGAACACTTAGATCAAGGTGAGATTATTCCTCAGTGTAATTTTTCCACTGCACTGCAGTGATGGCAGAGGAAGTAATTCCTAACTTAGTCTACCATTTGTTGCTGCTTTTGGGAGTATGAACTGGATCTGCAGACGGCACAAACTTGTGGAAGATGTTTCTAGCTATTCAGGCTACTGCCTGCATGTTACAAAAGGACTCTTATCCCTTCACAGTTCTATACCATACTTCAGCAGAACCACAGATCTTAGCTATTCCTATGGAAAGGTACCCAATTAGCCCTTGCTTTGCACCAATATTCTCTGCAAGTCAACAAGATTTGTTTCGGTAGTTCACTGCAGTTTAAATTCATGCACATGGATTACAATAAAGACAATAAATTACCTCTCTCGAGAACTTTCTGGACTTTGATGTGGTTTGCACAGAAGCCACTGTACAGTTTAAAGTGGTCAGCATAATACAGAAAGGAGCCTCCGAGGGAAAACAGCAATTTCTGAAATCAACACAATCGAAATATTAATTCATTACTAGAATCCAAAATAAATGTTCAGGCACATAATACAGAGGCTCAAAAATCATGGTAGTAGCTCCAGAATGTTTCTGTATTTCTCTGGGCATAGAGTTCACCCTAATTACACAAAGCCTGCAATTTTCTCTATTCTCCCTGAGCAGGTACACCACTGCAGACGCTCTGTCTTACTGTATCTTTCAGGCAGCACATGAACAAAAATCAAAAGACACGTAACAGGGTATCTTGTGCTGGGAAAAAAACATGAGCAATAGGAAGCATGGCACAAAAGTGCCAAAGCCAGAAGGGACAGTGTAAAACAAACACAGAGGATTGCTTTCCAACTGTTTTCCTTCTTTCAGGCAGGTGGTAATTACAAGGCACCTCTGATGCTCTTGGATGAAGGGGCGGTTGGGAAGATGTGGGAGGCACTGAATCACGAGGGAGATGTTTTTAGAAAAATGCTTCCCAAAGCAAAGATAAGAAAGAGGAGTAGTGAGGGAGGAGGAGGAGGGGGGAAGAGGAGGAGAAAGAGGAGGAGAAAGAGGAGGAGGAGAGCGGCCCTCTCCCCTCTTTTTAATCAATGTTTGCTCCACAAAAGGCAGCGAGTGTCCAGGAGACCTGCCAGCAGTCTCGCCTGGTCCTGTGTCAGTCATCTCCAGGGAATCTGCTTCTTCCCGTTAGGGCAGGTACTGAGTAGTGCCACCATGAGCGAGACAGGACAGTGAGGGCACAGTCTACAGAAGTTTGCACTTTGTAGGCCCTCTTCTTGGACCTCTCGACATGAGCAACTCGTGGCATTTATCAGGAAAAGCTCCTGGTCTATAGCGGGTGAACTGGGCACAGCGGGGAGGAGCACAGGGCAGGGCAGGGCAGAATTCAGCCCAGTGACAATAACCTGTCTAAAAGGAGTTCTGCATCATAAGCATTGCTAGTTTATAGCACACTCAAAGTCTACTCTGCATCTTCCGTGTTGCATCTTCTGCCGTGGGAAAGAGGAAGATAAAACCCATGAAAATAAGCACTTATCTTTCACTGCTGAATAGATGTCTGTAATCCAAAGTAAAGCTTCAAACATAAAAGCAACCAATGAAACTTACAGAGTTCTCACAGCCAGATTTTCACAAACATTTGCAGGCACACTACAAAGTATTGACAAAATATTTACCCGGAACTGGGATGGTGTTTCCAGTGTATTAAAATCTGAGGAAGAAGATATTCCATCTTCAAGGGTCTCCAAAAACACCTTCTGGAAATCCAGCATTTCTGGCAGACTGCCGAACAAGGACTCCATCTGTGAAAAACATCAGGCTATGAAGTACAGCACTCCATGCACCTAACGGTGGTCTTGGGAGAACAGTCCACTAAGGAGATGTGACACACAAAGAGGTTGCAAAAGCCAATAACGTCTTTGTTAATACTTTTCAAATGGGTTTTATAAAAAAAAACCTCTTACAAAAAGCAAAGATTCCTTAGGAGTTACGCTAGTTCTTTTTAAAAAAAGAAGTGACGCATGCACCAGACAGAAAGGCACTGACTGGTATAATTCCTATTGTTACATTCCTTGTTTGCTTTTTCTGTCATGCTCTCAGCAATGAAAAACCCAAATGCCAAGGTCTTAACCCATAAAAGAATGAAAAGCACATCTTTCAGTTATTCCCTCACCTCATCCTGGGTAAGGAAGGTTTCATTTTGAAGGGGCTCCAAGTACAGCTCGAAGAGGCAGCTCAAATCCTGCAAGAAACAGAACTCATTCACTTTTTATGTAACAGTCTGAAATTGTTCTTTATATGACACCTGCGGGATAGAGGTAATTTTGGGGAATGAACTAGAGATACAATTCCTTTTCTGTAACAAAATCACCTGCATGTTCTTAGTGCTAAAGTGATTGCTAAATTAGATGCAAATTGATTTCAGTGTAATGTTTTTTGTTTCATCTTTACGGTTTTACAGCTTGATTATAACAAATTGTATTTTAGTATAGAATGAGGAGAAAATGTTACAGATAATGGGTTTCTAAAGAGTCTATGTATATGAACAGCATCAAATGTTTTAATCATGCATGTTAGATAAACCATATAAATAACCACTCATTTAAACATTTGTAGTAATATTCAGAAAGACACGTAACATTTAAAAATCCTATTAGGTATTAATGCATTCAGTTATGTTGCTGGGGGGACACGGTTAGGGGCTTTTTCAGCAACTTCTTCGAAGAATTGGTGCCACTTTTGAAGACTTACTATCCCAGACCAAAGCATGACAGCAGGGCTGGGGCCCACTGCAGGGCTCTCCAACCCTGAGAACAGAAACTGCAGAAATTCTTACGGAGAAGGAATAATGAGCATCTGCCCGAGAACGCTGTAACGAGTATGTGCAACCTGCCAGGATTTTGCTTGGTGCAAAATTTCACACATGTCAGTGACCTCCATGGTCATGACTTTGTTCAAGCAATTCCTCTATAAGAAACATCAGCTCGACGTATGTGGGGGTCCATGTTCTGTAAAGCTTCCTCAAGCTTTACAGCATAGGGCTGTATTAATGTATTGATGGATGTACTACCAACAACAGACTGAAAGCATTTTCTCTTTTCCATATACGTTATTGCAGCAAGTACCGATATCTGTAAGTATGTGTTTTGAGATCTAGTAGATGATTCCTCCTTGCTGAAGGTCAATGAAATCAATATTTTCATGTTTCTTTTGGCATCCAGTCACAGGAATTTGGGGTTTATAAAAAGAAAAGACATCTAACAAATTATGGACTTATTAGTCAGAGGAGAAATAACATATGTGTGATGCTACAACCAACTGGATCTGTGCCTTTTAGCTTAGCTGATTCAAAAATAATTATGCATTATTTTCCACAGCTAACCTTTTTTTCTGATTTGTAGGAGACTATATTCTATTCTTCTACCAGATTTATTTTCATCTTGAAAACTATGGAAACATCCCCTGGAAAACCCCTATGTTAACATATTGCAGGTATCTACTCCCCACAAATTACCACTCTCCAATATAAATACAAATCGACTAAAAATAAAGCTACTAGATCAAATCCTACAGCCTCTATTGCAGGAGCAAGCCTGTTGAAAACAACAGGAACAACTAGGTAAGTGGACTTTGTAGGTTATGGCCCTTGTAAGATGGCTGGTTATATAAAGGTAAGCATTAAATATGTTAGGACTATCCACAAATCCTCAAAACCAAGGCTGTAGCTAGCCAGAATTTATATTTTTTTTACCTTGACGTAAGATTTCTCAGTGTCCATAAGTTCTTGGATGACTTTCCTCAATCTATCTGCATCAGAAAGGTGGCGAGCCAGTGGCCGTGGAGGTGGATCCTGGTTGTCCTTCTGTCCTTCCATACTGCTCGCCTGGACTTCTTGGAAGTTTCGGCACAATGCACTGATCTGTTCTGCGCTCTGTTAAATGAGAAGAAAAGGACAAGCACTGATGTTTTAGAATACAAGCTGTACTACAATTATTTTTAAATTCCTCAAATGTTGTTCTTGTTCCAAATTCAGGGGCCAGAGCATGCCATTGATTCTTGCCAAACATGACATGATGCCAAATATCCTGATAGCTTTGAACAGCTTCAATTTATAGCAGATCCGGATCACAGCAGCAAAATGAAATGAAAATTTTCTAGTGATTTTCCAGCGCAAATTATTTTCAGTCTTCAGATACTAGCTCGTGGGATGTAAAAGAGAGCACTCAGATATATCATATACTTTGATTCTTATGACACTAGCATCACACTATTTTCCATCTCTCTCATTTTGCAGCACTCACTGCATCAAAATAGAAAGAATTAGGAGATAAAGATCTTTTAAGCATCTAGAATAACTGTTTTATTTGTCATTTGCTACCTTTATTCTGTTGTCTGTTTTTTTTCTCAAACAATGAGACTTGGGGTTGAGGGTTCAGATTCCAATGTCCTGGGTTGTCAAAAGATGTATAGATGCTTTCTCTCCAAGGAGACAACTATGTATGAAGACATTTTGCTTTCAAAAACGGCAAACGGAAACCTAAACCTTTAAGATTCTTTACAAGAATGATAAAAATGAAAAAAACAGAAAATTTTCAAGCAAGGTAGGAATTGCAGATGGAAAAACAACAACATAAGCTGAAGGTAGAAGAGAAAGAGGTTTTTCTGACACTATGAAATGGTTGTGTAGTTTGCTCATCACTAATATCCAAGAGAAACTTTTGCAGGCAATAATCTTTAATGTTTAATTTGAAAATTATTCCACTGTGCTTTTTCTTATATGACATTTTGCTGAAAGCTAGAATATCACTACCATTACTCAATTCTACCTTAACAGCTGTCACTATCCACCTCTTTATACCACATGAAACAAACTATGCTTCTGTCTTTCAGATCCTCTCTAAGATACTGGGCAGTTGCATATGCTGTGCCATATATACGTCTTCTATTTAGTGAATGCATTCAAATGAGAACTACGTCAATGCTGCCTTATTTCAAGCGGAAGTCTTGTTTCAGAGATCTTGTTTCAGTGAAGAAATCAGGACATGAGTGCATTTCAGAACTGTCTTAATCTTTACTAATTTGTTCCACACGTGGAATAAAAGTGGTCAGTTTTGGATCTCCTGATTCACCACTGATTACCTGTGTAGCTAAATTCACCAGCATACTAGGTCATCAAATGAGCAAATGCAAAAGTTCTTCTGAAACTGAACTGAGCTACACAAAGCCTTCTCTAAGGTGGAGGCTAAATTCCCTAGCAATATTAAATCTCAACCATTCATGTGACAAAACATAGGTACATCCCTCACACCTATATGATGGAAATAAACGTTAAAATGTCAGATAGTTGCCATGTACTCTATAGCTTCCCAGCCCTCAGTTTTGAAAAATGCCACCACTCAAAAAAGTTGTTAATTTCTTCATTAATATGTGCAGCCATCTTTCACCTGTATATCCATCCTGTATAATGACAGCTTGCAGGACTATGAAATTTAGATACATTTTATATTTACAACATTTATTAGGACCCAACAAAATGCAATGTATATTAATGGTGTTTGTTGGAATTACAGCTGCACACTGATGGAATACATTTAAAAAATCAGTCACTCTGTAACACTAACATTAATTAGTGTTTTGGAAATAAATCACAACTTAATTTAGGAAATGGAGAGAGGATGTATTTTAAAGTAACTTCTAAACAGCTGAATGCCAGAGTACTTGAATTTTGTTTTCTTCGTTTCTGATGTCAGAAAGTTTTGTATTTGTATCAGAATGACTCAGATTTTACGCTCTCTACAGCTCAAGGTGCTCGTGGGCAGCTTGATTTACATCAACCTGATGCCTGATCAAGGACACTAGATCAAGGATGAGACATTCTATTGAAAGTGATTCATAAACATCATCATCAGGCACAATTTTACAAGGAGTTAGAAGTCCTCTACTCCTCCTCAACCACCTTTGCACAGAGGGCAGGCAGACCTTGGAAAACATGCTATGTTCTCAGTCCTCTTCAGTTTTGGGGCTAGAGCTGCATCTGCCACCAAGAACCACTGGATAAGAAAGCATATGAAATAGATGATAGTCCTGAACAAATACTATTTGTAGTATTGCACCTAAGCTACAAAATTTTGGTGTAAGAAATTGTTCCACATAACTGGCCCAAGCCCAAGCCACAGGATTACCGTAAGGTCCCTCTCAGCCATACTGCCAACAAGTAGTGATTTTTATAAACTTTATTATGTTCCTGAACAGGCAAGCACTTTGTGTTAGCAAGTCTGGCATGAAAAATATTGTCCTTGTCTTGCAGTGCCCCTTGTAGGCTCTGGTCCTTTCCCACAGCTTTGCTGCCCTCTGTCCTTCCCTTTATGGAAGACTTTCAGACTCTACAATATCCAGACCTGATTCTCACTCTTTGTGTCCACTGTGGTATTTACGTTTGGGTCAAAGCCAGCGTGAAATGCTACTTGATCACAGGATGGAAATATTTCACATTCACTCTTACATATTGCATGGACCATATAACATGTAGGAACACATTTTGCCAGTGAAATCACAAAGTGTACATTAGGTTCTGGACCAAGAGCTTAGTATTCATGAGAAACTTCGTAACAAATAGAGAGCACTAAAAGCTATTCTTGCTTCATCTTTCTTTCCAAAACTCCCTTACCACCCAGGTCAGGATCTCCATCTTCTTCCCACACTGCTCTAGGTGCTACTTTCTGCCTCCCACACTAAACGATGTCCTGCTCTTTATTATTTTTGCTGCTTAAAATAGACCTTTTCTAGAAAGACTCTAGTGACAACCCTTAAGAAATGTCTTTTCTATCTTTTACGTGTGGGCAGGAGAGGCCCAGCCTCTGCCCTGTTACTGACTGGAGCTGGGATTTCAAAGCCACTTGGGCATCTTGGATGTCAAAGCAGAGTTTGGCAGTCTAGTGCCTTTAAACCAAGAAGTCTCAAGAGGATCCCCAAGCTGACACTACATACATCCACCATAACCTTGAATTAAGGTGACAACCCCAAATTTGTTCCGACAATGACATTGCAACAACTAACACAGGCAGATTTGACTCTCAGATATATCTGGTAAGCTCCTCAAGCACACAGCTGCTTTTATTTGCACAAGGCCAAGGCTGTCTGCACTTAGCAAATGGTAAAATAATTATTTATGCCAACCTTTATAGTGTGAAGCTCATCAGAATAAAACCATTTAAGTTGATGAAAAGAAAAGCCCAGATGACTGACTGTGGACAAGGCTGCAAGGTAGCTGGGTGCAGAGAAAAGCTGAGGAGACCAGAGAGTGGAAGCAACAAACTTTCTCCAAAATCCATCACTTGAGCTTATGTATGCCACTTTCAGTAACATTTATATGAGATTGCAAGCAGCTTCAGCTTACCTTTGGCACTGAACAGCATACAGATGAGGCTAAAAATCCAAAAATTTAGACTAACAGTGCTAGGTTTGAATGACAGAGTTGGGAAAGACAACTGGAGCTTATGAAGGGTTTATAGAAAAAAAACCCGCAAATACTTGCATTCCAGGGAGAATGAAGTTAAGCAGCACTGTACTGTTTTATAGGCCATTTTCACAGATTTTCCAACAAAGCTGTATAAACTCTTCCACAGACCTAGCAGTCAGGGGAAGCCCCATACTCTCTTGGCCTCTAAAAACTGAAGGATGTGCAGAAGCAGCCTTGAGAAACTTCTTTTTCATCCCTTCATGTTTGCAACTCATAGTTAGGTCCTACATCCTTTTGCAGGGAGTATTCCCTGTGAGTGAGGATTGCTCGCAGTAACCTTAGAGGGGAAAGTTCCAGTCCATGTAAGTGCCAGCTTGATCCATAGCAGTCAACCACCACAATGGTGCTGAGCTGGTCAGATCGAGATGAAGCACATCCCACTTTCAATAATAGTCCTGGTAAGAAATATTAGAGATTATTCCTTTAAACTGAACAAAAGGATACTCTTACAAGTAACCTCTTACAGATTTTCTTTGCTCCTTGCAGACAAGCATATCATCATTTGAGGCTGTGCTACCCCACCAGAGTTAAAAATCTCCATAAAATTAATTGGTGAGACAGCAGAAGACATTAATCAGCAGTGGTTAAGCATTAGCACAACAATTTCATGGCTACCCTGTGACTTTCTATTGAATGATACTGATTGAGCATAAATGCTGCACAAGGTCAATTAGTGTTACGGTGTCACTGCTCATTGCTGTTTATTTTACCTTCATTTATACACCTCATGTATTCCATCAGTCAATTGGGATTTGTTTGAAAAAGGGATGGAAAGGAATATTTTGAGTAGGCTTAGAAAAATCTACAGCCTAAGAAAGACCCCTTGGGACGGTTAAAACCATGCATGTCCTTTGATGAGTTTTCAGATTCCCGTACCCTTGTGCAGGAGACTGACCACATCTACAGGGTGATCACCAACCCTTTGAATTCCTTATCTGAAGAGGAAGCATGCTCAGGAAACATCCTGCAGAAACAGATTAGTCTTGTACGTTTTAAAAATGAACAGCCAGCAGCTCAGCTCAGTCTGATGTATATATTTCCAGGAAGACTGGATGCACCAGTAGGCAGAAGAAATACAATTACATGGGGTTTTGAGAAATGAACAACTGGCCAGAGATCTCTTTACATCCCTCACTCTGTGAAGAAGGAAAGCTTTTGGAGATGTCCATCATTTTTCCTTTGTGTTAGAAGAAAGAAGGCAGCCCTAACAGCCGTCAGTTTTTTGTGAGTCCACCACTCTACAGACTTCTCAGTCATCCTCAGACTGGGAAGCATGTTGTAACCAAGCAATGTAAAAGGCCAGAAAGTTGCAGGCTTTAGCTTCCTTAAAGACCACTAAAAAAAGTTGCCTTCTGTTACACACCAATACAGTATGTGCACTCCTCTAAATTGTTTATTAAGACTGAAAAATGTCAGCAGAGTTTTACTGAAAAATGCCTTGTAGGATTTTCATCACGGGTATCTGGGCAAGACTGCCTCTCTGCTTTGGGCAACAGAAGCTGAAACAAAGTAGTAGCCTCAGTCATCACTTATCTTCTGGTTCTTCTCCTTTTTTTTCCCCCCAACTTCAAGGCCACTTAGAACATGAAACTGTTCCTGACTGACACTGCTGAAATTTTAGGGGCCTGTTTGGTTTTGCTGTGTCTCTTGCATGTCTTTTACTTAAAATGTTTAAAACATTGCTAAAGGTATTGTTTTTTAAAGTGCCCACTCAGATCCTTCCGAGCAATAAGCGAAGCATAACTAAAATTACGATTTAAGGAGGGAGAAGCAACCCCTCTACGCTGCACTTTGAAAAGCTGCCCTACCAGACACTACCAGACCAGACAACAGGGGAGGAGTTAAGGATAAACTTCTGTCTTTGAGTCCAAATTTCCCAATTTCAGGGACATTTACATTAGCAAAGTCAGCCTGTTCCTGTAACACAAGTAGGTGTCACCAACCTTATTTAGAAATCACAAGTACAGTAAGAAGAAGGGTTGATGACCTAGTAACTCCTCCTTGACAGCACAGGTCAAGGCTTGAAATAAGTCTGAACACATGGCTGTGTAAAACAGCTAAGATACAACTCACCTGACACGGTGCCTGAGCTATTAATATGAATTGCATGGTGGCAAATCTTCCCTTTCCTAGCTGCCACGCAGAGAGAGATGCCCATCTTTCTCCTTGGGTATAGAGCAAGAACTGCTGGTGACTTGGGTACTTGACTGAAACGCCAGTTATAAAACAAGTCATGCAGCAGGGATCTGGGCCCAAGAGCTTGCGTCAACCAGGTCCCGAGGACCTTCAGCTCCCACTGAGTTCAGAGCTGCTGTGCTCAGCATCTTTAAAATCAAAGTCATCTGACCCAATGCATACCAAAATCAAAGGCAAAAGAGAAATAATTTCCATCATGGAAGGTGAAATCCTGACCATATTAAATGTAAAGATAAGAGCATCAGGCAAACAAAGAGAGAGGAACCCTTAACAGCCCAGGTCACAAAAAGGAGACTCTTGTCAGGTAATATTAAAGCACACAATGCAAATTTTCCCAAACCCTGCCCTTGTGAAAATATTGTCATTCTCTCCTTCCCCGTGTCCTTATCCTGATGTTATCCAATCCGGAATGCAGAAGGCTCAAGTGTTTTTCTACCACCTGTGTAACAAATTTACAGCCTTCTTATATTCCCCCAGCAGTACCTTGATTGTGTATCCTTTTTCCTCCTTTTTTCCACAATCCTAAATTATTAGTCAAAACCCAAAGAAATAGTTAAAACATTCATGCTGCAGTTATTTCCAAATTTCCCTGAAGAATCTTGTTTTAACATCCCACTTCTTGTCAAAATCTGGATCATTACTTAGTCCTTTCTCTGACAGATGCAAGAAATAACTATTTGCTTGAGCCCAGCAGCAAACAGTGCAGGCAACCAACCCACCCTTCCCTCCCCCAAACTTCAAAAAGCCCAAACCTTTTCCCATGCAGCGTACTGGTATAAACTCACCCACTGACCACGCTACCAAAATCCATTATTTGATTATTAATGCTGGGATAGTCGCTATTTATCAAGCGCAGACAGCTTGGCACGCTCGTGCTCACCTACCTTACCCTAATTAAGCAGCACCCCCCAGCTTAACCCACGCCGCTGCAGAACTCACCACAGAAAACATCCTGTGCAGGGAGCCGTACGCTGCTGCTGCTGCCTGCTGCTGGGTTTTGCGAGCCAACGCTAAACTCTTAGCTCTGGTTTTACTCCTCCTGAAGGCGGGCATTGTGGCTCGCGAACACAAACTTTGCCAAAGGAAAAGGCCCCTCGGAAGGAAGCCACGGACGCTGCGATCTCCCACGGACGCACCTTCTCTCTGAGCTCAGCTGCACAAGTTTCTCTTTTGTGCTGATTAACAAAAATTGGAGACGCTGTCAACATCCCCGTGCAACGGGGCTAAGCAGCGTACGAGAGCACAGACAGACCTGCTATGTCTCTCTCTATTAGTACGAATGCAAGGAAAACATGCCAGATGAGAAGGGGTTTTTTATGAATAGCTGGATGTAGTGAATGCAGGACAAAGTGCAGTTATGGCAAGGGACGGTGGGTTTTATCTCCCCAGAAATGTACCTGCCCCTATGCCCGTGAAATTTACTGCATCAACAAAACATCAGGTGCTTCGAGAAAATTAGCCAAATACCTAAAAATATCTAGAGGGTGCTGACTGCCCTGAAGGTCAGCATGAATTATCAATGGTACTGATGCTCTGTCAAGGGTATATGCCGCTAAATGGTGTGGCATACAAATGCTCTTACAATGATAAAGCGAAGAACAAATAGGCAGCTCGCTGGATGGTTTCTTTACATAATTGTGCTTGTCCTTTGTTTGAACTTTTTAGTTGCAATTACATCAATAAAAAGAAATTTAAACTGTGCTCAGTAATAAATTCAGGCTTGAAAGTAAAAGTCCCCATGTTGATGTATTTACACAAAATCAATCAGGTCCTCAGCTAAATTATTCTAAAAACAATATAACTTTAAATAAAACATTATAGGACATGACACCACTGACCTGAAGACTTAAAAGACTGACAAGCAATTCATTGATAAAATGAGCACTATACCAGTGGTATAATAAAACACAGTAACTCCCGTGTTCCCTCTATCTCAGCACTGTTAGAGTGCAATGATGTCGCACTATAACGCTTCATTCAACACGGCCCTTGCCACCGCCCATTGCTCCCTAGCAAACCCTTTTCTTGAACCCAAATGATGCACCAAGCCTTGGTATCTATATCCTTGGTTATGAGTGTGCTGCTTCAGAGGTTGCAAGGATATTCACCTTCATACAAGCAAGGGAATAACGCAGCCCTTTCCTTTAATTACTGCAATTAAACTTACATCCATCTCCTTCCAAATCATTAGCGTAACTTGACAGCTTGGCATTTGCCAAACCGCGACGCTCAGCTGCCGAGGGGCCGCCTACCAGAAGAACAAGGATGCCGGGGCCCTGAAACAACATGCTGCTGATACGGCTCGCAGAACGCATCACAGCAGTAGGAACCTCTTGTTTAGCTGATGGACTATGCCCTTTCTTTTGGAGACAGATATCGGATTCACTGGGTGAGAAGACTATATAACAGAAAACTGAGGGAACGGTCTTGAAGGAGCGAGAGAGGTTTTGCCTGCTCCCTGACGTTTCCTTTTTCAATGGACGCACAGCCTGGTTTAAAAAATCCAATCATATGGACTACTGTGGAGCATGTACAAGGCTACTTTTCTTATCCACTGTTAGCGCTTGCCTCTGCAGTAGTCCACAGACCCTAGGGATCTACAGAGCAAGTCTGAAAAGGAAAAAAAATAAAATTGCCAGTGTGTGGAAATTAAATGTTTACAGTACTGCATATGGCATTGAAAAAAAAACCACACAGGTTAGGTCACCAGATCCACATTTATTAAGAGTATAACTATGCTTTCGGGAAAGGTACTGTTTCTATCAGCATTAGTTGTGGAAATTTCAAGCTCTGGTTTTGTAATAGATATGTGTTAAAACACATCTCATCCACTGGAACTGGTGGGGGGGAGGGGAAAAAGGCTGCTAAATTTCAGGTCCAAACAATATCGTCAATCTTGATGAAAAACAATGACAGGCCTTTTTAATTCCATATTAGGAAGTTATTCTTCCCCAGATTTGCTAATTAAGCCTGAGTTATTAGTTAGCCATATGCCAGCTAAAAGATGTTACCAATTACCAGCTTTTTTTAAAATGTGTGTTCATTAGGAAAAAACCCCCACTATGTTTTAGTAATACTTCCAACTCCTATTGAGGGACTTGGATAAATCAAAAAAGTGGAAAACACAAACTAAAATAAACCAAACGAATGAAAGCATTTTCTTTAGCCTTTCTTCTTCTGTAGAAGCACACAACAAACACTCAAGACCTCTTCAAGAATATCTCCTGCGTAAAATTTACATACAAAATAATCAATCACCTTGAAATACTTTTAAGATGACTGAAAAAACGACATAGGCTTGCTGTTTGTTCCTGTGTGCTTTGAGTAACATGCATTCCCCTTTACAGACATCTGCTTTTCATCTTTCCATTTTAGTGGCACCAGGCTTGATAGTTACCATAACAGTAACATCCTTCATAATACAGGCTTCCCTCTATTGTCCCGATATGTCTAGGTGCGCTTATCTGCACCGAGTTCACTTCCCATCCTGCTTTTGCCCTTAATGCATGAAGGTAAAAGGTTAATTTTACTCTGTCTGTATATACTTTGAATGAAAGGAAACAGCAGCTTGCCTCCGGGACAATTCTGAGCACTTCTGGGCTACTTCATAACATCAGTCTGGACCACCAGTGAAGCAGAAGCATGATTTGTATATACAACATGTATTTTCTAGATATTTTAGTGTGTGTATATATATATCTATATACGCATATGTATATATATACATAAAAAATACACAATATGTACGTACATTCCCTGGACTAAAGAGGAGCTCTGTGATATTAGTGGTCCCTAAGCATTACAAGCTCATGCTTAATTCAGGTGGTCTCCGGATCTCGACAGTGAACTAGAGATACTCTGTTTTTACTCATAAATGTGGGTGGATGATTTTTCTGAATGTTTTTCTATCGTGATTACACTAATGACATGTTTTTAAATGTCTTCGAAATGTATTTTCAAAGCATAATTGATCACAGTGAAGACATTTGCTTTAATTCCAGTGCTAAAAAAAATTAGTTAACATTACAAATGTTTAAAATGAATTCCTGGTAATTTTTTAATTTCAAGCATCTTAAATACTATTTGTAAAATTCTCACCCCAAGTGTTTTGTGCTGAATGCAAAAACTTTTCTCAAGTGCTGAATTAGAAACTATGGCAACCACTGAGCCATTATCTTTGCGCTTGCATTCATCTTTCACAATATATTTTTGCACCGTGCCTTCTTTAGAGACAGAGAGGGCGACCCTTAACTCTTCTTGTTAGTAGCAGGCATATTGCGTTCCAAATGTTAAAAGATGTGATAATCCCCCTGTAAAGACAGATGCAGACACCCCCCCCCCCCCCCCAAATTCCACATCAACCTCTCCCCTGGTTTCAGTGGGGGTTTGTTTAGGCACTACAGAAGGATTCTGCTGTCTCAGAAGGAAATAATGACCTCGTGAGTGAAGGTCTACGGCTGCCCGCAGTGTAGGAACAGGTAGAGACAGAGTGCTGTGGACAACAGGCAATGGAACACAGAAATCTCTTGGAACTTCCCTACGCATCTGACTCAACTGATCCTAAATTTTTTAATTCTCCTCCCTCTTCCTTCCTTTCAGGTAACTTTTCGTTATCTTTGATTTTGCGAAATCTGCCACAGGTAGCAGATTTTTTTCAGTTTGGGCATTTCAAAGTCTACCTTTGGCCTTACACGTTCCTGACAGCACAGAATAGGAATCAAAGCCTCATCAAAGTGTGTGAGGGTACCCAGGATGCAGTATTTGTCCGAAAGCCTGTATTGCAACTTTGTGCGACTTTGAAGTGACTTTGCGTCCTGTGGGCAACTGCTGGGCACATCACATACCTTGGCATTTACTAAAATTGTGCTTAAATGTTTCTGCATCGCAAGGAAAAAAACGGGTGTTACTGTCAGCACTGTAACTGAACAGTATCTTGGTCTTAAAAAAAAAAAAAAAAAGCACAAAATAATCTACAGTTGGCAGAGAAGTCACCCAGTTCCCTGGGCCTGTCAGAAGCGTGATTAGATAACTCTGCCTTTAATTTCAAAGTGAAATGCTGCCGTCATATCCTGCACTGCAGGGGACTGGGGTTGCCTTTGGAGGTCGAGGGTGGCAGACTCCAATGCGACTTCCTGCCCTTCATTAGTAAAATCACAAGCGTCTCCAGAGACACTGCTAACCATATCCTGTTGCAATGAACCAGGACTGTTGTCATACATTTCTCTTCTCACCTGCAGGTAAGCCTCGTGGGTTCTTCCCGGATGACTACAAAGACAAGCTGTATTATAAGTCATCTCCCATCGGCTGCTTTCATTTGCAAGCATCAACACAACACAATTTCTTCTCCTGATCAAAACCATCTGCACGTTTTACACGGACAACTGTCGCAGTACTTCTGAGAGGATGTTTCCTTCCATCAGAGGAATGACAACAAATACTACCTCCCCCTCCAAACCCCAGTGACCCAATGTAATAGCACAAACCAGAGCAACACGAGTTCACACTTCTGCATGCAAGAACTGCACAGTCTCCTCTTGTTCTTGTTCCTTGCTCTTCTTGTGACTCCCCACCAGTAACTACACACACAGGTCTTGTCGTGGTTTAACCCCAGCCAGCAACTAAGCCTCATGCAGCCGCTCGTGCACTCCCCTGGTGCGATGGGGGACAGAATTGGAAGAGCAAAAGTGAAAAAACTCGTGGGTTGAGATACAGACAGTTTAACAGGTAAAGCAAAGGCTGCGCACACAAGCACAGCAAACCAAGGAATTCATTCCCCGCTGCCCATGGGCAGGCAGGTGTTCAGCCATGCCCAGGAAAGCAGGGCTCCATCACACGTAACGGTGACTTGGGAAGACAAACGCCATCACTCCCACTTTTTTCCCCAGCTTTATATGCTGAGCATGATGTCATATGGCATGGAATATGCCTTTGGTCAGCTGGGGTCAGCTGTTCCAGCTGTGTCCCTTCCCAACTCCTTGTGTACCCCCAAGCCTCCTTGCTGGTGGGGTGGGGTGAGAAGCAGCAAAGGCCTTGGGTCTGTGTGAGCATTGCTCAGCAGTAACGAAAACATTTCTGTGTTATCAACACTATTTTCAGCACAAATCAAAACCACAGCCCCATAGTAGTTACTGTGAAGAAAATTAACTCTATCCCAGCTGAAACCAGGACAGGTCTCCATCTAGAACTCAATCTCATGTTGTTAAAACCTAAAGTTGCAGGTTCATTCTACATATAGCACTTTTCACACTTTAAGCTTTATGGTTTCAAGGCTCCTCACTATGTTAGCCAAGACAGGCAACTGTTGTATTTGAATTTTGGGCCATCCATTGGGTGGCTCTGCTGCATTTAAAGAACTGCAGGATCAACGCAACAAAATGAAATCCAGGACTGGGGTCAGAGGCAAGCACTCACTGGCAGGTTTACAGCAGACCATATGTAACCTACAGTCTATCAGTTTTGGTGCCTTCTCTGAGGGATGGCATAAAATACTGAAACCTAAATTAATTAGCAAAACTCTTACAGACTTCTAATAGGCTACAATTTCACTGATATCCCTGATACCCTTCTCAAAAGGCACATGATGACAGCAGGGCTCCAGCCACGGCTCCACACTGCTGGAGCCAGCAACTCTGGTTGGGCTCACCACAGACTGGGCTGTCTGCAAGCGAAGCACAATTATTAGCAGAGCTCCCCACAGGCTTCCGTCGTACTTCTGATGCAGAACTGTCTCCTCCAGGCAGAACTGAATCAAAGAAAACCACTGCTGAGGAACATGCTATTTTCCCACGTTAGCTCTTAGACTCCCTAAATGCATCTCACATCTGGAAGGAAATGACACTTGGATTGCAGAGAAGTACACATGATTTTGAGAGTACTACGTTGTTAATCCCTTTCCTACAAGGAACAGAAAAAAAGGATGTTAATTGCAGACTACTCCCCAAGCTTTTGGATCTCATCAACTGCTAAAGAGAAGTTTTCACAATTAAAATAAAGCAAAGATCCTTAATGTCCTATGGATACTGTGTAAACCTTCAGGCAGGCACCTCTCCTGCAATTAATGACATGCTGTGCAAGTGGGAACTGCCCGGGCAATGCAAAGTAGAGCTAAGGAGAAGCTATCACCAGGAACATCGTTTAACTGGAATTACCTCCATGCAAGAAATAGGTTTGGGGCCATAGGGGCATACCAGTATTTTTTTCTTCCTCTTATTTTACTTTCCCCAGAGGAACCTCTGTTGAGCTTCTAGTCATTTCTGCTCGGCTTTCTTTCAACATCACTCAACAATTGGCATTTATTTGATTAGTGATAACATTCGCCTTCCAAGATTTTTTTATTTTTACAGTCTTTGCTTAAGAAAATTACTCCACATGTACTTTTTTTTTTTTTTTTTTGGTCAGATTTCCCAGTTTTATTTCAATGTTAATGTTTCTTTGGGGATGTTTTGGGGGTAGGGGTCACTAACCGACTAGCAAGAAAGGATGTCAGTTATACCAAAAGGAGAGAAATATGGCTCTGAAATCTACCAGACACATGTTAACATACATACATTTACTGCCACACCATCCTAAACATAAACAAAACACAATTTGTACTTGTCGGTCTTTATGTTTTATGCACCATAGCATTGCAAATCTTCCTTCTAATTCAGTATACTTTGGTAAATTTTTAACTTTCTTACTGAAAAGTCAGACTAGGAAACTGTTTAACTTTGGTGGGGAAGAATAAACATTTCTTGACATTTACCCACTGAAAGACAATCATCCACTGCTTATATACACACATTCAGAGTGATAACCCCTATCTCATCTCTAAGAGTGAATGAGTGTCATCACCAGATCAAAACAAATAAATGAACCACCACAATGAATATATAGGATTACATTTACTGACAGCACCAATAGAAGGCTGTTGGGTGTGTTTTGAAAAATGGTGCCCTGAACTATCCCACAGCACATATGCTACAAATCACATGCTTGTACAATGTTTTCTAGGTAACAAATCAGAGGAATACATCATTCCTAGCATCCACTTCCTTTCTTCTGGAAGATAAAATGCCATTCAAATCATCCATAAACATTGAACAATTGTATTAATTTTTTGCTGAGATTGGACTATATGAGTAATGATTACTAACTGCTTTCACCTCTACTAATCCATGGCACCTGTCGCAGCTGCCCCCTTTCTTTCCCCAAAATCAAACCACACTTTTTTTCTTTAACAATTGAGCATTCAGGCAGACTAGCAATGGGATACACATTCGTTCATTCATTCATTCAGATTTGAACCTAGACCTGAATATAATATTGTACCTCAGGATTTTTACCCTTAAATTACTCTATCTGCATGAGAAGTTGATGGCTTTAGTGCTACTTCTAATGAAGGGGTTTCAAACTCAGTTTTAGACAGTTTGAAGATAAAATATTAATTTCTTCAACTTAGGAAAACCATCCCTCCAGTATACGTCTATGCTGTATATATAAGAGGCCAAAACCAGAAATGCACAATACTCACTGATTTTCGTTACAGAAATAGCTGTGTGAAATCAGCTAATAGGTAACACAAGAATTTCCATTTTGAAATCATGATGCGTGTATTTTGCATCTGTTGAAAGCACTGTTTTGGGAAGCTTGCTGGGGTACTTGGATGATGCAGAAGTGGGAAGATGGGTTTGCTTTCTGACCCAGCCTCAGTCTCTGCATTCACACCGCTTGGGCACCATCTGACATGCAGACTGACTGCTCAATTGCACATATACTTTACATACATACACAACCCCATCTGGGTTGGAAGAAAAACCTCAACAGTTATCCAAGTTAGGCACATTTGCACGTTGGCTCCTTGAGCACGAGAAGTGGGACTGTATGCGGGGAGACAAAAAACCAGATTTCTCCCCATGGTCCCAGACATGCAGAGTTCATGGAAACATCTACTTCTCACTGCACTTGCAAAAGCTCCTCTCTGGCAAATGGAGGACTGTCCACAACTGGCATCACGGTAACAGAATACACAAGCCTCAGAAGCACTGGAAGGCTGATTTGACATTACATAGGAAACACCAGCATCCAAAAGCAGACTTCTGAAACGCACAAGTACATATTTTTTCTACTTTCTTTCCCCCCCCCCGGTATCTTTAAATATGGACATTTCAAGTAGGGCCATTATGCTGACCTGCATCTCACCCCTATAAAAAGCTGAAAGCACTGATGAAAATGCTCCATCCTGCTGGAGATGCAGATTTGTGTTTGCCAAAGGTGCCACGTGCTCTGCTGACCAGACTTGTCGTGAGTTCTTCATTTCCTCACCAGGTGGAGGGAAAGTGAACATGGTTGTCAAACAGGAGCAGAGAAGGATTGGATTGGATTGAGCTAATCTGAAGCAGTCCATGCTAGGGAAAGGTGTTCAGGATTTTTAACCATTATTTCTGTTCATTGCATTAAAAATAATATTCCCAAGAAAAGAAGTTAGTTTTCTCCCTCTGCAGTGCGTAGTATTTTTGTTTATTTTTTATTAAGAGGTGATAGGGATAGACTTTTCCTCATATACATGTACTGAGGTATGATCAATAACCCATTCTGAGTGCAGATTGACTATTTTAAGTCAACAGCAAAGCAAAAGCAATTCTGTAAGTCTCTATACCCAACTTATTCCCAGAATCAATTTTACTTCATTGTTTAAAAGAAATTTAGCACCACTTCCAAAGCATTACAAAAACAAATCAGCTGACAGTTGACCATTCTTTAGAAAGCAAATTCTTGTTAACATGCAAAGTTTCTCATCACACCAGCTTCCGTTCTGCATCTGCAATGTTAATTTTTGAAGATGCCAGCACAAAACCATTCTGTATTCGTTGACTATTTTTACTGTGATTACAAAGCATCACACTAGCTATTTTTACTGGGTTTCTTAAGTTTCTTAAAGAACTCTAAGATACAGCTGAGAACATAATGAAGTTATGTGAAATATTTACACAGAGTTTATTCTAAGTTTTTTTCTTATGATCTGTAAAATATTTAAAGTGAAAATACATCTTTCCCCTCTCACACATGCATTTATATGAAGTTCCTTCTTTCCTTCTGTTAAAATTTAATATGATTTCGGAAATACTTACCTCTGATGATACTCAAAAGATTCAGAGCAACCGAAAGTCAGATCACAGCAGTCTTACAAGAGACCTTAGAATAGTAGTTACTCATAGGGTAAAATGTCATCTTTTAGTGATGTTTGTCTTCCATAAAAGGATATTTTTAATATATCAAAAATACAAAGTAAAAATAAGCAAATTAGTAACAGACTACTAAACTTCATCCTAGAAAAAAACATGGGCTAGACCAAACATTTCTAACCAATACAGTTTGCAATACAATTAGAAATCATGAGTAGCTAAAGGAAAAGTTGCGTTTTTTATTTATTCAGCTTTGTGCTACTTTGATGTACAGAGAGCTTGATTCTTGGCAACTGTCAACACACCAGAATTTAACTGAGCACCAGGAGCACAGACAATTAGTTCTCAAAACGATTAAACGCAACTAAACCTAATTGTACTGACAGGCATACTCAATTCCCAGATTTTCTGAGGTCCTCTATTCTTCTGTCAACAGTACGCCTACATACTCCAGAACCAACAACTGCAAGGACGACATGCCGCTGCCACATGAACAGTATTTTAACACAGCTTGAAAATGTACTGCAGCAGAATGTGTTAGAAGTATAACATCTATACTTGATAAATAAATTAGAAAATAAAGTTAAAGGTATTAAAGGTATAAATGGGGCAACCCAGAGAATACAGAGCTGACAAAACTAATGAGCATCTGGAATGGATGGTTCTTGATGTCCATGTGTTTTTAATAATATTTTACAACTTAAGGAACAGCTTCTGTTTCTGGAATGAAATAATCCTCTATTGCCCTTCTAATTGATTTGTTAGCTCTCAGATCAAAGACAAACAGGCAACTATTCTAAATTCATTCATTTCTTGGACTACAAAACATGACTGACTGACTGAATGAACGCATGTTTGAATGTAGTACACATGCAACAAAAGACCTATTCCTTTGAGAGTACAAGACACTTCTGAAACGCCTCACTGTACTTTCAGTTAAGACGATGCTTAACCTTAGCTTGGTATGAGATGAAGAAAATAATAGTGAAAGACAAACAAACAAAAATGCTCCAAATGAGAAACACAAAATCCAGAAATCAGACATGCAACCATTAAATCCAAAGCTTTAAGATTGTTTTTTATTTACTTACATGTTATGGGACAAAAATGAACCAAACTTCAAAGGAGTCTGCTCCCTCAGAGCCAAGTAATTACATCTACAGTTGCTGTCAACTGGGAAGTGAGCATCTCTAGCTGTCTCTCCCCTGAAATAATCCCAAACAGCCTGTTGTTCCAGGCTCTGCTCAGAACCTCTTAGCGCCACCAACGTCTTCTCCACAGGGCTGTGCTTACAGATCTCTTCTCCCCCATACTTCTGCAGGCACCTCAGCATCGCCTAATGCTGAGGTGCCTGCACTACTGCTCTCCCACCGGCATGGGTCAAGTTAGCACAGGCAGGAAACAGAAGGCAA
This sequence comes from Balearica regulorum gibbericeps, assembly GCF_011004875.1. Classification (NCBI taxonomy): domain Eukaryota; kingdom Metazoa; phylum Chordata; class Aves; order Gruiformes; family Gruidae; genus Balearica; species Balearica regulorum. The sequence continues at coordinate 69,302,892 of NC_046186.1, forward strand.
AGGGAAAAAAAGAAAACCCAAACCCAAATCCAGATGCTATGCTTTTTGAGGCTGCACAATTTCCTCAAACTAGCTTTTATTAGCAATAACTATTGTTCATCTGATGAGCATTCCCAAATCACAGCTATAAAAACAGAAATCATTTTAATTCCTTTTATAGCCAATCACAAAAGCACATACAATATACACTACCTAAATTTACTGTGACGTTTTGGGGTTTTGGTGGGTTTTTTTAATTCTACATCTATTGGAGAAATCAAAAGGGTCACACAAAAAGCTCTGACAGTAATAGATGCCCTCCAACAGAAAGACAGCAATCAATTACAAACCATTTGCAGAAATTGTAGAGCTGTCACAGACTCATTTACAGCTGCAGTTCCAGTCAGACTGACTCTGATTGCCAAGCCGTTTTCCCCCCTTGTACCTACAAAACTAGGACAGCTTCAGATAATTTAAAAAATGACACTAGCAGACCTGCATGCCAACTCAAGAAATAAACTGCAATATGGCATGGGCAGTTACTTCAGCAAATTGTGCACAGACCATTAATAATGCAATATGTGACAGATTTGAGGCTGGAGAGAGGGCAAGGGGCAGACCTGTCTGTACCCCACTGCCCCTTTTTTTTTTGAGCTTTAATTGCAGCACGTAATTTAGAGCATTAGAACAAATTTAGTGCATTCAGAGCAAAAACTAGTGTACATGAATTGTTCTCAGTGTATTTAAATCCTCCTGAACTCCCCCTAATTTTCTGTCATCTGGTGCATTTGACACAGGCAATCAGGATTGGCTTTGTTTTTTCTGCTAAACCAAAGCTGACGCCCCAGAATCTCCTCCCCTCAAGGAGGACAGGAGCTCAGCCGTGCATGTCTGCACAGTGCATTGGGGGCAGCAGGTACCCCGGGTGAGCAGGGCACCCTGAGGCACCCAGGAGAACCTGGCCAAGCACCAGGCTGCTGGTGCAACCAGCCACCGAGACATCCTACGCCTTGGAGTCACCTCTGCTGTGCTCCCGCAAAGATCCCTGCTCCAAAAACACTGCAGAAGCCCTAAAGCAGGATAGTAGAGAAATCCACATTATCCTTTCCAAAGGAACGATGTGTCCTAGGAGGAGAAAACTCCAGTTTATTCTTGTCTAGTTGCAAAGATTTTTTGGGAGCGTAAACAATGTGTTACACAGGATATAGATTATCTCTGTGGGAATCCCCCGTGCAGCAGGGGACGGGCTAAAGACCCACAATCACTGGGCTTCTCCTTACCCTCAGGGGAAACTGCATAAAGTCACCTATAATAGACTGAAGTAAACTACAAAGTAATGCCAAAAGTAGGAGAGGGTCACAGCTCCTCTGGGTAGGTATGGCTAGAGGCGTAATATATCTTCCCTGTTCTGGTCTTCTGACTTTTTATGTTCTGCCTTATCTCTACCAATTTTTCATACAACCTGGTACAAGACAGTAATATATTCCAGAACCATAAAAACTCTAACTTAATTTCTGTTATGCAAGAGTGTAACGCAAGTGTTATCACAAATTTGCTTGGAGATACAACCAACTCATCAACAGAAATAGCAAAAACATAGAATCATAGAATGATTTGGGTTGGAAGGGACCTTGAAGATCATCTAGTTCCAACCCTCCTGCCATAGGCAGGGACACCTTCCACTAGACCACATTTCTGTTGTCAGAATGGCAATGCCTAGTAAAATCATGGCCACCAACATGAAAACACTACCCATACTAGCAGTTGGGGGATTCAAAACAACATGCACTTGAGTTGGACACAGGTTGCAATTTGACTGACTCAGAGCAAAATGGATGAAAAATTGCTCTTCGAAGACCAATGCATTCAAAGGTGGACACTAATTCTGGGGCTCCCTGCCTCAGCTTCCAAAGTCGTGACCAAGAGAAGGTCTGAGCATCCATTACTTCAGCTGAAGTCAAACAGTAACTGCAGACACATAAAGGTTCCCCAAATTAGGGAGGGGGAATCACTGGTTCTCAAACACTGCACCTCTCCAAGTCTGCAGTCCAGTCTAAAACTACTGATGTTAGGTGAGTGTTGCTATGGTCACTGTGATCTTAATAACAAGCCCTAGAAGTATCAGCAAAAAGAAAACGTGAACCAGACTGAATCCGTTGGAAAGCTGTAGCAGCTTTACTGTTCTCTGCAGAACTGGGTTCAAGCAACACAGAAAGATGAATTTGACAAGTCTCCACCTGTTTGCCATTTGCCCCCATCACACTGCTTTTGGAGGTGCAGCAGCTATGCCATAAATGTTGACCTGTCAACGTGACCACAAGATAACAAAACACTAAGTACAGCTAACATGCATAAAAAAATTTCCAGATTAGTGCCATAAATTAAATTCTTTCCCACAAAATGCCGAGCATTAACACTGTAACACTGTCCTTTTGTTCGTAAGGATTGTCATGTCAAGCATGTTCTTACCCTGAAAGGTGGATCAGTCTTCTCCCTGTGTGGCGCTTGGTCCAGAGTGCCATCAGTACTGCTCCTTTTCAAGCTGGATGTGACATCAGGCACATTACTAAAATCTGTATTCAAAAGAAAACAAATAAATTAGAGGGTTATAGGTCAGGAAGAGGAAAAGTATTTGCTTTTATCTGCAAGTATTTTCAGTGTCTAGTAGAATTACTACAGAGGGAGAGAAGGAATATAAAATTTGCGATCCTCCCCACTCCCCAGAAAATAACACACGAGGTCAAAGCAAGGAACAACTATGCCTGGAAACTCTGCTTTCAAAACAGCAGCTGGACATCTAAAACCATCTGAAGCAGCGCACATGTTTGATCTACAAAAATAAACTTAACGCTCTTGTTAACAGCGTGCTTTCGAAGGCAGCATTATCTATAATCAGCACACTCTGTGCTGAGACAACCAGTGAGGATAATTAAATGCACTCAGTAGTTCTCCTTGGATGAGCACGCTATTGTTCGACACAACTTAGTCCTGAATCCTTTAAAGATCTAAGAAGAAAAGATAATTTTTTCTTTGGAACAAGCACCACAGGTCATAAAACGGACAAAACCCTTTCTTGTTACTAACAGTTTACCAATTTTACTAAGTTTGGAGTCCATGTACATAGTAGCTGGCACCATGCAAAACCCAGAGGAAGCACTGCTCTACCTATTGACGAACTGCAGTTTTCAATAACATTTATGTATAAACTCAAGATTTATCCAATAATACTGAACATTCATATAAAAATGATGGGTTTTCTCTTTACATTTCCTCAACTGGCTGCTTAAAATCTGCAGAGATGTTTACATGAAAATTCTACTTAAAATTCTTAGAAGTGAAGCAAATTTCTCTGATTTTTAAGCTGCAGTAGCTGAAAATCATACAGCAGCCACCAAAAAAATAATGAGGAATTTTAGCAACCTCAGATGAATAGGAATAAAATGAAGGGGGTTTTAATTTATTGCTTTGTTTTCTAAGCCTCTAGAGTATAATGCACACCACGTTACCACATTTTCAAAGTCTTTCTCAACACCCACAAATGCTGGAGATTTATTTTTAAGTGAAAGCTGAGATTCTTATTTAGTTACTGACTCCAGCAACTGAGGTGATAATTAAGAAAAATATCACTCATCTTGCAGGAAAATCAGGGGTATTAGCAATGATGAAATTGTGAAGGACAACAGTATCTCTCTGCCTGGGTGTTGCTGTTGCCCTATCCATGCAGAGCAGGACCAGCTCCTCTCAGCAAGAATTGACAAACATGGGCTGAAGCAGGGAGGGAAATGGGAATTTTAGGCCCAAAAAAGCACCTTATGGCCCATGAGGAGTCTTCCCGGGAAAACAAAACATGGCAGACAGACTTCATAGGAAAGCCAGGGAGAAAGAGGCAAGTAACTCAGTATGATGTCATCTTGATACTTTATTTTTCCATAAGTTATTAAGGTTCCTATGCCAAGCTTAGCATCGAGGCTGACACTTTCCACTCAGAGGCCCAAAACTTGAGTACTCTGTCATTCCCCTATCCTTGCAGAACCAAGGTCCTATCGCTTTTCTCCCCTCAAGTGTTTTTCACCTTTTCATCCTGGAGTCAGGTGTGGCTCCTGATATCTCAGAGCCTACATAAAATGCAACACCCCAGGAGTAAACACTTTTGCAGACAAAACATACTTTACACAATTTCACCAGCCAGCCACCCATCTTCTTTAAGAACTCAACAAGAAGTCTGCTATGTCTATTTATTTTATTCTGCTTTTACCTCCTCTTCCTCCACCATGCTCAAATAATTTTCTCCTGTCCTCTGGACTTGTAATTTTGAGTCCCTCTTCTGTATATGGGTACACATGAATACCTATTGCCTTCCACCACTGTCAGCTCCTGGGTTCACAAAAGGTAACCTAATGCCTCAAACATTAATTGACTTTTAAATAACAATTTTTCTTGGGGGTAAGGTGATGCCAAGAATATGGTTTACCATTTGTGCTCTTTTTACTTTTGGGTTTTAATGCACTTCTCCCCTGTACCTCCAAACAACATGCACCTGAGACAGATTTTGCAGTGGCATAAAGGACCTAGTGTTGGATCCCAGGTAGTTATCTAAGGAGAAAAAACCCCTATGTTCTTTCCCTGATTTTACAAAGTGACCATTAAACATTTTTTTCCTTCACAAAACAGGAAGTAAAACTAACCTACGTAAGCAATGAAGAGAAAGCATAAATGTAGGAAGTGGAAAAATAAGGTAAAACAATGAGCAGAAAACACAAACAGAAGAAATCAGGATAACCACAACCAAAGTAGGCAAACTGAGTATCATATCACTTTGTCAAGATGATCTATCTTTTCCTCCTTTCACCCTCATTTTTGTTTTTCTTTGTAGTCTATAGGACTGTCAGAGGTAGGTCTACACAGTCTTGCCCATTTTTATGGCATTTGCTATTGGCAGAACGTGTTGGAGATGGTAGTTAGAGTAAGCAACAGTAAATGTTATTTTAAATAGTAAAAAAAAAAAAAAAAAGAAGGTGAAAAAGGACATCCTACTGCATGTTGTATGCCAAACTAACAGGGGGAGGGCAGGAAGGAAGGACGTATGGCTTGTTGATCAGTTTAGCATCCATATCCTGTCTCCCTTTCCTTCTTTTACTGTGGAAGCAGACTTCCTTTGGATCTGCTCCTACAAACCATCAAGCTATTCCCAAAGAGCACAGAAGCATCAACATCAGCTGCACAGCTAAAAAAAACCCAAATCAACAGGCAAAGAAAATGAGTATTACCTTAGAGGATGGATAATTTCAAATGCAAAGCCTAAGGACATAAACACAGCAGCAAATTTAATACTGAAATTCTCTCTACTTCTAGTACTAAATGGAAGGGGAGTAACAAGCCAAATAATATGAAGTGTATTTTCTTTAAACATTCAAATTTGGATTTAGCTCTACAATGGCATTCATATTAACAAAGATGCTCAAAAGTAGTAATGTAAAACTGTTATCTTACAGGCTGGGTAACCACTACCTTTTCAGGCAAAACAAGCAATAAAACTGTAAAGAGAATGCACAGAGAAATGTTACAGCTGTGCGAGTATGTTCCAGTATAAAACATTCTGGATCTTTGCTGGGAATGAGCACAGTATGCAAGTAGATATACATTTGTAAAAATCTTCCAAATGCAAGGTCAAATCAGCACTTCCTGCCATTTTTTTAAATTAATATTATTATTATTTTTAAAAACCTATCTCTAATGTTACTTACCTTACTACAATTACATTACTGACCAGTTAAAGAAAATATGGACTACTTTGCTGGAAACCTTGCTTGACAGGCTTTCCAGCATAGTAATGGTGAGTACCTCATGATTAAGTCTGCCTATACAGCTCCATTACAGGAGTACATTTGACTTATTCTATTGACATACTTATGATAAACCAATCTGGAAGAAAAAAGGGACTGATAATATTGGATTAAACAAAACTTGGTTTAAATCTTTTAACGTAATTTTCTCTACAGCAGCATGCCTCTCTGTCCCATTTACACACACACACTCACTCACTCGTGGCGAGTTGAGATGTGTATCACTTCCATCTGGGAAGGACAGGAACCTCTTAAGCAGATAGCTGCTTCTGATCTAGCCAACAGAAGTGTCTCCAGACATACAAAGTCAGATTGTTGCAAACAAGAAGAGTACCAAGCTGAGATAAATGCTAAAATTCTCAGAAAAGCACAGGGGGAAAATGTGAAGAGCTTAACTACATCATATGAAATGCATACCAAATGTTTTGCTTGGTTTCTAGCAATGAACGACCGAATACTAAGAACCTGCTCAGCACCTTCAGCTACCAACAGCGTCACCAAAGAAGAATGCCATTACTCCTGCAATGTTATGTCTTGCTGGCAGGCAGATACATGACTCACAATCATTCAAGAGAAATTATAATGTAAGTGCTAAAAACTGAAAGAAAGCGTACTTCCTAAGTCATGCTCCTCACTACTCATCATTCAATTAAAAGTGGGCACAGAGCACGCAGATGGGACAGTCGGTGAGAAAAACAAACACATACAGCATATCCAAGAGCTCTGTCCGCCTACAGGAATGTCTCTTCCCACGTCGCTACGGTGATACACGTACAAGTGGTCAATATGGAAGTTATTCACATGTTTGTGAGTGGTGAGGTACAATGGAAACACATCCTCTAGCAGATGTGTGAGACAATAATACTCTGTGCTACAATCCCAGCCAAGAAACCAAAGGAAATGAACTGGAAAACATCAACATAGACCATCCGGCAATTCATTTACCATAAAGAAGCCATCAACAAATGCAAATGTCACTTATCTCTCTCTTTCTGTTTAATTAATGAAGAAGCCTTAATTACTTTCTAGTCAGTGCTGCTCTAGCTACTTTAGCTGCTCACTGCAAAGGCAAAATTACCATGAGGAGAAAGTAGGAACTGAGGATCCTGTTTCTTTTAGAATTCTTTTTTTCTTAAGACTTCAGAACTTGTTCTGTTTCAGATTTTTCTCACCAGTTTAAAAAAATGCCAAATAATCATCACAAGCATGTCAAGTGTTATCAAATGTCAAGCACTACGTAGGCAGTGTAACCACCTCCTTTTTCAAACTACAGCAAGGGGGGGTGTTTCCACCTGCCATTCTACTGACAATGAGAAATTGAACAAAAAATTCCCTCTAGCTCTACATGAGAAGACAACACAGCAAAATTAAATGTACCCAGTCTCTCATTCCAAGACAAACTAAGACCACTGCAGGGCATCATTTTCAGCTCTAGCAGGAGCAGCAGTTCTGTGCATCACTTGATAACTATCCTCAGCAAGTAAAGAAGCACTCTGACAGCCAAAGGCAGTCCTGACCTTGGTAAAAATATAGTGACTACACCAATATGGAAAATCTGGTTTCCGTTTTGCAACATTTCCGAAATTGCAAAACTGGTTTGCTTTGCATCAGAATTTTTTTTTTTTTTGCCAAAGTGCTGAGAAAGAGACACCACAGAGCAAAAAGAAGTAGCTTGGCACCAGGATATTCATCTATGATTTGGAGAGATGAAGTCTCCTGCTCTGTCAGACCCAGAGGAGGAAACTGAACCGGGGTCTGTCTCAGCTAAGGTGAGATGCTTGATTAATAGCTAGTAGCTGTGAGTCTTTCCTGCTATCCCCAGCTCCACCTGATCCACTTACCATATCACCAATTATTCACTATAGCAAATACAGTAAGACTCTAAAGCTCATGGTAAAGCTAGTCCCATAGGACATGACTGACGTGGGCTGAAATCTGTTTTCAACAGGGAAGAGTGAGGCAGGACAGCAATTAATTGCTAGAAAATGACCGTGTCTGAGGTGGGTGCAAACCAAGTTGCACTCCTGCAACTTAGCAGAGGATTAAACTTCCTTTAGTTGTCAACATTTAAAACCTGGTATATGAAATTGAAACTCACGAGCAGGGATTTTAATAAATGATTCAACTAATGATGGGGAAAAGAGGATGATGCTATGCAGCTGGTGAATAGCAAGCCATAGCTATGTTTAAAGAAGGAATGAGAATGTTGGGGGAATCGAATGTAGGAAACTCCAGATCTGTGACCTACGTAGTTAACTAAGGCTTTCACAATCAAGTCAAGGAAAGAAAAATTAAAGACGTGGAGATAAATGGAAAATTATATACATACAATATGGGTAGACAGACTGTGTCAAACTAACTTGACATCTGCCTTTGATAAAAGATTTTTTTTTTTTTTTTTTTTTTTAAGACAAAGAACATAGGATAAATCCAGCCTCTGGAAACTTAGTTTTTAAAAAAGAGACCTTTATAATATCCCAAGGGAAATTATTAGCAAAACTGAAAAGGACGGGAATTAAAACAAGGCAGAAGTGGCTAGCAGGTAAGATAACAATAGATTGGTCTGAATGAACTTTGAGGCCAGGGAGAGGCTAATGGAAGATTTTGTCCAAAGTGGGTTTGGGGACCAATTTTACTTGATATTTTCATCATTTGTCTCAGCAAAGAAAGTGCAATAGGAAGTACTCTGATTAAATACTCTATTCATTCAAAGTTAATACACATCATGTATTAAGAACATGACAGGATGACCTTGAAGATGGAGCCACAGTTCCAGAATGCAAAGTTTTAGGGTGCCGTAAGAAGAGCAATTCCTTCTATAAGCTGTGGCTCATGAGCTGGAATTATGAAAGGAAGAAAAGTGTGGAAGCGTGGAGAAAGGGTTAACAACATGTAGTTGTGAGCTAGAGTTACTTAGTGTAGCTGGAGCTACGGTCAAGGCCAGCAGAGACTGATCAGTTATAACATTGACCAGGAATATGTCTATGCTGGCAATCAGAAGACTGTTTTTTAACCATCACATGAATGAATTTCTGGAACAGGCTTACTAGGGAGCAAAGGATGCAAACGGTCTATCCTATTTTAAAATGGAATATGACAAATGTATCAATAGGGTTGTTGAAAGCCTCAACTAGCAGAGGACTGGACTTACTGAGTCTGGAAATTCCTTCCCATCCTAGGTTCCTCTGTCACCAACGCAGCACAAATTTTACATGGATGCCCAAATACAGTTGCACAGGCAAACAGATGGCCAGAAGCCGTCTATCTGTTCAGTACAGCACAAGCAGTACTTTAAGTTTCACTACTGCTGGCGTGCAAAGATCCTAGCAAAGTGTCTTAGTGTTTATGACTAAGAGAATGCTTATATCACAACCGCACATAGGCGAAGAAGTCCCCAATGGTTGTCCTACACCCCAGCACTCGCTGATTCCAGCTCAGATGTAAATTATTAAGTCCAGTGGTCACTCTGCTGCAAACTGATCTTTTTCTTTTGTTTGTAGCTCTCTGGCACTTGAGAGGGAAATGGGGCTCTCATTTCCTGTCCTCTCTGCTGCAGTTTTTAATCTGCAGTAGTTAGACGTCTCGGATATGGCAACACACACACACACAGACAGCTTCAAGCAATTATGATGGCCTTGGTCTCATCTGTAAAAGAAAGATACCCAGATCTCTGATCAGAGCAATTGACAGTGTTTTTACACACTGGTGTTGTACAGTGATTTCAGACAAATGTTGCAAAACAGCAATAAACTGGACATTGACCTATTTCTGAGAATACTTATATGAATTTTAGCTTGAAAAAATTAGGATCCATAATTATAGGAGGTCTGGTCTATCCATTAGGAAATAATGTATTCAATCATTTCACTAATTCCCAAGTGCTCTAGGAACTGCCAATAAAACACAGCACAACCAATCTTCAGCACGTAGGATATTCTCCCTCTCCCCATTACAGAGAGTTTCCATAACACAGCTGCATGGTTTAGATGGAAATGAGCTATTATATTTGGGTAATAAGGTTAAGCCAGGTGTATGGAAAGCTGCATTTTTCATTGTTGTGGGAATTCTCCAGACTGATCAGTTAATTATGGTAAGCTTCCAGTTCCTATATTCTTCTATCCAATGTTACTATCAAGAGAAAAGTAAGCTTCCAAGAGAAGATAACAAATATTTCCAAAATCTCTGGTGCAAATAATACCAAAGCCTGAGCCAACTCTTAGAAAGGTACAAAGCCTTGGTGGTCTTAGTTCCTTCAGACTTACTGAAAAACAGGGAGGGGCAGGTGAAGCATTCCAGCATTGCCTGGAGAAGAGAAATATCAGTGTGGTGAACTCTAAAAATGCTCCCTTGGAGACTAGTACTCATAACTTCAGTTAAACGGTTCAGCCTGGCAGGTAGCACGCATCTGCTTATTTCTTTTGGTCCAAGTAAATATATTTCAGGTTTTCAACAGTATATTTACTCTTTTGTAATGAAGTTAAAAAATAGGTATGTAAGCATTTCCTTCTGTATCCTTTGCCTTTCTGAAAGACTTCAAGAAATATCTTTTAAAAAGTAACAGTTGATCCAAAGGAATTTATACAATGGCTTTCAAGAGACATTCTCACAAGCTTTGTTAAAGAAGGCATCCAAGTTTCACCAGAGATATGAAGGGTTCTGGGTTCACTAGTTCAGTTATGCATAACTTATGTGAGGATCAGACCTTTCAGTGCTTTGGCTCATGTTATCCCCTGGGATCAGCACAGAAGAGGCATCCAGCGGCTGGCATCCAGGACAGGGCCCCTGCAATCTCTGCAGCCTTTTAAATTTTTGTCTAGGTTGCAAAGGGCACATTAACTATGGTCAGGAAGGAAAAAGGCAAGAGACTTCTGGGAGGAGAAGATAAACTCCTGCAAAAGATTCATTAACTGTCCCACATCGCAAAAGATTCATTAACTGTCCCACAACAGCCATTTGCACTGGAGAAATTGGAGGGAAAAAAAAAAAGAGAGAGAGAGAAGGGTCTAGAAGATGAGGTGTGTGAATAAATCTAGGTAGGAAGGTTTAATAGACCTGTGACACAAGTGGTCACTGGAGTCGCTCTAGAGCTTCCATAAGGAAGGCCCACGTCTGGAAGCATCAGGAGGAGTTTGGAGGCATGCAGGTCTTTAAAGAAGGACTTCATACAAAAACATTCTTTTCCTCTAAACCCTCTTTGGCCAGAGAAGGATGATTATAAATTTGGTGATAAGTCAGCCAAAAAGAATTCAGAGCCCGTAACACAAGAATGGTCCAGCTCAAGTGACATGTGGAAAGCTGATTTCCACCTAGGAAAAGTGCACTGAAAGGTCCTACTTTGCCTCACGCTCTTGATCTATTTCGTCTGCATGTCACAGCAGCAAATAAACAAACAAATAAATAATTTTTTTTGCACTCTTATGTCTTACCAGTACCAGCCTCAACGTGAAAAATGACTGCTACAGATTGAACTTATAGATGAGGTGTTTTTACAGCCACATTTGATTTCTAGACCAAAAGCTGTCTCCAGGTAGCTTCTGCACTAAGGAAACAGATCTCAGAGAAAGCAGGTAGACAAGCAACCCAGTTGCAGCCACAGATGAGAAATATCCATTGAAACATATCGTAACCTCCACTACTTCAAGCTGACAACCAAAGCAATTTGATTCAACTTTCATTTTCCTTGGGGTTCTTTATGAATCTGGGCAAACAACTGAGGTACCATGGACCCTAAGTGCAGATTCTTATTAATCTTCAATTAAGTTTTCCAGAATCATGGGAGCATTCATGTTAGATCAAAGTTGGTAATTTTAACTGGAATTTATGTAAGTTTTTAACTATTGCACAGTGGCAGTTCAGTTATTTCCCCACAGTTGGTACTCACAGGCAAGTATTACTACTTAAGCATTCACACTCCAATGCTGGAGTAAATTCAAAACAATTTGCAGGCAGGAACTGTGGTTAAACTGTACAGTGGCTTACAGCTTTTATGCTGCTTTAACAGTTCAAAAGGTAGTTAAATGCTAAATTTATTACCAATTAAATAACCTCTTCCTCTTTTTGTCTAGGGAATTTTAAAGTTCTTCTGAAAGCCTTTGACCTAAGTTCAGATACCAAGTAGCTCAAATTGCTCGTTGTTAAATTAACGTGTCTCAAGTCTATTAATGCAAGTAACTTCACTTTCTAGAAAGCTTAAACTAAAGATGTTAGAGAAACACAAATAAAATGTACTAGATTTTAATAATTCAGTAATTTTTTAATCTCTGCAAGATATTTTGGCTTTTATCACTTGTTGTATTTTGTAACCCATTTTGGGACTATCTGGAAAGTACGTTCTCGCTTAGCTTCAAGGCTGTAACAACTGACTCTTTGGCATAGCTAGAAACTTCATTCAGGAATTCATTTAAGATGTTAAAACTGGAAAGAAAATTAGCATACAGCTGTCATAACAGCAGTCGTCCTAGATAGGGTTCTTAAACACAGAATTAATAGATGCCTGTCACTGACAAGACTGAGTGTTACCAAACAAGACATGCAATTACAGGCCAGACAAGGTTCCCTTCGTGGCCCCTCTCATCCGTATGTTTTGGCTTCAGGGAGCAAACTACGAAACATCAGAAGGTGGTCTGCATGCACCCTGAAGGACAACGTAACCAGGCTGCTTCTTTTTGCAGATCTGATGCTGCCTAGACAAAGAGAAACTCATGGCCAGGGTCTGAAATGCTCAAGCAGGACGTCTCCTTTGTTCTCATCCTTCAGTGAGGAAAGCGAAGCTGCTTCTTTAAACACTCCACATTTTCACATTAAGAAAAAGCCAGTATGTTAATGCAAATATTCTTGTATCGTACAGCTTGCTTGAGACACGTTGGGCCACATGCTGAACAGTGGCTTAGCTCCAGTCAGCCACCTACTTCTGCAAGTGCGACTTTCTGTAGGCTGCTTTATGCTCTCTTTTCTTTTCTTTTTTTTTTTCTAAATATCTGCAGAAACATCCATTTTGAAGCTGGAGCAGAGTCCTTCAGATTCCTCGGGAGTTCCTTTGTCAGTTAACTGTTAATTGTGAAGCAAAGTAATTTGACTCATTTGCTAATTCAGTAATCAATAGGAGATACAAATTAGCAACTTAACAGGAAATAGCTCCCTGCATTTCTGTAGCAATGCCTGATTAGCCCCTGCATGTCAATGCTATGTTTTTATAAGGTTATTTAACTTTTTAAACTCTCTGTCCAAGTACCAGCCAGTCAGACAACTGTTGAGGCTTTTCAATTTTAAGCTTACCACTTCACACTGGCTTCTCGAATTGTTACCTAAATACATTCAAGTGCAAAACAAATGCCTTCTTGGATACAGTCTCACTGGAGGCCAGTGTTAACCGTAGCTAGCGCATCACCCTTCTATTCCAGTTTAACAACTGGACATGTCTGGCTGCGGTAGGGAGGAAGAAGACACAGCAGAGCCCATGTTGGGTGGCCACTGTCCTCTATGAGCGTCAGCAAAGGCTGCAGCCCACTGCTGCCCTTGGGTCTTCTGGGCTGGCGCTGCTGGACATGCAGGGGTGCTGTGAGTGGCTCCTCCCCTGGTTTCAGCTGCTACTGCAGGATTGCTTACATAGGATGGCTTTGGCCATTCTCAGAAGTCATTTGCATGGAGGAGAGTTGGAAAGCAAATGGAGCTGGCCCTGCCCAGGTACCAAGTGCACCACCTTAGTGGTACATTTTCTCCTCCATCTCAGATTTATAGACACAAGAGTAATGAAAACAGAAAGGAAAAAGGGGGGGGGAAATGAGTTACTTAAGAGTTTAGCAAGAATTTACTTATAGACAGTTTTTATAATTACTCAACCCACCTTACCTCCGTGAAACACAGAACATCTGCTGTTTGATATGTTTTAAATTTTGCCTAAGGCACTGGATTGTATGTGGATGTCTCTAACTTTATCATCATTAATAAATCTCATTGCTGTCCATATTGTCACTCTACAGAATTCAGTAGGACGGGCAGTGTCATGATTAATGCCTATGTATTGTCACTGAGCCAGAAGGTGCAGCTCCACAGGGTTTAATGGAGTTTACACCAGAAAAAAGCAATTTGGCCCACTGACTTCACAAGGGATTAAATCATAGCAGCATTTAGCAAAGCAGAACAGAACGCTCTTTCGGTAGAAAAGCACAATGAAGAGCATTTAAGGCTGTCTCATTTTATAGCATAAACAATCTTTTAATTTGCAACATACGCATCTAGCAGGAAGCCAACAGGACAGTTTGTCAAGTGCCAGCAAGAGCTCATTAAACCACCACTCTTGGGAAACATTCTGTATTGCAAAACGTGCAGTAGGCAATGAGTGCTCCTATGGATCCAGCTTCCGAAGAGGCAAACGCCCAGGTATCGTCACAGGCCAGACCTAGTCTTTTCCCAGTGATTCACAAGAGCGCAGGACAAAGGCACTCGTGTTAGCAGCACACAGATGGCTGAGGCAGGAGCCAACCTACCACGGTTGTCCGAAACTACTGTAAACACACACCTCACCTCTGAGTTTGCTCTGGTGAACAGCCACTGCATGTCTTATCACATCTACGTGGCTTCCTGCTGAAGTAAATTGGGCAATGAGTAAAAAAAAAGAAAACCCAGCAGTCATCGATCTTCAGGCAGATAAGCAGTCATGCTGCATAGACTACTACATGTCTATGTTAAAATAAGGCACTGCTTTTCTAGTGTGGTGCCTCACACCATGCAAAACCACCGGATATTTGGTATTAGATCCACCAGGCAAGAGGGAGACCGGTGCAGACCCATACAACTAACACAGATTAGCGCCCACATCTAACAGGACTATGGGTGTCTTCAGGACTTGGGAAGCTAAGAAGCAATATTCACCTCTTCTGACCTCAAAAGAGTTTCCTGTGAAAGAATAAAAATAAATTGCTTTGATTCCTCACACATGCAGCGCAACGAAGGCAGGGCCATACAGCACGATGAAGAGAATTTAAATGTGAAACAGCAGCTAGGCAAAAAACCAGGACCTGATTTGGGAAGAATTAAAAGTAGAAGTTATTTTACAAATGTTTTTCAGTTAAGTTTTGGTTTTACTTTTGTTTACGAAATGCTTTGAACGTTACAGTAAAAGACGCTTACGAAATGCTTTAAAAACTATGGGCAAACAGCAACAAGCAGAGCAGTGTGAGCCAGTGCTCCAGGCACAGCCCCCAGCTGCCGGAGGCTACGGACCCCCTTAGCTTCATGTCCTCCTGACTTTCTCTCTTTTCTTGAGAGGGACACGCAGGTCTTTCTGATACTCAGGCTGGAAGAGGATGCAGGGAGTGCTACCTGGAGCAGTGTGCACAGCGACATGCATGCAGCCAGCGGGCTGCAGAGCCAACCTCTGTCTCCCTTTTGCCTCCCTCGACTCAGTGGTATCTGACAACACTGAATGGAACAAAGTTTTCTGGAGAAGCTGTGAGCTGCAATTACACGTTACAGAGGCATGTAAATTATCTAGCAAAGTGTATTTGAAACAGAAAGTACCTTGGAATTGAATCCAAACCAATTATTATTACAACCACATTTTTAAAAAGAATTTAGTCATATCAAAATTAAACTTGTGGCCAACCGATAGTAAGCATACACAGAAGCAAAGCCTAAGATTAAAATCAGAAGCGGCTCACGTCTTGGGAAACTGAAGAGCCACTTCCCACGTGAGGGTTCAAACCACTGATCCTCCTCCTGAAACAGTTACATTTTGCAAAAATATCTCAGTGTTTAGTAGATCAGGACCTGAAATGTCATTGCTCCTCTCCAACACACAACCCAGCAAACAGCACGAAGCCTGACTCTCTCTCGGACTCCAGCCATGCTTTATACAACATGAAATAGCTTCATCAGCAGTGACTCAAGCCGGCACATCCCAGATCATGCCGTTACGCAGGGATCAGCACGAGAGGTGGGGAAGCAGAGGGCAAAACCCATGCTCCAAAATGGCTAGGGAGGTGTTCTGCAGGAAGGTCGACCGAAAGAGCTCGCCGCCTCTGACAGCAACTCTCCTCGCAACCAGCTCTGCCCCGGCACCTGCCTGCTCCCCGCTCCTCCTCCTCCTGCTTACCTGGCTCTGGCCCCTGGCAGACCTCCGCACCCACCGGTTCAACTCACTGAGTTTGCAGGGGGTTAGGGGGAAAGGAAGTTTTCTCCTTAATTAGCTTCATCAAGTGCTCCAGCAAGTGCCACTGCCTGCACCAGGGCGGGGCAAGTGCTATGGGGCTGGAAGGGAGGGCTAAGGCAGTGCAGGGGAGGAGGAGGAGGAGCAGCAAGCATCCCCCTTGTCAGCAGCACCCAAGCCTTCTCCACCACTCCTGGACCACACCTCTAGAAAGATGAGTCAGACAAGAACCCAGACCCTGCACAGAAGGTAAGTGCCCTACCCCAAAGATGAGGAGTACAACAGGGAGCAAAGGAACAGTATGTCCATCTTTATTGGTTTTTCTTTTTTTAATAGTTTGTTTCCCATTTAGCTCTCTAATGCTCCTAGATGAAAGTTTGTCTTCATATAAACTTGTTAAAGCATATCCAAACTGCTATCCCCCTACTTTTTTCTTCTTTTTTTTTTTTTTTTCCTTCTTTTAATCAGAGAGCTCTATTTACAAATTAGAGTTGATTTCAACAGTGTCAACTAACCAGAAATGACAGCTTTTTTGGCAGAAACTCACTTGCCGGGGAAAAAAAAAAAATTAAAATTGCTCAACTGTGACAGCAACTCACATACTGCAATGGGTTTTCACACCTACTAATGCTTCTACCTCCTCCCTCAGCACTCTATAGATATCTCATTAACCCACATGGGGTTGTCCTAAATATACAGTTTTCAATTTTCATACCTTCTCTGTTTATTCCTCAACTATCCATGCCATCTTAAAATGAGGCCTTTTTTTCCTCCACAGTTGTAAGAATTCCAGTCCAATTCCCTCATTTTTTTAATTCTACACAAATATTTGTTTAATTTCCTTAGCACTGGAGCTTCGAGCAAATTTAGTTGCTCTGTTATTTGATTTTCCACATTTATGAGTGCATTTTTTAAAAGTATTTCATCTCATTTCTTTTCCAGGATAAGCTTATTACTAGCTAAGCGGCTAAGCAGCAAGCACATAGCATTGCCACGTGGGAGATCAAATGATACGTCCACAGCAGGTCCAAAATAGAGCTATGAGGGTATAGCAACCTCTTGGAGAAAATGAATCACTCTCAGAAAACTCCCTGGGAATGATTTTTAGGAGTGGCAGAGTTAGTGGGTTTGGAGAAAGTCAATCACTTCCCTTCTGAACAGCAAAGGCTGCCAAAGTTTGCCACGAGGTATAATCTGGTATCCTCAATGTAGCAGAATACATAGGAAAAGGCATTCATCAGAGTTATGCTAAGCAGTTACAAAACTGTAAACAAATGTGGACAAACTATTGCCACCCAAGTTATACAAAGCCAGTGATTTAAAGTAAATTCTGTTTTGCTTTTGCCTGGTGGTTGTCACCAAGCACCAGGCAGGGTATTACCGGGTGACTCAGTGCTGAAAATTTCCATTTTTCAAGCACTTTGTTAATTTTAGTTCATTAATCCTCATAGTACTCTAGAAAGATAAACAGAGTTAGTTAATTTTTAAAAACAGGGAGGCGACAGCATAAACATTAAGGTTTTTAACTGCAGGCATGTACCTTGGGCCAAATTGTGCTTGATTTTTGAAAGAGGTCCCCCTCCGCTGGCACTTTCAAAGGCGCTGCCTTGGAAGAACAGGCCTAACATGGACGAGCAAACTTCAGAAATTATTTCTGAAAACTCTGGTCTTAAGAGTGACTCACTCAACTCTACCAAAGGAGACAGACCAGTATTAAACACTGGATGTGAATTTAAGAGTCTCTGGCCTCCAAATCCCTGCTCGGATCATTAAATACCCCCTCTTCTTATCTAAAATCTTATTCAATTCCTGAGTAACAGGACATAGAACAGTTAAACCCTTTATGATTATCTATTAATTTAAAGTTACGCCATTTTCTTCTGTTTCCATTTGAATCCGATCAGGTGATTGGACACTAAGCACTGAATTCAATAAACACACAAGTCCTTCTCACAAAGCTTAATTTAGAACTATTTGTTCCCTTTCAGAATAGATGAACTCTTCCTTAGCTGCTTTTAAGCAGAAAAGCAAATATACTATGTCCCTTTATCCACTAGTGATTAGACTGTAATATATACTCCAGTAATTTCCTAGTATAATGGAATATTTGCAAATTTATCCCAGAGGAATGAGGAATCTAGTGAATGGACACATACATTTATTATATTGAATACTCCAGGTAATGCTGGCCTATGATATCAAGCCAACAAGCTGAATGACAGCCCTGGTATAATTATGTAATTAATTAGCTCTATCATAATTTTTGTTTTATGACAGTAACTTTTATGTGCCAGTAGTCAATTTAATGGCATTTTAAATTGAACTAAGGCCCCTGAGAGAGATGCTACTTACTGTATCACAAATCTTGTATTCAGATTTCTTTTAATTTCAAAAGATGACCTAATAAAATTGCTTTATAATTAAATCCATTCTAACAACTTCTCCTATGTGATTCTTTTTTTCCCTCATTTTTAATTACAAAAAAAATTCCAATCAGAAAACACTCGCCACCATAATTTTATACAAAAATCAGCGATCCCTTTTTGTACCTTTACTGCTCTCCTCGCACAGCGGTGCGCTCTGGCTAGCTTTCATGCAGAATTTTACTAGCATCCCCCAGAGGTGCAGCAAGGAAACTGCACCTTTTACACTCGGGAAACTAGAGTTAAATTTGCTTCTATCTTGTTTGAAAAATAGTCAAGGTGTGGGAAGGAAGGGGAGAAAATCCCCACATACCTTCTATTTCAGACAGGGGTTTACAAGAATTCTGGTTTCACAAGATGTATTTCTCACGCGAGGTAAGATCAGCTAAAGGAAGGGAAAGGTGACCACGGCTCTCCTCCACCCAGCATGGCAGTGCCCCTCTACATGCCACCTCCTATTTCCAGCTGAAAAGGCAACCCAGCGGTGAGCACTGGCACTCACCTTGGGGCTGGGGGGGCCGTGGTATCATCCAGGAGCAGTCCTTACCACGGAGGCTTTTGGCACCTTCCCTACCTGCTGCTCCTCATATGGAAACCCATCAGGATCTCACCCTGACACAGCACTGTTAGGGTATGTCCTCCATTCAATGTTTAACACAGTGGTATTACGTTGAGTAAGAAATATGAGCAAGTCGTAGCAAAACAATCCCTATGAAAGCTGCTTTCGTAGGCTTTCTTTTACACAGCGAGCGGCTGTATCCAACGGGAACACGATAACGTCACTGGGTGGGAGCAGAGCTAAATTATTTCTTTCTGAGGTGACGATGATTATTACATTTAAGGTACTCTTAATGTATGTGGTACTTTGCCATATGTAAAGCACGCTAAACACAGAATACTTCTGCCTCTGAAAGCCATCACATCATTTCAACCACTGATGCCTGGGAAAGGGATGTATCCAAGGTACCCGAGACAACACAGAACAATTAAGAAAGAGCTTCATAATACTGGATGGTGCAGCCAAACAGATTAAAAGAATATAATTTCCCTGCAGAAATGATCATATTCTGTTCCATTTCTATTTTCTAGAAAATAGTAAAATAACAGACAGATATGGAGCATAAATGGAACTTAAACAATTTATACTTGGGTTTCTCACTGAGGCAAGAACAGAATTTTAAACATAATTGAGTTTTAAAAAACTATATTGGAAGTGAGGTGAAAGTAATGAAATTAATGTCAGTCTCTTACCATTTGCTGTGTTCTTTTTGAAGTTATCTAGAAACTCTTCCAGGAGCTGTGACTGGTTTGGAGGGGGCAACAAACTCTTTGGGTCCCTGGAAATGTCACCATCTGACCAGGACACACATAATGGTTGCTGGGTCCCGGAATGGTTCATTCTCAGAGTGAGCATTACACTTCTCTCTGAAAACAGTAACTCCATCTGTCTGAGGTCAAGATCAGACACAGCCTCTCCATTTATGCTCAGGATTTCATTGCCTACTCGGAGACCTGGGAGCACGTGGAAGGAAAGAAGAAGAAATTTTTTTTTTTTAAAAAAGAGGGAACATCAAACATAAAGGGTCACAAACCAAACCTTATGCTGCTTCACCTTTTATTTTTGTGGTTTCAATTCAAATAGCCTAATCCTACCACAAGTCTATTAGAATAGATGGGAGCTTTATTTGTGCTATAGTTATACAGATCGACCTCATGCCTTCTTTGATAGGTGTTACACTTAGTACAGCAATCGAACTGTTTCTTTCTAAAGATGCTACAGAATTTGGGGGCGGGGGGCAGCACAACTTTCAAAATTAGAATCGAGGCACCTCTCACGACTCAGATACCACCAGTGTACAGCACCATAACACACATTTCATTATCCGGGAAGAACAAGGCACTAGTCACGCAGATCAAATCATTCATGCAAAACTGGAACAACAGCAGATAGAGTCTTTATCAGCTTCTGTATAAATCTAAACAGTGGCAACCGCTGCCTTTCAACGTCAGCAACAACTGAGTGGTCATTACCCTCAGGTAGCAAATGAAACTGTCTCTGTTTTTCTGGGTTTGTCTCTCTGTTTTTCAGAGAGCAGAATTGACATGATCCTGCTGTGCCAATGAAGAGAAGCACGGTTTCTGAGCAGCACAGTGGAGAAGATGCTCACAGAAACGTATGCAGAAAACTGTTTTGGGGAGGGAGGCTACTTTTCTCTGCCAGCAAAAGTGGAAGAGATAGGTCTCGGAGATTGACCAAGCCCATGAGGTTCCCCAGTGTGAGATGAACTCTTTCTCCAGCCTGTTCCTCTCTGCAAAAGCACTTGGTCGGATGGCTGAACACAGACTTTGTCTCCCAGGGCGAACAAGAACTCTGCCTGCTATATTGAAAGGATAATTCAGTTACTCTATGCACATTATCTTTCCTCGTATCACAAACTTCCCATGGTCCTCAGGAAAGAAAACTATGAATAGTAAAAGCCAAGAACCATTTCAGACAACGGTACTAAAGCTCCTTCATATTTTGGGACTTTAAAAGATAATGAAGTACAGTATTAAACATAAATACAATACAATACCTTCCTTGTATGCCAGTCCGTCAGGGAGAACATCACTTACAAATATACGGGTGAGATGCTGATTTTCATCAACTTGTGCTGTGACAGCAAAACCTGAAGTAAAAGAGGTTTAACTCAAATAAGCTGTCTTGGAAACATTTTCCTTTTATTTTGTGTATTTAGTAGACTCTACGCTTCTTGTGAGAACACACCCACGGAGCATAGAGAAATTATCACTTTGTTTCTCAGTCATCGCAAGGCCTGTTAAAGTTAATAGAACTTTCCAACTTGCAGGAAATGTCATGCTGTGCTGTAAAAAAAGCACATTACATTTCAAAAAAATATTTTCTACCTCAGCCCCATGTGACATTTCAATAGCACAGCTCATTGTTATGGTAAGAGTTCTGCAGTGTGTCCATCAGACATAGAGGTGTCTTAAACAGATCCAAAAGCTGGAAGCCCAAACTACAAAGCAACAAATCCATGTAGACCAGTGAGTGAGAGCCCAGAAAGGAATAATTTATACCAACAGACTTGCAGCTGAACAACAGCACAGAGCAAGGTATATAATTATTCCTAGGCATAATCACCTCCCACGGATAAAAAGCCTGTCAGAATTTGTACCAAAGGATGCTCTGTTGATACTGTGCCAACAGAGGATCCAACTACTGGGAAAAAAAAAAAAAAAGAAAAAGAAAAAAAAGGCAGGCAGACCTTGACCATGGTCCGACTGAGACCAATTGTATTGATCCTGGCAAAGGACATTTGTCTTCTGTGAATTCCACGCCTGAATTATTTGGCCAGCGCAGCGGAATTAGAAAGTGGACGCTTCCCAAACGGCAACATAAGAAATGCGCTTGCCAGTGTAAAACCACCAGTCTGGGTCTTTGTTATTATGCCTTGAGTCCTTTGCAGACTCAGATTTTGAGCTATCAAGGATGGCTCTACCTGCTCTCAGGTACAGAAAAGTCTTGAAGAGAGAAAGTACGCAATGAGAATAAAAAGAGGAATTCCTGAGAGCTGTTTTGTTTAAACTTACCAAAATCACTTATGTTTTCAGTCTTTGTAAGATGAATGTGATAAACATTTAATGGACAAATTTCTATTTCATCATACACCTGTTGGAAAAAAAAATCAATAATAGAAGTCATAAAATTATGAAATTGCAAGCACTAAAACCCAAAGGCACAGCATGGGAAATAAGCACAATATCCTTTGCATCAATAAAGAGCCAAAACTTGCCGTCTTTACACAGGGAACTGTGTTACTGTACAAGCACCACTGCTATCAGTGGGACTAAACGCAGAGTAAGCTAAAGATAGAAAACCCAGCCTGGAGCAGAGACTGACACTTTGCTTTCGAACCAGAAGCCCCACTTAAATCTTCAAACAGCTCTTGAAGAGCGCGTTTGTAGTGCCCAGCCACCCAAACGTCTGCATAGGCACGGACTGTGTGAATGAGGATGGCAGAATGCAATCCAGGAACAGCTTTACAACCTTATTTTAGATCTAAATCACACATACTGATAGGTGATAATTCAACCGTAGCTACAGACATCATAGAGCTTTATCTAAAAGGAGTCACACTTTCCTGGTCTACTATGTATTCGTACGGTTCAGGAGCACAATACTCAGTATTTTCATCAACAAGTCTTCTGAGTTGTAGGCCGTAGTGTCTTGGCTCCAGCTGTTTCATCTAAGAAATAAAGAGAATGGGGTTTGGAATTTGTTATTTATTTCCAGAAACCCAGAAGACAAAGAAGTGACACACATGCACAAAAAGCTCTTTAGAAATCATGCAAAAGAAATCCTCAACAAGTCATTTTCTAACTATTTTTGTGGTATAAACAAAACTAGCTGCATTGCTTAGAAGATAAGGTTCAAGTGCAATTTCCATTTTCCCTTGAGATCCTCCCAAATCCTTTCACAAACACTACGTCTTTGCTATTAGATTAACCGAGCACTGCTATATGTTTCCAAAGATATCACAACTATTTTCTCTTCTTTTGAGCTTACACTCACAACCATCTATTTCTGTGACTACTTTTAACGACTCAGTTCGGCTCAGCAACTTTTTCTTCTGATGTAGAAAATGTATATGCATGTACGGGCTGTTAGGAGAGGGGATGGGAAGCAAGTTCCCTAAGGGTTTGCCTTTGTTGGATTTTATTTTTATTGCTGGGTTTCATCTATGATCAGAGAGTTTCACCTATTTTTCTTCACCACGTGAGGTCAAAGCAAAAATCCTGTCTCAACAGGAAGTCAAAGGGAAATAGGAATATTCCCAAAGGATATTAGCCTGAAAGTGTGGAGCCCCTGATGAGAGTGTCTCTGAAAATCAGGATGCTGGTGAGACCACTGCACAAAACATTTCATTTTAGCATATTAATCGAGCAACATTTCTAAAACAGGAGGAGTGACTGAAACTTTAGGGTTACCTTCAATGCATCTCTGCAGCTTACAAAATCTAAATCTACTGAGTAACTAGGAATTACCTTCACATTTTATTATGTGTAACAGTTTACAAGTTACATGTGTTCTGTATCCTGAACAACTGTATTCAAATGCACGTTTTTTTCTATATGTGCTATCCAAAAGCCTCAGAAGAATAACAGAAATGAGAACAGTACAAACCCCATAAAACATGAATGAAGGGGAAAAAACCCAAACAATCCCTTTGAACTTTATCCTTATACACATAATATTCAAACATGTTCTGTTAAGAAGAAAGATTCCTTACACTCACCAGAGCGGAATGAAAATGTAAGAAGGAAAAGAACCAGGACAGATGAGCAGAAAGTATTCAGCATTAGATAATGCTTATGAAAAGCTTTACACACAGAATAGAAAGAAAAAATAAAACAGAAAAATGTTTAAGAAAAAAAAAATCAAAGAATTTAAGACTAAATTTTCATGTGATACAGACATTGAAAAATTAAAAAGTCAGTTTTACAGTTACAAATATTTTGGAAGGATGGAGTAAGAGAGGTAAGGAATTTCCTTTTCAACTTAATTTTACATTTATAAATTTTATTTTCTCTTTCAGGGGTCTTGCATGTCACGATAACTACTTCCACATGTTTCAGCTCTACCGTGCCATCTGGTGGTCAAATAATGTCTCAGCGAATCCCTTCAGCCTAGTAAAGGGAAATTTTAAAAAGTAAAGCCAGGCAATAAACTGTTTTTCCAGGATTCAGTTTCCACCAGCAAAAGCTAGGAGAAGATAATTTCTTCTCAGTGATACCATGGAGATGCATTATGACTTGACTAAAGCTATGTTCTTACTTTGATTTTAAAAGTATAGTTAGCCCTAGATTTTTAAAAACTTGTATCTTTCATAATTTTATTTTTTTACAACAATTAATAAAAAAATAATAAAAATAATTTTTTTTTACAGTTTTCTTTAAAACATTTTCTCAATGAAAAGAGCCATTAAACTGGGTCCTTTCCTTCATCAGAAGACTCAAAATTCATTAACTTCAAGCCAGCTGAATGAGCTCACCTGAAAGTTCACGCTAACCAATGCCAAAATCTACAGCTGGATTTTGTACAGAGCAGGACTCCTTTTTTTTCCTGGTTTTCCCCTTTACTTGTGAAGTAAATACACTATATTTACCAGTTATCAGAAAACAGAACTTGGGAGTAAAAAGTCAGTTTTTCCAAAAACCTTTTTTTGCATAATTTAAGTGACTTGAATCATGAAGTTAGAGCTAAACTCAAGCACTGACACACACGGAGACAAAGGTGGTAGGTATGTTGTGATATTCTAGAGGTGCTGGTCTTTTGTCTGTAGTTAAAATTGGTATTTCTACTTTACCTTCAACCTATTACTGAGTTTTTCTCTCCCAAGTTCTATAGCAATCCCTCTCAAATTGCTAGCACTGACTTTCAGAAAGGAATGTGCTCTGAAATTCACAAGTAGAGCTGCTATTTAATTAAAAGCTTGAACCTTGAAAAGGTTCCTTTAAGAAGCAAACATATATGATAGCCTTTGTCACACCAGTCTTAAATATCTTAATCTCCTGGCATTAACCCAACCATTCCCCGTTAGTCCTTTGTGATTATTTGCACAGAAAAAACTGGGTTCGCCGCAATGACAACACGGAGTGGGCACGTGCTGAGATTTCTCAGGGGCTGACTACCTGGCAAACTGTCACCGCTCTTTAAGTGTTCGATGTGTGCTGCCTCAAGCAACACTTCTTGAAAGCCCTTCCACAACCCTGCTGCTGTGGCTACAATACATAAATAGCACAACTAAAGGAAACAGAGCAATGTGCCTTAATACAGTGACAGGGAGATGCTGGTATTATACTCTCACTATTTACGCATCCCCTGATATATTACATTCGTTCTCAAGTCCACAGCTATTAACAAGGTGCAATCGTACAGGAAAAATCGGTACCTTGCATGCCAAAGACAAAACATCTTCCACCCTGTGCTCTGGCTTGAGGGTCAGCGCCACTCCTTGGCCGTCACAGAAGTGAACATACGTTTGTGTTTCCCAAGCACTCTCCTTCTGGATGCTCTCTGGCACTGAGCAGTAGACATTCAAAAAGTCATCGACTTGCTGCTGGAAACAAGGAAGAAACATACAACACATGTGGGTGTTGCAAAAAAACCCCAAAAGTACAATTACATCAGCAGTTTGCAGTGGATATGTATTTAGACACGGTACTGTGTGTTCCCCCTTGGCAAGACAGGGACAAAGTTCTGTTACCTGCTCTCATTCACTATCAAAGACTTGATTTTCTTGAGATTGGATTGCACTTCCCTTCACAGGCTTTTATGCCTTTATCTCATATTAATTGTTGATTTAACTCAAAGTGAAAATATGTAGCTACCTGATATTACAGCGTAGTGCAAATAAATTCTTAAGAAGAACTGACTACTACAATTTTACTTAATTAACAAATGCAAAAAAACCCAACCCCAAATTACTGTAATTTTGACAGAAGATGGTAATATAGTAAACTTCCAGCAGAGAGCACTGTGGAGCAAGGCTTGCCATAACATAATAAAGGACTAGAGCAGGAATAAAATGTTCCTATTCTATTTACAGTTTAAGAACGTATTGTTTCATAGGTAGCACAGGGTATTTTGCCTGTTTACCATTTTGCTTCACATTCACCCTTGTTCCAAAGCCACTCTGCTTGATCAAACAACAACATCCACCCTGAATAAATTCCCTGTCGTTTTTCTCACCTTTCATTTTCACACTGCCTCCTGTACTGCATTTCAGGCTACATGTTTCTTCTCCCCACACAGGGAGAAGAAAAACACTGAGAACGAGCTGTTCAGAATGTGGAGTTTCACCTGTATATTTGGGTCTGCCTATTCAGCATGTTGCTTAAAAACCCACACCAAGGCATTTAAGTTTACGCAGACAGGGTCCCTCAATTCCCCTTAGAGTCAACGGAAAGGGACAATAACCTGGTAAAGTGGCAGAACTGCCATCCAAGACCTATCTTAAGATATTCTGAGCTGTTTTCAGGAGTGCCTACCTCCCTAATGCTTTTTCTTTGTAGTTCTGTTTGTTTGGGTTGGGGCGGGGAGGGGGGCTGTTGCCTAGATAAAGCCCCTTGATTATGCAATTCTTCCTCCTGGCTCTGCAGGGACACAAGCCATTGCAATTAAAAGCTGCAGTAAAATCACTGCACAGGGACTGCTTCCCTTGCTGCAGGCAGCAAAGTTATTGACAACAATCTACCAGTAGCAACAGAGACACCAATATTATTTTGCTTTTCCAAATAACAACTGTGGCTGTGAATATGATGGAGTAAGCAATCCTATTCAGGTAATTACCAAACAATGCAGAAATTCAGGTTGCAACCAACGCAGAGTATAGCACAGTAATAATTTGGTTATTGATGCCTGCGTAATGCTGGTTTTGTGGAATAATATTAATGAACTAATGGCATTCATGAACCTTATATATCTTGCTCAACTGTCCCTTTTAAGTAGTTGAAAATGAAATTTCAATTAACACAGGTCCATGGAAATCCTACTAAAATCCAGCAACTACTATATATAACAGGAATCCTGTTATGCTACTGCAATTAATGGAGCGATGAAATCTACACCAGGTGAAGTTTCACCTCAGTGGCTGTGGTTACAGTCTGCTCATAATGTGTTGTTGAAGATAATTCCCATAGAAGCGTGGTCCTCTCAGTACTAAATCAAGTGTCGGGGAATAAATGCTGACCTCCTTCCACGGTGTAAATAACAAAAAGGAGAAAGGGCAAGGCAGACAGGCTGCGAGACTTGAGCAGGAATGAGTCAGACTGAATTCTCTGGCGGCTTCCTCCAGGGAAAACCGGAGATACGTTGCCTCAGCTAGGGAGATGCTCCCAGCAGCTCAGAGGTTTGTAACTACAATAGTTTATTGCACTGCAACAGTAGTTCTTCAAATCTGTCCGACAGAAATAAATCTTACTATTGCCAGAGATAAAAAGAAAACCAACTGAAAACAGAGGATGAAGGTGACGAGAAATAGGTTTAAGGCCACCTTCTACCAGAAGCTTTTAAGACAGGACAGAAAGTTCTGCAGCCAGAGTAAGATGCTTTCCTTTCCTTGCCACGTACACTGGTGCTCAAGCATACGCCTTGAGATAAACTCGCCTCTGTTATTAACCATGACTATGTTCCTTAACTGCAGTCAAGGTACTGTTGCTTCATCCACATTTTCCATCTCAGAAAATCTGACATGAAAAGAGATTTTTTTTTTTCCCTGTTATGCTTGCAGTGACTAATTCTACAATAGTTCATTCATTCATTGCCACATAAAGTTATAACAACCCATCCAATTTTCCAGAAATAGGTGCCAGGATTTGCAGACTGTCACACTTTGTGCCACAGGGCTGCTGCAGGACCAACAGGTTACTTCATAATTTCCCCCACTATTTGCCTCTGGTTTTATCATACTTTTCAGGGAAAATACAACGTCCCTGGCAGACTTCACTATTCGTCATTCACTGCAGTCCTCAGGTAGCATTTTATAAAAGTTTTGATGGTGGGTGTTTGGTTTTTTTTCATTTGAAATCAGCCAATGAAACTGGGCTGCTTATGCCAAAGTAACGGTTTTCAGAGTTACGATGAATCATTTCTGAGTTGTCGTATGATTCATCAAAATGTCAGGATCTTAAAAATGCCCACGCTATATTTAATTCCCATTAAAAAAATGGTTTTAGAAACAAGGGTGCGATAATAATAATGATGATAATGTTTTTCTAGAAATAAGGTTGAGTTCCAGAGCTCTGCTTCAGCATCTAAATTGGAGTGGGTTTTTTCAGTCTTGAAACACAACCCCGCTAAACTTTGTAAAAGCTTGGCCCCAAAATCTACAGCGATATTGTCCCCACACTGGCCACCTCCACCCAGGGCGCGGGGCTGCGAACATCCGTCGGAATTCGGAGCAGGCTGCTTTTACCCAGCAGCTTCGGAGAACACATAAACCCCATTGCGAAAGCTGGGTCAAGAAGCCAGACCTTGTCCCTTCCCCGCCATGGCACCAATGAGAGAGGAACTTCATTCTGCCAGCTCCCTGGCACCTTCAAAACCTTTCTCTGTCTCCCCAAAAGGGTTCTGGAAAAGCAAGTGCACTTGCTGCACCAGAGGAGAGGAGACGCAGAGCAGGCCCCGTTGCACAAGGCAGCGCCATCGACCTCCCAACCCCGAGAGGGTCGGCACTAAGCCGAGGGACTGGTGCAGAAACCTTCGGGGGTGCACCCGAGAGATTTTACCTCCACTCAGGTTCGGGAGGGACAAAAATCTTTCCACGTTTTAACAGGATCGGACAGGAACTAATTGTGTTTACTGTCTCTGAGGTGGGAAATGGATGCCATCTCACACCACACCCAATGGTACATTCGGGAGAAATTTGTAAGTGTTCTCTACAGGAGATCTGAGATCATTTCACCCAGAAATGTCTCCTAATCATTATTTTGAAAAGAGAGGAGTGATTTGGTTTAAATACTTTCCCACCCCAGGACATAACAAGCAAGTGGTCAAGTAATTCAGGTGTTTCAAAATACTTCCTCCAAGAACAGGTAAAATGTGAAGATACTTTCAGGAGGCAAAACAGCATTATAGGATTAGCTGCTGTCAGTGGGAGATACCTTCTGCTTAATTATATATTCCTTTCTTAACTAGCCATTACATGATGCACTTCATGAGAAAATAAACCATGTAGCACATAACGATACAAAAAAACCCCCACAAAAACCTATGAAAAATGATGAAATTTGTCCAAATCTTCCTCATAAGATTCAGTATCACTCTACATTATAGTTAATCATTTTCAAGAGCAATATTTCATTTTAAAGGCAGATTTTGACTTTTTGTCTAATACCTGGTACACAAACTCAGCTGAAAGGGAACAGTACTGTAGTATGATTTTTTTTAAAGTCTTCTTTCAAGTTTTAAGCTACATCAGGTGTATATCAGGCAACAAAGGAGGAAAAGGGACAGGGGGTAGACAGGAAGACAAACACCCCTTTGAGTCTGGCACATGTTGCCATTAAAGAAACCCAGCTATACCATATAGAAAGCAAAGTCCAGAAACTCCGTGCCTAAGACTTAATTTGAATTTTTTATTTGGAGACTGCGCAAGACTAGCGAGGCAGAAGGATTCTGTCTGCGTAAGCCCCGCAGTACGCAGACAACGCTCAGTGGTCCCATGTGTATGTGATCAAGGGTTTTGGAGCTTTGCTTCCAGACTAGGGGACAGTGATGTTATCCCCAAGGAAGCTGCAGGAGCTGAGAGGGACCATGACTTGTTCCAGGCAGCAGCTCTCCTCCTCCTGGGCACCGGAGAAAGTCAGCCGCAGCTATTTACTGGGTAAAGCAGCTGAGGGGATGCCGCTTCCTCTTCCTTTACTTGGGAAATCTCCAGCCATATATTAACTCACACTTCTCTGCTGGTATGCTCCACAGACTTTAATTAGACTTTGTTTGCCTTTATACTAAAAATATACAGGTTCTGTTGAAGTAGGCAAAGGGGAAAAATACACCTTGGGTTTTGCCATACTGTGAAGGATGCTTTCAAACAAGCTCGGTTTCAAATCTCTCTAAGGCAGTGTACACACTCTAAGGATTACGGTTGTGAAGAAGCTTCTAGGGAATTTTTTTTAATTATTTTTAAAGGGCTACCATGCATGTTCAGAAACTTATGTTAAAGTGGTTTCATTAGCAGAATTATAATCCTGCCATCTAACACTAACTGCATTTTATCAACCTCTGTGGGGTTTCTGAAACAGCCTCACCATACACTTAGTGAAATATATTCAGGAATTTAAAAACAAGATGGTGCAGAATGAGGACAGGCATATCTTACCTCAGCAGAGCTGGCTGAGTTCTGGACAGCAACAAATCCATGTCCTCCAGCTGAATCAAAAATCTATTAAAAATATCACAGATAAATAAGTTAAAAAATTAAACCCTTTATTTCTTATCTGTGTTAGGTAAATTCTTTGGAAAAATAAAAATTAAAATGAAATTAATAAATATATATCAACCTGCTAAACCCCTGAGATCTTTTTGTACTTTATATTGCTTTATTCTGACTAGAAGTAGCATTAAAGAAATACAAATTTCTCTCTATAAAGAAAATTTAAGCAAGTTTTCTCTTTCAGGCTACATGACTACTTTTAAACATATTTGAATGTGAGTGTGCATGTCCTTGTTTTTTCCTATCTACTGTTTATTAATAAGATTAATTTACCTACAAATCATGCACTACACTCAAAGTTATAGATTCACCCTTTGAGACACTGTTAGCTACAGCTATAAAGCTCATAATGATTTAAAGGAACTATTTAAAATCATTGTTGCTGTTTTCTAAAACCTCTTACCCTATAGTTTTTCATTTCTTCTAACCGAGCAGTTAGCTTGACACTATCGATGGAAACTTTTAGCTTAGCTTTAGAGGCATACTTGACCCAAAACCCGCACTATTAAGTAATGAAAATAGCTGACTACTGTGTCTGCTTTGGAAGTGATGAAAGCAGAAACTGAGACTTACGTTCCCCATCTGTTTTGAAAGCTTAACTACTGGTATATCACAAAGGCAAATATAAATAGCAATTTTTAACTCCTCCTGCAGTCAACAAATCAGGACAATATCAAACTTACATCTGAGCTTGGGGGTTTTTGGTTTGTTTTATTATTTTTTTTCCCCCTTTCTTTTTTTTTTGGACTAGCAAAAGCCTTTTGGATAATCCAAGACAACAACAAACTCTCTTAAAATTTCACATGAAATCCAGTTTCTGCCAATGCAAATAAAGGGCACCACTTCTGAACTTCCTCTTCCTTGTCTCACCCACAGATGTAATCAAAGTATTTTATTGTTTATGATTTCTCAAAACAGTTTATCATTTAGACACAAGAAAGCAGATAAGCATTTAAGAAACTGAGGATAATGTGAGCCTAGACATCCCCCATCTGCTACAGTGAAGTTTTATTAACTGAGCCACTTCATCAATGTTTATTAAAGCCTCCCAGCATAGAAACTGTGACTCTTTTTTTTATTAATACCACAAAATTAAACTTAAAATAAAATTAAAAACTTCTCTGACACAATGATGTTCAAGAATATACCATCTAATTTTGAAGCTAGGGTACGGCAGATTAAAACATACCAGCTCCAGTCAAATGAACTTTAATTAAATCCAAGAAAACGAGACATTTTTAACCTATTGTTTGACACAGACGTCGCAGCACAATGAGCAGAGAAGCCAGCTCCACTTCTCTGCTTAACCTAGTTTCCCAGTGGGCTGAAAGAGACAAGAAGAAAGGCAGCCTCAGGCCTATTCTGATTTTGATACACAGTTATGTGCATACACACAAGCCTGAGCAAGGACGTGGTTCCCTTTTCAGCCACCTTCTAGGTTCATGGGTCAGTTTTCAAGCCGTGCCCTTAAAAATTCCTCACTTTTATGGTTATGAGTCATAGCCCGATGTTATTCATAGGCAACATTCAGCATTGACATTTCCTTAATTTTATTGTAGGATGTTTAATTAAAAAAAAAAAATCAAGAACCTCAGCTTGTGGATGAAAATGAACACTTCTTTGTGCCAGCTGGTTGCGAGGTTTGGAATAAGCAGGGTGAGGACGTGCCAGGGGCACCTCTGCCTGCGCCAGGGCTCCCTCCTCCATGCTCAGAAAAGCTCTGGGAGGGCAGCAGGAGCCTCCTCTCCTTGCTACAGAAATAAGATTCTCCGTCCCCAAGCTCTGCAGAATCCCCTTCACGGGCTATAAAGTGTACAGTAGGACATATTACCCAGCTAAGACAGTGCGAGGTATCAGCTCCGCTGGGAACGGAGCTAAGGGGCATAACTTCCCTTCCCTCGGGGCTCTTTATTAATAAAGAAATAAGAGGTGCAGAACTTGAAGACCAGTCTCATCTGCTGGGAAACGCAGGGGAAATTATGTAAAAAGGATGACTGGGAGAAAATTTCTCCTTCGGTTCCCTCTTTCTTAAGAAAGACTCAAGTTTTATTCTTATTCAATTTCACCATATAATTGCATCTCCATCGATACGCTAAAATGTGTAACAGTCACCCAAAGCAGCTTAATCCCAGTGCAACACATAGATAAATATTTACCTATTAAAAATACAAACCACTAGACTAGAAAATCCTGACGTACTATTTTGCAATGTTAAATCTGTTGCATCAGCTCTGGGACTATTGCAGTATGCGTACAGATAGGCTTCTTTAAATATTCCACAAGCAGATTACCAGACATGCAAGAACAGACAATTTTCAAGTGCTGATCATAGATTTTTAACTAATAAAATCAAAATACAAGGGCCAGGGAACAGCAGGGGCAAAGTCACCTAACGAACAATGCACAAACCCCTGCTTTGCAGGAGAGATAGCAGACATGGCAAAGGCTAGTGAAAATGGTAATGTCCTGAGTGCGGGTGCACCTCTACGTCTTCTGCCTCACCGTCAAGGAAGCGTCTCTGCTGTTATTTACCTTTTTGTCAGGGAGTAGGCAGCGAACTTTTGTTTCACATTTAATTGTTTTTATCGAGAAAATATGGGCTCCTGAAGTGTGGGGTTTACACTGAATGTGTGCGTGGGCCATTAATTTCACAAAGAGGAAATGACCGTGAGATGCTGTAGCTTCACTAGCCGTAACGCAGCCCTTCAGCGGGGCCACGCATCAGCACAGCCCCTCTCCCTGGGGCCAGCCTGCCCCAGTGCATCAAACCTGAGCCAAGCCTTCAGCTGGTGTAAAACTGCACAGCTTTATTAGTCAGCTGCAGCCGGCCTCCTGCGCGACAGCGGTCTTCTCCTGTTGGCTAAAATGGCGTGTTGCTTTGAGAGGCCATGCCAAAGACAGCTGTCTTTGCAGCCAGTGTCTCCTCTTTTTCCCTTGAAGACTCACCTGTGTTACTCTACACTAAACTGCAGCAGTACTTCAGAGCCCCCGTCATAAGCCAGCAAAACACTGTGTTAAGGACTGTGCGTGCAGGCTATCTCCAAAGAAACCCTACTGCCAAACAAGAACACAAGTTTTGTTACAAATCCAAACCCCATGGCCTCGTGCTGCTGAACTAACCCACTGGGTCAAAACCTCTCATTCACCAGCATTATTTATCACAACAAAACCCCAAATTAGATATATACTCTTCACAAGTGATGCTCCTGTTGCAAGTGTGCCACGTTTACTGAAACTGCGAATGGAAATTTGATGAACAGACATCTCCCCTGTGCACCAACAGCACCTCACAGGATAAGCCCCAGCAGAAACAAGCCCTTCTATGCTGTCCCCAGCAAATAAGATCTACCTGAGTTATGGAAGGTCGCTTTTCTTTTCCTCTTCTTGCCAATGTGTCCAGTCCTTTTAGTGAAGAAAATAAACCCTTCTTATTTCGGACTCTTTGTGACAGAGATAGGGTACGTTTCCTGAGAGCAGCTTCATCCCTGGAGCAGATCTATTTAAACACAGAGATAGGCCTTCCTATATCACTTCCATAAGAGCAAAATATTGCCAATTATTTCAACTTAAGGCATCAAATGAGAATTACTTCAGTTTACATCAATGTGACACGTCAAGGTGCAAGGACAGTGTTTTAAACTTTCAGCAGTGATGCTTGTTTTGGTATTCCAGTGGTGCAGTAATTTTTTTTTTTTTTTATGGGGCAAAATTAGAAGGTCATAGGAAGGGAGGAACTGAGAAAAATATTGCTCTGTACAACAACAGAAGTTAATGAAAAGACTCCAAAGAAGAATGATAACCTATCATTCAGATATGAAATTGCTAGAGGAAGAAAGACTCAAAATTGCCAAACATAGGAGATAAATGTGCTATGGCACTGAGTTATTAACAAGCGATGACATAAACCACATCGATAAAAACACGTTCCCCGACGGGACTTTCAGGTCTACTATTCAGACTGACTTCTCACGCAGCAAACACGGTCCACCCCTGTGTGCCGAGATCAGCGTCCCAGCCCTGCCAAGGTTAAAGAGCAGAGGCGAACCTGCTCCTGCCACGCTTCACTTAAAGTCGACACGGTGAGAACAGCTTACGGCAGCTGAGGATCTCCCTCATTCTTCTTTGCAAACGCAGGCCACAGTTCTTACAAAGTGACGTATAATTTTGGATTCTCCCTAGAAAAACGATTCCTCTTCAGGGCAGTATCAAACTGTTCCTGAAAAATAGACCCCTCTGGGACCTCAAAAAAATATCAGGTCAGCCCAGAGGGACTTGAATCACTTTTGGGAATTTCAGTGTTAGGGTCTTTTCACTCCAAGTGACTTAGCTCCTATACACTTTAAACCCTGAACGCAGTGGAGGTGAAATCGTGGTGATAAAATTTCAACACAATGACTCATCTGCAGCTGAAGAATATTGTGGTTTGTTACTTTTTTAGATATAGGTCAGAAGAACCCAATTTGAGAGTCCTCAGGGGCCAAAAAAAAGTCATGGCCATATCCTCAGGGTTTCAAAGTCTGCGTCTGTGGAAGAGATTTTTTTTTTTTTGCAGTCAAGAAACTGGCAGAAAGGGTGAGAAGGAAACAGGGCTGTCTGAGCCAATACATTTGGGTGCAGCCGCATATTATCCCAACACAATTCCACATCTAAGTACAATATTAATGAATGCTTTGTGTAATGCATCCATGAAAAGTGCATTCGGACTTACCAGTGCATGGAAGGATGAGACGGAGAAAATGCCGAGCCGCCCCAGTGCCAATTTTGAAGGACGACTGGCAGCAGCCAAAAGGCTCTTTGGGTTTGGGAGCTCCCCACCTTGCAAACTGGCTAGGTAACATCGCATTCGGAAAAGGTCCATGTTAAATTTTTCCAGGTTCTGTTCCCATTGCTGGATCTGTTTAGATATAAAAAGGGACAATTAAAAGGGGAAAAATGTCTTTGTGGGCTGCACTGAAAATTCAAGCTCTTCCACAAACCCATAGTAAATTACTTTCATCTGGTGGTATATGGATTAGATTAGTTATTCCCTGCCAAAACACATTCAGTCATATTGTGTTACATCAACCCAAAAGATGGTTTGAAATAAAACAAAGCTGGTGGTCTTAAATGCATACTGACAAGATGAACATACCATGAACTTCGGGTAGTTTGATAGCCACAAAAGCAGTTACATAAAAACACAACTGTGTGGTTCACGAAGGTTTCCGCCCCGCCCCCTTCTCTCTCTCTCTTTTTTGGAGATTAGTTTTGTTTCCTTCATTTTTATGAGCTTAGATCGTATAGCTTGCTGGCTGAAAGCAAAGCTGCATAGCTACACTAATGCAATATGCAAAGTGGAGTACCTACACTGATAGGTCCTGCTCATTCATTACTATCATCGTATAGCCTCTCTGTATGTAAACAGGAGACAATATTGGCAACACAAGCATGTGCGGTTCTTTGTCTGACTAATAGGTTAAGACATGCTTACACTCAGGCAAACTGCAAAAATGAGCTATACATGCCCAATACAAATCACTGGACCAAAAGCAAGAATGTATACATACCCTTCATGCAATTTTTTAACATATCTAACACAGGTACATGCAGATGTAATAGACAGCTTAATCCAGTTTCAATGTAAAATTAGGAAAGTGAAGAGATTCAAATATTTACTAGACAAATAAAGTTGACTCAGATGACAGATTTTAAGTACCTGTGTAGATACACGCTCATCTACACAAACACATATTCTTATGCACTGCACAAAAGTCAAATTTTGCCTTACATTTCCCCAGCTTACAGACTGGTGGTTGCAGCCAAAATCTGCCTCACAGCATACAATATACATTAATACCAATAAACAGTACAAATAAAAAGGCAGCTGTGTTTAATAGAGTAGGCACATTCACACATGGGAAAGCAGAAAAGGCATGTCCATTAGGTTAATGTACACTAAGTTCATGTACTGAAGATTGTTAAAATCCCCTGCCAATGCTGATCTTCCAATGTCAGCTCCAATCATTACATGTTGGTTGTTGAAACAGGTGGTTTAGGGCTGCGGAGAAAGTTCATCACGTTTTCTCTAACGTGCGTTGACTTCATACCTTTCACTGGCACGCTCTGCCTGTCTCTGTGCATACAGGACATTATCGCCTCACGCTGAGATTAGCCAAGGTTGGGACAAACACCTTTGTGACTCATAAAACAGGCTGGTAAATATAATAAAAATCTCAGGCGAACTATGACCTGCAGGCTCATCTAAAAGCAAAATAATTTCCTTATAATGCTGCCAAGTATCACAAGAATTAAACAAGAATCTTGACTCTTACTTTCAACAATGAAGAAGTAAGCAATGAAAAAGGCCCTGTCAACAAAACGGTGCTGAGGCTTATACTACAACTGAGACATTACCTATTCTGCCTTCCTTACATGTGTGCTCACAAACTGTGGCATCAGTTATGGCTATACTTTTGGAAGTAAGAGGTAATCTTATTTGGCAGGGAGGGTGAAGAAAGGGAAGACCATCTTGTACACCTGCAAATGCAAAATTATAATTTACTGTACAATTTAAAAAAAAAAAATCTTTCACGGAATGACTATTAAAAGCAAAGGATAGAATTTACAAAAGCTTATGAGAGCAATTTACAAAAGTCCAGAGAAAAAGGACAGAGTTATACACATAACGAAGATGCCTCATCTAATTCTACACCACAGACATTCAAAACATGCATCCTTTGTGCCCCAGAAAGAATAATCTTTTTTTTTTTTTTGGGGGGGGGGGGGAGGGAAGGGAGGTGTTTATTTCATCATTGTCTTTTACTTTGCATTCTTTGTGATCTCAGACACTTCTCACAGAGCATTTTTCTGCTTGTAAGTACTTCACGCATGGGACGACTCCAATAAAAGGTTTTGTGACAAGCTCTTTCTCTGTGTCAACACTCAACCAGAATGAAAACATGGATGTCAGCTTTTCACAAAGTCAAAAGCTACAATTCAGGTGAAGTCTTTCCCTTTGGGATGACACCTCCATGGGTACAAAGCCAAGCCAACTTTGAATAGCTCTGGAACAGAGCAAGGCTCGTTCTGGCTGTTGCTGGAGTGGAGCATCTTGTCCCCATTGAGCACAAGCTGAACACAGGCATCCTTGCGTTCCTGAAGCCTTCTTAAAAATCCTCATTGAACATTTTTGTTAAGTTGTATTTTAAAATAAAGATAATTTAAGAAGGGGGAGTGGGGTACAACACGAGGACATTCTGAAGAAATAATTAAATCAGGGTGTTTATCAGTCACACAGGATGCTAGCTAATCAGCTCCAAAAGCATCAGTAATCACGACGTTACATTTAATGGCATTAGCAAAAGCTGTAGGCAGGGAATTTCTGGAATTGTCTTGTAATCTTATCAAAACCAGGGATGTCTGGAACCAATTGGAGACCACGAACCAATACCAGCTGCTATTTGTCTAAGCCTTTTAAACTATGATAATTCTTCCTAAAGATTTATATTCTTGAGGACTAAATGGGGGAAGCACACAAATAAAAAAGCAATGACTTCAAAGCGGAGTATGACCTGGACCATGAAGTTAATTTACAGCCTGCAGACTAGCTGTTACGATCCTTATTCTGCTATTGTGTGAGGCAAATTTCTGCCCCACGTGGGAGGACTGCCCAAAACATGGCTCAAGGACTTTAAGTTCATCATGCATAGACAAAACAGGCCTTTTGAAATCTGCTCAAAAGCAAAGGGGAAAGTGGATGCACCAGACAGCCGTGAGAGCAGGAATGGGTCACAAAGGCCAACAGCAACGTGAAGCGAGTCTGCTAGGAGATATGGCCTGACGTGAGGCATGCCAAAACAATCAAGCACACGTGAAAAGCTCCTCATGTGACCTGCTCAGCTGTTGCACTTGCCTGCACCATCACCCGAGGCATCCAAAACCATCCTCTCAGTCACTGTTTCAAACCTCCATGTGAAGTTCCAGGAAAAGCATCAAAGGCTTTTCCTAGAGGAAAGGGAGGATGGCATTCTCAGTACAGGCAAACGTTAGGCAAGGATTTCTGGGTTTAGTGGTCGTATAAGAGCACCCGGAAGAAAGGCAAGGAGGGGCCACCCAAATAAATGTATTCAGCCTAATAGGATCCCTGTAAGGTAGAGGAAAAAAGGAGGCTGTGGCAGAGAGATAGAAAGGAGCAAAATGTGGGAAGTCTTAAAAGTTAGGGCCACGAATTATTTAGCCTGGGCCACCAGGAGAATTCATGCAAGGAAGCCTGGTGTAAGGATAAGACAGTAATTATGTGCAGAATGCTAAGAGAAGGAATGAGCTTTTGCATGAAAGACTTAGTTCAGGAGTGAGTTTTTAAGAGTTAACATACAAAAGAACATCAGCGCAGTACTTTTGGCAGTACTTTAGCAATAATGATTATTTTTCAGAACATAAATAGCCAATTCTCCAGGTTAGTGAAAAATCTATTCAGACACTAAGAAACAATTGTAAATTAATTACATTTTAAATCACACAAATATATGAGCTAAAGGAAGATGCTCGAAAGCAGGTCTCAATTCAATAACCCTGCTAGGTTTTCTATAGGTAAACTCTAAAGTGGGAGCTTGGGAAAGGCAAGAAGCAAATACATTCAGGCAGACAATACAGACCAATGGTTTCCAGCAGGTGACATGGAGATCCACAGCTCCTACATGCTACGCAGTCCTCTCTGCAAGTGACATTTCCAGTGGCACCTCCACCAGAATATGCCTAGGGTTTGCAGACTGTAAAAGGGAGGATCCCGACAGTCCCAGCAAAAACAGTGCCAGTAGCGTTGCTCAGGGATGGTCCCTGGCTCCTCGCCCTTCTTAGAGTACGGTACAAACAGTGTCTTTGGGGGGGGGCTGGGCAAGGACTATCTCATTTTCAAATACCTGTTCTGTACAAAGTAAGAAAAGCTCAGTGTTATAAACACTAAACCAGTATGTGAAGGGTGGAAAGCAGTGCCAGAAATGATACCGTATCAACCTGAAGTAGCAATACTTCAAGGACCTACAGGAAGGATGGAAGAAACTTCCTGGGCAGCTCAACTAATAACAAAATACCAGTTTTCCACTTGGCACTTTCATAAGGTAGCACAACAGAAAAGATGCACAGGGAGGCCAGCCTTCTTTCCATGCTTAAGCCTCTAAAACTGATTTGGTTTAGTAACAGTTCTTATGCCATACAGAAACATGAGCTCCTCGCTGATACAATTCATTATCTACAGCAGTAAAAAATTCACATATTTTCCCCTACGCAACATCATCTTGCCAGATGGAAAGCGTCTCTGCAAGCTGATGTAGGGAACTCTGTGGATTTAAAAGAAACTTCTGCTGCTGTTTTATATGAACAGCTTTTCGACCACATTACAAACAACACCAAACTCTTTGCATTCCAGTCCCTGGTTCTCAGACACAATTCATATTGTACCCATCTGGATATATGAGTCACTCGGTTTCTGGGGACAAGGAAAAGATTATTATTGTCATTACTTCCTAAAGAGAACTCTAACAAGCACAAAAACATAATTCTCCCAGAAATTCCATTACTTTAAAGGACACTACAAAGATACTGTCATAACTTTTATCTCAAAGGAATAAAAAATGGAATATAATAGAGTACAAAACCAATGATGTACAATTAGCAATACCCTTTATTCTTCATTCTGTCTAGTAACTTAAAAAACAGTTAGGAAAACTTCCTGAAATAACAAGACAACAACATCTTTTACAATAAATGCCATCTTTCTGCTTGTTTTGGAAGGACAGAAATCATCATTTCTAACCGAAATAGAGGAAATCTTATTGCCTATACCACTGATAGCACAAAAGTGCACCCACGTGTACCTAATTTACATTCTTGTCAATACTCTGATTGAAATTGTCAGTACCACATGTATGTCTATAGCTAGAGATGTAATTAAGAAAGGGATTGAATCTTATTATCCAGCTGCCCCTCCCCAAACCCAGAAGACCAGCCCTCACTGCACAGGCTCCCCCTGCCAGCTTTATCATATGAGATAACGCTATGCAACTCCACATTCAGTAACAGTTCATTCATTATTTTGTACTCAATCTTTGTGAAACAAAGACGGAAATTCACCCATCTGCAAAACAGCAATTACAGCCATGAGGAGAATGGAGATGACCTTCCTTAACTTTCCTGGCTGCCAACTCGCTTCATTCCTTAGTGACTGGCTACTACCAAACAACCAGAAGGATTTTGATAGTGATGTAGACAAGGACCATCCCACACTGGAAAGTGACACACGAAAAGAAATAGTACTGAATCTCTGAGGAAGCAGAGCTCTGGTCTAGCCAGTTCAAAGACCACCCAAACTGAAGATTTTTTTCTAGTTTAGGAAACTACGGAAGAAAGAAAAGTAACTGGTTTTTGTGATTCACGTTGAATTTGTATGCAGCAAAACTGGCCAGTGCTCACAAAGTTCCCTGAAAGAATTCTCTTTGAGTGTTGTTATTGGAGTTTTCATCAGAACGCCAGACAATATTTCATCAGGCGGTTTAAAGAAAATGAAGACATGAAATTTGGGCTTTGGGGAGCCTGAAGAATAAGATCACCCAAACTATTCCAGTCACCTTCCTATAAATGTAAGAGAAAAGAGAAAGTGTCAGGTACATTTTAAACAAAAAACGTAATAAAGTCATGCTCTGTGTAAAAAGCCAAAGACCACCACAGGGAAGGGAAGAAAGGTACTAATGGATTTAATAACTACCCAGAGTAAACAGGATACCACCTTACTGATCCCCTCATTTTGATTTTTATGGCAACAGACAAACTACTTTTAGTTGGAGGACACAAACTTCCATTAAAATCATCTCCAAGTGTGTGCCTGTTCTTCTCATTAATGCCTCATCATTTCAGTGCCTGTAAGTAAATACCTATGTTCATAACCCATCTGATAAGTAAGTTAAGTATCATGTGCACAGAAAAAATGAATCACATCAGAAACCTCTGAATAGCTTGGAAAACATGATTATACCAATATATTAAAACTTGAAAAGCCCAGAATGCTTTCAAGAAACTATTATCCATATTATTGTTCTAAAATGAGACAACACAATAGATTTATGTACCAAGTACATAAGAAATACACCCAGAGCTGCGGTGCCCTCACTGTGAGGTAGATTTTCCATACCATTAAAACAGTTCCACAAGTACAGACAGCCTCACTTTCAACTTAATGTGCAATATTTTGTTTAAAAGAGCTCCACATAAATGCTAATAATCCATTTCACTAACTTCAGTAGCAGTTAGACAGGGCTCCATATTCGCAGCAAACACCGTGATTTCTCTAGCAGGTTAAACAGCTAGGAAAACGAACATTTTTTAAAGGCTGTGACTCCATGGGCTTTGAATTCATCTCAGTGCCAGGGGATTTTCAAACTTGCTACCTTTCATCCTAATTCTCTTTGGTTTAGGGGAAAAGTTACACCCTGGGGGAATACCATCACCCACAACATATTTACTGCATACAGTAATATAAACACACACGGCTGTAGGTAGTATGTGCAGAGCTGGGATTTCCAGCCATGCCGCCAGTGGCCTACTGGGACTGGTTGCTGTACGTATGCTGCTCTCGCAGATGCTTCACTGATCTCTTCTAAACTGCCCAACAATATCAATGGCTATCTGAAGGGCTGCCACCTTCTCTAAAACAGCTACTAAGTCTATTATTGGACCAGTAAGCCCACATAGAGAGAATCCCTGATCTAGGCCACAAGGCTGAAGATATTTCTCAACCAGTTTGATAGCATCAAGTCTCTAAAACAATAATTTCTCTAGAAAACCAACATTTTCCTTGTCATTTTTTGTTTGCACTTCTTCTGTTTAGCACTAGCTTTATCAATTCCCAGCCTACAAATCTACTAAATGTATAAGATGGTATCAGATGAGCTTCTTCAGCCCATTTACCGGACACCAAAAAGAAACATGTATGTACATTAAAAAACCTATAGCAATTTTAGAAGTCCAGGTTCCTTTACTGCAACTGTCTTTCAGGTGATGGTAACTGTGAAAGAAGAAAAGGTTTTGCTTGCTTGTAAGGCCCTGTGAATTACTAAGTCTTCCGCAGAGAAGTATTGTTTTTAAATCAATACAGATGTGAAAGTAAAACAGAAAGTTGAGGCTGGGTGGTTGCTTTTCTGAGGAAGAGGAAGGAAAAGGAGAAAGGATTTAGAAATCACAGTTTCCAGGAAAATTCCACAGTGGAAAGAAATTAAGACTGTGCTTCATCCTTCTACACAAAAAAGCACTATGGTCCCTCTGAAATCAATCACACTATTTCCGCTGACTTCCCAAAAATATATCACCAGCGTTTCCAGCACATGCTTATAAACTACAGTATTGGCAATACAATATACTTCAGCATGGAGGAATCATAACTGCCACATGATTGAAAACACCACCAAATTTACACAAAACCAAACCCAGAATTTATATTCTCCTTGTTACTCAAAATGGGCAAAAGACAACTAAACAACCACAGTTACTAAACAACTGAGCTACATACAGGCAAAGTTCTCCCTCAGGAATAATGTTTTCTTCAAAATTGTTAGCTTACTAAGTATCTTAAGAATTCTTGGTTACTAATTGCATCAAGATTTTTTTTTCTTTTGAAAAAGCCCATCTCTGAGACATTAAATCAAAAGATTAGGTAACTCAGTTATCTATTGACTTTTCTCTAAAGCGACTTTGCCAACAAACCTTCAGTTGTAAGGAGAGATTTTATAGAGATCAAAGGGATCAAGACTGGAGAAAAGGCTCATTACAAATTTATTGTTTGCTAACTAGTGGATGTTTGCACATGATCCATCTCACTCTTTGTCTCACTGGTTTGCCCTCATTCAATGTTTTGAGACATTCACAGACAGATGATTAACAGGAATAAATCTTCTGCAGCCCTAGTGATGGATTTCTGTTCTTGTAGAACACAACCAACTTCTTCCAGGGACTGAGCTGGAAAACAATGGCAGTTGTTCAAGGACAGAACATCTAATTAGCAGATATTAAGAGAGCATCATTAATACTCTTCAATTGACTCTAGATAAGCTAGCAGCATCAGTATCTAATGGGGGGAGGGGTAAATTAAGTTAATATACATCAGGATTTATCCTCAGTTAATCACATGTTACAAGTACTAGACATCTCTAGAAGTCTGCATATTCTTCTAGGTCTCAAGACCTACTACAATAAAGGGATACTTAACGTTTTTCCTCCTCCATTCACCTCACTAGGCTCTGGACCATGAAATAAAGTGACCTGGAAATAAATTATGAACATCTGTGCACTCAAAGGGCTTATAAACATCTGCACCACAAATCCCTACACAAACCTGCATACTTATTGAACTCTGCTCACACAGCTTCAGACTGAAATGCATTACAGGATCTTGACAGTGAACTCAGTACCAGTCAGTTTGCCCTTCAAATTCAAACCAGTATAGTAAGAATTTAACTATTATAAGCATCAAATTTATGAAACTAAAAGTGTTCCACTAACCAAAGAAACATAATTATGCTGTACTGGATCAAAGGAAATAAACTTCAGTTGCTACTCAAGAAGCAATAACGTGCAGCCTAAAGTAATGACAGAGCAATAGCTACTCTGACTGGAAAGGCAGGTAGGGATGGGCTCTCAAATACCAGTCAATGAATCCAAATTATCACATGTCTTCTGTTAATGGCCTAATAATAAAAGATACAGCAACCTCAGTCCACAGACCTATTAGGCTAAATTACTAGACAAGTTTAGTATATGAGAAGCTCTGGGTCACGAAGCCTTTGCCTGAACGCTAAACATGTCTAAAGCATCTTTTGCCAGTTGCTACCTGCAAAACTGGGGACATGGGGAAGATGGCAACACCTCTAGATGTACTTCCATAAGGTGTCACTG
The DNA here is from genome assembly GCF_011004875.1 of Balearica regulorum gibbericeps. Lineage (NCBI taxonomy): Eukaryota > Metazoa > Chordata > Aves > Gruiformes > Gruidae > Balearica > Balearica regulorum. The sequence continues at coordinate 69,347,200 of NC_046186.1, forward strand.
GCGTGATTCCTGGTTCATATGCTGGAAGTGAGAGCAGAGTAAGGCTTGATGTCTATGCACCACCGTACAGACAATAAGGTGACCATTTTCACTGAGGAACAGTTTTAGCTGCTCATCAATCTGCCCTGAGCTTTTGTCTTAGGCATGGCTTGGCTAAAATCCCAAGGTACGTACACACCATGAACACTAAATTTTGGGGGGGTCGTTCCTGTTTTTGTTTTAAAAACAAATCTTAGTGGTGAATCTTCCTCAGCACTAAGCTCCTGCATTAGCCAAGATTCAGGTGTTCTTATCACCATAATTTGAAAACGTGTTGAGAATACCACATCAGGCATTAAGAAGCCATACTCAGATTTGCAGGGGAAGGCCAACTGTTGACTTCACTCATTTGTTGCTGCAACAAAACAAAATTAGCCTAGACACAAGTTTGGATGCAAACATTTTGTCTGTAGTATGTCAGCTGTCCCAAGCTACCCAGCGATGGGCCTGGGATTATACTGAGATACTGCTATGTAACAGCTAGATATTATTAACAGCCAAGTATATCATAAACCAGTGAAAATTAAATACGTTTTTCCAGAAGAGAAGAGAAATAGCTTTGTGCTCATAAACCAGATTGGTCTGATCCTCAGCTTTGAGGAGCCCACCTCCCGCGCTGCTCTAGATTGCTGTAGAAACCTGGCAATAATTACGACTACTGTGCCAGCTATTCCCAAGACAATTACTCTCAGGCCTAGAAAGCACTGACAGTTAGAGCCCAAAGCAAGACATAATGATAAATATGCTCCTGTAAAAATATTGTTTCCAGTACCTGATTCTCTATTGCCTTCCTGTTTTTTGGATCACTAACAATTGAGAGCTGCAACTCTGCCATCTTTTTCATCTTGCTATCCATATCAATCTTCTGGAAGAGACTCTTGGTTTGATTTTTCAGCAGCCTAACAGTGTCTTCTTTCCCAAGCTTCTTCGCAAAGAGGGAAGCACAGGCTGAATGTATGGCAGTAACCCAGTTTTCCAGATCCGTCTGGCTTGTCGCCTGTGAAACAAATCATGGTGCAACATTATGAGCAGACAAGAGGGAAAAAAAAAATTAAAAATCAGCAGCTCTAGGACTTGAAGTGCTTGATGGCTTCACCAAGATCTTAGGCACTTTATCTTAAAACCAGTACAATAAGGTTTTATCTTTAAAGCTGTGAAAATAAAGGAACTGCGAGCTTCTCCTGCACTCTGTCATGACTTGCCTCCAACCTTCAGCTTCCGCTTCCTAGATCTGCAAGGTCTGAGGCCTTCACAAGCACGACATAGCCCCACGAGCTTTGGGAAAGATGTGACTTGAATCCTTCATCCCTCCAATTAATTAAGGTAAAACCCAACAGGTTTCAAAGATAAACCTCCTCTTCTGCATGTAACACAGCAACAGAGAGGATTTTACATCTAAGGTCTGAGGAGAGGTGCTTGCTTAAAATATGCCAAGTTAGTGGAGAGAGGACAGCGAGGTAAAGAGAATACGTCTGCACAAAGTGTCTCTGGAGATATTTACAAGTGTGCTTATGAATCAACATGGTTTTATGCAGGCAGTTCCACATAATACTGTTCTTTATTAACATTTCCAGTGATGCAGTTAACCAGCCAAGATCTTCAGATTATTTTTAGCCTTCTTTTTTGAACGTCTCGCTCAAGCAAACTCTGTTTGAGGCCACCAGATTAAGGGCTGAGCCCATCATTCTGTAAGGGTGAAATGTTAATAGACATGAAAAAAAAAAAATTATAACGACGCTGATGTTCTGGAAGCTTGTAGCCACCAGATACCAAAAATGTCTTGCAGATTTGTAATCTGTTCTTTTTATTTCTGATCCGTAACTAACTGAGCCAATGGATATCAATATACCTGAAGTCATACCACACATTTAAATCAAGTTATAATAGTACAGTATAATAGTATAACTATTATTGTTTTTAAGTCAAAGGCTCAAGCATGATGTGTGTAAGTATGTGTATATACAATCATATACATGCATGTGCATACTCACAAATGCATCCTAAAATGGAAACAACCACAGTTATGTATGCATACTGTTACCTGAAATAGGTAGACATCTCCAAAAGAATTGCTGAGACAGAACACATTTTCTTTCTTGGGATGTTCTGGAACAGACTGTACTATACTGTCTTCTGCAAAGAGGGCGTATCGAGGTAAACTGCTCTGCTCCATCGAGTTCCTTCCATAGGTCTCATAAAACAGCAGAGTACAACCTTTGCAGTTCAGAGGGACAAAAAACATAAGGAGAAAGTAAGTTCTGGATCTCGTGTCTGAGTTCTCGTATATTAATGCTTTTGTGACTAAGATACCCTTCAACGTCAGGGAACATCAGTTCTGGTCCTCTTTAAAAATAGAGAAAAAAGAAATATCTTCTAAACTGGAAAACAGGAAAAGTTAATGATGAATTTAATGAAAACTTGCAACAAACATCTAATAGGTACACAAAAAACACTCATAGACTGAAGAAAAAAAACCAACAACATGGAACCTCAACAGAGAAGTGTTCAAGGCAAACCTGATCTAGTGAAAGTGTTCCTGCCCATGGCAGGGGGATCAGATTAGATGATCTTTAAAAGGTCCTTTCCAACTCAAACTATTCTGCAATTCTATGAATAAAGTCAGCCTATTAAAATGTTAAAGCATGTGGAAAAGATTAATACCCGCTTAGTTAAATCAGCTTTTGTGTTTCTTTATTAAATTGAACCAACTCTCTCATAACAGCCACTTAAGAAATCTTTGTATTTGTTGAAAAGATTTGCAGAAACTTTTGTCTTCAAACAACATGCTTTGTGAATAAACTTCTCAAATTTAAACTGGATTTCCTTGAATCTATCTGCAAATTGTGGGCTTGGACAATGAACACAATCTGAATAATTTAAAATGGTTTAAAGGGGTTGAGTCTGAGCATGTTCAGTCTCATAAATAGTATAACATGTAAGGTACAAGACTTGCATCCAGAAAGCAAACTTTATCCTTGATGATGACAGTCCTGAGTATAACAAGAATTACTTCTGGATGACAGCAGAAGAGACTTGATCCCATTCCCCAGCAGGACGACTACATTGCCATGTTGCCTTGGGCAGTGAAGCTGGCTTAAGAAGGGCCTGACCCCTCCATCCCCACCCCACATTATAATCCACTGTCCTCTGAAATGCACTGATTTGCCTGTCTAAGGGGTGACAGACTGAACTGCATTACTCAAATAATCTAGTTAAAAACTATCCTGTCTTTCTCAAGAATTTCTTAGGCTAGTTGCGCATTGAGAGAAAATAACAGAGAAAAATTCATCCCTGGGAAACAGCAGTTTAATAATGAGTTGTGTGTGGTTGGTTGGGGTTTTTTTGTTTGTTTTTTTTTTAATTTGGAAGATAAATTAATACTAAACTATGGATGAATGTTTATCCTGGAAGAACTAAGATCAGAAACTACAAATACACTCTGAAAACTGAGAATAACCTAAGCAGTTAGAAAAATCTGAGGCTGGTGGTGGATTCTGCAGCAAGGCGAGTCTTCTCAAAAAGATATGCTCAAATTTATTCAGGAATTAATTTAGAGAAGACCTACGGCTGTATTACATAGTGAGTCAGGCTAAATGATCACAGTGGTCCCTTAGGGCGCAGTAATCCCTGAATATATTACTGCTGTAACCCCTATACATATTCAGTAGAGGACTTGAAACTCAGCCAATATAAGGATTAAGTTTGCTAGGGCTACAGCATTGTTATCTCTATAGTCCATTTTTTCTTGTTTTTCCTTCAAATCAAAGAGGCACCACAACACAGGACAGCACCAAAACTGAAGTTTTGGGTTGACTTGCTGATTTTCAGGCTGTCAGTGTTTCTCTGTGTGATACACTCTGTGTACATATGCACATGCAAATATGCCTAGGAAGTATGTATAAAGGGGATGTTGCAAAACCTTCAAACTAACTATGCTTCTTTTGTGGATGCTTTTACAGTAGTTAGGTAAAAACAGAGTTCAAACTTATTTTAGCACTTCTCTAACATTTACACTTAACTCTGTATTAAAAATCCCAGACACATCATCCAAAGTCATGTAAATTTGAGGTGAGCTTCCTCAAAGGTCAAATGGGAAATCAGAACCAAAACCAAGGTTTTTTTTGATTCTTCTGTCTGGTAAAGGGGAAAGATGGGCCTATTAGGGTCTACAGGGCACATTTGCTGTGAAAAATGGTGGAATACACTGATCCTCATACAGCCCAAATCTAAAGTGTATGAAAAGTGAGATCTATCAGATGGATTTCATCACATTCTCCAGTGCCAGTGAATGTACAACACTTAGACGAAAAAGGGAAATATTTATCAGAGGTTACTGACCAAGTCATCTGATGACTGAAAAGTTTCCAAAGGAAGGAATCCAATAAATAGAAATGCCTATATACTACTTTAGTGCACCTTTTCTTATTACTGTCCAGAGTCTCTGGCAGAATATTTAGAGTAAGAGCAAACCCTACAGAGTTGGTCCTATCCTTTCCCCTTAGCAGCCCTCACTTGATTTTCTTTATGACACAGAAACCCTTGGAGCTCTCTCAGCTTTCAGTTGGAAAAGAAGAATATGGTTTGTTATGCTCTGCATGTCAGGGCATACTAAACCAACAAAACCAAGTCCTTTCTTGTGTTCAGCAGTAGGACTGTACAACCACTTCCACTTCTGCATTTTAGGAAAGTGCGAATTAAGTTCCATTTTAAACTCCCATATTTCCCCTATGCTTTATCAAAAAGATAGCTAAAAATACATTGGTTTTTTATCCTGACAGCTTAGAGGTCCATAAATAAAATATTTTGAAGGGCAGGCGTGTGTGTTTAGATGTATGGCACCCCAGGTATATCTTCAGGTCAAGCCAAGTGATCCCTGGAAGCGGCTAGTTTCATAAACTCTGACAGATCCACTGGGACTGATTATCGTCCAAGCATTTTAATCAGAATTTCAACTGGAGGGGGAGGGCAATGGGAAAACAATTTCCTTCGTTAAAATAAAATAATTAGACAGGACAGATGGAAAAGTGAGTTTCTCTTGTTAAAGGGTTACTGTTCAAGCTCAGGTCTTGGTGGCCCTGAAAGTAGAGCAGAGGCCTCAGGACATACATACTTTGAAGTCTGGCAGGTAACCAGATGGTTATAAGCCTTCTGCATATTTATAATTAAACACATCTCAACAGAGTGCAAAGAAACATGCTGTTCTCCATTTGCATATGTGGCTATTTTAAGTCATATTTTAAAATATCTTGGCTATTTAAACTTCACGAACAAATTAAATACAGATTTATTCAAAATCCTGTATAAGGAGAACCAAAGCAAGTGCCTTGATCTTGATATAGCATATTGTGAAAACAGAACTACGCCTTGATATCCAGACAGGCAAGTTTATTTTGGCTTCAAAAGTCTCCACAGCACAATAAAGGTACGAGATCAAGGAAATGAGGAATGTATATTTAAAACAGCTAACAAAGCGGAAGAGATTCTGCACCATGAATGCAGCCATATCACCCATCCAGAGTAAGAAGTGTTTCTAATACTTCCTATAATGTCAGAAGTTAAAAAAGCCTTTTACAAAGAATTTTGTTATTCCTTTTTAATAGCTGGGGAAATTCAGGTAGCAAGAAGAGAGTTGACTTGTTCAAAGTCAGCAATAAACCAATTTTATAGCACAGAACCGAACACGAAGCACCTAAATGCTTTCCCAGAGCTTCATTATCCCAGAAATGCATGAAGTACTACTATATAATGTACTTCAGGTTAGAGTTTTGATAGGGTTGATTAGAAACTACTTGAATTTTAGAAGAGGCAGATCAAACTCATATTCGTACTCCATAACGCAAACACATAAAATAAGAGGGTGGCATTCTGATATTGTTTTTCCCTTTGTATACACTGCTTGCAAGCATGAATCATGTTATCTGATGATCAGGATAAGTGATTTAAACTGTTAAGACTGCCTACATTTTGACTCCTTGATAACAGGTCTCTGAATTATTAGGCAGAATTGCTACATTCTTGTGAGTTTGCTTCTTTTAAATCATCACTATCAAGGACAACATTCCCAGCACTTGGTGTTCGCTGTTCCTTTTTCTTCAGGTCTACACCCATGCAGAATTTTGAAAAGGGCAACATGTGGGAAAGTTGTTATTTTCTCTCCTCCAGTCCCAGATATGCTAGGAAATTATTAAGTTTGATCATTTCCTTACTCATTAACTTAGCATTATATTTACTAAAAGGCAAATCTTTTGGATACAATTTAAAAAAAACCAAACAAAAAACCCCTATGAACTCACCCATTACATTCCCTTTCCTCCCCACAATAGATGTTATTTTCCTTCTCACACTTCCTGACACCCGCAGACTCCCTGCGGCACACCTACCTGCTCTATTACTCTGAGCCATCAACATGCAGCGCGAGCGCTGAGCACAGCAATCACCCTGCACCCCACCAGCAGCATCCCCTTGTGAGTGGATTGCCTTCCCATGGGGCTCTTTCACAGCAGGAGCAGCTGGGGGAGATGGGAAGGTGGGCATGCCGAAAGCCAGAAGGGGTTGGTACTGTGGGGAGCGGACGAGGTGAAAGACCATCCAAGGAAAGGAGGGAAACTAGCGAGCCGCGGGAGCGGTCCATGGCAGCTAAGCCTCGGGCACTGCAGGGCTGCTTCTGCTGCTGCTTTGGCCTCCTATGCCCTGAATCCCCCACTTTTTTGTGTAAATGCTCTAGCACGAGGAGTTCACCTCTTTGTTATGTTGCCACCTGAAGCACTAGAAATTAACTGAATATTTTTACATTAACTTACCCCAACTTTAAGTAAACTTCAGAGCAGAGACCAAGGAACTGCGTGTCTGTGACAGGAAATCGGGCACTGGGGACTTCTCCTGATCCTTAAATTTTGAATTCCTCTGCTATGGAGGTGTAACTTCCGTATTTTTCTCAGTTTTGGTTCAATTTGGTCTTTGACCTCCAAACACCCTAAAGCATCTTCTAAACCCCCAACTCTGTGAGTACAGAAACTGGGAAGTCAGACAAAACAATTCCTGCTACGGTATGAAATGCAAGGCTGCATATGCAATACCAAACACCTGAGCACCACCTCGGATTTAGTGGGCACATTCTCCACTTTAAGTGTGTGGGTAAACTGTGTAAAGTTAGGCATGAAGTGTTCAAGGCCAGGCTGGATGGGGCTTTGGGCAACGTGGTCTAGTGTACGGTGTCCCTGCCCATGGCAGGGGGGTTGGAACTAGATGATCTTTAAGGTCCCTTCCAACCCAAACTATTCTATGATTCTATGAATTTCTGATCCCCTGAACCTACTTAGAGAAACCAGCATGCATGAAAAGAGACTCAATGCTGAGACTCAATGGAAACAACTGCTGCTGCCAAGCCGAAGGAGCAATGCAGTGATTTACCTTTGAGCGTGACCCAGTACTGCTTCCACTTTCGCCGTGTGACCAGCTCCAGCTTCTTCTCCTTCTGCAGGGTCACCAGGGGTTTGAAGAACAGCCACCCTGCCTTGCGCACCACTCCTTGCTCTTTCTCATACAACAAATCCAGCTGCTCCAAGGAGCTGAGGGACTCGCCACTGGAGTCATCCATTTCTGACGAGGTCTCGGTGTTCTCCAGGTTCGTCCTGCTCATCTCCAGCTCTCGCATGAAGTTTTCATAAATGTTCTGCCTCAGGGCATCGCTGCTGACAGCGTTGGTGGACTCACTTCTCTGGGACAGGACGTGGCTGGAGCCAGGTGACCACAGCAAAGTGGAGAGCTGTGACGGTGCCAGCGTGTCCGTCGTGAAGTTGTCCATTCTGCTGTCAAAGTATTCGCTCCCATCTTTACACTTTGGCTCCTGTGCAAAAAAGGAAATTGCCTACGATGAAAAGACACACCTCATTTGGCATTTAAATTTGTTTAACGCTTAGCCACAATCAGCTCCTTCATCAAGGGCCGCTCTTGTCACCATTACATCACAGGCTTTACCTCAGCAGCCACCGACACCATCGGTGTCACCACTCATGGCTTTCTCAGCAGAACCCCATTAAACACTAACCACTATGTCTGCGAGCTTTGGCAACTCAGACACCTGCGAGCAATCTCCATATTCACTAGTAATGACTGGAGCTTCTACTGGCTGAAACCTGAGGGACTCCAGGAGACAACCACATCCTCCAGCTGAAACCCAGCACCACCACTTACATGCCTGCTTGAGTACAAGCGGGAAGAGCATCACAAGTTTCTTTATTATTACAGGGGTTTCAATACTTCGGTGACACTCCATTTGTGCAAGGCAGCTACATTTAGCATCAGCACAGCTAGGCTGATTTTACCCCCACTTTCTATTTGTCATATAAACTGTGCTTAATCAAGACAAAAAAGGTCAAAAGTTGAGAATATTTTAAGCTTGTTAGTATCGACCAGTTGACAAAAATCTAATCTAACAGAAGATGTGATTTTAAAAAAGAAAGATGCACTTGCTGACTGGCACGAATCCAGTCTCCAGACTGCAGAGGTGTCTATTTTCTGACTTGTTGGAAACCCCGTGGGAGCTTGACTATCTCATCAAGCACCAACAGGCCTTTTTCCTAATTGCATTGTGCAACTTCATCCCTTGTATTGAGATGACTGGCCAATTTTATTTGAAATACTCAGGCTTGATGGTAGGACTTGAACTTTGCCTTGTGATATGGATGCTAAAATAGGCCCATTTCTTCCCACTGCTTGTGAACGTGGGACCTTGCTGGCAGATTGGGCCTTTTCTTTCTTAAGACTTTCCCAGATTACTGCTTCCAACTCTCCCAGGCTCCAGTGCTGGCCAGGGTTTTTCATACTACCCAAGACAGGGCTCCTTGGACTAACTTCACAGTTGAGAACCACACCATCCATCGTAAGAAGCCATTTACCGTCTTCCCAAATCAAGTGTTGCTGATGCTATTTTAAAGCAACCAAGATTTAAGAACATACAACACAAAAAACATGCTGCCTTGTGCAGTAAAAGTGTGAGGGAAGAGAAAAAAAAGACATGGCTATAAACAATTCAAGAAGTGAAGGTATTACCCTCAGTAATAATAAAACTATTATACTTTCAAGTTTAGACTGCCTCTCTAAAATCATTTATTTGCTCACAGACTTCTGTACATGAATAAAGTAAATAAACCTTGGTCTCCTGTGAGCTGCTCTCGCCAGCAGCTTTGAAAGCAACTACTTTTTTGTTCCTTCGCTTCTTACTTGATGCTCTTCAAAACTGCAGCGGAAAAGCTGTGCCGTGTTTTGATAGCATCAGGACCTCCAGCGCGCAGCCAAGAGCAACAGTGGGATTGCACGCCCTCCCGAGCGTCGCCAGACAAGCCACTTCTGAAGCAGCAGGACACTGCCGCTCGTAGCCTCACAAAAGCCAGCTTCAGCTGAAACCCATGTTCCCTTACAGTACGTGGAAGTTCAAGTCTGGCTTTTCAGATCACTGTGTCTGGCAACAAGGATCCAATTCTCCTGGTAATGGAGCACTGTCCTCAAATCTTATTGCAGAGTGTTAATTGGCATTCTCCGAGAATAACTCTCTAAATATCAACAGTTTTGCTTTTTATATGGTAAAGGGAGAGAAAGGAGGGGTGGAAAAAATATCACGCAGGTAACGCGTTTATGCCCATAAAGTGACTCTATGATGTGGATCATACAACTGCTCTGGCCATCTGCAGTTCGGTGGGAAACTGGAAGCTTTCTCCACCCTCTTTTTAATTACTGTCACCCTAGACATGAGCCAAAATCCTCTATGTTAATTGTTTGACTATTCTCAAGGAGCTGCCAATGGCCTCTGGAAAACATTAACATACAGTTTATTAAGAATACGTATTTTTTTCAGCCCCAACGCACTAATAAGAAAAACAAGAGACACATACATAAGAAAGTGTCTGCTGTGAAGGGCCACTACTGGAACAACAAGCATTAATGAAAAGAGCAGGATACAACCTGTTCATGTAGAGCCACTAACCACATCCTATGTTTTTTCCATGAACACAGAAAGGGTAGAAATGAGGAAATAGAAGTAAATGGACACAGCATCCAAAATAAATATCAACACTTCGCCATGATAACATCACTTGTTTGGTTTTTTTTTTTAAACAACAGAATTGGCAGAGTCACGCAGTCTCTGCTGGTCCCCCAAGAGGCTGTCACTGTAGTAGTATCTGGTCACCAGTGAAAAGTTCTGACCCAAACAGCTGCTGCTGGTGGTTTCCCTGCCAGGCAACTTTCTGCTCATTTTCCCTCTGCTGCATCTAGTGATGATAGAAAACTACCACTGTTTCTGCTCAGCTGCATTCAAGTAGATCTCTCCATGTCTAAGATATACCTCAGAATAGTTACAGATAATACAAAAGATAAAGTGGCTAAGATACCAATTAGACAAAGAGACGCATGTAATAATTAGCTGTAAAGAACAGCGCAGGAAACAACGCAGCCTGCTAAATTCATTAGGACCCAAGCTGAAAGTGGAACCTAACACCAGTTTTCAATCCAAATAAAGAAGTTGTCTCAATGCACTTTTCTTTTAAATTCTCTTTACACCTCTCTTCAGGATTATAAACTCAGGAAATTTCAGAAATTATTCCCATAAGAGTCTATTTACTTCATTGCAGAACCTATCTGCAACAGTTGTTTCTGGTGGCTGGATTTTCGTTTTACACAGTGTTTGCTCATTCTCTCCATGTTATACAGTTGCATACTGAGTTTACACCACCACACCACCACCCTTAGCAGTGGCTGACTGTGCAACAGGTCTGCCTGAATTCTGTCCACAGGTCTCCCGTGCATCACATATATCTTGCTGCTCACACACAGTGTATTGTGATAGAGCATCTCCCCAATGCCATTTCAGCAAGGATTTAACTAAATGAGGACATGCCATGCAGGAGAGTGCCAGTGATGCATTGAGGGAATGCATTAGGACACCCTTGAGCAACGAAAGCTGGGTCACAGCACAGAATGACTGCAAGTCTTGACATGAGATCATTATTAGAAAGGCAACGCAATTCCAGGATATATCGGATCAAGTAAGACATCAGGAAACATCCAAGTCACTGGACAGGGCACAGCTGAGGGCTCCTCTGGAATATCCTATATCCAAATCTGTTTACAGATGATTTAAAACAGGTGCAGAGGAAAGGTGCCAAAATGAAAAGGAAATAGACTTCCTATATTAAGACAGGAGACCAAAGAGAGTCTGCATAGCCCCATAAATGTGGGCCAAGAAAAGATACCCTTTGAATAAATCGTAACAGATTGAATAATAGGGAAGGATAACTAACGTAATGGACAGTACTGGCATCAGAACAAACTGGCCGGGACTACATTTACTCTGCAAATTAGCAAGTGTCAGAGTAAGAGGGTTTGGAAACAGCCTTCAAGCTGGGGAAAGCCCACCTGATTTTAAGCTGCAATTTTCTCACGAAGGGGATTAAACCCCACTGCCTTTCTAGTGGCAGGGGACTGGCCTCAAGACCCCAAGACTGTGCCTCCTGGTCCTGCGCCCCATGAAGCAGGAGGCTTGGCTGACTTGTTTCCACTGGGGCAGCCGGAGGGACCTATCCACCCAGCCAGCACCAGCCCTTAGGCTGGAAATATTCCAGCTTTCCCCTACGTTCAGCCCAAGTGACTCACAATCAGTTATTAGCAATGTACTGCGGAAGGGACACATTGTTCAGAGCAAAGCACGGGGGCTACAGTTGCCGTGATGAAGAGTCCTACAAACGAGGACTAACCATCTGACAGATATAACCACACACGGTATTTTCTGCATTTTTAAGCTGCAGGACCCAGTGAGAGTATAATTGTTACCAAACTACAACACGGCAACCCCCAGAAGAGACAGCAGGTTACTCAAAGCGTGCCAGGTGGAAAGGAGCTGACCAAGCCTCACGAGGAGGGCAAAATCATAAAGCATTCGCTACCTTTCTTATCATTCCTGTCGCTGGGAGTATCCTGTCTGATAAAAATCAATGACTAACTATTTCCTATGTCTTTTTCTAAGAAATCACCATTTTTGGAGCTCGGGCCAATTTCCTTCTACCAGAATCAGATTCAAGCTTGATGCAATCTTGCCAGCTAAATTTTCTTGCTGTGTCTGAAGTCAGTTTGCTGCGCACTGAATTCAAAACAGCTATGAATCGTACACCACAAATACCATTCTGAAAATGTCATAACTAAGTAATACATGGCAAAGGTCTGGGATGCGGAGATTTTATGTAAAGCCTGGCTGTAAAATCCAGAACAGCTAGGGATGTTGAAACCAGTGAAGACACAAGGTGCTGAGGCTCTTCACTGATTCCGGTTTTTCTGCCTTCTCTTTCACAGCTGAGTAAGAGGGTGAAAAGACAGCATCTGATAAAATACATGAGCACCAACTCACAAAAGAAGTGATTGAAAGAAACAGCTTTCATTTTCATTTTTTCCATTTTGTAGCCCTTACCTAGGATTTATGCTGGCAAAGCTTATGCTGACCTCACTTCGGAACCTAAGGGTCCGTCAGAGTTCTACATTGCAATGACAGATGCCTATTAAGCATGATACCTGTCTGAATTTCCAACACGAGAGACAGCGTTTGCTCTACATGCCACAGAAAGTGTGTGTTATGGGGTCACTTCTGAAGTGACCAGCACCCCAGTGTTGCTGAAAGGGAGCAGATGCCTCATTTAGAGAAGCACAGTGACAGTTCCTCTATGAGAAACACTAGGCAAGATTTTAAAAAAAAAAAAAAAAAAAAAAAAGAAAACCACAAACTCCAAACCAAAACCAGTCTCTGCCCTCCACCTCAGTTTGCAAACTCACGCGCAGAAGTCCAGGCACAATCTGGCGTTTAAAGAGCTGATTCTGGGGCCTGCAGCTAGAGATGAGAATTTCATTCCTGACCACAGGCATCCTATATTCCTATTAATGGGATTAGCCTAAACTCTTCTAAAGAAACATCCTTTCCCCCCCTCTTGCCCTCCTCCCATCTCCTTCTTCACACCACCATCTCCCGGCGAGCCAGATGGCAACTCAAGCTTTTCCATCTGGTGAACTAAGCTGACGTGCAGGAAGGAGGAGGGTGCTCCATGTAATGCCTTCATTGGAGGTGGAGGCACAACCAGCAGTGCAGGTCGACACTTTACAGTTGCTCACCTTGCTAGAGATGGCCCAAGAGTGAAACCACACTGAGTGATGAAGCCAGTAATACAATAGGGAATACCTGCAAAGATATTTTAACATCTTTCTTCTACTGCTCCTTCTGCCCTCTTTAGATAATGTATGCTGATTCATAGCATACCTATATCTAGATTATATTTTCATAGTTGAAATAAAGAGAAGGCTTAAAAGCTCCAAGTTACTTTCTAAGTAATGCAATGATTTCAAAAGTTAATTCACTGAGAGATTAGGCTGCAGAGATTGGAGTTAGCTAAGAAGCTGAAGAAATAGGAAGGGAAAATTTGCACACACAAACTTATATCTTTTTTTTTTTTTTGCTGTTGACATTTCAGACAGCTCCAGGGATGCAATACTTCTCAGAATTCCACAAATTACCAAACGAGATTAGCAAGTAATTATCCTGTGAGAAAGACAAACATGATGCAATCGCTACATTTATAAGAGGAATCTACAAACCAACTTTCAGGCACTTAGGCTGGGGTTTGTACAAACCTGCAGCTTCCTTTTCTTCCTCGAGAGACTTCCCGTCCAGTCACTGATGCGTCGCATTCGGCTTTTTAATGTATCCTTCTTGGATGCATCCTCACTGAGGGGCTTGGACTTTCTGCATGGGAGTGTGTAGGAAGAGTAATGTGCAGGACTTCCCTGCTCTACCCTGGAGGGAACATCAATGTCTGAGGCAAATGAGACACGGTTGCTTAGGCTACCATGAGCGTCAATATACTCATCAGACAGCCTGATCCTAGGTGGAGGGGTGCTTTCCAAATTTGTATCCTTATAGAGATCTCGGAGCGAGGAAAGAGATGAACTTTGGTTGAAGGACTTCTTGTTGTCACTTGCTGGGAAACTGGCATGAATGCTTGTATCTGGAGTGCTCCTGGTCAAATACGGACCATCCAACTCATTGATATCCCCAGCATTTCCCCAGAGAGAGTCATACCATGAAGACTCGGAGCTGAGGGAGCTTCCTTTACTAGATCGAAGCCTTGAATCAGTAGGTGACAGACGATGGCTTGAAGAACAGTCTGCGCTGGAGTTCCTCCTGACGTCGAGTAGGTTATTCGGCTTAGATTCCAAGGCAGGCGAATACCTCAGCAACTGGACCGGTCCACTGGACTCCTCAGTCGGCACCTTGCTGTTGCTGCTGTTGTGGAACTCGACCCTCAAGCAACCGTCCAGCTTCCCCAGTGTTTTAATGAGAACTTTCGGACTCCTCCTGTCCTGTGATGGGGAGGTTGATGCAAGACTCTCATTCTTTCCGTAGCAATTTAAAATGTGTCCATTGCATTCTCGAGAGGCAGCGTGATTACTTCCAGCTTGAAGGCCAATATAGTGGAAACCGTTCTCGGGCAAAAACACCATGTTATTTCCTTGGCAGTAGTCCCCTGAGGCGTTTGTCCTGTGTTTGGCATGGGCATTGCTTTTAGAGACCTTCACCACAGTGTCACCAAGTCTAGATGAATAAGGCTGACTACTCTTGAAGTGTGAAAGGCAGCTTCTGGCGAGGGACCTCGATTTGTAGTTTGAGCCGCTACTGGTATGTCCCCATCCAAGCATAGAGCAAGACTTCTCATCTTTAGCATGAATGCTGCGAATTTTCAGAGAGCAAGGCTTCTGCTTGGCACCAGCTGCAGCAGCAGCATGATTTTTTGATCCCTGAAGACTGTACTGGCTTTCTGAATTCCCCATTTTCCACTAAATTAAGAAGAGTTTCATTAGAAACAATGGCTAGAAGACAGAGCAAAAAGCAACAGACCGTTTTTACCCTCTAACACAGGAAAGTGCCTTTTTAAAAAAATGATATGAAACAATTGTTTCAAAAAAAGCCATTAAATAGCCATTTACAACATTAAATTCATAACTGAACCTATTTTAGGGGCAGGCTAGGAAAGCCTTTTCTCTGTATGGTTCGTTACCCCTCTGTTATTAAGCTGGAATCTAGCTCCATTGAAATCATGTCAACACCTTTCTCCACCCACACCCTTGGCAACATCCTTTTCTTATAACTTACAAAATCTCTGGCTCCCAAGAACAATGGTATAATGAAAGGGAGACAGTAAGATAATCATAAGTTAGATGTAAAGTGAACTGTACTTTCAGAGAAATCCCTTCTGCCAGGAGACAAGCCCACTGCAGTTCCAGCTTGACTGGTTTCGGTGGAACCAAGTGTTGCCTCCATAAACTGTTCAGCAAACCCCAACTTTGTGTTTAAATGGAGTCAATCCAGGAGAAAGGAGAAAAAAAAAAAAAAAACAGAAAACAAACCCACACCAAAAAAAAAGCACATGAAAAATAACTTGGTTAGTGAACAGCCTCATCTTCCATTACAGCACAGAACTGCATTATGTTCATTCAGCATGGTGCAGTTAGATAGTTCACTTAGTAAAATGCTCTTCAGCTTTTTACTGAATTCACAGGGAACAGCACACACTAGAGCTGTCAAATTGCCCCAGTGAGATGACTGAAGATTTTAGATCTACATAAAGTGTACCCCAAAGTAAAAAAGATAGACCTGTTCTTTTTGTTACTTGGAGTGAATCTCCACTGTTTGTAATTTACAGAAACAACATCAAAGCACTTTTTCCATCGGCATTGTGCTTCTTTGCATGTTGGATCTCAGACTATCACTCTTAGGAGAGTACGTTGTAGCCTCATTAAAATTTTGTCAAAATAAGCCACTGTGAAAACAGAATCTTATCTTCTAGACTTTGTATATATTTTAACATCTCTACGTCTAGCTCTCAGCACTTTTAGATGACAAGCATAGTATAAAACAAAGAGCATACCTGTAGGATCACTCAAACACGGGTACAGTTAGCAGTTAACATGCTCTGCATTGTCTTCGTGGCCAGCTGCTACACTTGCCTAAACCAGGATGGAGTTGCACGCAGCCTTCCTGGGAAAAAAAGCAAAAAGACAAAAAGGGCTCTCAGTCAAATAGAATTTACACTGTACTCCAGCTGTAAGCAAAATGAATACAAAAAAAAATTAGACAGAAGTTACAAATGGAGAAGAGAGGTCTGGTTACGGGGATTCCTGGACTTTAGACATACTTTTTTATAAACATACTTTAACAATGGACATTGAATTAATACAGTCACTTTTTGGGTAAGTAGTGTAGTTTCTAATTCTGTCCTTCTCCCCTCACATTGACAAGTTTGGACAAACTTTGAGCCCACTCCAGTTTGATTTTTGGAAGACCAATTACACATGGCAGGATTGTGCAGTGATCCATTACAATTTGGACCAAACCGATCAGAGTGATGTCCCACAGCATCTGTTTATCCTTCCCCATGCCTGGATTCCAACTGTGACCCTTGCAGTGAAAGGCCACCACGCAATTCACTCCACCAACTACCCAGCAACCTTCCTCTTCCGTTTATTTTTTCTGATTTTAAGTTAATCTGCCAGTAAACCAAGAAAACAGCAGCACCAAGCACTGCACACACCCAAAGGTAACAAGACTCAAGTTCTTTCTGATCATCTGAATGTGCAGCTCTTCACTTGGCACGCAAAGGCTGCAACTCAAAACAAAAGGACAGAAGCTGAATCTCACAAAATACACCAGCAGTTTAGGGATTGAAACACTCAATAGAAGAAGCTGTACCAGATCTTAGGCTCAGTTTTACAAGAAATGTTTTAACTAGAAATCATTCTTAATACACTACCACCAAAAAAATATTTTCCACATAAATTCAGTGGCTACTGTTCATGATTTTCAGCTGGATAACTACCTGATCTGAACACACAGAGTTTTGCTTTTTTTGACTCATTTTACTGTGTAAGAACCTTGAAGATATTTAAAGGAATTCACTGGTAACCTAGGTATTTTGCTAACCTTACCAAAACCAAAGGTAAAGGTTGCAAATTAGAACTAAAAATGGTCTCAACAGCAAGCCTAGAAAAAAGTTAGCAAATAAATACTTAGAGATATATCCTTTTGGATCATGCTAGAGACGCTACAGGCCTATAAACACAAACTCATGGCTGTTATCACAAAGCTATTTGATAAAACAGATAAGCTGCAGAAATTTCATCTCACCCTCAAAAAAAACCCCCAAACCCCAAATCTGTTTAATTTCTGTATTCTCTCTAACAATTTGGAAGGTTGCTATTTAGGACACCCTTGCCTTGCAGGTTTGATTTGCCTGTGCTGCTAAATGCACCCATTTGTGTCAACAGTTTTAAAAACGTCATATGTAACATGGATTGAACAAAAGACTTCTGATTCAAGGTAAACAGAAGACAACACACAAGCTTCCTATGCTCTAAGCTGCTGAACAAATTGCGAACCGCCAGCAAAACTGCCTTCCTTGATCCAGGAGGCGCAGACCACAAACAAGCAATGAGTTTACATTCAGAATTCTTCATCTGGGAGCAGAAACTACGTTCAACAAGGGGGCTTTGAAGGGTTTATATCTATTCATAAGGGAACACTGAACCCAATTTGTCTAAAGAAACAGGCAAAAAGACCATCTGGTCTCCATAGTGATTGTGCAATGGTTAGGTAATCCTTTTAACAGAGTGGGTAGCGAGCAAGCTGCTGTCATGAACCTCAGAAGATAGACATTCAATTCGTCAAGGCTCGAGCTCCTGCTACCAGAGTCCATTGTACGCATCTGATCCAATACACAGGTCACATAATGGGTGAACGAATAAATTCATCTCGGGGTACAATGTCTACAAAACAGCATCTCAGTCTGTGCGGGAATCAGTCAGCAGCACAACAGAGCAGTCAATAAATCCCATAGAAATAGCCCCGAGGGATTTTGTCTCAGCATCCTGGCCGTCCAGAAAGCTACGGTAGGCTAAACATTCGCACACGCTGCGATAACCAATCGGGGCATCTGCGAGGCTGCACAAAGATCATCACCCTGAAAAATCAGCTGTGATGCCTTTCTCTTGCCTCACACTTGTGTGGAGCGATTTTCTTTCTGCTAGTTACAATGGGGAGGGGGGGGAGAGCAGAGCAAGTCAGCTTGTGCCCAAAGGCAGCGTGACACCGGGGCAGGGGGACAGTCGTGGACAAGCTCTGGCTGCGCCGACTCCAAACACTCACACATTTTACGCTATTTGAACTACAGAAGCACTGCAAATTACACTGCAGGGAACAGAGTTCAGCTTCTCCTATATTTCTCACAGCAACCTACCACTGCAGAAGACAACGTGCTTTTCTCTCTTCCTATGCAGAGGGATGAATACTTCTTGTGAGTAAAACCAGTTTCTATGAATATTTTCTGCAGTTATCATCAGTATATTTAGAAAGCAGCTCACTGCGCCTGAAGATGACTATTAAGAGTCTATTTGCTTTCAATTATACCCACATTCCCTAAAAAAGAAGTTTTTAATCTTCACCCTGGTTCCCCTTGACACATTCAGAAAACACAGCTATGCAAACATACTAATCCGGGAACCCCACCATCCCCACCACACCCAATAATTAACACAAATCATAACCCCAGAGCTAAAAACGTATTTCCCCACCTTGGGGCTTCTTCTCATAAAGTTCTCCTAGACTTTTTTGGCTCCGAAAAACAAACACACAAGCTCTGGAGCCATTCCGGGGAAGCGCCTGCCACCTATATTCCCTCATTAATACCACCACAGCTAGACTGCTCTATAAATGCTAGAGGGGAAATGTCTTGCTTAATCTTAAAGTGAGCGCACGTACAAGTAGCGGTCTGCAATTGCACGGGTGCTTTCCTCCCCGGCCTTCACCTCTCAAAATAAAGGTTTACAAAGCTTGACTCGCTAACCATATTGCAAGAACAACTGAACAATAACAATAATATCCCAGTACAAGGTTTGCTTATGAGATACAACAAGAAATTATTATATTAAGAATTAGTGTGGGATCTGAGTCAAGGCAGACAGGCTCGTGCACTGGTCTCATCTGCTACAGCGGGAACACACACCAAACGTTTCACTACTGCCAGCCACCTGCTTCAGTACGGTCACACTTTCCAGGCTGAGACTCTCCAAAACTACAGGTCAGAAAACGGCAAGCTCCAGACTGACGGAAGGCGAGCACAGGGCCATAAGACTGAATGCTCCACAGCCACAGTCAGCATTGGACAGTGGCCATATACCGGTTACAAAAGGCAAGAGATTGTGGTGGCATCTTCCTAGGGAGGTTCAGCAGATTTCCCTGACTGGGACTGACAATCTCGCCACCCAGGATGTTGTAAGAGCTCAACTAATGTCAGCCCTAGCGATGTTAAGCTTTAGCTTGGGTCAAGAAGCTACCCTCATGAGACACGAACACATGCACCAAAGCTATCTCTCTGATGTACTTTGATGCCTTTATTGCTCTGGATGGCTGGTGACAACGAACCTTCACTGGAAGATGCATAATAAGTGATCTACAAACCATTTAATTCCTGCTGAAGCTTCCCCAAAAATCTACTGACGAGGTGCAGGGAAGTTAATTCTCACTTCACTAAACATGGCATCAGTGCAAAAAATGGCAAAAACAATGACAAAAAAAAGAACAGTATGGATTGGTCCAGATGAGGATAACATCATCCCATCAAATTAGCACCACTGAGTGAGGACTCATTAAGAAACATGGGAACTCATGAGAGTTTTCAGCATTACCAGGAACAATAACTCTTTATGCACAGCAGAAGAGCTTAAATTTGAAGCCTCCCATCTTTAACAAGAAAAGCACTTTTAAAAGAAAAGCTAGATTAAGAGCCAGAAAATAGGTAAGAGCTAGAGCTAGCTGCTTCACCCCTAAAAAATAGGACCCTCCATCTTTTCAGTTCTTTACAACAACACATCAGGACATAGTTTAAACTTTTTAAGAAGGCCTATCCTCAAGGAAAGGACAGAAAATTATTCAAGACAGAAATAAATTAACCAGGTATTTTATTCCTACTTGTAACTTAAGCAGCAAGTATGTGTCACAAACTCTTCAGACTTCATCAACAGGAGATTTGTTACCTGCACACCAGTGCGGCACCTTTCAAGAGGGCACGGGACCGATTCTCGAGAGCCTGCCACCGGGCACAGTCCCTCACAGCCATCCACGTGGGTATATAGGTTTGCCTTTATATGCAAAGGGCAGAGCGCATCCCATCAACTGCTCTCTATTAACGAAGCAAGAAGAGAGAGTCATGCATGCTTTCTGCTGTGTTTGAAAACAGTATTTCCACAAGGGCGGTTCAGGGCTCCCAGGTGCAGAGCGGGACTGCGATGGGCACCCCTGGGCTGCGCGGGCTGGAGCAGGGAGGCACGGCGGGGAGAAGAGGCAGCGCCGGGGTCTTTACGCAGGCGGCTCCTCTGGGCGTCTGCTTCACAATGCACCGCAGGAGACTGTCATCAGGATTAGTGGAGCTGGGATAATGGAGAATCTGAGAGCATTTCAGAGCAATAAAAAATAGAAACAGAAAGTCCCCTCATTTATATGAAATGACCAACTTGTTTTCTTTTAATGGCAGATTGAGTTAGAAATGTTGCAGGCTTTGATGTACAGCAACTACATTAGTGGCTTTTTTACATCAAGAAAAGCTTTTTTTTCTTTTTTTCTGGGTTTTTTGTCTTTTTTTTTTTTTTTAACTTGACCAAGAAATTCCTCTTTTTTTCTTTCAAACTACTTGTACATTCTCTTTCACCTAAGGGTTAAAACATCATCCATTTTAAATGGTTTATAAAGTCTTAGAAATTGTATGTAACTATCTTTCAGATGCTAACGTGTTCATAACTTATGCAAAGAATCAATATGCTTTGTGAATTCTTACAGGGATACAGAATTACAGGTTTGAAGTTTTAATTAACTTTTAATCTACTTTAGTTTTTAATATGAAAGTAATACAGAATTTAGAATGTGAACCTGCCCTCCCCTTCCTGCACAGCTGTGTATGGATGGATACACGAAATTAATGAGGGAGGTAGGTTAGCACAACACTGTAGCTGGATTAAACGTGGAGTTTCTTACTGGAAACAATTTACTGTGTTTTTTAGGACTACGCACTTTGGTTACATGCTTCCACAAATCAGAAGCAGATTTCTTATTCCTGCAATCTCAATCACATTCCTATTACAAAAATATACCATAATAATTATACCGTGGTATTCTTGGCAGGATACTTTGCATTATATACTACTGTATTCAAAGAATGAACAACCAAAACACCACAAGTATGCCTTTCCTTAAAAAAAAATAGGACTATTTTCCCTTAAAAATCCAATTTGAAGCCAGAATTTTTCACTCACTCATTAGTCTCTTTTGAGTTACATCCTCCTGTATTAGGAACTGTTTGGTAGCTCACAGATCAGATTAAACCCAATCATTTTTCTCATTAAACACATGTAGTCATGACCCCAGACACTTCTTTCCATGCTGTGAAACATACCTGCATTGGATATAGACTTCTAATTTCACAGTTTAAGTAGGAAAGGGACAATCTTTTCTTCTGATTCCTTCTCTTAACGTTAATCTCAACAGGTCTACGCTGCATCACAGACATATCGCATCAGAATTACACATCCTGTACCTGGGACATGATTCCTTCTTTTAGTCAACCCATTCTTCTGGGCCCAAGACATTGGCAGCTTAATTAAATTATGCTTTATAGCTTTCAAGTTAGCACAACATGGAAGGTTGACTCAAGCCTGAAGATCCTTATCACATTACACCAGTGCTGATACAATCTAAATCTCTAGGGACTTATTTTTCTTTGGCAGGAAAAACAAATTTCACCATTTGTAAATGTTATTGAATTTATACACAATGGCTAAAGTGCACATCCATTTAAATAAAAGCCATTAAGCTCGTTAAAAAAAAAAAAAAAGGAATGCCAGCTAACGTCTTGGCTTAATGCAGTAGCTGCAGTAGTTAAAGAGTTGATATGTCAAAGGGTTTATTTCCTGCCCTTGAAGGGGAAATGAACTTAGTGATCTGAAAGGTCTTTGCTTCTCCACCTACACTGGTTGGTCCTGACACAGATTAATGCGGTGCTTTCAAGGGATTTGAAGGCCTGGGGCCTCGGGTGGGGAGGATGGCGCACCTGAAAGGAGCCAAGATGCTCCAAGCAGGGGAGCCGCGGCTCCAGCCTTGCTGGACGCCCTGGGCAGTGGGGTAACAACACTTCAGAGACCAAGCTCGGCTCTGCAGGCTTCCTGACTGAGCTTAGACAAACTCCTGAAGAGGTCTCTGCCCCAGCAGAGCCCCTACTCGTGATAACAACAGGAGGTAAGACTGGGGCTTTCTGGTGAAACTGGGATTCCCAAAGCCCACCAGGAAAATCTGCCCTTCTCCTCTCTTGTCTGCTTCAGTAGCAATCAGCTCACGCTACCAAATACGACCATAGTCAGCAGGCAGCTATGGGGATATTCTCTCACGTGTACCCACCCAAAACTGTAGGTGCCAAAACATCAGCTTTGGAGAGAGTAGGAGAAAGGTTATTTTTGGACTAGGACACAGTTTACAACACCGTACCCTGAGCAGCCCCGTAGACCCTCCCTCCCAAAAGGAGAAGCAAATGGCAGCAAGGACAAGCAATCCCACGCAGGAACATTAACCTGTTCTGCCCCCAAAGAGCCTTTTTGGTGTAACACCTTCCAACTCTTAACCCTTGGCACCAGAGAAAAACTTCCAGTAGGAACCGGCAGGACAGCGTGCTTCAGGCTGAGGGACAGGGGCTGGGACGGCTGTGGGACTCCCCGCCCGCCACCTACGACACAGCCCACTCCCCGGGCGGGAGGGGGAAACCACACTGCGTTTCACATGTCTCCTCTACTTCTCAGTTTACACATTCATAAACACCTGAGGGTGTCGATTCCAAAGTAAACGCTTTCCCACCTTCAGCCCTGGGACTTCCTGAGGAGGACAGGGGATCTGGGAGTTAGACACCAGAAGTAAACTTGAGACACAGTCCCTTGGAAAAATAAAAGCAGATCTTGATTTTTGCATGCCAAGAGCCCTACAGCAGTAACACAGCTTAGGGCTTCCTTTCCTGTACCCCTGTAATACCAGCATGTTACACATTAAAAGAATTAAAAAGAAGTACACTGAGGATTAGGTTTCCCCACTAAAACACTTGCTTTGTAGCTTCACAGCTACAGAGTGCCCTATTCAGAGAGTCCTCTCTTGTATGGTATGTGGATACCCCTTTCCTAGTGAAGGTGATCAGATTAAAAAAAAAAAAAAAAAAACAAAACAAAAACCTCCATCCTTTGCCTTTAACTAGTAATTTGCTATACATTGTATAATGTTATCAAATCATTCACCCTAAAGGGAAAAAAATGCATGATTTCTAGAATGAAGTCACCAGTGTACAAAATTAACTCCGTGACCACATCAGCAACAAGCATAAACAAAGTAGCAAACTTTGGTTACATTGCACAAGCAATTAATCACCCCCCTCAAAAAAAAAAAGGCGGGGGGGAAGGCACTTCTCCATTTCTTGGGCATTTCCCTTTTTAAATTTCTTTTCTGGCCACAGAACATAGCATTTTCACAATTTGTGTACATTTATGTATTAGAAATCTATGCAGTATTAAAAATCTATGTAGAAAGTTCAAAACCTGTGCAGGACCTACCTCCTCCGCCAGATGCAGAAGCTCTGGTTTTGCACTATCCCAGTTCAGTAGTAGTAGTAGCAGTGTTGACTGAAACTTTTTCCTCTAACACTTCACAAACATAAAACCCTTACTGGGTACCCTGTCTATTTATTGCAAGTTACTTTAAGTATTAGTGAGAATAGACAGAATAATAAAAAAGAAAAGATTCAGAGGGATTATTAATCATACTGTATTATGAGAGTCACTTTAATGTTGCAGAAACTGTAGCACTTTCAAACATACTTTCTCATACTTCGCCTTAAAAAAAAAAAAATCCAGTCCCGTCATAGCAGAGCTGTAAAACGATCCTAGCGGTAGTTTATTTAGCAATTCGGGCAATTGAGTTTGACAGATGACCACCAAGAACTGTTTTTTGGAGGAAAACCATTCATCTTGGGCACAGCTGGCGATAGCAGAGGCAGCACAGGGGCTGCAAGTCCTGGCACTACAGCAGCCCGCCCTGCCCTCCGCTTTCAAAGGCTTCCCAAGTCTTTCCCTACTTTTCCTTCAGTTCTCCAGGTCTGGCCGGCAGCCGGCGAGCAGAGGACCGCGGTCCCGCGGCAGCTCCCTCCCCAGCTCGAGCCCCCCTCTCCATTCCCGCTTACCTTCCCCAAGGAGCCAGCTTCAGCCTCCCCGCCGCCCCAGCTCTGCTGCGGGGACACGGACACGCAGACACAGGGACTCTCCCTGCCTTGGGCACGCCAGGAAACTGTGCCTAACACTTCAAAACGCTCAGCCGTTAGGAACTAAAAACAGACCCTGCGCGAGGCTGGATGTATTTTTGTCTGCAGGCTACACACCCTCCTCCCGTTCAATTTTTTCCATTGGTGGAACAGCATGATGCAGACTTAACCAGAGGGTGGTTTTCCACGGGCCGCCTGAAACGATTACGCGGGCCGGCCTGCCACGATGCTGGGCAGCCGCCGGGGAATACGCCGTGACTGGGCTCTTGTCTGACCCCACATTCCTCAGCCGCCAGGCTGCTTCCACAGGAAAGCTGCTGGGAAGGCTGCCGAATGGAGAGGGGTTTGCTTGCCTGAAGGTAGCTCCAGGGTCTCCTATTTTTTTTGAGGTTTTTTTTTTTTTTTTTTTTTTTTTTTTTCCTTTTCAAACTTGCTAGGAGGGAGTGTGTGTTCCTAACATCCTCATGTGAGACGCCCTGGCTAAAACGTAACTCCCCAAACCACAGCGGGAATGTTGTAGTCACGAAAACCCACTCTGAAGAGTGGCTCTCAGTCGTGTTTAACGATTCTGCACAATGGCATCACGTATACAACCACAAACTCTGGCGCTTTCTTCCTTGCCGCTTTCTTTTGTCACACTTTTTATACTGTCCTACAGAGAGAATTAGTTGGGTTTTAATAACTGATAAGATAGGTCTCTTAAGATGCAAATGACGTCTCCAAGTTTCAATATACCGAGCTAGGCTGTTAAGTCTGTAGTTAGGTGCATAAACAATTGCTTTATTATCAGAAAAGCGTAAGACTTCATTGATTGCAGCAACGGTTGGTGAAAAACCGCAGCCAAAACCCAAGGCATTTATTCAAATATTCTAATAAAATTGCAGGGTCACGTTCAAGTGCCAAGCGTGAAAATACAGCCAAGTTACACTGCAGATGACGTATTCAATTGAAAAGAAACACATGAACACTATAATAGAAATCATTAGTTACCCACAAAAGCCCCAAATCAATATTTACAGCCACAAAAACCAAATAGGGATTTGCATAGTAGCATAGGAATTGCCACCTAAAAGCGGACCTCTGTTTCACTGTGTCCACTATCCTGTCTCACTACAGAGGAAACCCCAAAACCCAGCAACTTTGGAATAATTTGCAACTAAATCCTATTTAAACTCCAAAGCCCAGTTATAGTTACACTCCTCCACTGGAAAACAACGACTTGGATCTCTTCTCAAACTTCACAGGTTAACAATATTAGCACTGAATATACTCTCCTCATCACGGCAAAGGTCAAATCCTCCTTTTAATTCTACAGACCTCAATTAAGTTTTCCATAAGTGAGTTCCATAGGTCAGTTTTTGTAAAATGTAATAGAACAGTACATGACTTATGTTGGTACTCCTAATTCAGAATACACGTCTGGGAGCTTCACATCTGCTTGTTTGGGTGACAGCTTTGCTCTCTGTGAAAAGCAGGCTATTCTCTTTTTCCTGTTCTCTTCACTTAGCATTGCTGTGGTCCAATTATTTCACTAACAGGCCAGATCCAAGTGCTGAGACTAACACAGGAGCAATGACAGCTCACGAGTCAAGGCACCAGGTCTCTCTCAGGAGCGATAGTTGGCCTCTGGTGCTATCCCCCTTCTCACACCGAGTACTGCATTTCCCCCATGAGTCCACCTCTTAGCAGGTTAAATAAACCATGTTCAAATGATTCCTTAGATAAAGCTAGCTTCCAACCAGTCCAGAAGTCTTTCAGCAGCAGCTATTTTGTTGAATTTATCTTTCTTAAAGGTGCATGTTCAGAAGTATAACTACTATTCCCAAAGACGCCTCGCCAGTACTGTGTTCCATAACAGTAATTTTTCCCCAACTCAACGAAAAATACCTGGGCTGACATAACCTAAGACCCAGCTGAATCACATTAGTGCCTCACAATCTTCCAGCAACGGATAATAAAGCTGTCCATTCCCTTCCTCTTTCATTTTCAGAGGGTGACTCCCAAATGTCAACAGGCATTCTTGCTATTAGTGCAAAGCACTCAACCCTGTACTTTCTCCTTCAAGTTCACTGCATTTTATCATCCAGTCCTAGGGGTCATTCAGCTATTTACTACATTATTTCTAATCTACCTGTGTACCTACTATGTCTCCCACTTTTTATCAGCCAGTTTCATCAACGCAACATTCCCACTTTTTGTGACAAGCCAACCAACACTCATTAAGTTTAGTCTCAAAAGTCCAGTTGATACTGCCCGATTCTTTTGGTTTTGCTTCCACCTCTAATGTACTTAACTGATTACTTGTAGCATGCTTTTCTGACTTCTACTTGACTTACATGAAGCTTTAACATCCTCCATCTCAGGGCTGCTGTGAGTGCCTTGCCCTGCACATGGGGTCTCCTCCTGCCTTTGCTCCTTGGGGAACAGGCAGGATGGCCTGACCAGGCTTTGGCATAGTCTAGCATAGGACCCTAGCATAAGGGGCCTTCTTCATCAGACCACCAAAACTCACAGACTTCTTTATCACACCACCACATCCATCTCATTCCCCCATCTCTCACCCACTGCCTTGCCATTATCGACTTGGGATAACCGGATAATGGAATATCCTCTGGAGATCAACAAGGAGTAGGCAAGATCCATGCTGAACACAAAAGATTAATCTCTTATTACTATATGAACTATTTATGTGCCTCACAATCTTCCAGAAATGTATCATCACAACATTGCAGGGAAGGGGAAGGGTGCCATTCACCTCATTTTCTAGAGAACTGCTAGATCACATCAGAAATTAAAGGGTATTTCAATACAGTAAAAGGAAGCTCCATAGCTAGTGTTAATACATGTCTCTGCTAGATGAATGGCTCTCAGCATCTCTGTTTTGCAGTAAAAACAAACAGTAGTTTGCACAGAGAAGTCCATAATGAAAGTAAAAATAAAAGTTGTGCCTTGGATAGCAGGTTGGCTATATAAACACTCTAGATTAACACACACACACAATCTTCATAACATTTTTAAACGTGTTCTATAGAACGTTTTAAAGCCAAGAACTTATTTTTATAGGTGGAGATAAATGAATTATCAAAATTAAAGACAGCTATTTTAACCCACATTTTACATTACTTCCTCATTCAAAGTAAAATCTAGACATTTTTGTAAAGTGCCAAGAGATCCTACTGTCACCACTGTTTTGTTTCCTAAGCAATGGAAACCCACTAAGAAAAACACAGAAAACACACATATCCCCAGCATTCACGCTAAGACAATGACACACTTCCTTCACTAAAGTCAACCCACTTTTATAAACATATGCCACCCCTAGAAAATATCTTTTCCTAAACACAGTCCAGACTGTTTCTGAAAGGCCACTTCTCTGCTTTGCCCTTGTCCTCTTCTGTCTGACTCACCTGAGAGCAATACAGCTGAGCTGTGTGCAGACTCCTGGTCCACAAGGTTCCTCAGCCAATGCTCAACAGATGGGCACTAGATGGGCACGCGTGGCCAGATTTCGGTATCTTGCTGATCATGGCTTATCCACAGACTGGCAGATACGTACAGAGACTTCCCATGAAATCCAAAACATGTTCCTGTGTTCCCAAAACCAGAATGTGTGTAGGAATTAAAGAAGTCTGAAGTAGGAAATACGGGTTTCTCAAACCAGAAACCTCTAACGGAGCTCTCAAGAAAGCTGGGAAGTTGTGCTACGCTAAGTGTAACTAAGCTGCTAAAAAATAATTACATGTTATTGTCAACAAGATAATAACCAGAGATGAGTTCCGAAGCCTTGCTGATTTCATGACTAAAACATCTGAATCACGCAACATCAGCTAGAGAAATCCTCTGATTAAGCTGTACTCAGGGTACATCCTTGATATCTTTGGTCCTGGAGGGAAACTACACAAGAAAGGTGACAGTCTACCATTCAGTCAGCGGTGAAAGGAAGCCTTACACCATATGAAATTCCCCTAGAAGACATCAATTCAATTTCTGAGAACTTCTCACCCTTCTGCAAACCAGTGCTCACCCACGCAGCTTCCTGGTCTTATTTCCTAATGTTTGTCAGATGGAAGAGGACAAAAGAAATTGAGGTGATTCATTACTTAATTCTGATTCAGAGGAGTTTGGGAAAAGAGTGAGCAGGAGCCTATGTGTTAGCACGTTCCTTCTCTCCAGAGCTCGTAGACCCCAACAAGCCATTTCACTTACTGAACGACAGCATCAACACAAGTCAAACAGCTGTGGCTGTAGGTCAGAATAGATGTTAAGCAATGAAGAACGGTGCAGATGAACACAATTTCATACCCTCAGCTATCACAGATACTTACAATGCCCTAGATGGCTACTACCTTCCTGCCAGAGGCTCCCATTCTCTTTGTGAAATGCTGTAATACAGGAGATCAAAGGGATGCTCCCCATCCCCACCTCCCTGTGGAGCCAGCGTGCCCTTGCCCAGCTCAGCAGAAGAGAGGGCTGCTGTTCAGGGATCACGCACACACATCTCGCTCCTCTCAAATGTGTTTCTCTAGTGTTCAAAACAGGCAAGAACCCACTGACATTTAAGGCATGCAATAAGATGAAATTTTTCCTTTAGTTTTGTGTTGTGCGGTTCTTTAGCACTGCTGTACACATGGGCTTACTATTTGTGGTTACGATCTATTTTCAAGTGAGTTATAGAGAATAGTTGGGGAATCAAAGCGCCTCTGGTTACTGTCTTATTAATTGCAGTATAATTAAATGAAGAAAGATAAAGCATGATCACGTGATGGCAGGGCATGTGGTAGAAGCATTACTGAAAAACGGGAAATCAATTACGAGAGAAAAAGAGATGAACTACGCAGCAAACCCATCTCCTCAATTTAGATGACCGAGCATACTGGATGCGAGAAGCCTGGCCTGCAGTGGTCAATCAGTGCTCCTGCACTGGGGCCAGCTGGGATGCAGTTAGTCGTCTTCACAGCAGCCCCTATGGTGCTGTGGTTTGGATTTGTGACCAAAACAGTGTTGGTAACACACCAAGGTTTTAGCTATTGCTGAACAGCGCTGGCACAGCACCAAGGCTTTCTCCATTTCTTACCCTGCCCCACCCGCGAGCAGGCTGGCGTGGGCAAGAGCCTGTGAGGGGGAAGACACACACAGAGCCAGGACAGCTGACCCAACGGACCAGAGGGGTAATACCACACCATATAACATCCTGCTCAGCAATACAAATCGGGGGCTTGTTTTGCCAGGGTTGCTGTTGCGACATCAGAGAGCAATGAGACCCTCACAAGAGTTAACCTCTGAGACCAAGGTGGCCCTCAGAAGCGGTGGTAGCTACTGCTAGAGAGGCTCACACTTTTTAATTTTCTTTTTTCTTCAGAACTAACGTAAAAGCAGTAACAAATTTTAGTTAACTCGGTAACTGTATCTCCCAAGTTCTTTTACTATGACAGATAGGTGTAAAAATGCTCTCAGTTTAGGACTTACTTCGCAGGAACAAAAATCTAAAACTTGGACAAATCTCACAGAAATAGGAGCAGAAAGGGTTTTTGAACGCATTAGGTTAAAAAATGAGAACTGAAGCCTTCACACATGCTGTTAAAAAAAAGCATGGCTATTAAACATGTAAAAATATTTGAAGGTGGAGTCATTTGTCACAAGAATACACTAGGAGATCTTACAACATAAATATTTATAAAGCACAGATGTTATTTCACATTGCATTACTACCATAGCTTGTTCCATTAACTGATCCAACAGACCAGCTAATTGCTTGTGCAAGATTGACCATTTGTTATCACCCATTCAAGACAAAAGCACAAACAGTTGCTAGGGGGCAGGGAAGCTTTAAGGGGTTGTTTTCTAATCAAATGTATTAAATAATTTTTCATAAAATACTGATCATTGGTTCATCAAGTAAGTTAGAAAAATCTGCAGACATTACAGAAGGATAAGTATGGCAAAGTTTCTAAGAAAATTATGTCAAATCGGTGTTTGCTTCAATAGCATGCACCAAAAGGCGTATAAAATAGATCTTCTTGCATAATGAATTTTAACTAAAGCCAGTCTCCTGCACATGTATGATTGTATAGGCAGTTGCAAGATGTGAATGTTTCCCCAGAGTTTCAGATCCTAGGGTTATAAGAATATACAGCAAATTCTGCTTGACAATACCTCTAATCCTTCTGTTTGTAAAGCAGCACTTCAAAATGCAAAACAAAGAATTAACTCAACAGAAGGAATATTAAGAAGTCAAATTCAACTTTTTTGGGGGGTGGGGGTGTGTTTGTTTGCTTTTCTTTTTTAAGCCTTAATTGTGGTTTCTCATAGCTGGCTGGCAAATCTACTAAACGTGCTAAACGGCAATATTAGGAGCTTATTACAGTATCATTAAATTAACTAAAAGAAATACCGGGGTATAAAAGCTAGAAGAAGTCTGGCTAACATGTGTTGATTATACCCTCACGCACCGCCTGAGCGGGGCGACACACAAATCCTGTAAGTGGCTGCGCAGCTATTTGCCTGAAGCAGAGCAAACAATGAGAACACGTTCAACATCTGCCAGGGTGTCCGACGGCTCGCAACCATTTTTCTGGTCAGAGGGGGCATTGTTTAAGTTGACAGGTTCCTAATGGTCTGAATTATTTAGCAATTCTCAAAAGACTCTTTCTACTCATTAGAGGGGAAAATGCGAACCACCGCAGCCAGAGTTCCCTTGCTCCCCAGGAGCCGATAATGCTAATTGAGGAGAACATCACAATGTGTCCCATTTTAATCACATGAGTTAAGTAGGCAAGAGGCTTCTATTATCCCCACGTACAATGAAAGACGGAGAGCGCCGGCTTCCGCAAGGATACACACCATGGTATAGCATCTCAACATTTTTTCAAAACCTCACTTTAAACAAAGAGGACATATGTTGCTGATAAGCACTACACCTACCAGACAAAGTAAACAAGTAAATTATATTAAAGAGAAATTTGAAACATGCTGCTTCAAGCCTGAATGCTAAGTGAGCAACAGTAAGTATCTCAACATATGGGAAGTTACGGGGAGGGGGAGGCAAAATAGCTATTTATCGATTTTTCTTCTTGTCTGCCATATGACAGATGACAGGTATAAACAAACTAATGTAGCAGCACCAGAAGTTACAGACAAATGACATTCTTACTTAAAGAGCCAGATCATTCAAAGGCATTCTCACATCTAATATCTATAGGAATGAAGGGGAATGCTACTAGTAAGGAAGTGGAATCACAGCAGCTTTACTGATGATGGATTATTTCTCAGTTGCTTATCTTAACAGTAATCAAACACTCTCTGCAGCAGTAATTATCTCATGCAATCCTAGCCTTTCTGAACATGGGAAAAAATGCAACAGTCTTCGAATCAACAGGACTGTCTTATTTTCTTCACAGCGTCAGGAGACCTCTAAACTTTGGAATCCCTTCAAAACTGTAACACCTGAACAGAGTTCCTCATGTAAACTTTGTAAGGAATGTTAGTGTAGTAATTAGGACTTCTACTACCAAAACACAGACCATGTGTGAGAAGAAAGAGATTTACAAACTCATTCAAAGGCTATAAAGGAAGACATGTAAATATTTAGTAGATTGCCATATGGAACACGACTGATATAGGGAATAGCCAGTTTGATGGAAGGACAAACGGAAGGAGAAGACTTCAAAATTAATATTTTTACTTCTGTTCCTAAGCAACCACAATGTGGATATGAAATAGCAAAAATAAATTACCTTAATGCATATAATAGGAGTTTGGGAAATTCCTTTCCCATCTTTTAAAAAGATGCTACAGAGATAATCCTTTCAATTAACACGAACAAAAAGTAAGCCACCAGTTTACATAGAAAATCTATATTTTGTCATCTGCATATAAACATTTCCAGAAGCAGAAGATTAAGTCAGTGAGCTAAATGGAAAGACATAAAATATTTTGCCGGCATGACACTGTGAATAAATAACTAAAAGCCCAAAAAAGCAAAGAGACAACATGATACTGGCCTATTCAGCCATAAAATTCATTTCCAATAACCACATTTCAGCATGCAGCTTAGATCACACATAGCATTTTCCTGTTTGAGAGCATGCAAGATTGATTATTATGGGCTCAATTGTCCCATACACAGGCAAACAACATGTAAGGAATAATTAAATCAGTAAGATTCTCCCCACTGAGCCTCCTACACATGCTTACACTCAGGCAAGGGAGACGTGGGGTCCCTCCCAAGAAACAAAAGCGTAGGATTATGCGAGAAGCCTAAGGCCATCTGCACAAAGTCATGTGGCCAGGGATTTCCTCTTCCCCTTGCTGTGCACAGGGCATCCTTTCCCACTTCCAGTCTGAGCCGCAGGGAGGGCAGGAGGGACGGGCTTTAGTTCCCAGCTCAGGGACAAAAGGGAATCAGGGACCAGGGGTTTCCAAGGTCCTCTTTGCCCATACTTACTGCCTCCATAGCTAAGCCACTTAAGGATGTAATCCTTAATTCCCCAACATGCAGAAGTTTATAATGTCTGGGTCACTGTGAAATTCTGCATACCCTGGTCCCAGCCCAGCCCCACTTGCACCCCTCCCACAGGCTGCACCCCTGCCCCGGAGCAGAGCTGTCCCCCTGCTTCCATCCATCTTCCAGGGACGGAGGCAAGGGGCTCTTCCCTGCAAGCATGGAGACTGCAGAAAAGACACAAAACTTTCCCCACATGCATCCCAGAGTTTAATGTGAATTAACAAGCAGAGCATCGGCATTTTCTGTTTCCTATTTTCTCTCAACTAATTTGAGTTCCTTTCTCCTTGCCTGAGGTAGAAAGCTCAGATCAGGGAAGAAAAAAAAAAAAAAAAAATGTTCTTGACCTCAACAGGATATCTTGTTAGGGTATGGCAGCCTCAAGGACTCTTTCTTCTTTCCTGGCATCTGAGAAGGGGGTTACAATTAACGTTCCTGTTGGTTCATTTTTTCCGTGGGGCCCAGAGGGGAATTCTATACCATTTTTCCACACATAATGAAACATTAACTCTATTTGCAGTAAAGGCAACCCACAAAGCAATGTTTGGATGCTCTTTGACTTCAGTATCCCTAAGCAATTTGCAGAAGCAGATCTGTTTTTCCGAAGTGCTCTACTCTTTCTAAACAACGCTCAAGCCGGCGTGAACACTCTACTCTGAAGCAGGGGTTTCTGTGTCCTGCCTGTTCTCTCCCACCTTATCAAGCTGCCTTTCAGCTTCCTGAAATATTATTGCTGACATAATGGCATTACTAAAGAGAGAGCCCGATCCAAGCCAACCACAGATAATAGAAAGGCTCCCACTGACTTCTGTGGGCTTTGGATCAGGCCGAAAGCAGTGAAAGTACCCAGAGGATGAAGTCACAGAGATCTGCTTTTCATTTCAGTATGTCCTTAAAAATGTGTCTAACTTTAGGTATTGTGTTGTATTCTTGACTTTATGCTGGGCTGGCAAGGTACACTGAGCCAACATACTAAAACATATTCCTTTTCTCAGATTATTATCTCTTTTATTTTTCCACAATTTTGAGATAATAAAGTTTTTTTTTAAAAAAAACACAACAAAAACAAATCAAGAAAAGGTTACCTTTACTTAAGACAAACTGTCACCTTGTTTAACTGTGCTAAACACAGAAAAGGAAAAGGAACACTCTGCTCGCCTAACACACTCACTACATACTGAGTTTATCAACACTGACATTAGTTTTGCAATGCATGAGACAGTCTGCAACCTTTTCTTGCAGGCTGTTTTTGTGAAATGCAAGATGACCTCAGGGCCATCTCCTGGAAATCCTTAACTCCTCTCTATTCATCAGAAATATTAGGCAGTCATTACGTTCCAGGTCTAATCAAACCTTGTGAAATATCCCCCAGTGATATATAAATTGGTCAGCTTTCCAATGCAAGATTCATGTCTGGACTTAGATTTTGAACAATATTAAAAAAGTAGGAATGTCTGGGTCTTAAAGCTTCACTTAATTGCATCTAGAATAAATCAAATCCACAGTCTAGTTTGCATTTCAGCTCTATGTTTTCAAAGTGGTTCCAATCAAATATTTTAATTTGGACAAATAGCTACTTTTAGTAATTACAGGTGCTTGAAACTTTTCAAAAATCACATGTTTAATATAACGCTTTTCTTGAAATGTAAAATTTTGGAAAAAACAAAGTCCATGTAAAAATCCTCTACATGTTCATTTTTTAACAGCAAACTATTGATAACTATGAAACAGTTGATAACTATGAAATTGATAAATGAACACATACGCACACAGAAACACATGCAGAGAACCTCCTTTTCAGTGCAGTGGTCTGTATTTGCAAGGTTAAGATAAACTGTCAATGCTCAACATCCCTGACAGGCAGCAAGTCTTCTCTAGTGTGGACAGCTGTTAGGCCCACCAGCATCTGAAGAACTGAGGGAAACTACACTGATAGTGTGGCCACAGAACATTGCTTTTAATAAACTAGATTAACCTCGGTAACATGGTTTGCAGCTGTTGCAGCAATCAAGCTAACACCTGAGTGAAAACTCAGCCATGACTGTGGCCGAGATTGCAAACATTTTTGAGTTTGTTCCTTGTTACTTTTTCAAGGTACACAGAAAGAAATGATTTAACTATGAGCAATTCCATTACTAGCAAATGAAAACGGTCAACTACCCAAGGGTCATGCCAGGTTTCACAGAATGCTTGAGTTTGGAAGGGACCTCTGAGGTCATCAGCTCCAACCCCCATGCTCATGCAGAGCCACCTAGAGCCAGTTGCCCAGGACCATGTCTAGATGGGTTTTGTGTATCTCCAAAGATGGAAACTCTACAAACTTTTTTCAGCAACCTGTCCCAGTGCTCAGTCACCCTCCCAGTAAAAAAAAAGTTTCCTGATGTTCAGAGGGAACCTCCTGTGTTTCAGTTTGTGCCTATTGCCTCTGGTCCTGTCAATGGGCACCATGAGAAAAGCCTGGCTCTGTCATCTTCGCACCTTCCCTTCAGGTATTTATACACATTGATGAGATCCCCTTGAGCCTTCTTTTCTCCAGGCTAAACAGTCCCAGCTCTCTCAGCCTCTCCTCGTAAGTGAGGTGCACCAGCCCCCTTCATCTTTGTGGCCTTTAATCAGACTGTCTGCTACGTCTATCTCTTTTGTACTGGGGAGCCCAGAACTGGACACAGTACTCCAGGTGTGGCCTCACCAGTGTTTAGGGACAGAAGAGCAGGAGGACTGCTTCTCTGGGATGTTTTGGGGTTTTTTTGCTACTATTGCTTATGAAAACCATTACTGCAGCAGAGGTAGGATTCAGAAGTACTGACAGAACAACATGCAAGGGAAGGAAGAGGACCAGATATGTGTCAAAGCTCCACACCTACAGCTGCCAGAGTTTCTGGGATGTTTAGTCAAGAGCAGGAACAGAAACACATCTTCACACTTTCTGGCAGCAGGAGCTGAGAAGCCCTTAAGCCGAATGCCTATCACCATTTGCAAGCCACAGGCTGATGGGAAAATGGAGACGCCGGCCAGCCAGCCCCTTGGCAGCAGTCTGACTAGAGCTTTCTGGCCAACAGCTGTGAGCCAAACTCCCCACAAGGCCAAAGCCCCTCTGCCTTGGCATGGAGAGAAGCCCAGCATCATTACGAACGAAAGCTAGTAAATGCACCTCGCTGGCTCAGCGATATTTGGTGCCCTTTTTCATGCCTGCTTTCTACAGGTTTCTGTGGTGGACACCTGGTAATTATGGGTGGTGAAAGAAAGCTGTTGCTCTGTTTGCATGTAGCACATTATTTGGCAATAACAGGCAAAATGCCTCTCTCTCCTTGACTCACTTTTAAATACCTGAAGTTATGAATAAACACAACTGGATGCATGTGCATTTCCTAAAGACAGGATTACAACTCAAACTTCATTCCTCTGAAGAACATCCAGCTCCCTTCAAAGAAGTCTCTACAAAAGATTGTCTCTCACTCTGCAAGTGCAGGCTGGGCATGACATTTGACCCATCACAGCACGTAATACTTTCCTCCTGCTTTGTACCAGCATAAATGAACGCACAAGACAGAAAGTTCCTGATAAATGTTCCCTGTTTAACTAACTTTTTGTTCAAGAACAGAGTGGAAACAGCAGATCTGGTCTTGTCTTCTCTCATTTATTCTTATTGGTTGAGAAAATAA
Source organism: Balearica regulorum gibbericeps (assembly GCF_011004875.1). Lineage (NCBI taxonomy): Eukaryota > Metazoa > Chordata > Aves > Gruiformes > Gruidae > Balearica > Balearica regulorum. The sequence continues at coordinate 69,383,823 of NC_046186.1, forward strand.
GAAACAGTTATAATCAAGCTCATCTCAAGCATGAGCGGGGTGGAAGACCACTCTTTTCAAAATACTGGAAGCTGGGTTAAATAAATACCAGAGTTCAGAGCACAGACTCGGAGTACGGCATTTCTGGCAAGCGTACAACATGGACTAAGAAAATCATATTGTGTTGTTCATCTGGGAAGCAGAATTTCTGGTGACCCCAAAAGTACCATTTTCTAACCAGGAAATACAATTGCTCTGGAGAAAAAAGTGTTGTGCGGCTCTTCTGCTATGCACAAATTTATATTTAGAACTATCGGTTTCTCCTTTCTTTCTGTACTATTGCATTTCTCGTACTGCACCAAGCTGTATGTGGGTACTCCTAGGAAGCCCATAAACAGCAACCTTCTTCCTGAGCTTGGCTTGTCCTGCTCAGCCATTGTACAGCTTTTTCCTCTCTCCTCCCTGGGGACTAGAAGCACCAGTTCCTTTCACTTTCCCTTATAAAACAAGGCTTGCTCAGTATTCTTCTTTTCCTGCTTCCTATTGTTATTTTGTACTCTATGAGGTGACGCAGCCATTTAGGATCCAAATGAGGTGACAGATGAAACAGTAACTTTATCCTGCAGGCTCCAGGTTGATAGTAGAACTGGGGGCAAAGGTAGAAAGAAGATGAACCGTTCTCAGCAAAACTAAGGGGATGAACTCATGAATTCACATTTGGCTGACTCTGAACTATGAGGCCATATGTAAGATTTTTACTTTAAATGGATATTATTTTTTTCTTTAAATAGAAAAAAAAAAATCACACTTTTGTGGTATTTTAAAACAATTTGGTTGGCCACACCTGCAAGACCACTTACATGACAAAGACCACTATAACAATGTCCGACCAGCATCTTTACATCGGGAATAACTCCAGTGAAATCAGTGCAATTATTCTGAAGCAAAGAAAGAAATGCTGGAGAAAGGAACAATTGGGCTGGTTTACCATGTTTAATTCATCTATTTCGTACAGCTTCCTCTGTTTCTCTGCTTCTTCTGTATCATCGGCTGAAGACTGAACCTGTGAGTACACTGGAAAGCAAGGGAACCGAGAAACCTGCATTTCACATGGAAGATTTGTGACTTATATAAGTCAGTTAGGGAACAGCGGGGAGGGGGAGGATCTATTTCCTTCTAAAAAAATGGTCTCGCCAGATTTTTCTGAAGACAATGAAGCTATGGGAAATGATGGGCTCCAAGGTTTCTTTTTTCTTTTCTTTTTTTTTTTTCTTTTTTTCTACTAGATCATTCAGTTTTCAAGCTGCCTCTGTCCCTTTAGAAAACACAGTGTAAAGCTGACAAATGGGAAAACAAAACCAAAACACTTCACTTACAGGATATTAATCCAGCAGGAACTTCATGAACTGAACAAATTGAAACTGTGGCAACTCCCCCCTCGCCCCCAAAAAACCCACAACAGATGACAAAAGTATCAAAATTGTCTCATTTTCCCCACTAAAAATGCTTGAAACCAGATGGGTTTCCCTAAGACATATGGTCTGGGCTGCTACTTATATTAAAGTAAAATTCAGACCTGATCATTTTAATCCACCATACCTAATCCTATTTGCCTAACCAAGAGTTAAAATAACTAGCACAGCTCTCCTTCCTCTGATGGTTCAATAAGTGGCATCTACTCCACTTTTCCCTGCTTTAAGAATTCAAGGTAAGCAGTTCTTAAGAGCCACAAGTCATTACTCTATAGGGTATAAAACAGACATATTCCTTCTTCAGCTTTTGGGAGGGAAGTTCTCCATTTTGCTTTCTCATCTGAAGCTGTGCCTTAAAAAAGCGTGTCCCTGAGTTTTGGGGTTGGTTTGTTTGCCCTTCCCCCCCCCCCCCCCCCCCAAAGCCACATCTGTGGAAGTTTTAGTTACACCACCAGCAGACAGAAGAGGAAACCCACACCTACAGTAACACAAGACTTTAATCAGTCCATAAAACTGTTGTCAAGACCTGGACTAAGTTCACAGACTGCTCAGTGTTCATAAAGTTTTCACCAAACATCTGTAGAGTGTGTGCATGTGGGTAGGTCTAGAGCACTTAAGACAATTGATTTTGCCAAGATTAGGGTAAAAAAAAAAAAAAAACAACCCCAACAAAAATAAAAAAACAACCAAACTGGTGTTCAGACCATGTGTGCCTCCTTTTAACCTACTCCACCTGGCAAATTTTAATCTTTTTCCTCAAATCTGTTCTCAAATACTCACCGCTGTTCTACTTGCTCCTTTTCTTCCACAATAAATTTCTCTTTGGCCAACATCACATGGCTTCCAGGTATCATTTAGTTGTCTCCATATTTATCATCATTTCCTCTTTTCCTAAGAAGCTGGAGGCCAGGACATCTCCAGTGCCTATGGATAGGGGTACAGGAATGTTAGGGGTCTTCTGACTTTCAGCTTCTCTCCCCATCAGCACCAGCCCACCTGGCCAGCCTGGAAGGGCCTGGGAAGGAGGGCAGCAGAGCTGCACTTCCATGGGTCTTTTGAACTAACTTTTGTTAGTTCAGTTAAATAACCGCCTATTTTGATAAACTTTCTCCATTCTCCTCTAGTAGCCACCACATTTAAGATGTTCTGGTCAACAAACTAAAATAAATATATTGTTTATTCATTTTAAATATATCTAAAAATTAAAAAAAAAAATAGAACTTGACACAACTAACAGACTAACAAGCCATGAAAACGTCATGTGTAAATGTACACATAAAAGTGCCAAATTAAGAATTTGCTAAAATTAGGTACAATCACACAAATGTTTAAATAAAAAAATGATTCGGTATAACGTGACAAACTGATATGCAAAAAGAGAAGTATGATGACAGCTTCTCAGCTGCAAAACAAAATTTTTAGTAGCAAATAACCAAGGACAACCAACCCAGCTCTAGGAAGACAAGTAGTGCCCAGTACAAAATAAATTTTGCAACTTGGGATTATCTGCTCAATAATTGAAACAGCCACTCAAACCACCAAGTCCTCTCTGATTTTACCAATTGATTCTATGCTAAAAGTCACATTTTTCTTCTTCTGCATAACTTTATATGGACAATTTCAGCACTAAATAAGAAAAAGAGAAGAAAATGTGATAAAACCGCTGTTTCTGAATTAGAATTAAAAAGCAAGTCAGAAGAAAACACTAGTCATTGTTGTGTCTCTAACAGCTGAGCAAACACACTCACTACTACCAAACACAGGTGACCCTTAGCATGGCAGCACAAGCCACTCCAAACCCTCCCATGCTGATGAAGCCCAGTTTCCACACACATACAGGATCTGAACATGGCAAAAGCCTGCAGTCAGAGACGCCAGACGCTGGTCTGGTTTTCTCCTCCCCCAAATCAGTTCACATTTAAAACTCTGGTTTACCACCAGGGAGGTAAGTGGGTTGGTTCGCTCTGCCCTCCCTTCCCACTTCCCTCCCCAGGCCACACATGAAGGTAATGTGATTGCATAACAAGAATCAGATGAAATGCCATTTACTGCTTCATGCTCGTACAATAGCTGCACTCAGTCGGGGGCCTCTCCGTACAGGCACTGTATGAGGATGCAACCCCAAAACCCTCCTTTTCCAAGGCTGTTCCCCTCAGACAGCAGTTAGATGCAACAGCGCTTAACTTTGAGGCACGTTATATCCACCTGAAAAGACAACTAATGCTTGCTGTTGCCATTTTTCCAGAACAGAATAAATCCAATTTTGAAAAGAGGAAGAAAGGTCACACACAACCCCCCAAGGGCAGGGTATGGTCTCTTTATGCCCATTCATACAGCCAGGGAAGTGATGAATTCATGATGCTGCTACTTGCAATTTAACTGCACGAGTCACTTTCTACATGAAAACATTTTCAGTATGCAGCTAAGTACTCAGCTACAGATGAGATACCTCTGAGGCAGAGAAAAAAAACCATTAAAAGGCTCCATCTTGATGTCCTAGGCACCAAGTTCACTTACAGTGAACCATGTACACCAGCATTTACATGACAGTGATCCCACTGGAGTCTAAGTAAATTAAAATATTGTTATTCCAAGTAAAAATTAACCAAAATTGCTGAACAGAGTAGCTGCCCTTTATCCACGTACAGCTTTTGGAGGAAAGCGTTTGAGCAGCAAGGATGCAAATAGAGACTGTAAGCACGGTCAGTCAGCAGCCGGTCTTTGCGTTTGCTGGGAGGACGAGCACATCTAGCCCGAACCATCAAACCAGCAGATGGAGGAGGCTGCAGAAATTCAAGGTCATTGAGGGAAACACTTTTGTCCCGGCCCTGAGATAAATCAAGACAGTGCTGTCTCAGTAAAGTGATAGTTGAAAAGAGGACTGGGACGTTAAGGAAAAGCAGAAGATCAATCCTTCTGCGTCCCACTGCTCGATTCCAGCTGCTTGCTGAAGGGGAGACTTCATATATTCACCGTAAAGGAACAACGCTTCCTCAAATAAATGCTTAATTCTTTAGGTCACTCTGCTTCCTAAGGTAAACAGCTCGGATAGCAAACCAGCACCAAAAGCCATGCCAGTATTTTACACAGGAAATGTTACTGAGATCAACTGCTGACTTTCATTTAAAAAAATATAGCTTAAGGACTGATATGTATTTGTTGGTCTGGCCTCTTGAGTCCTTGAATCCACTCGATTATGGCCAAAGAAAAGTCTTTTAAGGACACTTTAAAATATACTGGCACATACTTCACAACGGAAAGCTATTCTTTTGCTCTTCATCCCTATGACAGACAATCCCAGGAAGCTGCAACTCTTGAGATCTCTTGATCAGCTTCTCCTGTAATCACAGTCAAGCAGCAAGGTCAAAAAGGAAACAGTAGCTATAAAACAATTTTTAATGTTATTTTTAATTTTAAAATATTTAGTTGTTGTTATCAAGAGTTACACTGTATGTTAGACTAGAGAAAATGTGTACAGCTTCTCTGAAAAGGGAAGCATTTATCCACTTAGCTTTCAAAGTCTATCCTTTCTTTTCTGCTTTAATACTTTTTTCCTTCCAGAGAGCAAGGAGAAGAGACACACACACACACACACACAAAAAAAAAGGAGATATATCGTGATCCCAGCCAGCTTCCTGTCCTGGTTTGCATCAACAGTGTCATGAAATGAAGAATGACATAATATGCAATGGTTCCCCTGGCTTTGAAAAACATATGTTAGGGTGGCGCATATACTCCAGAATCCTGCAGCCAGAGTACACAACTGGAGCACGCGGAGTTTCCGTTTGTGAAAAACCTCAGAAAAGCATTTTAAGCACAAGTTTAACACATCTTTATCCTACTGAGGTCCTTTATCTTGAACTAGTGCTTAAGGCTTAACTGATGCTTGCCCCCTTTAAAAAGTGCTTTTTTTTCTGATTCTTTTTTTTCCACATTCTTAAAGGTAAAATCCCAGCTAGACTAAAATTAGCATGGGGTTGCCTACTACACACCCAGGATTTCACTCCCAGCTATGAATTTTCTTCAGATTAGCTTGGGACAAACTCTGTCCTCAGAGTTGTGACAATGTTAGATAAATAGTACAAAACTTGTGCCCTCACTGCACACCTCTGCCTGCAGTCCCCATGGGAGGGTTTGGCTGTGCGGGGAGGACAAAGGCAGCGAGAAGTCCAAGGGACATGAGCTAAAGCCTGGAACTGCATAAATGAATGACAAGCATGTTTTTGCCCACTTTCCTTTAAGCCCCCCTGCTTTCTTTTTCCCATAATCAAAAATCATGAGGGAAGTTACATGTAAGCCCTTCAAGAGAAGAGCGCAGAGACTCCCAATATGAGCTCTTCTGAAGTCCCTCTTCCTCCCCAGGCACTGTCCCAAGAACTTGTTTGGGAACTCAAGTTCTGCAGAAATCAGTATAAGTCAACAAATTTCACTTTTGACAAACTTTTTTTTTTAAAAAAAACCCAACTATTCCAACTAGCTGATGCTGCAAATTCTTCGCATTTTCATCAGTGGCAATCTTGATGTGATTTTTCCTTACTGATGTCTGAGGAGGCATGAGAGACAGCAAAGGTAGTTGGACTATCACTTAGCAATCTTAAACTGCAGAATCCCTGAATTTGATACAGATAAAATTATTCTGCATGTTATTTCCTGTGCTATGCAGCCATTAGACAGGTCTTGAAGGAGCTGCAAACTGGGCAGAAACCAGGGAGAAGGGAGGTAAGGGTGCTCCAGATGATGACTTTCACATAGCTGCAAAAATACCATGAAACTCAGTGCACGTGCACTGTATGGGGAGGGGGCAACTGAGAGGAGGCGATAGCTTTACGTCCCTCTCCATCCTGCCCAATAAATCTGCGTCTGACAGATCCCCACAGACCTGTATATCATTTTCCTTTTTTGCAATTAGGGGACCAGCTGCAATTCCTTGGCCAGAGCCCAGCCAAGCTTCCCATGCTCCTTCTATAAGCTTGTCCAACAAATAGCATGAAGAAGCAAAGAACCTGAACACAAAATTTAGCACGTGACAAACTCTTCCATGTGTGACCTCTGTACCAGGCAACCTGTGAATCTACATCAGACTGACTTTCTGCATAAGGTCATGGCAAGAAAAAAAAAATTAATCTAGACAGTTTATGAACTTTGTTTCCCACCCAGCCTTTCCCTTTCCCCATCTCTTCACACACCTTCTACCATTTCCACTCAATTTGAATGAACAAGAAGCACAAATCCCAACATAAGTATGTGCCATCTATAGCAGGGTACTTCCTTGTTTAATTCTGATGAAGATGCAGCTAGTTAAATACTTACTGGAGGGAAGCATATTGGCCCAGAAAAAGTTTTCACAGAGCATGAGAACTTAATCCCAGAAGCAGGGAGAGGACAATGTCAGAGAGAACTCACTTCCATTCTGTATATCTAAGATAAAGAAATATAGCTTCCCACAATGCTTCACCTTCCTCTTTCCTCCAAGAAAAAAGTTACTCTTTCAGGAGTTTACTGGTATCTTGAAACTTGTCACTGGAAGTAGCAATTGCTTGCAAGAAGCTGGAAACTGGGAATAAATCTAAACTGTGCATGCCAGTCTGCCACTGGTGAGCTCAGCAAATTCTAACTGCTGTCCTGTGTATCTTCCATCTGCTGCTTCTCCTACTTCCCCCTGGAAGTAAAAATTGCCCCCATTGAAAATAAAAATTTAAAAATTAAAAAGATCAAAATGATTCCCCAACAGGCATTGAATTTCTGTGCAGGTTTGATTAAAGCCTGTGAGCTGAAGTTACCCTCAAAACTTGGCATACTTTGAAGATTCTTCTTTCAGAGAGAAGGTAAGGAACAAGTGCGTAGGGACTGCATAGGAACAAAGACTGACCCATCTGTGTCCATGCTCTTTGAAAAGCAACAGTGGGGATGCTGCTAAATCCACTTTGATGCCTATTTCACAATAAGCCTGTATAGTTTCCATAAGAAATAGCATATTTCATCACCAACCTATCTCTGAATATATCGGATGGTGCTGAAGTAGTTTCTTATCAGCACAGCAAGCTGGCAGTGCAAACACAAACAGCTGAAAATCATTGCTCCCTCCTGCTCTCATCCCGAATCCCACATCCCATTTCCTCACTCTATCTTCGATTGCGTCTCCAACGTGTTCACCGGGGAACAGCACTCAATATTAAATCCAGGGCCTCTTCAAACCTAACCAGATGGGTAATGATGGGTCATATTTTAAATGAATCCTGAGAAGACCATTTGGAGGAGATGAAAGGACAATGGAAGAAAAAAACCTGTGTGTAATAAACAACCTTTGATTCACCTTAGCCTTTTGAGATAATGATCAGACAGCATATTAGTTTTGTACAGGATACAATGGGGGGGTCATGCTCCATACCCCTACAGACTGGCTTGATGCTCTGCTGTTACTGTGATAACCTAAGCAGCCAGAATTGGTTAAAGGAAAAAATGAAAGAAAGGACTGCTGGGAATGACAAGTCCCTCAAAATGCTAGTGAGTACATTAGGCTGCTACCACATCAAGTGCACTTAGAAACAGTCCATGCTATGATCCTCTGTTCTCTCCTATAACAAGATATGGTAGATCATAGGTTTGTGTACATATCGATAAGTATTTATAATACTTCTTGGAATTGATATTCAAAATATTGGCAAAGGGTCTTTCTAGGCTCCTTGTCAGATGCTTTAACCTCTCCCCAAGTCACAGCAGGATGGTGAAATTGTGTTGCTGTGTTCCCCTGGTAGGTGCACGCTCTGCACTGGGGCACGGGTGCAAGCAGGGGCACAGGCAGGCTGGACCCCTCAAATGTCTGGATGTCTAACAGCCTTGTGGCAAAGCCCATGGCTGCTGGAACTGCCTCGGACATGCCAAGAGGGAGGGAAGACCACCGTGGTGAACCAGCAGCAGGGCTAGCTGCCTGGCAGGGGCACGCTCCTGGGAGAGCAGAGTGCAGTGACACGGGGTACCTGGAGCACCACCCAAACGTCCTGTCACCACCACCCCACACACGCCAGGTGTCCATGAGAACGACTGCGCAAAGACTCCGGCTCCTGGGCTTTCTTGCAAATCCTTAATTCATTGCAGTTTTAGCCCTCTAAAGCTGCTGTTGTCTGCAGGCACAGCAGACAACACGGCAGGAAACATTAACAAGAGCAGGCAGGCCCCTGGGGTGAGATTAGGCTCCACCTGCGCCTGAGAGGGTACCGGGCCTATCCAAAATTGCCCCTAAAGAAGTTAGTGGAGGACTTAGGTAATCAATTTGGTTCGCTGCTCAGAGTGTCCTTTGCCCCCAGTTATTCATCACTGCCCTGCCTAATTCACCATAAAGGAATTCCTGAGGAACTGCCCTGCCGTCAGGAAGGCTCTGTTTACTCAAAGAAAAGACCAAAAAGCACCAATAACTGAATGATTTCACTTGGCACAGACTGCTTAATTTAAGCAGATTTCTTTAGCGGAGCAACTTTGGGGAAAAAAGAAAAAAAAAGAGAGAACAATTAAGATCGAGAATAATAAAGTTTTCTCTTTAGTTAGCCACCCGAGAACAGGCTCCGAAGCTGGGAGAGACCACGCGCAGTAAGTGCCGTGCTTCGCTGCGGACCCATCGGCATTCCTGCAGAAAGCACATCCTGTAGCAAGAGGAACCGCCATGAGTTCGATACTGCTAGTCCCCTCCAGCTTTACACTTTATACCTCATTTCTGGAGTGCTGGGGGTGGCCAGTGGAGAAACTGGTTCCTGTCCATATTTTGTGATTAAACTTATGCTATTTTCCCTTATTTTCAAATTTTAAGATGGGGGTCTTCCTGTCACAAAATGTCTGGAATATATTTGCTGGTACTGGCAGAATATAAACTATTATTAAAACAACACATGCATTTGCACTCATATTGTCTTTTTAATGTATTATAGCAGTATAACAGTATTTCTCTTCCTCAACGTTTTCTATCCCATTTTATCCCCACCACTAGCAAGCACTCTACACATCAAAAATGCCAGTGGCTATAAGGCAAATGAACGGTTTATGCTTGCAAATGGTATCAGGACTCAATATTTGCTGAGCTGCGGTAGAAGATGTTAAATAGAGCTTTCATTGCTCTATTTGGGTAATTTCTGTTTAACCCTTTTACTCCCTGCTCGAATTCAGAAAAGGGGAGTGATAGGCCAAAGCTGTAGCAGACCCTCAGAAAGAAAGGTGCACATTTAAAGTATTTCAAGTCTAACCCAGTGATTACAGTACAAACCTAGTATTATATTCCCCAAAACATAACACAGGACAATATGAGACTAAAACTAAATAAGAGGACATCTGATAGAAAGCCAGGGAAAAATTGGAAGCGTAGCCCACAAGTTTTGCAGCATAATGATCTCTCTCTGATAATATCTTCCTCTTTCTTGCAAAGTCACATTAAAACATAGGTTGCATAGACACAAATAGATATTCCTCTACCACAGGCAATTGGCTTTATTACATCACCGAGTTCAGCATTTGTCACTAGTCACATCTCTAAAAAAGCATCACTGTAGGAGTCCTTTTCAAGAAATCCTTCCGCAACATGTTGTTCCTGGCCTGTACCATGTACTTAATGTCAGAGATGCAAAATAATCTTTTCCAAATTATTTGTATGAAAGCTTCACACTCTATCAATTAAAGCAGGAAATAGGATGTTAAAGAAAAAGCCCACACTCAGATTTTCCATAAAACCTTTGCTATTAATACACGCAGATTCACTCCACGCTGTGTTTATGATTAGAAGCCTTTGCGGAAACATCGGCTGGTTAATAATCATCTACATCTGTCACAATATCCCATTTATGCCTCAGCCTACATCCTTCCATTGTTTTATTAGCTACCTTCGATAAATGATTGTCAGAATTATTTCCTCTTCATTTGCAGGAATATTCTGAGGATGAAAGAGAAGAAAATAAAACCCAAAAAGGTGATGCGGACTTGTACTACAATTGGGATGGCAAATAAAGAAGATTTGTAAAGGTCTCTCGCGTCGTTCCGCCTGTAAAACAGAGTGTTTATTAACTAGATTTTACAGCCCCCCCTGAGTTTTTAAAGGTCTGACCTGACCGGCCCCAGGTGGTTTGCCCTTTCTCAGGGTTCATCCCAGGAGCGAAGCCCCGCGACCGCGGCGGCAGAGGGCAGGGGTGCTTCACGTGGGGAGCCGCCAGCACTGCCGGCCGCTGCCCCAGCAGCTGGCAGGGGCCTGAGGCAGCAGGTCTCTGCAGGCCCCCTAATCAAACCTCCGTCCTGGGTATATTTATATATAAGTCACAATGACACAGCTACCTAGCCCGCAACAGGGACCGAGCCCAGAAACCTCTGCAGGTGTTTGTCAGGTAAATGCAATGCAGCTTGGTTCAGTATTTTTCACGACTGGTGTCATCAAAATCCCTGTTCTGCTAAATTCTTTAAGTGGACAAAAAAAGCTAGAGATCCCAGTTTTTCCACAGATTGAAATAAATTGGTAGGACAAAAATCCAGTCTGTGACTTTGACAAGAAAAAAAGGGAAGGAAAAGGACAACATACATTTTGCCGGCAAAATGTACATTTTGCAGGCAACAGAGACCTAGGACCACATTTAGAGCCGGGACAGTTTCCAGACTGACTTGCTCCATTGCAATCCCTGTTTCGTTACTTTAAACGTACACGCTACCATTTGCCTACCAGAGGCAGCACGTCCTCCTCTGATCACCCAGGAGCCTGGGGGCTGTCCCGGTGGGCCGAGGAAAGCCCAGGAAGCCAGAAGGGGACCCCGCAGCCACAAAGCTACAAAGCCTTTGCTTTGAAGCCCTGTCACAGTCTTTCCAAGGACAAAACCCCCTCATGCCTACCCTGTGGGGACCCCTGCTCCCCATGTCGGGGGGGGGGGGGGTTGGTTCCCCTCCTGCTGATGCCCTCAGGAGGGAAGCAACTGGAGCGCTCTGCTCTAACGCAGTTTGGGCTGGCGGGTAACGTTACCCATTGCAAAATGCTACAAGAGAACAGCTAGTGCTATTGAAAGTTAATGAATAGCAATGATAACGGAGGTAACGTTACCAGTGTCAGATGTCCTCCTCTAGAAAGCCAGATTTCGGAGTTAACCAGAGGCAAAACACATTTCCAGCCACCAGGTGAGCAGCAGAGGAAAGATGGTTCTTAAACACATACACTGGGTGTCTAAAGGCGATCCGCAATCTGCTGGAAACTTGTTGCTGAAATTATTCAGCTGATCTACTAAAAAGTCATTAAGAACAAGCAAATGTTGCTGAAAGCAGTGTTTTGGGCTGCTTGTCAGGCTAGCTTTTGATGATGCCTGCCGCATATTAAGGCATTTGATGCACCCAAAAGCACTAAAAGGAAAGAAAACAATAACAATGTGCAGAACATTATCTGAGCCTTCATTTGTGAGCAAGACAAACACTGGTTCCACTCAAACTGCCTTATGTTTTGTTTTGCCATTGAAAAAGGCAGGCTCTGCTTCAGTTAATTTTCCCGAGTGCTTTAACTAATCAAGCCTTAAACGTAAACATTTGATCAAGAGAGAAGAAAGCATGAAAACAAAACAGCATTGTGTTGCGTGGTGTGGAGCAGGAGAAATATTTGTGTAGTGCAAATAATACATGCAAGAAAATGGCACATTCTGTGCTGGGGTGGGAAACTGCCATTTTCCCTGGCCGGTGTGGGATGCAGCCTGCCCATCTAGCCTGGTGCCGAGCAGTGAAGATGATGGCAGTTTCTAATCAAAGGGTATTAAGAACAGATAGTTCAACGTGACTCAAAGTTTTGCCCAATAAGTGTGGGGGGGACGGGACGACTAGAACATGCTGCACGGAGCTCACTTTTGAGTAGGTATGCGGAGAAGGCAACAGCACCCTGCTCCTTGCCTTGCAAACAAAAGCACTCGCTAAAACAAAAACCTTTGCCAACATACTTGAGAAAGAGAGGAAGGACTGAGGAATAGCCAGAGGAGACAGAGTAAGAGAAGACAGAAGAATATGATGGGCTGGCCCCAGGGACCCAGCAGGGAATGGCACAAGCTGACAGTCGGCTGCACCTCGAGACCTTGGCGGCACCGAGCCCTGCAACTCACAAAGCACCCGCCTGCCGCCCATGTCTGCCAGGACCACACGGCCCCTCTCCTCCTGCTATGTGTTGTTTGCTTCTGGCAACGTGTGAGTCCATGATGGCATCATCACAAGCTATGCCAGTAAGAATAAAACCATACTTTCCCCCCCCCTCCCTTAATTAAGGGCATACAAATGTTCAACTTCAATTTTCATCAAAACTTAGATGTCTCTAAAACAAATATGTTTCACATCATTCCTCATCCTTCCTCCTCTCTGTTCCTCCACAGTTTAACTCCAAGCAGGCTGACAGCAGGAGGAGCGCAGTTCCCAACGTACAGGAGCCAGCCCAGGCCAATCCCACAGGCAAATACACGCCACGTGCAGGCAGCAGCCTCAGAGCCAAGGCTGGCCACCAGCTGAATGCCAGGTACAGCCACGTCCACTTTTATACCAACGCCCAAAACCAAGAGCCGGCTTTCAGAAAGGAAAGCAGAAGCTGTCACTGCAGTGCAGACCTCCCCAGGGTCAGGTCTAGAAGCAACACAAACATGGTAGCAGATATCCAAATCCTGACTGCAGCAAAATGCAAGGAAGAAATCTTTAAGATCACTCTGTGGCCAGGACTGCTCCTCTGCACCCCACTAACCCCCCAGCACTTCTGCACCCTGGGAGCAACCCAGCAACCCACCCTGGCTTCCCTCCAAGCTGCACAAAAATGCCCTGGGAGCTGCCCTGGAAACAAGCTAATCTGTGAAAAACAAGACCTAGAGACTCACTGCCCATACCAACCAAGCATTGTGCCTCTGAGCACCATAACCACATCATTTAATCCTTCTCTAGGATCTTCTGAGGTAAGGAGAGAAAGGTCCCGCAACAGTTAAAGCTATTGCTTTGATCATTATTTCACAGAAGAAAACTAGAAAGCAACAGCATCTATTTAGACTCATGATGTCTCTGTCAAAGTTTCAAAATAATTCAGAAGAAACACCCCGTTCCCACATGCCCACTCCAGGACACAGCCCCGATAGGCAGTGGAGACTGCCTTCCAACACAAACACCTCTCTACTAGCGAATGAGAAAATATCAGGCCTTACAGTGTCCTAAAACAACTACCTAAATTCTGATTTTAGATTAATTTCACTTTAATGAACCACAATTTGAGAAACCACAGCTACAAAAATGGAAAACACGCATGAAACACAGTCTTGCTCAAGAGTCTGCCTATGCAGGAAGCAGCTCCCAGCTTCAAATACCAGGTTCAATGCCACTGGTTTGCCCCTTTGGTTACATTTAGCTTCTCCAATAGCAAATTGAAAAGAACATTATTTAATCTATCTAGGAGGGGTTGTGAAAACTGTTTGATTAACAAGCACGTCTAACAAGGCCGGCCACATAACTGGACAAGACTTTTCCTTTGTAAGTACAGCAGGTAACCCCATATCTATCAGCAGCATTAGCTCAGACATAACACATTTTGCAAATCAAAGATAATTCATATTATAATTCATACTGTGTTCGCATTCATATTATAATTCATCATAAATATCTCTACCATTGTTCATGCAGTCTATCAAGGGGCTCCTCAACAGAAGTGTGATTCACAACTTCACAAGAATGCTGGTGGAAGGTTTTTGCTATCGCTGTGAATGCCGATAATTGTATTACTACTGAGAATAACTTGCAGGAAGGCAGTGTGTAGTAATGAGTCTTTTGCATCTGAAAAGGGGAGAGAGTTTTCCTCCTCTGAATCCACCACAAACGTATGAACGTCCTGGATCACTTAATCACTGGGTTCTCCCCACTTTGTGCAGGCTTACCTTTGCTGCTAACATGTCGACAAGCTGCTGTGGTCTGTAAAAACAACTCCTTGCACCACCTTGGAAATTTTCAAACTTTTCTTACATAAAGAAAAAAAAATAAAGTATATCTGTGTTAACCAAAGGTTTTGATTAAACTCTACTGGTTAAGCCCTGTAAGAAGGACAAAGTGATAGATCACAAAGCAAAAATATCATGAGAAAAATAAAGTGTTTTGTTTTTTTAAAAGCAGTATGTCTTAGCACAAACATTTGTGTGCCGCTCCTGTGTCAGACAATGGTTCCTGAAGTGACGGAAACGGCACCATCCAAGAATCCCAGGCACATTAATACTGCAGCGTTTCCTGAAACTGCTACAAGCCATAAACAACCCTGGAGAAGGCAGCCTGAAATGCCATTTTGACTCCATCTGTGCAGCAACCGAACGGTGCACGAGAGCTGGTATTTGCTCCTACTCAGAGACGGCACGTGGCTCTGCCACGCAGCCCAAACCTTGCCAAAGCACCGCCCGGACACCCGCTGAAGGGCTCTTCTGCACCAGGCATCTCCAGCAGCGAGCAAAGGGGGGTTGGGGGATGGGATTCATCTCCTCTGATCTTAGCTGATTTGGTAAATTAACCAGTAATCCAAGTTCCTGCTACAGTTAGTGGAATGACCCAGGCATTTCAGCAACAGAGATAGCTGGATGCTTGTACTAGCTGTTCTCTTCTGAGTAATCTTGCAGCCAGAACACACACGTGCCTCCTCTCTTGCTATGAAAATACAAGATACAGGCTACTCTATGAAGTTGTTTCAGTTTTGGGTTTTTTTCCCACTCATGTACTCATTGACACTTTTAACTGCTACTTTTCCTGGAAGCAAGCCTTCCCTATTTTGTGACAATCTTGCAGTAATTGAAAAAAGGACAGTACCAGATAAGGGTATCCTGTCTGCCTTGAAATAACTCTCCTACTTCCTTTTTCAAGAAGATAAGAAACATCTGCACATATGGGCATTACTACACAAAAGTTACCTTTCTTTAAGCAAAAGCCTAATTGAAAAATGAAATAATTTCTACAGCTAGAAGAATTCTGGTGAGGCAAGTCAGATATCTTACAACCTGAGCAATGAATGGGTGCCGTTGAGCTGTCCAAATTACGTGCAAGCTCTGTCTCTCATCCAGAAACTAATCTCATAGTTGCCTTTTCACTCACCAAGTAATTATAAAACAGAAACTACACTTTGTATTCGTTTTCGTTCCTGTGCTTCCTGGATTCTTTTTCTAGCTATTCTTCTCCATCACTTCCTCTTCCCATCTTCCCTTACTCTCACATCAGAGCTGCAAATTTCACCCACTGATGAGTGGCCCCACTCACCCTCCTGCAGAAGTCCCTCTTCTTTGACACACAGCTGGGGGTGAGCTCCTGGCGGAGGGGAGCTCCTCTGCCGCACAGCCCCGGCCACCGCAACCGCCTGGCTCTCCCCACGCCCTTATCTCACTGCCTCACTTGGCTTTTGCGACCCGGCCTTTAGGATGTGGGTAACATTTTCTGCTACAGCTGCCTGCTACAAACCTCTCGTACGAGGAGAGCTGAGGACGTCTAGCCGACGGCTGCGAGACGGCCAGATGGCCGTGCTGTCATCCTGTGGGATATGCGGGCCTTCTCCCACTCACATCCTTGGACTTCAAGTTCCTCTGCCCACCCTGACTAGCAGGGGAATCAACTTCTGTTACATTTCTTTATTCCCTCTGTGCCATGGCGTCAAAACTAGCTTTGAATAATCTTTGAACAGCTATTTTTTCTTCCACTGTAACAGTTTATTAAAGAAAACAAAATAAAGCAGTGAATATGAGCTATTCATTATGCAGAGAGAGAGCTGATGCTCTGAAATCAGACAATAAATCAAGATCGGTTTTCCCCTGCGACAAAGTTATTTGTAGCTAGTTGCCTCCCGCCCTTTGGAAAGCCTCCCAGGCTAAACGCACCGTGACACCCGAGCTGTTGAGTTTTTGTTGCCCTGAAAATAGACGGGACAGGCGCAAACGTGTCCTAACCACCAGCCGAGAAGAGCAGAGGGACTCCACAGGTGATGCAAACCATCGCGCAACCGCAGCGTACAGGTGAGCGGAGAGAGGTGCTGCCTGGCCCTGCCTGTGCCCCAGCCCCTCGCACCAGGCCCTTTCAAAGACTTGAACCTGGGAGAAGAAAAGAACCTGACGATGGCCTAAGAGCATTAAGAATGGCTCAACTGAAAGAAAACTCTTCATGTGTTTTGGCACGCTGCCTTCCGGGGAGGGTTATCTCCCCACCAGCTCGGCCCCTCCAACAGGCTCTCCAGCAGGTGCCAGCATCACGGGATGGGGGGACCCCGGGAGGGACCCCTTTCCTGCAGCTGCTCTAACGGCTCCCGGCCACTATCTGGGGACCCAGGCAGACCCCAGCACCGGCTGCCAACAGGAACCCCACCCCAGGCTGCTGCTGCTCCCTGACGTGCCCGATACCGCACAGCCCGTCTCCAAACGCTCTATTATCTTACCAGGCACGTCTGAATGCATTTCCAGGTAGGAACTCTACAGCAGCACAAGGTCCAAGAGCCCAGCTCTTCTTCTCAAAAATGCAAGGGGGGAGATTTGATTTGTAAAGTCAGGTGCAGAAACGCAAGCCCCATCATCCAATTAAATAGATAAATGCATGGTAACCTTTTGTAATTATATCCCTCTACCATCTTCTTTTCTTTAGCTAGCAATATCCCAACTGTGCATGTGCACATTACAGTGCTGAATTCAGGCGATAAACTCCTCTGAACCTGTGACACGTTCTTGATCTTTGCCAGCAAAAGAACAGCTCCGTCCTGTATCTTGCACACTGGTGCAACTGAGAACCAAAATGAAGCCTGCGTTTTTCCATTTGGCTGAAAAGTATGTCCTACAAGTAAGTCACAGAATAAAACATCACAATGACAACAGGCAGGGAAAAAAAGTGTCAAGCTTTGAGAGTAGCTCAAACAATTTCATTAAATAAATGGAAATTAATTGACATTTCTCCTCATGCAAATCGTCATTTTTGTAGGTTTTTTTTCCTTTTAGTGCATTTTATTTTTTTCAGATGTGCATGAAGGCAGTAGGAATGACACTATGACTAAAAAGATATAGGCACAAAACTATGAGTCAACAATTTTTAAACAAAAATAAAATATTCATTGATTTATTAAAATTATCAAAGATAGTAATTCTTTCATCAATATTGCTGGAACTTTTAGAGAACTACTTTGTTCAGTTACTTAAAAGAAAGACAGGCAATTTGAAGAAATGAAAAAGGAAAGACAAACCTCTTTAGAAAAGAACAAAAAATGGAAAGTAGAATATTCTTTCAGTATATAAAAGGCTGTTATAAAGAGATGTGGGATCAGCTGTTGGCCAGCCTCATCACAAACAGATGAGAAATAAATCGGCTTGATTTTCAGTGAGGAAACCTTTGCACAGATGTCAGGGAAAGCTTTCTAAATATAAGGACATCTAAGACCAAGCTACTTTAGGAAGGTTACATATACAGATGAATTAGGGGGAGCAGGGGGAAGAAAGAAAAAAAAAATACAGCAGTCTGTAAGGCAAATGATGCGTTATCCCTTACAGCGGTGCTAACAGCCTCCAGTAACTGACTGTGCCAAAATGAAACAAAAAATGGTTGTTGCAAGTGTCAGCGGGCTCAATCCATTTTTACAGGAAATAGGCAAAAGCAATCATTTCCAAATAAATAGCGTACAGCTTACAACTAATGTCTTTGAAACTTTTTAATACTGTATCTATTTTAAAATAGCCTTTTCAGATTTAGACTACATTTTGGGAAAAATCATAGTATAAATTTTCCATACACTCCTTGCAGAAGTGTTTGGAGAAAAACATCCCCTAGCTGACAGTACAGTTCTGTCCCTTTTTTTCCCCTAATAAAAACTGATCTTCATGACAAAGTCAGTTTTCTGTATGACATATAGAATATTTTGTTACTTTTTAGCCAAAACCTAAGCTACCACTTGACAGTGTAACACTTGCTCTTTTCTTTCCACACTCTAGACAGAAGCAGTGACTTTGTAACTAAGGCTTCCAAATCATTTCAGTTTTAAAACCTTGGTTTTAAAATTTTACAACATTTGAACTAATGACATGGTTCTGACCAGGACTGTTAATAACCCAACTGTTTGTTGGGGGAGGCAATGCTCAGCACTACGATCAGATTGCCATCGCTGTCCCAGTAGGGCAAGTCTCCCTCACAGTTGCCAAGGGCAAGGGGAGGAAGGAGAAAACCAAAACAAAACAAACCCCCAAAAAACCCAAAAACCAACCACCCCCCCCAAAATACCCAGCAATGGATGAATGCTGACCCAGATCTCATTGATAGTAAAATTCCCATAGTGTTCAGTGATGCCAAGACTTTGTCTAGGGAAATTATTATAATTTTCCACTACCATAACTAGTTCAAAAATCAGGTTGTTTATTGCTGAATGCCACCTGCTACTGCCTAGCAAAGCATGTTCAAACAATTACATGGGGCGTTTTATCATAACAGACGGGGGTCTTCATTTATAAATCCAGAAGTGCTGTGCTGAAGCGGTATCGTCATCCCCAGTCCAGGACGAGGGGAATAGAGGCAAAAGACAGGGAGAAGAGACATGGGCGCATGGACAAGAGGGCTTCTCCAGGCAAAATGGAGATGGGGATGGATGAGGCTCAGCTACCCCAATCTCTACTGCTGCATCTTTTCCTCTAGGCTGCAAGCCTAATTCGACAGGAAAGGATTTCGTGTCGTGCATTGTCTGTCAAAACACATGCAGAAAAGCAGCAGCTGCTAAAGCAACATATATTGCTTATTTCATTCTGCAAGAACCGGGAAGAGGATGTGGTGGGTCAGGCTCACAGGTCCACTGAGGAGAACCAGTCTCCAGCAACGACCAGCAGCAGGAGAGGCAAAGCAAGGTTGGCGGGGGGGGTGGGGGGGGGGGTGGGAATTACAAAAATAAAGTAATCATGAAGCATTCTATCAAGGATTACAGCTTATTTTCTTTTTTTAAAACAAAAATATGTGAACTACTGTATCTTTAGAAAGAAAAAAATTTCAGTCACACAAATTGTTTATTCAGGAAACCAAACTAGATGATCACAATGATCACTTCTGGCCTTGCGATATATTATTTTTAAAAAATTATCAAACGTCAACATCATTCTCTGGGTTTTTCCCCATGAAGTCCAAAGAACTTAGGAAACCCACCCTTCATCTCCTGGATTTTACTATAAATCTTCCTTTACTGATTCTACAAAAGTCTTGGAAATCAAATATCTTTTCATTTCCAACTTCTGTGAATAATCAAAACTTTGTTCAACACTATGGCTTTTATTCCAACGCACATAAATAGCTTCTTGACTTGCACAAAACCTGAAACCACTTTAATCAATCGGCTATATATAGTCTGGATAAATACTGATTTTGAGATTCTGGGTATACCGCCAATCCTCTGCTATTTGCTAATACTTTGATCTAAATTCACATTATTTTAAGAAGAAATGAAAAATATTCAGAGGAGAACAAAGACAACAGTAAAGAAATTACTGCCTGTAAAAGCTAGAGGATACATACATTAGCTAAATACGCAACTTGTTCCAAAAGCATTTCAGAAGACAGAAATACATTTAGACTTGTCACAAAATGAGACACAAATATCCATTCATTTGTTATTTCGATAGTCCCACAGGAATTCACCCTTGATTTTCCAGAAATCTACCACTGTATTAACTATATTTAAGAGCATTAGTAGAGAGCACTACAGTCTCATTGCATGTGTGCATGTGTAACATACTGCTCCGTTTTCTATGGCAGCATTATAGCGCACGTGATTTATGCCCGTGTAACAGAAAGGGCTATTCTGTAGAAATATCGCAGGAAATGACACACGGAAAATAAACCAACACAGACATCTTACAATCATTTCCTAAGCTCTAGCACAGCAATCTGCTGAGCTCCTGAAACAACCCAGATGCTGCTGACGCAAGGAATGAACAAGAACCAAAAAGGCTTCCCTCTCCCAGTATGGTTTCTGGGTCCTGTGAGGAGAAAAGCATGATCAAGGCAACAAGCTTTGGAATAGGTGGTTATTTGCCACCTGGAAATATGCTTTATTGGGTATCAACCATTTGGTACTGTCATGGTTCACCTGTGGTGGTTATGGACAGATGGGGGCAGACCTGCAGCGGCTGTGAAAACAAGAAAGTTGAAGATTAATGTGTGGTGAATGCTCAAGTTATGGCTGGGGAAAAGAAGGCCACAAGGAAAAAAGTTGCCGTAATCCTCAGGCCAGAGCTTTCCCATCTTCTCCTCATCTGTCTCCCCAGTTCCATTCAGATCCCATCTCACTAGCTCGTGTTACTCTACTCTAATGCTCAAAAGCGACCATTCCCTTCCTACAAGCTCCCACTGCGTCAGGTACCAGACGGAGTAAAAATTCAGTTCCTGCCCTCAAGAGCACGTAATTCAGGTTATGGCAAGATATCAATAGATATGAAGAAATAATTGTGTTTCAGTGAAGTTTGCCAATGTGCAACAGAAGACCATGTCATGGGAGCCAGATGAGCTCAATAACATTTTAACATGGATTTTATTAAGGAATGCTAGGACATAGCTCATGAGGGTTTAACTGACTGCACAGTATAGAGAACTGCTTTTCATCTAAGTAAATTTTACTGGCTAAAAATAGCACGAAAATGAAGAATTATTTCAGCCTCCTATCTCATTATTGCTTAATATTCTACTATTCCCACTCGCCATTCATCCAGCTTTTTAATGGAAATTAAAGTATATGAAAGCCACATACGCAGATATATATACACACATACACAATATATTAAAAACCCCCTATCTGACATCAGTGTCCTAGGCTAAGAATCAGTATGAGACACCTTTATACTATTATTTTCTAGAACAAAAAAAGAGAGCAGAAGTATTCTATATGAATTTAAATACACAGAGGTCTACACAAGTAGATTATGCTGACACACACTTTAAATCTAATTATTTCTTGCATTTTTTTCCTTATCCACTACAGGAATTAACAGGGCTGTTTCAAGACAGCAATCAGGACAACATCCCTGTCATACCATGATTTTTTTGTTGTTTGGGTTTTTGTTTTGTTTTGAGACAGAAGTCCTTACCTCAAAAGACTTCATGTGCAATTTTACCATTAAGTACATTGAGGTCACATGGCTGGTGAAATACCTAAAGTACGTAAGCTAAGCAGCAAAGAAATATAAGACTAGTTTTACTACTAAAAGACAAAATATAATTGACAATATTTGTCTTAAGTGAAAGTTAGTCTGTCAGTAAAAATGCCCTTTGCTGTAGACAAAAAAAAAAAAAAGAAAGTTTTGAGAAAATCAGTACAAAATTTGCTGTAACTAGGTGAAACTTCCTACTGTAAAAATAAGTATAATTTTCTTCAGGTAGCTGAAAAAGATACCTAACACTTTCACTATTACCTAGAAACCAAGGAACCATAAAATACACACATGCCATATAAACAATCAAACCATCTTAAAATACGGTGGGTGAAATCGTGGTCCCATTAAAGCTGATGGCAAACTTCCCACTGACTTCAATAGCGACAGAATTTCATCCATTGTACCAACTCGTAAAGCAGAAAAGGGTGAAGAAAAAGCTTTGAAATATAAAACTAAAACAATAAATAAGATTGCTTTAATCACCACTTTTGATGCCTTCCATCTCCCATGCAATTTCTGCCCCTCCCTCTGAAATGCCAACAAGCCGAAGGTTCAGAGCTTAGGTACCCGACTGATCTCACCCTCCCGTACAGATTTGGACCGTACGCTGCCCTTTCCACTGCTTCGTGCCCAGCAAAACACAGCACAGCAGCTCTTACACCAGTCACATTTTAATAGCACAGGAAAATATCTGCGCCATTAAAACTCAGTTCTGCAGTGACTCAATCCAGAGCACCACATTTCCTAAAACTGAGGGACTTTTGGGGGGTTTTGTTTTGTTGAGGTTTTTAAGGTTAGAGGGAAGTTCCTTAGCAATTGGTGTACAAGATCCCTTATCAGAGATGCAGGAAACTGGGCGGCACCATTTGGTTTCCATTCAAATTCTGCTCCGGTCCCAAATGAAAGGGAGTTTTGCAATTGTATTGCCACCTCTACCGAGACACTGCAGAGACTTCAAAAGAAGAATATTTCTGGAAATCAAATGGCTTGGGAGGTCCAAAGGGAGAAATACACCTAAAGGACAAATGTCTTTAAGACACTGGACTCTTAACAACAACTGTTACTCACATACAAACTACCCACTTCTGGGCAACCTAAACAGCAACTGTATCAGTACATGAAAAGCAAAGCTTTCACACAAGACCTTAATGAACAAGCTGAGGCTACATTTACTGCCCCAGGCACCTGAACAGTAAATTCTGCAGCTCTGTAGGAACTTCTACCAGATTAGTGGTCGCTACAGGGAAGTGTGCTGAGCTCCAAAACTACTGAATTTTTTTTTTTTTTCAGAAAAGAAAACATAAAAGTATTTTTAATTATGTTTATAAAAATCTGAAATCTAGTACACCTGTTTTGTTCAGACCCATCAATAATTATTTTTTAAATGCCAACAGCAGGCCACACAGAAAAGTAAGAAAAAATTCAAGTCATGCAAAAGTATGGACCATTAGGACTGGACTAAGCACTAAGTTTGCTTGTAACAGCAAATATAGAGAGGCAACATTTTCTTAAACATTGTCTTTTAGACAGTCATCCCCACACACACCCCCCTCCCCCCCGATTTCTTTTTAATATTGTCCACAATGCTTTTATAAGACATCAAAGGTTGTACAAGGCATGAGCATATGAACAAGAAACACTGATTTTATTTTGAAGTGAGGATACTCAGTGTTCACTATCCATCATTTTATTTTCTGGATCTTCTATTTCCAAGATCATTTTGCTATCCTATTTAACGTTATCCTGTACTACATAGTCAATGGTTTTGAAATATGTCATTCTTCAATATTAAAGTATAACATGTTTTTTAAGAGATTAGTTCCATATGCAAATTCAGCTGAAGACTGTAGGGAACGTTTGATGTACATAATTTAAAACAAACAAACAAACCCAACCTCTGCCTGACATATCAGGACAGAAGACACTATTTCAGTGGGGAAGACAGATTATAGCTTAAGGTTTCGCAGGACTCTAGAAAGAGGGAGCAGAAATGAGAGCTCATCCTCAGCAGGACAGTAGATCCCTGTAGCAGACAAAAAGCAGCAGCTGTCAGAACCTCGAGCGGGGATTTATTTCTGTAGCCTGCTGATGACAGTGGTAAGGCTCAGGTGGGAGAACAATGACCTACCCTGACTGACAGGGAGCTCAGTTAAAATGCCTCTCACAGAAATATAAACACAAATACTCCTCCTGCTCCCATGCTCACCCACAGAGCACCACCATTTCTGCTCAAGGCCTGGCCATACAGACCAGGAAAAACCTGGTAGCTGCGCTACCTACATCCACCAACCCCTGCCACCTCACATCACACAAAGGAGGACGAGCTCTCCAGCACGACAGACAAGCCACATCTTGCTGGCCACAGAGCAAGAGTGGGCAGAGGAGTAGTTATCCTGGCAGGGCCGCAGTTCGGCATCCCACGCTCCCCTCTCCGGGAAGTTGCGTTCCCCTTCCCACGGCACACCCCAACAGCTTCATGAGGAAAAGGTCCTACTTTGCTCCTTTCATCGCAGCATCTTGCCAGCAGTGCCAGCTTATACAAGTGTCAAGCTGGATATATGTAACAGGCTGGAGGGCAGCATCATTAAACTTTGTCAGGCATGCCTAACCTTTCCATGTCGTCTTTAGTAAGGCTGATGATCCTTGCTGCTGGTGCAGTCGAGCTGTGCAGCAGAGGAGGATGGGGCTGTGACAGAGAACACCGAGGCAACACAGAAATGAATGTATGGCTAGAAACTAAGACTACGCAGTAGCTACAGCTAGCCAGTGTTGGAGATAGGAGTATTACTTCATCTTGAAGTTTTTAGGGCCTTACATATTCCCTCTAGGGTTACATTGCAAAAAATGCATACAGCAGATTGATTTTTTTTTTTTTTTTTTAGGAAATCACTAACTCAGTTTTACTGACTTTATCCGCTGTTGCCTGTCAGTAAGAAATTGTTTCCTGAATACAGAGTTTAAACAGCAGCCCACAAGGCTTCCCTCAGTAGACCTCAGCCTTTTTTGCGCTTTTCCTCTTGTACACTACACCTGAACATCAGTCACAGGGACTTGCCCAAACAGCTGCAAAGCTTCTTTCTGCCATGTTCTTACCTTGTTTTGCACAAGATTTGAAGGTACACTGTTGGTACCAACATTATATGTTCCTGAAAGAGTTTTTAGGATTGCTCCGTTCCATGGTTTACATGAAGGCACTGGTGCATATTCTTCTCACGTTTGATTAGCTTCCTGATCATTCTATCACAAATGTGGGGTTTTTTTTCGCCCCTGGGGAAAAACTTTCATTTGGCATTTTCTCATCCAATCAGCCACATGAGCAAGACTTTCATTTGGAAAGGAGATAAAGAATGATGCCTTGGTTTTAATTACTTTAACCTAGGAACAATTTGTTGCAAGAGTCTACAGATGGAGTTATGATCATGTCTTAATCGAACATCCGGGCCCACAGTCTTACTGCATATGCCAGCAATGCTGGGCCATAATTAAACAGCTATTAAAGTAAGCACACAGTGACCTACTTGTCTCAATTATACATCAGCTTTGCTTCAAAAGAGGCTCTTCTGAAAAGTCAGGTGTCTGTCCTCCTCAGGCTACACCACTATTGAAGACCCAGCGTGAACACATACCAAGGGGTACTTCACTCATATCACCTTCAGCACATCCGTATCCCATGCCAACTGTCTCTCTTCCTAACTCAGGTTTCCTACAGCTTGTGCATGCACAACAAATCACTCTCCAGAGCAACCCATGAGTTGGCGTGTAGCACGGGTGGACGTGCTTGTGTCTTCTGAGCGGTGCCCAAAGGCAGAGCGACACTTTGAAGCCTACACGCGATGCACAGCAAGCGGGTACTTTGGTCGTGTGAACCAGGAGCCCTCGGAGCCAGGGAACCAGAACCCATCGCCCTGCAAAGCGAACGATCCATGTGCCTCCAGACAGCCAGGCAGGGCTCGCTCCCGCAGGGCCCGAGGAGGCGTGCCTTGCCACGTGCCTTTTTGGTGCCCAACGCGTGCTGCCCCTTCCAAGCACGCCCTAAGCTGGTAAGCCAGCACACGGCCTGCAGGGTATCAGTGCCTTCCACGTGAGATTAAGTTTTAAACCACTTCTATCTCCAGAACATACTTTGCTGGAATAGCTAATGAAGTCCAAGCAGTTATTGACACGAACAGAGTCTGCAAACTCTGCCTGTACGGGCTGGCTGCTGTAACAAAACTCAGCTGCAACATAGATGCAGGAACAATCAAACTTGTTACTGCGATTCACGGAGTAATTTCAGGTTGTAAAACTGAACAGATGGCACTTGTGAGCTTTATTCAATATCTTGGACTTTTTAATTAGACTTCTGTTCAAGTTAGTCTGCTAGTCTACAGCAGGAGACCCCAGGTTTCAAAGTAACCTTAGGAATCCCATTGCTCTGTCTGATAGAAACCACTACGTCAGGGAACTGCTGCAGGCACAGCTCCTGCTGCTTCCACTCCAGGAACAGGTCAGCAGGTAATTAACAGAGCAGAATTAAAGGGATAGTCCAAAAATGCAGCTACGCCTCAGCCAAAATGCAAATTAATGCTTTAATGCACCACACTGCTTTATAATTTTAGGATGCTTTTGGTATGTTTATCATTAGGAAGCTGCATGCCGTAATTTTCTCTTCCATGTCTTCGCATGGTTCTCAAATTCACCTTCTGCCACTGACAAGCACACTCTGGGTTTTCATTGCTTTTTGGAAAGCTGCAGGTGATCACAATCAAAATGAAATGAAACATACTGACTGTTAAAAAGCTGAAGAACTTGCAAGGCAGTAAGTAGTTCATCTACCCCACAGCACTAAAACATGGCAAAAACCACCAGCAGGCTCTGATGGTTGTGGGACCCAATGCCCCAACAGACCTTAGTCTCACTACATTTTAGAATCAAATTCAGCACTTCCTTTGACCAATACAGATAAAACAAAACAAACAAACAACCTCCTAACAACAAAACCCAAGCCCCCAACAGGTTGACTAACATGACAAATTAAGACTTTTTATGAATGCTGCAGTGTATAAAATCTCAGTGACACTTTTAACCTGAAACAATAGAGCATGGCACAATACATCGAACAGTAAGTTTAGGTGTATCAATCACAATGGCACAGCATCATGGTTGTCCTTTTATCAAAATCAGTTAGAAGTTGACTGTTTTGGGGCTGTTTGTTTGTATTACTTTACCTTTTTGAGGAGGGAAAACTCCAAACTTCAGAAGAGCTTGTGACTGTTGTAATCATGTTCTACATTATACCGATCACTCTTGCAAATCCATTTTAATTTTATAATATATCCTGAATGTATAAGCTAGTATTAAAAATAAGCTGTCTGTATTAAAAAAAAAAAAAGGGTCAAATACTCTACTAACTAAAGAACAGCAAAAGCAGAACTCATGCATATTTACTTCTGTGGCATCAGTGCCCTAAGTTCCTTTCAAGTGGCAGAACTCTAAAGTCATTACAAAATGTAGCAATGCTGCATTATATACTGATTTTAAAAGAGATGAGTGGGTTACAAACATTAGCTGCGTGCATATATATTATTTTTTAACTGTCTGAATATTATGTAACAACCAGCTCTTAAGAGTCACCTGCCTGGTGCGTGTCAGTTAGAAAAAAAAGCTGCAACTTGGAGAGTTTCCTTGTTTATTCAGCACAATTTTGCCCTAAAGTATTTTGTCTGGCAAGAAAAGCAATCCTGTCCTAGCACAGGATGAGACCGAATCCCTCTGAAACTGCAGCCCTCACCAGCGCACCGGTTTTAAGATCACGTCAGACAAACTCCCAGGGAATGAGGATGAACTGGATTTGTTCAGCTCCAGCCCTGCTCCCTAAAAGACTTTGTGATGTGCAGAACTGCCCACAGGCCTGAGCTTCCTAAAAGGTGGCTTTGTCAGGGTTACGCAGTGGATTCCTGATACAAAGCCCAAACACGTCTGGATTCCGTATTAACTAGTAGCATACACGGTGTAGTAGATAGCATAGTCTTGACAACAATGTGGGGTTTCTTCAATTAATAATGGCAAACAATGCTGAAGCAATTAAAAATAATGAAAAGCTGAACAAACACCCCCAGCACCCTTTTATAAAGCATTATGATTAAGTCTTTTAAAATCTCTAAAACAACCCCTTTATTTCACATGACAAAACTAAAGGGGGTGGAGGGAACCCATCCTCCCATAAGCTCAGTTGCACCAGGTCTTTCAAACCCTCAGCCAAAGCGTGTGTCTCTCATATGCCGTGCGTAAGATTTGTGACTACAGCAGAAAGACATCTGATGATCACTAGAACTAAAATTTAATGCCGCTCTGTCCTTGGGGACAGCGAGACATGAGGAGTAGGGAATCTCTTTGCCAGTAATTTTCTGTCTAATTCTGGAACGATGCAGTCTATACCAGAAACTGCTCATCCACTCCCTCTCTTTTGATAGACAGACATCTACCACATCATAACACTCTTAATAGCTGGGCAGGAAAAAGCCTAAATCCCTCCCTCTCCCTCCTTAAGTTAAGTATAGAAAACTGCATCTATGCTATTTACAGATTTGGACGCTTCTCTGGACTGAAGTTTTGTAAATACAACCTATTTTGAAGTCAGAGGCATTAAGAGTTGGATGAATGCCTCGAGAGAAACAATTCAGATAGCCCACACTCCCCCGCAGTGCCAGTGTTCACTATTGGTTGACTCTAAAACCTCAAAGGCACCCAGGCAATATGCAACATTAAGACCCAGGGACTAAAGTGAATTTTAAGCTGGTTGTATCTGGACCTTGGCCTATAGCTGTTTCATAATCCAATTTATACATTCAGAAATAAACAAACTGACAAAATAAAAACAAACAAACCTTGCATAATTTATTTGTTCTCCACATGCCTTGTTTCCCTCTGCATCCTGGGGTGAAAGCACGGAGGGTGGGGTGTATTCTCAACACTGCCCTTGATGCTTCACGAGCTGAAGACTTTGTTGCTGGAAATCTCTATTTTCGTAGCACTGGCAATCTGAAAAACAAAAATTGTTTTGTTAACACATGTATCCCTAGATACGTTAGAAATAAGTTTTGTTCTGAACCACCGCCAACTAAATCATTAACCTCTCCCATGCAAAGCCAGCAACTTGCATGCTAAAAAAGCAGCTAGAAACATCTCCACTCAATTCATACCTCACTTATGCGTTCTGCACAGACCGCTCATGCGCAGCGGCTAAAAACTTCTCTCTACATACAAAGGGAAGTTAGAAACCGGTAATGCAACGCATTACAAACACGTGCTTCAAAGAGGAGGTTTTGTTAAGCTGTCCAGGTTTCCATCTGGGAAACACACAAACAGGAAAGGCGGCCTGAAACGGGCCAGCACCGTCACGGTCTCTCTTCTACGGTGGTGGCACTGACCGCAAACGGTGCCTGCACCACAACAGGACCGCGATCCACGCAAGAGCACCTGCAGGTCTGTTCCTATATGTTCTTATTTAAAGGTTCTCGCATCCCAGTCCTGGACAGGCTATCAAATCCCAGCCACCACCTCTGCAAAACAGCCGCGCGTCAGCTACAAAGATCTCCCGTGAAATTTTCCTTGCACCAGCCGAGCCAGGTTCTGAAAAGCTGGCCACTGCTTTTGAGCAGATCAACCAGAGTAACCAGCTTCTCTTTTGCCCACACCACCTGAAAACGGTAAGACAGAAGACATAGCCGCTCTTCTTGTTCAATGCAAATACACTGAAGATGGTGTCTAACTGAGCTCCCAAAAGCTGGCAAGGAGAACTTTGTGCTCTACAATGTCTGTCGTTTTCACACTGCCAAGTGTCAGACTGTATTGCAATATTTTCTGTGATGTTTAAATTGGCATGGCTGATTTTTAACAGCTTCTTCACGGCACACAGCACCTTGTCATAAAAATATCCTTATTTCTACAACAGTTAAACTGACATACCACAGCAGAATTAAAACTAACACAAGAATTTTATCATACTCGTGCTTCAAATGGCAGATCTTACTGAAAAGCCTGGTGATGGAGTCAGTACACAACAAAACAGGTTCTCAATTAAAATGTTACACGTAAACACGTAAAATAGAAACTAGGGGTTACTCCTCCATCTAAAATTGTCAAGCATACAAATAGGGCAACATAGTACTAGAAGTTTTCTTTTTATAAGATTACTCAGTGGAATTAGAGCAAAGTCTGAAACTGACTTCACCAAAAACAATGGCTGTCCCATTCAAATAAAATGCAGACAAAATAGCAAATAATACAAGCTGCAAAACCACCACAGAAAAGGGACAAATTAACAATGGGCCAGCAAAGTAAAAAGCAGTATCAGGCTGCAAGTTACACCCAAGAGGAAATGTGAGTAACAAGGTGTAAGCAATATTTTTCTTAGTTATTACCATAAAACCACTTGCAAATTCCCAAATACAAATGCATTGCTGGTGGGGAAGGGTCTGTATCTACCTACACAGAACGTTCAGAGCACAGAACACCAAAAGCCTCCTCACGGTCGCTCTGAGAGACACGGAGCCAAGTGCTGCAGGGCAGGGCTGCGAGCGCCACGATGATGGCATTCAGATAACACCACCGTGACCCACGTGTCACGGATCCTTTCTGTCGCAGATCCCTTCTGTCACAAAGTTCCCAGCATTGCCACTGTGCCTGACGTATTTTTTGCCATACTTACTTTTCCTGCACAACGGCACAGCATGAATCCGCTCCTCAAAGACACACAGCGCTTCCTTCACCATGGTACCCAGTTCCCAAACACCAGCAACTAAGACTCAAAAGACTTGGACAGTAGCTTGCTCTCACTCGCCTGACTGCAAAATCCCTGAATTGAGAAGTGCCCTTTTTCTTCCCATGCTCCAGCTCACTGCAGAGAGCTGCTTGGGCATTTTCCCTTTCCTGCTGGAACCACGTTTCCAGCTCTTCACAGACAGGGCTGCTCTACTGATGCTTTGATAGACACAGAGTGAGAGCCAGTACAACACTAGACACAAGATCCGTGTCAGTATATACATGTAATTTCAACAATGTAGAGTTAAACTCTGCCCTCACGGGCAAATCTGTCTCCCCTGGATTTTTACTGGCCCATAACTACAGGGGAAATGCAGCTGGCTGTTAGCTAATTTCAGCCACGGTGACCTCATGGTACTAACACTCAGTCATCCCAGATTTGTAAATGTACAGCTAAAACATTTCAATCTGGGCAAGAACGGGCAGAAATGAGAGCACAAAGTTTATAGCAGGCAGACGGTGCACTACTTTTGATAGGAAAGAACCAATTTATGGTAAAGTAACACAAGACCTCCCTACCAGTCAGGTCTTACTTGGAGACTTATTAAGGATGATATCCTGCTCTGTTTGAAGAAAACGTACTAGCCAGGGAAGAGGGCCAGTGTTTCCGTGTTTCAGTGTTTCTGAAGCGCTTCCAGCAGTCCCGGCAAGCTGCCTCTCAGGGAGGTCATGATGTTTGCCCACAAACAGGCCATCAACTGCTGAAGGAAGTTTGCCATGGTCAATACAAACTTCCCAGCAACACTCTGTCAGCTCTGCGATACCCTTATTATTAACCTGTAGACCTCCAAATAAAGGGTAGTGTGTTCTTGCATACATACAGAGCTTTACTCATTCAATTATCTTTTTATAGCAGTCTAGGGGGAAACAGGCATCTTCCACCCAGTGATCTTACAACACTCCTACTTCCCCTTTCCTAAAAGAAGCCTTTTAATGCCAAGGATTCTGAAACTTCTACCAAGGGCAAAGCATTTCTAAAGAAATCCACCTGAACAACTACAACAACAAAAAAATCTTTTGTGTGTCAAGCAAAGGGAGAAGTTTAAAAAATAGCAAGAAGTCATTAAGAGACAAAGTTTCTCTATACTAAAGTAACAGTCATATAAACCTCACGTCTCAGAATGCAATTGTAGCCTCCTGTATACTAATGAAGCCAAAATCCTGCACCCTAAACATGGCAAATACAACACGATAGGGTCTGCCATTTACTTAAGGACAGAGAGGTAGGCATAGCTGTGAATGTCTTAACAGAACAGATTAGACAGTAAGTGCTAGGGTACCCAGACTTGATTTAGTCATTAATCTTGTATTCACACTTTCATTTTCCTGCTGAATAAGGGGGTACACAAAAATAAACACCGGCAAATTGCTAGCTGGTAGGGCAGTGAAGACGTTAGTACAAAGCTACCATGGACCCTCCCAGCTCTATTGTAAAGGAAGAGTGAATTACATTATATACTCAATTATATACTCATTATATACATTCAAGTCACAGATGTAGTTCCTCAGTTGCTCTCTGGGAAGGGCTGTACAAACTCAGGGTAGGTGCCACCTGCACGAGCAGAGAGCAAACACCGACTGTTTGGGTTTTCTTGTTGGGTTGCCAGACATCTTCAGTACAAACCATAGCCTCTGGTTAAAGCCAGCACATGATGACCTGGTGCTGAGCAATTCAGGAACACAACTTTAAAACACCTCCATTCATCCCAGCTCTAGTACATCCCCTGTGTCAAAGGGAGGTATGAGATGCTACCAAATCTCAACAGGTCTGGCAAGAAGGAAGCAGAGAGGTGACAACTGTTCATAGGGCTCCCCTGGGGGGTTAGCTGCTTGCGGCCAAGCTAGCGACAGCACAGTGACCTCCTATAAGGTGTACTGCCGATGGCTGTCCAGGATAGTGAAGTACAATATATACATCCAGGCCTTGGCCTCTCAGTCATCAGAGGGGAGAGAGATTTTAACTTCTTCTGTGCCACCTATGTTAAACTAGCAACCACTGAACAGCTTTCTGCAACAGTCCATCAGTTTGCTGCATGTGCTTTTCTTGGATTCCTTTCCCCCCTTCCCCTGGAGGGACTTGGGAGTAGTCTGCAGATCAGAAGTAATACCATGGAAAGTTGCTCCTGCTTACAGAAGAGAAGAAAAAAAAAATATCCCAAAACACCTTCAGCCCCATCGAACCACTCTAAACGTGCCAATGTACTGGATGCACACATTCAGCATACATTCAGTAGGGGCAGCAGCACAGCTCCCGGGAGGCCAGGCTGCACCAGCGCTGCTCAGGGGCAGTAAACCCTCAGATCTCCATTTACCGAGGGCACCCGTTTGGCCTGCCCGCAAAGGCAAGGCTCTGCCGCAGCCTGCAGCTCTGCCCAGGAGGCAGAAGCCGTCTGCACAGGAAAAGCTGGACTTCACTTCCCTGTGCCTCGGCATTTGCTTCGGGAAACTTCACGTTCCCAAGCAGCGTTTCAGGATCTATCCTCACTGGTCTGCCAGATGCGGAAATGAGCCAAGCAGGTATGTATCTCTGGGATGATCCAAGGCATTTCTTTCCCTGCCTTTCTTGCTATTTTCAGAATACATTTCTGAAAGCGCTTGAAAGTATTTTTTTACTTCTCAGATGCAGCATGTGAACAAAAGTGTTGACCTTTTTCCTAACCTTTGACTGATCCTATGAGAAAAAGGAACATCTTGTTAACATTATTTACCCTTAATTCACTGATTCTACACAAAACTAATGATCATCATCTAAAGCCTCTAACTCTCTACTCAGCAGTTTAATTAGAAAGATGATCATTGATTAATCCACTTGAGTTACTCTGGAGAAGGTGCGACTGAACAGGGATAACTCCACCCCAGAGAAATATGCATTAATTGGTTCTGCATTAAACTGCCTTCCTCTATTCAACTTCAAAAAAAAACCAAAACAAAAACCTACAACACAACAATAACAAAATACCTTTCAGTATTAAACTTCTGAGGTATTTTTTATTTTACTTTATTCTTTAGGAAGTCTCACATTTTCTTGTCTTGGATTTCATATCCATCTATTTAATTTTTTTTTTTTTTAATTATTGTGGTTTTACAAAAATAAACAAACCCAGGTTAGAGGTTCAATACGCCTTTGCAAAGTTCTGCCAAAGAACTGCAGTCACGAATTAGTTGGCTCAGGCAAGCAATGAAGGATGACACTGATACTTGATGGGAATGTACACAGCGTTACCTACATACCAAAGCTGAAACCAGGTATACTCCCATCCAGCAAGTGGTTTCAGCGTCTCACCTAGGAGGACAATCAAATAGAAAACTTTATCGAAAGGTCTCCTCACCTATTTTTAAGCTCTCATCAAAATTTTTCCCACCACAGGCTGGCCTACAGCATGATCATGAGTCTTTTACCCCTGAAAAAATGGGTAACCCTTCCTTGACCACATCTGTGCGCCACAACTTATACTGCTTTTAGTCTGGTAAAGCTCATTCTTCACCTCGCCTTACGGTCGCAATTCTGCCTGTTGATGCTCTGAACAGCAAGAAGGACTGACTAACTTTTCTCTTTCGTGAAAATCCCCTCCTGGTCTCTACACATGAATAGAAAGCATCCCCAGAGCATCACCTTCTCCTTGCCTAATGCCCTGTGACCAAGGGGGACACTATCTCCTTCCCACAGGTCTAGGGACAGAACGGCTGATTCCCAGGCGACATCGAGCAAATAACCCTCCTGCTCCGCCTCCCTTTGTCTAGCAAAGTCTCTTGCAAGGTTGTAGATAGAGTTGGTGACTCAGCTCTGTGTACAGGAGCAGCTCAATCCTTCTCCTGGTCACCAGAAAATAACATTAGAAAGACAGACATGGAGCAGACCAGACAGCCAGGCTAGGCGGGATAGGGAGGGAGGAGCAGGGCTTTCTCTTCCACATCCTAAATTACATGCTTTCTATCATCTCTTCTCCTATGTATGCTTCTTCCCATACTTGGCATTATTTATTCACTTTCAAAGCACAAGCCACCACGCAGGAGACACCACAACCCCACAGAACTCCTGGTACGTGGTTAGAAAGGATTTTTCCATTGGCCTCTGTCAACTTAATACATAATCAATAAATGGCGTCAGCAGAAGTCGAGTGAGAAAGCCGATCCTACACCAACATGCCATTTTAAGAGTGTCCAGAACCAATCCTCCGTGAATTGCCTCCTCTGTTGCTGTTATGCCTGCTGATGGAAAGGTTTTTTCCTAAAATCCTTTATTTCAAGGTTATTTCAGCATGAACAAGTTATGGAGAAAAGAAAATAAGCTTATGCTATTGTAAAGGACTGTGACTGATAACTACATCTTACTGAGGTTTCTGATGGTCTTGCGAACACTCGTAGATCAGTTCAACAATGCAGACTTGAAGAGAGGCTGACTGATGGGGAATGGACACAGAAATACCAGAACTGAGCCTGGTCTATGTGAGGTCCATCACAGAACCACAGCTTTCTAGTGGTGAAGGGATTAGATCTGCAGAGAGCACAAGCATGGCCCCATCACCAGTTTGGGATTCTCAATTTCAAAACATTTTTGCAGTGAAGCAACTTAAGAACATAAACATTCCTAGCCAGGCAGAGATCAGTCATAAACCTCTTCTGAAATGGAGATGAACTCTCTTATTGTGTATTTAAAGCAACACTATAAACCAGGCCGTATCTATATAAAGCAGCGCTGTGAGCTTAAAGCAACAGCGGCATTATTCTCTGTCAGAGCTCAGGCTGAATACCCCAGGAAAGACCCACAAATGGTACTACTGTTCAGGACAAAACACTAAAAAAAACCCAAAAAACAACTCTTCATTTCTAAGCAAAATTTCAAAAGAAATTAAAACCTTTTACAGAAGAAAGTAAAAGAGTTAGAGATTAGTTCTGATGAAATTTTCCATGAAGTTAACAAAGCAAGTCAAAATAAGTTGCAGGCAGAAAGGTGAGCCTCAGATTTCCATAAATCTAGCAATGCTATAAACAGGTAATTGCTTGCATTTGATGGTAGATACCAAGTTTCACAGACTTAGATAACTACATTTTACACATAGCATGCTGTAGAAAAATATAAGATAATGCAGTATATTCTCAAGCATTCTCTAAGTACTTTATTTTTCCTTTTCTGGCATATTCATCTTCTATAATTTTTTAGTATGTTATGTCATACTCTAGAAAATAGCCTGGTATTTTAATATTGTGTTTTCATCAGGACATTCCTAATTGATTAAAAGCAACAGAAGTGGTGGGAAAAACTGACTTCAAAATATTAAACTGAAAGACAGGCCAAAATTCTTTTTTTTTTTTTTTTTTTTTTTTTGCTTAAATATGTTTGTGAAAAATTCAGTAAATCAAGATAAACATTTAAGGGAAATACTGGGGTTGCTCCTCCTTGCCTCAACACCCAAACTCCTTGGGAAGTCACCCGCCATTAACTCCAGCTGCCAGGCAGACAAAACCTATAATTCGCCACACTGACTAAGTCTTATCTAACATTTTATAACACAGGGCCTTGAACTGCTTAATTGTTTTACTTCGCTCTACACCACTTTGTTTTTTCCAAATTAAGAGCATAAAGGTGACACAAATGATAACATTTCCACTCACACAAGTTTTAATTAATGGCATTTTTGTTGGTGGGAGCGTGCTTTGAGACGGGCAGTCTTAGCGCTAAGGAACAAACCTTACAGAACATCCTAATAGCCTGAATAGGCTGAAAATGCTAAACGGTGTATC
This sequence comes from Balearica regulorum gibbericeps, assembly GCF_011004875.1. Classification (NCBI taxonomy): domain Eukaryota; kingdom Metazoa; phylum Chordata; class Aves; order Gruiformes; family Gruidae; genus Balearica; species Balearica regulorum. The sequence continues at coordinate 69,419,944 of NC_046186.1, forward strand.
ACGATTGCTGCAGGTTGCTAGGACATCCATGGCAACATTCACCTTTGGGTGTGAAATGTGGATGCGAATCTGAAGGGCGACAAAACAGCATTCTTTGTCACGTTTAGTGTAGCAGATTAGTAGACAGATTGTAAAAACAACCTAGGCATTTATACTTAGTAGGCAATTATGTCTTTGTTGCAATCCTGAACTATTTCTTAGCCTGCTAACTTAGCCAACACTAGGAGGCTGGCAAGTGCTGCCCTCTCCCTTTTCACCTCAACTGCCCAAATATAAATTCTCCCTTTCAGAAAAGCTCCTGGTACCTTTCAGGGATCATGACTGAGAAAGTAAAGATCCAAAGCACTTCTCGCTAGGAGGAATATTTTGTGCCTTCTGAGCAAGCTGAATATTTTAAAAGGGCTTAAGATAGGGAGAAGCAAGAGTTATCAATGCAATTATAAACGTGAAAGAACAAGAGGAATGCGGGAGGAGGGAACCCAAACTCCATGAAGCCTTTAGACTCTGACTGGGGTGATGCTGACATTATCAGCAGCAACTTCATTACCACCCTGCAGAATGACTCAGATCTGACCTTAGTCTTGCCATCAGCCTCAAGTTATCAGCCTGTGTTATCCTGATTTCTTTGATAGCTTAAAGATAACATGCATTAGATTCTTGCTTTTGTTGGTTTATTTCAACCTTCAGAAAACATCCCAGTACTATTTTCAGGCTTAGCTATTTTTAAATAAAATAGATAGATCCATCCCCTCTATGGAAGTCATGACTCCTAGAGTTGTGGCTTTAAAATAACAAACAATTATTGGTAAAACCCTAAAAACTGGCAGTGCTAGAGCATCCCTGAAATCTGGGAGAAAAAGATAGAAAACAGGAAGTTATTTTTCAAACCTTGTTCCCAAACTTAAGGCATCACACCTCTCATCCTAGGCACAGCTGAGAATTGTACATAGACCAGAGTATAAATTCTACTCCCAGCTTCATCAGAAATTAACTGCATGAATGATGACAAGTATAACAGTAATGATTTCAATTGCTTTCCAATTATTTTCTCAATCATGCCTTGGCAGAAAGCTTTACCGAATTTGCAAGACTGTTCAATGCCCAGATACTTTGTTCTCCGACAAAGCAGAGGCAGCAGGAACCACGGTGCCACCCAGCTGGGTGCTCTGTACCACCCATCAGATTCATCACCCCAGGCACACAGAGAGGCTGGTGGGGTTGAAGCATGTTTTAGAAAGTGGGAGTATTTGAAGATTGTATCAGTAAGCCTCTAGCCGGCTCTCATGAGCACGTGCAGATAACAGTTTTTACCAACCTACCAGAGCTGATGAATCTGGGTTAATTTCCATGGGGCTGCAAAAAGCACCCCGACTCCCCCCTCTACTCCCTGATGGTATAACAGCTCTTTGAAGGAATGGCTGGCTAAACAAAGTTGACAAACTTCTCTAATTTTCTGTAATGCATTCTTTTAAAAAACAGTTGTTCTTCTGTTGAAAACCTTTCCTAGAGGTTTCAGCCTGAAGCAGAAAAAACACTGTAGAAATTTTCATATGAATGGCTGAAGGCTTGCAAGAACTAAACACAGGTGAAAATACAATGTTACGAACAGAACACAGGAGGCATGCTTAAAGGCCTCCACCTACAATATTTTATATATATATTGTATAATGCAGTTGAAAGCGTAAAGACATATTTAAACAGCTTTAAACCACTAATGGCCCACCATTTTTGTTGTTGTTGCTTCAATATTTTAAGCAGGTGAAGGCAAGATTACTGCAGGTTTAGCATTACAAAGTATGAAACATCCAGATTTCTCTGATGAAAATCCCTCTTTTGGGATCTGAGGACAGGAAGGGATCACCTGGTTGAGCCAGTCCCGCCACAAGCGGCCAAGCACTGCAGACATCTGGTCTGAAGGGTCTGTGGATCACATAATCCATCCATCCATCCACATCACGACACACAAAACACTTCACGAGATCCAACATGAAACCTGCAGCCTGTGGGAAAGGACCAAAGCCACAGACATAAAGCGTACAAGAGAGCAAGAGAGACTGGAGATCTTGCAAGGGTCCTATTGCAACACAGGATTTTCTATACAGTTCTATCGCCAATCTCCATCATCCATGGAGAAAAGAACGGGAAAAAAAGCAACCCACTAACTTCTAAAAAGGAATTTTGAAATAAGTTACGTAGGGCTTACACCACGAATCACAGCAGGTCCTTTGTCTACCAATCACATCCCTCTGGGTTCCTAAATCAGTGCAACCTACGCCACCCCTGAAGCTAATGGGTGGGGGAGTCAGAAGAAGACATTGAGCAAAATCCCCTCTGGCTATGACCCTCTCCACCGTGCACATAGAGAGGCTGGAAGACCAAGCTCCTAATTTAGGCACCTCAGTAGGTTGCTTGCCTGAGGTAAAACAAATCTGAGCCACAGAATATCTTTTCTATGTCTTTTTGAGCAACAAGAAAAAAAAAAAAAAAAGAGGAAGAAAATTTTTTTCCAATGGAAATGTAGTTTAAGAGGCCAATTACCTGGTAAAAATCTGAAAGTTATAATGAATTCCAGGATTCATTCGGGTACTCCATTCTTAAAAAACACAATAATGAAAGGCTTACATATGAAATTTAGTAGTAATAACTTTGGGGTCAAATCCATAGTGATTTCTTTGGCAAAGTTTCCACTGACGACACTTAAATGTGATTTCAGTGGGTGTTCTGCTTGAGAAAGGACTTCGGGATTGGCCCACGCTCTGTATATTTAAGTCACCCCAGTCCCGGTATTATACAGCGCCAACCAGTCACAAAACCTAGCATTATTTAAGCCATTTGCATGCCAGAATCTCCAATTGCAGGGTGCAAAAGCCAGCAGGAAGCATTGATCATTCCCTTAGTAGCAAACAAAAATGCAATCTTTTTTACTTGGCTTTCTTATGATATCATTTACCTTCTATAATAGCAATTGCTTTTTTTAAAACATGGATTTGCACAGTATTCAATTTGCCAGTTTCCTCATATAGATGTAAATTTACTGAAATAGCTGTTCACAAAATCCAAAGCCCAAGGGTGGAGTCCTAAAAATACATATATGTAGTTTAAGATCTTTTATATCCATACACGATAAGAAATCTGGTTCTTTTCTGGTGAGTCATAAAAGGGGAAGAATGGGAAAACCACAAACAACCAAACAGAAAATAAAAATCCATATCTTTTGCCCTACCCCCTCAAAATTGCGTGGATACTTCAATACAACCACTTGGCTAAATGTTTCAAATGTTGGTTTTTCATAGTATTTAGCCATATAAACTACCCTTTTGTTTCTGTTGGCTTCAAATGTTCCTAGGCTCATGAATTCTTCCTTACATCTTATTATTCAAAAAAATACAGCCAACATCGTCTTCATGGAGCAAGAAAAACCTGAGTATCATTTTCCAGTTAACTCTTCTGGATCTGCATGAAAGTGAAATCAGCAACAGCAATTTCAGGCCAGGTTTTCTAATCATTGCACCTAATCACTACCATTTTAAACTGTTTTATTTCCCAAGAGGTACCATAGAAATCTCTACAATCAGCATGCAAACTCAAGTGACAAGAGTGGTGGAGCACCCACTCTAAAAAATTTGTAATGGTCTACGTACCAAACAAACAAGCAGCAGCAGTAGGCGAGACTTACTGCCCTACTGAATGCCACAATCCCAGAAATATTTCAGACAGAAAGCATTATTATTTTTTTTCAATTTGAAAGACTTAACTAAGTCAGACCTGATAGTGATTTCCCACCTTCAAATTCAAGTATTTCAGTGAATGTAGATTTCATTAGCACTTGGGTGCTGTAATTTTACACTATCACTAAAGGAAATTTTATAATTGTCACCTTCTCAATCTTTTGAGTATTTTTTCAGTCTTTTGTCCAGCTTCTCCAATCTGAGGTATCACCGACTAAACAAGCGATTCATTTCCACTTCCATATTTTCCACTTAACCTCACACAGGTAATGAATCCGTGACATCGTTATTTCCACAGCAGGTCGACGACTTCACAGCCAACAGCTGTCAGTCACTGTCTAAACAAGTCCATGAAAAGGTTGCTTCAAACACCAGCCAGCCTAGCAGGAATAAAGACAACACAAAGCAGTGAGGTCTCCCCCACTTAAATACCACAGGTACACGATTTGCAGGTCTTTCCCTTCGTTCCCCAAGACCTTCCTTCCTGTTGTGTTCTTCAAGAGCAGAAGAGCCAGCCAGGAGGAACTCCAGATGACTCCAGACAGAAACATATTTTCCCTTGCAAGCATCTAAGTTTCTCCACCCGAGCTGAGGAATGAACTCTGCAACATGGCAGTGAAAGTTGGCACGCCGCTATTTTCCCCGAAGAAGAGCTGCCCATCCCAACAAGTCCTGGATGAAAAAAAAAGTATTCAAACTACAAAACCATAAGCTTATGAGTTGACCCTTTAGTCAGAGAAACGTGATTTCTTCCAACTCTAAGGAATGTGACAATAACAGCAAATCTGCCCCTGCTTGATAAGTGGCAGGCAATTCTCCATATAAGGTGAAAAATGTGCTAGTGCAGCTCATGCAACACTGCTAATTCCTTGCCTGTTCTCAATATTCAGGAACATAAATGAACATATAAATCAATTTTGTAAGTAAACCTTTTGCACTCTTACAGTTATAAACCATCTAGACCATGCTCAGCACACAAGGAATTTTGAACTTAACCATTTAATCCCTTTTAAACACAGGGTGCATTTACACTTGGTATGTGTATCGTAGTAGCGCACAAATTAACATAAATCTGAGAGGTCCCAGCCCCGTTCAATTCCTAAATTCCCTTTTTACTTTACCATTCCCCGGTCATCCCACACATTCCAACCCCTGACTAACAAATTTGCTGCTGGCAGCGCATCCGGCACGCCAGGAGAGTGGCCGGGAGGAGAGCGAGGAGGGGGCTGAGGGCTGGGGGAAGCCTGGCAGCCCGACACGACCACTGGTCACTCCTCCTGCGCATCCCCCAGGCTGATCTGTGACAGAAGCACCACGGTACTGGCACAGGACTGCTGCTACGACTGTTCGGCACTTTTAGCTCTGATCGTCCAATAATGTCTATGCAATAGCAATAGAAAAATAAGCAGCATTTATGAAGTCATCTCTGCATTACAGAAAGATTGCAGGTATCACTCACTAAGAGACTGATGGAAAGACTTCTGTTCATTTTAACAGGCTCTACATCAGGCTGCAACAGCAGAGAAAAACTACTTTATATGATCCCTTCCCCACAAAGCAAGACACAGCATCTGCAAAAGACGTATCAGACTTGGTAATGAAATCCACCTTGTCCTGAAATTAGATCCAAGCCCCAGCTCCCCCCATTCCCCGTTTCTCTGTTTGTCACACAATAGTGTCAACACATTCTGAGTTATCTAATGGTCTGACAAATTGCCTAATGAACCAGCTGGCCCGCCAATGGACTTTTTTTTTTTTTTTTTTTTTTTAAAGGAATGAAATATCAATGGCCAATATCCTCAGCTGCCTGCCCGGCTTTGGGGATGGCTTTTTCACAGGTGGGATGTAGCAAGCTGTGACCTCTGCCAAGAACGCCAAGATGACAGCTTTCTTTGCAGAGGGTCAGGAAAAATGACAGCTTTGAGGTAGCCAGGAGCATTGCTCACATTTTTCCAACTATTCATTTAGTGGTGAGGAATAAATGTCAATGGACAATGCCTTCTTCGTGAAGAGTCCTCAGCAAACCTGAGGCCGTAAGACAGGGGCGACAGCAAGAGGGCATGAAAGACGAGACTCAGAAAAAGCCCCCAAGGATTTTTTGGAAACCACTCAAAACTGATAGGATTATCACAGGACAGAAGACTTCTTAAAATCTAGCTGGCAATGGGAATTAAAAACCAAAAGGATTAACATATTTTTTTTTTTTAAACAAAAATCCTGAAGTCCATGAACTACTCTGCAGAAGTTGTACTCTAGAAGTCAATGACTTGTATGAGAGGGGAGCCAGAGAGGGGAAGCTTACACACACAGAGCACATAGACATATAAAGTGTGAGTGGAGACAGTAGGGAAAAAATTTCATTTTCTTTAACCTTGATGAAAAGGAGAATTTTGATTCAATTATTTTAGCTACAGAAATTTCTTTACATCAGAGAAAGATCAGATAAGGGTTTCAGATTGCCAACACCTTCCTAGTTTATCTACATTTAGCCAGTTTGTAAAACTCCCAAGACAAGAAAATGGAACATGACCTGTTGAGAAAACATCACAGACTGCTTCATTGCTAGTATAAATGTAAGCTTCTATTGCATCAAATACTTAAGTGCCAAAAGGAGAACATGGCCAGGAAAGGAGAAATAGGTATTTAGAATACATTAATTGTCCCGATCAACAGGGATGAAAAGTGCAATCAGTACCTAAGTTATATTAGTGTTTCACAGCTTTGCTTATTGCAGGTCCCATGTAGTTGAGGTTACTGGTCTGCAAAGACAGAGCACAACATGCTCCAATGTCACAGGCATTAAGTAACTTAACAAGCAGGGATGACTGGCTACAGTGACTTCTTCCCAGGGGTTTCTCTCCATCTATTAAACAACAGAAAAAACCTTTTCTCTTCCACTTTTCCTTTAAAACATTTGTTGCCTTATTTGAAGGACCAGCTTCATGCACCGGGCAGGTCTTCATCCTTCCCCCATGGCAATGCCCTGACACACGCAAACTCTAGAATTTAGAGGGCTGAAAACGAAGAAAATAATTGATGTGTACTTATCAGGTAAGTATCCCGCACTTGGCTAACCATGGTATTACTACTGGTGCTGGGCTACTTCACTGCTTACTTTTAAAAAACATTTTGAAAATTTTGCATCTTGTTATTGACTCTATTCCTAAAATGATTTCAGCATTTAATGAATCTGAATTATTAAAACACTCAATATAGTATACTTTGATCAGCAAGTTACTTTTGAAGGCATTATTTTGTCACTTGACAAGTTTAGACTAGTTTGAGATGCAACTTGCAGAATTCCACTTGAGGAAGTGCTAATGAATCCACCAAAATCCCCGAAACAAAACAAAAAAGCCCATCTTCATTGACGTGATCACACCACATACACTTCACAACCTGCCTTTATTGCCATTTATGAAGCATTAAAAGCATGTTTCATAATTCAGAAATTTGACCCCTCTATGGTTTTGCATTGCAGAAAAAGGCAAATATATAATATAATGTAAACCTGTTAAAAACTTGAAAAAATAATGAGGACGTTTGTACCAGATCCCATTCCAATACAAAGAGAGCCACTATCTCAATGGTTTCAAAGAATCATAAAACTGCATGCAGCTTTAACAGCAAATACCAATAAATACATCCACCACCAAGAAAACAAAGGATGTATCAGGAAAGCTTGATGGAGTAGATGAACAGCATTGGGAGATTAATAATAATTAATATATTTTAATATTAATATTAATTAATACATTTCTGGGAAACAGAAAGTAAAGAAGAGTCTACTCTAATTATAACACTTACTCGCCTGCAAAAGTACAAAACAAACCGATGAACAACAAGAACAATGAAACACTTGAGGTGAAACACGTTTCTTTTTGCAACGTAAGTATAAAACCGAATGGGACTGCTGAACTGGATTTCTGTCACATGAGCTTTAAACCAGAGAGGGTAGTGAACATGGACATAATCCCAGGCACAAGTCTGCTACCATTTAAATCACTGGAAATACTGGCATACTTAATGCTGGGGATATACTGACCTCACTGGAACAACCCACTGTTTCATTCAGCTAAAGCCACTATTATAATTGAAAATACAATAGGATGCACGGGAAAGAATAGTTTTACCATGTGGACAGGCTGAGAGTGTCAACATTCTCTTGCTGAAGGATGACTGACTAAAAGGCTTTACCACAGTAAGAACTCCAGTGAATTAGCAACCTGCCTTCAAAGCAGCGACCTAGAGTTGAAGGCATCATTTCCTATTCCAAACCAGCTAGGGGACAAAATCCTCACCTACTAAAAAACTTCAGAGGTTTCTGGCTGTGGGAGATTTGGTTTTGTTGACTTTTTTTTGCATAGCTCCTATTGCCTTGCTATATAAAGCAGTATAGCCCATGAATTACTACAAGGCAGCAAAGCGCCACAATGATATGCATCTGGACTTTGGGACTCAAGTTACACCGTTTGCTGTGTTCTATAAAAGAAGAAAAAAAAATCAGGAGAATTAAATCTAAACATTATTTAAATCTTACAGAGTGACTCTTTAAGCACGTTTACAGTCATTCACATCTAAGGTTCATTCTCATTTCCTGGAACCTTATCTAATCTAAATTCCATACGGAAGTTTTTAGTGGTATATGAAGATGCACACAAATTAACCACACTCCAATTCATTCAGATGAAATAAAACACTAAATTTAATAGGGATTAAGCTAGAGCTGCCAACTATATCCAAACTAACAAAAATTAAATTCTGATGGTTTTGTACAAATTTACTCTTAAAGGAACTATTATATAGCCTTAATTCAGAGGATAACTCTGCTGTGGCGAAGCATAAACATGCTTCCAGTTGACTCACTTTTTACACAGGGAATGCAAAAGGGAATGTCTATTATCCATGTGATAGCAAAGAGCTCACATGGCTAAACCACGAACTTGGAGCTTTTCAGGGTTCAGCATTTAAAGCTTTGGAGATTATGGCTCCTACTCCAAAACCAGTCCAGAAAGCGTAGCAGGAACCATGAAGAAATACAGTAGAGAGAACTTTTGCTGTACCTTTACCGATATCGCTCCCCCATAAGCTTCCCCTGTGAACTTTTGAGGATGGCATTTAATAATTCTTGTCTTTCCTCTGCAAGATTTTATGTATACCTAGAAGTATTTTAAGTGTGTGTATATCAATGATACATATAACAATTATATACTTATAATGAAATGCCAATAATGAATGGAAAAAAATTACTCAAAACAATGATGAATAGATTATCAATAATTCTTTGTACCATAATGCTACATGCAATATGGTAAACATGTTAGTAGAAATGATACAAATTCAGTTACTACTAACAAGTAAACCTCAACTACAGCAATTCTACAAAGAAATCCATAGAGAGGAACAGAAAAAGCTGTCAGCATAACATAGAAGTTCTCCATAAAAAGGTCTGTCGCTGAGGAAGATAACTGCACACAATAAGAATGTCCTATCTCAAGAGGATATAGAGAATATAAGTGAACAAAATGTTAACATCAAGCACCTGTCCTGAGATCCAAAAGCAGTTCGCTCAACATAGCTGCTTGAAGTATTTACCAAACATGTTTTATTTGGGAGACCATCTTCCCTATAATGCAGCAGTCCCAGTGAAACACGAAATACCACAAGAAATAAAAACAATGTCAGCATGTGGATCAGAGGAAATAAAAAACTGTTCCAAACCAAAGTAAATTGTTTTCAAAGAAACAAAATGTTTAAATGGGCTTACTGGTCGAGCACAGCTCAGAAACTGGAAAAAACTTTTATTATGATCTTGTGATGGGGAAAATAAAACTAGTAGAAGATAAGTATTTTAAATTACCCAGACACTTTTTGTGTTGACTCAGCCCTATTTGTTACTCTCCATAGCTAGGAGGCTGAATGTCTTAGTTTCTATGCCAGTTTTAAATGAGTAAGAAGTAGCCACTGATTAAGAATCATCTCTATCTGAATTCAATGAATGACAATTAATATCTCCCCTCCTGCACAACCGGGATTCAATATTCATAAAGTACAAGAGGACAAAAGCAATGACTAAAGGCGAATTTAAAAGCAGCAATAAAAGCCACCCTTTACACTTGTTTTTAGCCCACAGTACACACTGCCATTTACAATACGAGGTTTAGTGAATGATCTATTGGCATCGCCCTTGGGCAACACCCTCTCCACACAGATAACTATGCACGTGGAGGTCTTACAGGACACGTTCTCTAATAAAAATGTTGGCTCAGAGATTTGACAGTTTGTCACAGATATTTTCATCCCAAGAATTATACCAACAAAAACCCAAATGTTTTATGGTGCTAAACACCCTTGTGGACCATTCCAGGAAACATTTCATCATAACAACATCCCTGATGGCCAAATATTGCAGCCAATCCTAATCCTACCAGCGAAGGGCTGGCTCCCAGCAATACACATTCTGACGTCCTATGTAGCCTAAATTTAAACATCTCCGGGGACAGGCCTCTCATCCTTTCCCCAAAGAAATGCTCTACTACTTATGAGATCTGACTGTGAAGATGTTCTTCCTTTTATTCAGATTAAACTTACCACTAAACTTACTACTTCCAATTTTCACCATGTATAATCTCTCACAGCATCCTAAGTAACAGCCCCTTCTGCATGAGGGTTATAGCTTTCAGGTATGCCAACTAGTACGTTAGCCCTCTCCCCATGATCGCATCTTCGTTTACTACACTTGAATCAGCCTTCAGTATTTGATCATTCGTTACTCTCCTACAAACCCTCTCCAAAATACACGCAATGTCCTAAACACCCGAATTTTTCAGACTGCTAGGAACTGAAGTCATTGTATGCCTTCCCACCACTGCAGCGCCTAGACGTGAAGGCAGTAACCATGATGCAGCCCTATAAGCACTGCAATGGACCAGCAGCATTATCCCCTCTCCAATTTCTGTAACTCAATTTCTGGCCAGTCTATGTTTCCATAAAACACCAGTTTGCCAGGTGAGAATATTTCACATTTCTAGAACCCCTACTGCCACCCCCCGCCGGCTTCCCCACTGTGTCTGGTCCCGTCTCCTCCCTCTCTTCTAGAGGAGGAATTTCAGGGACCTGTCAGTTATTCTCAACTTCAGCAGTATACCTCAAATTCAGCTCCATCTCTTCAACACTTAGATCACCCTGAGGATTTGCAGAGCATCTTGAACTATTTACAAGTATCAATCTTTCTCCTCATCCCTCTCCAGATCGATCTTGCGCTACTTTTGAAGAACGCACCGGAGACCGTCAGACGCGTTTCTCCTTTGCCCGTGTGGAGGGCAACCAGTGCTGGGGGTCACACACAAAGGCTCTCTCGAAGCCTTGTCTGAAACGCTTACTGATGCCGCAAAATTAATAAAACCTTTTCCATTACCAGTGGTAACAGGCAAAATCCAAGGCAGCAAAAAGGTTCTGTGGCTTTATAATATGCTACTCGAAATATCTGCTGATGGTCATAAGACAGAAAGAATAAGCCAAAAAAACTGTATGATGTAGTCAGTTGGCAACTGGGGAAAATCACACACAAAATGAAATGTGTTCAGCACTGTAAAAGCAGGGCTGTGGGAAATTATTGGTTCTCCATATAAGGATCCAATATTTTTTCAATTTGCCAGCATAGCATAAAGTATATAAAAACTTAAAATAAAATTTCTACATGTTAACCATGAAGAACACTTTTTACAGTATTTCTTAAGAATGTTAATTCTGTACACCCACGAGTCCTGATTTTACAATTTGCAGCCAGCCTAAATGTAAAATAAGAATTTTTAAATTCTCCATATAAAAAGTCAACCACCTTTTTAATTGAGAGTTAGAAAAGTGTAATTGAAAATTACTAACCTCAACGCACTCATTAGTGACAAACCCTAACCTCAGTTAAACACAGCCCTAATAGGATTAAAGAGGCATGCAGGATGATGTATGCAGCCATGGTATGTAAGAAAAGCCAAAGAAAAATCTGGATCCATCCGTGGAGCAGGGATCAGGCAGAAAGCTTTGGGAGCAGCGGCAGCTCAGTGCTCGAGGTGCACACGCACCCTTCCCGGTACCTCCCTTCATTGCTGGAGTTACACATGTTACTCTTGGTCAACCTCAGGACCGCAGGAGCTGGGAGCGTGCCCCACTGCCCCCTCCGGAGATACCACTGCTGGGACCAGAAGCTGCAAGGTCACCCAAGCAGGCAACAGCACACCACCCACCTCACGACAAAGCATTTTGCAGAGTGCAGCCACACTTTTCACATTTTTAACAGTCCTTTGGCACTTCCCCCACCACAGAAAGCTATTTAACAAGAGGGCAGCTTGGTCTACCATAGCTACAAAAATTGTGTGTACAGGTAAGCGGGACCCAGGCTGAGTTTCATGGTCTCAAGGTCCTTCTGTGAGCATCAAAATCATTAAGCATGAGATTTTCTACTGATCACGTGCCACTGGCTGTACATCTAAGGAGGCTCAGGAGGGTAAATAATTTTTTCCCAAGTCAATTGTAAATTGGCTTCCTAAATTGTCTCCAGATCCTTTCCAGACAGCAGAATGGAAATAATTAGAGGTGGTTGGAAAATGGAATTTTTGTCCTGCGGGGAAAGTCTGATAGTCCTGTACTTATTTTTATCCTGACACAGGCCAAAGTGTAAAAGCCTTAAAATATTTAGTAAAGCAAAATACAGCAAGATATTCTGATATATACTGAAACAGCATCCTGAACACACTTTGACCTATTTTGCTGCTAGAGAAGTAGTCAAACAGAAAGCACTTGGAGCTCTACTACCCCCATGCCAGCTGGGGGTGAGGGGTGTGAGACCCAACAGGCACAGCCACAGACGAGCGAACCCAGGCTGGGAGAAGCTGCGGGAGGAGGGAGACAGCCAGGCAAGCTCTCAATACTTGAGGGTGATCTGCAGCACCAGGGAAGGGCAACCAGCCCTGCTGCCTAAGGGCTAGACAGGGCCCTGGGCTGGCAGCCATTCCAGCAGCACTGGGTGCTACATGAAGGGCACTTTCCAGGTTTGGCGGCGCAACCTCCATGGGGTGCAGCGCTGGGCTGCTCCCCAGCCCGATCGCACCCAAAGCCTGGGAAGAAATCAGGCCATCACTGCAACTCCTGACGGACAAAGCTGCTCTCCTCCAGCAAGGGGAGAAACCCAAGTCACGCACCTGGATAGAGAAGATTGAGGAAATGTGGCGTTGCCTGGGCAAGGCTGAATGGGGCCAAGGTGGCTTTCCTAGCCCAGGCAGCTGGGTGTAGGAGCCACCACCTCCACCCCTATAGGATCTCCCCACCCCAACACAACAGGCACAAGGATGACCCATTCCTCACATGGATGCACCACCAGCCCATGTAAATGACTTCTCTTTAGCTGACAGTGCCACGGAAATCCTGAGCAGATGTGAACTCTGCATCATCTGATTCTTGGCTTCAACAAAATGCCCTTGACCAGTACTCCTGACCAGGATGATGCTTCTGCCTGTAACTCGCTCCAAGCCACCATTCCCTCAATGCACTTTGCACTGTACAGCTAAGGAGGTTTCCTCAGCATCTCTTCCTCTTCAGGTCATCTGGCAACCCAGAGGAACCCGCAGCATGCCATCCAAGCACAGCTGAAGCAGACAGAGCCTGAAGCACAAAATGGCTAGATATGGACAGCAGCAAAAATGCTTATACCATTGTATCTTTCTCAAAAATCTCTCTCCAAGCCAGACCAAGGTAGCAGGGGAAACAAAAGAGCCCTCGGTTATATATGGGGAAGGGAGCAATTGCATTGATTCAAAAGCTTCACCTCTCCTAACCATCCTACATGGAAACACTGCTTTCCAAGTAGCTTTATACTGAAGACTGCTGAATCTACAGGCACAGGGCTCAGAAAAAGAAGGTCTGATGAAGAAGGTAAAACACAGTCTAGAAAAAGTGTTTTGGACTCAGATGGCCACCAAATCAGGAACTAATTGCTTCTTCGTCTTTTAATATTTCTACACAGCTAGACAAGCTTTGCAAGCTAAGAAAGAGGAAAAAAAAAAATAAATTAACAAACTCAAAGTCAGTCCAAGAGAGACAAGATACTAAACGATGCCAGTTTCCTTTCATCAAAGATATAGATTCACAGGATACATCTACAGGTTATGATGCTGACAGGTTCAAACTTGTTCTGAACAGACACAAGCAATCTCTGCCCACACTCGGAGATAACCAAAAGGCTTTTGAACACTTAGCATGGCTCTGGGCCAAGCTAATAAACTCTGCCGAGCTGCAGGGACATCACCTTTAGCTCCGTGCCATCACCTTGGGCTCGGCACATGCTGGCAATGCTCACAGTTCTTTGTGCTGGCTCAAAACATGGGCAGAGTTCATTCCTGGCTGCCTTCACCGCAACACGTGGAGGGAGCCGCCATCATGCTCACAGTTTTGTCTTCAGGCCTTGACTTCAATCTTGGGGCCATTCATACCCATTACCTGCATTATCAATCTAACAAAAAACATTTCAGGCAATTTTTGACTTAAGGGTCAATGTTTTGACACAGAAACAAAGTTTTTCACCTGAAGGTGATGAAAAGTGTTGAAATGAGAGTCTAACTAAACTAATACACTTGACTTTAGCATTGAATTACACTGTTTTGCAATAGCTTTTCTATTGACAATTAGGAATTTACACATTTGCATGAGACTTCATAAAGAAAACAGAGTTTTTATTCAAGTGCTTCTTTGGAAATATTTCCTCAATCCTCCAATCAGCGGGCCTGGCTAGTGGGTTGGGTAGGGGAGCGGAAGAGGGGACGATGAGACTTACACTGTGTTTACAGTGGGTAGAGCTGCCAGGCTTCTATCCAGCTTTAAGGCCTTTGAAAGCCCTTGTGTCTGGTCTTTGACTCAAAAATGACATCTCTACAGACAAACTGAGTGGTATGGGACTGTAAAACCAAAGCATATTTTCTTAACACTGCTCCAGAAATATCCTCTGCTAAACGTGTAACAGACGCATGTTCCTCATTAAAAAAGTGTTGCTATACATTGTGTCTTGGCTGTAGACAGATTCTGGCAAAGCCTGATACACTGTGGACATATAATTCACGTGCATAGTATGTGAACTCTGTACCCTGCTTCTCAACTTGCTGAGGTCCTGTTGTGGATCTTGGGTCATGGAAATGGGAGCAAAGGGAGAAAGCAGATAGACGCGAAGGACCAGTGTGAGGCTGATGCTGTAACTGAGAAAACAACAAAGTTTTTGGACATACTTTTCCCAACACCATCCCCAGGCACCCAGCTTTTTTCCCATGTGCATCATGAACTGGAAAAGCAACACCAATTCCAGCTACCTTTCTCTGAAAGGAAAAAGAAGTGATCACTTTGTGGTGACCGTTTTGTTCCTTGAGTTATCTCTCACCTTTTGTTGAAATTTAACTTGTGGGTTCTTGGAAAGGTAGGTCCCAATGATGAATTACAGTATTTTTTGGCTGATTGGTGCTTAAAACCAGCCCATGCTAAGCATAACTTTGTAATCCATAGGGAGACCCTCAGTTTTATTCCTTGCCTGGTATTCAGACTTCCATTTAATTACTGGTTACTTAGATTTATAGGCAGATTTGCTAAAAACAGTGACTCTCTGTGTGCAGACAATAACCTTTTGATGGGTTTGGTAGTAAAACTGAAATTCCTATGTAAACAGGACCAAATTTTAAAAGTAGCTGGTGTAGCTCTCTAATGAAATTGGCAGCACTGTGTGGGTACTTTGTCTTGGAGAATGCTAAATGGTGCATAGCCAGCATTTGCTCCATAAACTGTCAAACAAGAGAACCGCAACTGTTCGGTGATTTGTTTTTCTAATGTAGTTCTCCGCTATGGGAAATGTCTTTTCCATGACCAAATGTAGAACCTGTCAAGATCCAAAAGAAATACAGAGGAGAAAGATGATGTCTAGAAGGTGTCTCCCAATAGAGAGAAAAAAAAAAAAGGTAAAGGAAAACGTTTCTCAAAGACCGAGGTTTGGTAGCGTTAGGAAAGAGCAAAACGCTTAGGGAAGAATTACTTTAGGGATGCTGTCATTAATTTTCAAGCATCAATTACACTACTATAACACCCAAATCTTTCGTTTCCTTCATTAGGCAGTACTGATGAGAATATAGTCATGTACTTCAACAGAAAGAGCAAACAACAATACATGCATCTGGTAACCCTTCTGAGGGTCTTCTACTACTTTACAAAATGAAGCAGACTTCATCACCTTAGAAAGGTAGAAAATACTAACACCCACTTTTCATTACTGAAGAAATAAACACTCTGCAAGTAAGTGATACCTGAGCTACACCTCAGTAAATAAAGCAGTACAGGAGCACTGGTCCCAAGTTTCTTGTTTTGTTCTATAGTCCTTTTGTCATTGTGGTTTTAGGTTCGTGTCAGTACAACAACAATAAAATGTAGTTCTGCTCATAATAACAGAGTGAAGGTAAAAATCAATCTTTATAACTGATGAAAGGATGTCCCTGATTCAGATTTTAAAAGCAGCCAATATGGACTGACTTTATTTCAAATAGATGCTCTGGTGAAGTCTCTCTCTTGATAATGGAAAAAGCAGGGCAATTTTCCTTTTTCCTACTTCTGTTTAGACCAGACAGAAGGAAAGAAAAATATAAACCGCAGATTTCATTATCTGAATTCAAACCTCATCTGACATGGTACGTGGGAAGTTGCATTGCCTTTAAGTATTTGTGATGGCTAATAAGGGGTTGATGCTGGAGAAGTAATCAGATACACAGTATTTTTACTGGGGTTCAAGTGTCCATGATATCCAGTGAGATAATCAAGGCAACCCTGAGCAGACTGCAAGACGTCTCTGTACGTGTAGATACTTCCCAATGGTGCAATTGCAGCTGTTAATTAGGCCTTGCTGCTATCTATTGCACGCTTTCAAGTGGCTGATGTAACAGTTAGTTGCCCACTACTCTACAATTTTCCTTCCTGCTGCCAGCCTAGGAACTGGTTGTTCATAACAAGAGCAAAGGTAGCATGGGACTACCGCGAGGAATGTGAGACCTATTAGCAATAATACATCAACTGCAACAAATCTGCCCAAAAAGAAGGGAGCATCAACACACATCAGTAACCTACATCGCGATTGCTGAGAATCAAAGTTCACATCATTTTATGTTCCTGAAATGTCAACTCAATTGCAAATTTGAAAATAACAGTTTTATCACTTTGTCAGTCATAAGATGAATCTTAATAATCTTAGCAATGTTGTGTTGACCTTGACCTGGCTTGAGACAAGTAAGTCACAGATGCAGAGAAAACCAGCAGCCTACAGAGTAATTACAAAAAATAAAAATCACAGCAATGATATGACATGCTAAACCCCTGTTCAATCCCTATTACCAATTGCAATCTATATTATCCTTGGGGGATATTTCTGGATTAAGCTGCCTGCTAGCAGCATCTTCTTTTATCTAGCATCCAATGCATTACTGGCATTATATAAATAAGACAAACTTACAGAGGGGAGAGTATTGTGAGTCTTGTAGAGGTATTTATTGCTCTCTTTATTGCTGTTAACTACTGGATTGTGATACAACTTAAAAATTGTCCCCTAATTCAGAACTCCATGAACCCAATGCACTTAGTTAAGGCAAAGGTTTTGTTTACTTTCAGCAACAAAAATGATACTTTCACCAAATAAAAAATACCAAGGGAGAGGAAAGATTCATAGCAAGACCATGAACATGAGGTCAAGAAAACTCAGACAAAGAGGGAGTTAAAAAAAAGTCAGTATGAGTAATTACACTATTAAAAAAAAAAAAAAACAAACCACACAAACCAACCGCCAAACACCACCTTATAATTATTTTATTAACTTAGCTTTTCAGGTGCTATTTGTACTTTATGATAATGAAAGAGCATAATAGCACTTAGCACCATTTAACATTTTTCCATATATGAAGGATTTTATAGGTACAGTATGGCAAACAAGCACCACAGTTATGTGGATAAATAGCTGCACTGAAATCATTGTTGTCAGGTGACACTGATTTATTTTGTCAGTGAAAATTAATTCCAAACAAGCAGCACCATATCTGTTCCACCATCGGTTTCTGGCTTTAGCGCCAGTACTATCACAACTGAAACTTCAAAGCTTTTATGCAAAAAGCGCGATGCAACTAAATGAGCAATATATTTCTCCTACAGAAATAACTGCTGTCGTTTCTGAGGATCAAAGTGTTAGAAAAACTCACTGGACTTCCGGTGACAACACGCCCTCTTGCTTGCATGAATACAGCAGGCTAGGAATTTCCTTCCTTTTCTGGCACTTTCCTCAAAAGCTGATGCTGAGTTGAAGATAACATGGAGAATAAAAAGCACGGCAGGCATCTCCCATATACCAGCCAGTTGTATTCAACAGACAACTAAAGGGGACCATAGTGTCAGCTGATACATTTGCTCGGTAACAGGAAACAAAAGCTCATGGAAGGGGAATCCCTTCGAAATGGATCCGATTATGCCTCCTGGTGAGCAGCGGGATGGAGGTGAACGTTAGTCTGCACATATCTTGAATGGAAGAAGGGTAAGGATCAGATTAATAAGACCCCCTTGTACCACAACGAGAATGGTTTTAGAAAGCTCACGTTCAGACCAAGTCAAACCCAACACAGGCATGTACTCATTGATGATTTCAACTTAATTAGTTTAGACTGAAATGCCTGAAACTAAACAATGTTACTTATCTGAAAACCTGAACATCTTTAAGCAAATATTTTTCCCTTTGAGATCTGATAAAGGGGAATATATACAAAATATTTTAGCTCAAATAAAACATTCCTGTTGGTTTAAAACCACCAAAAAAAAGTAAATTATTTTAACAGTTTCTTTTTTCAAACAAGATGCCTTGCAGTCAGTTGGTAAAGCTTGAAAGCTTATAATTACTTAACAAGCTTTGTATTCCAAACAATGGTATCTTCATGGTTCAAGTTTCTCTTCTTTCTGCTGTCGTACATACAATGATCACACAAGTTAATTATAGGGAGTTAACACTGCCAAATATCACACGCTAAAATTGTGATAGAGTTCTATTAGAAATCATGACAATTATACACTAATTATTGGTACCACTACCAAGGTAAAGCATGATGTCTCTGTATTAATGGGCAGGTCACATCTGTGGGCAGTCAAGACAAAATTTGCACCAACTGGCTCTGCAAGGGGAGCACAGCTACACCAACATCAGCCCCAGATCCAGGACTCGGTCTTTCCACAGTAGACTGGTCCCTGGAACTAGAATGAGGTGAACACCCTATTTTTATAGGGCTGCATTTAGTGTTTCCTTTTA
Source organism: Balearica regulorum gibbericeps (assembly GCF_011004875.1). Taxonomy (NCBI): domain Eukaryota; kingdom Metazoa; phylum Chordata; class Aves; order Gruiformes; family Gruidae; genus Balearica; species Balearica regulorum. The sequence continues at coordinate 69,439,021 of NC_046186.1, forward strand.
AAAGCGATTTTACTAATTCTGTGGTGCTTCATAAAGGAAGCTAATTCTACATATGGTTAATGCACCTACACATGCCTCCCATCTCTGAACAGATAGAGGTTTTAAGAGCATTTTCAAGTGCCTACTATCCAAACAAATCAGCAATTGAAACTTTACAGCATCAACTGAAGACGACGTTCTGGCATGCAGGTATCCAAACTCTTTACAGTGTCCCTGCAGAACACGTCTATAACTCTTATTTTCGTACTCAGAGAAGATGCACACAGCCTCTCGAATGACGATGATGCAACCTAAATGATTTAATTACAATAATATGCTCTAGTCCTCGGCCACTCTCTCGCTATAAAGTAGGAATTTCCTCTGGGCAGGCATTGCACACCAGCAAAGCTGCAACTGCTTTTCCCAGCTCAGAAAAATGTAGTTTTACTTCCCATTCCTGCAATACACCAGAAGGGACTGCTAACAACTTTGACGTATTTCCTTTCTTGTCTTAAGTCTAAATCCATCCTAACAGTACAAGGAAAACAGAAGCAGTTGTTACCATGATACAGAGTTTAAAACACTAATAAGAGCTACTGAAAAGCGTGCATGTTTGTATTACCTTCTGATTTACTTTTTGAATCAAAACTAGAAGTTCATTTCTTCTCCCAAGGTGTTTTTTCTTTTTTTAATTAAGAGACTTTAAAATCTCAATCTTTTTCTGGGGAAGGCATGGGAGAGAAAGAGAAGATAGACCCTAGTGCCACTCCAAATTTATTTCGAGCCCCATACTTTGTAAAGATTGGTTTCTCTAAAACTCGATACCAATAAAAAATGAGAAAATAATTACAGTAGAAAATTATTTTATACAACCTTTCCTCTACAGTTCTTAAATATTGAGAGCAACAGAGTTAAATTCAACTTATTTCATTTCCAAAAAGCAGTAAGGAAGAGAAATAAACAGCAAGAACAGTTTTCCTGCTTTTAATTTTTTTATTAATGAGTCAGAGAAATTAATTTCTTTACGCATCCAAGAAAAAGTTGCTGACTTGAGTGAGCAACAAACTTCTACAACCAACTTCAGTGGAGCCCCAATTAATATCCTCAAAGAGAACATTTGTCTTCTCCTTCCTAACTAGAGATAAGTTCACTTCTAAATTGCATCCTAGAGACATTTGACTGAAACTATTTTCCTCCAGGCAAAAAGTAAACATCTATAAACATTTTATACTGACACTGCAAAGCAAAAAACCAGACTAAGCACTATTAACATGCACTTTTTTCCCCCCTTCATCGCATTTATAAGAAACAGGCAGTGATGTACACCACAAGGCTGGGATCTAATCAGACACAGTAAGGCCCTGTCTAGACAGGCAAAAGTTATCACAATCAGTTAGCGTGGTTGAAGAACTCCATTAAGACGCAGGCCAGCAAGTACAAAAGCACATTAGTGAACGAGGCAGCACAACCAGGCGACAAGACAACCAAGGGGCCTTCTGATACCTTCAGAATCAAGGCTCTCCTCAGATCACCGGCACGCTGGCGTGTCACAGCAGGGCTCCTTCATCACTGCGGAGTTTGACAGACGACAGACACGTGAGCAGCGGGCAACCGTAACCCCACGGCTCTCTGACCCAGCCGGTCACAGCATCACACAGGGAAGAGGAGCTGACAGGTGAGCAAAGAGGAGCCAGACTGCTATTCCATGGCGCTGTGCCCAGGCACAAGCTGACCCAGTCCCAACAGCAAGGTACAGAGTGCCCACCACAGAGAAGACGCTGTTTACTCAGCAGGCGAGCACCTGGTGAGGGTTTCATTCTCACCTTTCATCCCTTGGAATGATACCACTTGTGTTTGCAGAGAAACACACTTCCCTGATGTTTGGGATATAAGCACATATATCCTAGAAATAAGAAACCCTATACTAAAGAAGAAAGAAAAGCCAAACTAGACAAACTATGAAAGGAATGAAAAATTAAAGACGAGTGATAAGAATTACATCTAAAGCAAAGTAAACTTGCTTCCTTTGCTGTGATCTTCCCTTCATGACCTTAAAACTTTTAAGGCTTCTCAATATCACCTATTTGCTTTGCAAACTGCATATCAGAGCATATTTGATTCAATGGCAAATGTGATAAAACCACATGCAATCTATTACTCTTACTTTATTACTCTTTTTTTCAAATAATTGATTTTAAAATAAACAAAGAAATAGACAATTCTAAAGAGAGAAAGGAAGCAATGAGATCACCGAGGAAATCGTTATCTAAACGCCTATAGACAGGAGCAATTGTAAATCCAGACACTCCAACACTTAATCATGGCCCCCAAGAAATAGAAACAAAGCCCAGAAAAGTGCTCATATTTTAATTGCCACCAACAGTAAAACCTATTTTCAGCTATGCTATCCCAAGCAACTAACTACAAGCTTTACAACTGCTATTAAAGGTCTCACAAAACATTTGCTGAAGAGGAGTAAGCATATACTTCTGCTGTTACACAATATGATACATATGCTTTTGGGAGGGGAGAGAAAGCTATAAACTATCCACAGTCCACCAGGGAAAATCTTTCATCTTTGAATCAAGAACAGGCTTCATAATAAATTCCTTAGCTATTGTATTATACAATCTCATTGGTAGCATTTGTTCAAACTTTTCCAGTGCATTAGTGTTGCTGCATTTTAGCTTTTGGGGAAAGGCAGGGGGGTGTGGGCTGTGTCCTACAGAGAGTATAACAGTATATGCAGAAACAGTTGCAGCTTCTCTATTCCATTACATTATCATGATTCCACTTTCAGAAGCAATGCACTTCATTTGGCACCATCAGAATCTCACCTTTGGCTCTAAATGGTATGTCGGCCCTGCCAATCTATAAAGGTGTTTCACAGCAGCGTGAAGGATCCTTACTGATGTGCCTATGCACTATCAAACACAAGGTCTGAGTTGAATTTGTCACTGCAAATGCGAGCAGACAGCACAGGGAGCTCACTAGTGCACAGTGAGTGGGCAGGGTACCCACATCACCCTCTGCAGGCATCTCACTGAAGACTATTCAGCGAGGTCTTCAGCACTGCTTGGTGGTAATGTCATCAGCTGAGCATGGAAGAACTCAGCTCTGGCTAACAAATGCAGGTTTGGGAAGTACATCTGCTGTTAAACAAAAAAACAGTCCTTCAACCAACTCACAGTCAGCCCCATGAAGAGCTGCACCATGACACAAGGGGAAAGAGTGCACAAATGCCGTAAATCAATACCATCAAGCTCTGCATGCAAACATATGGCCTACCTCCCTTTTGTAGGCAACAAGTAATAAGAACTAATCATCGTTAGCACTTGCAGCAACAGTTATTACTTCCAGATAGTCAGAATACTTTACAGTAGGGATCTAACATGAGACAGCAAGTGCTCCCCTGAGCACTAAATTAATACCTTTTGCCAGCTTTTCAAGGGACTGCTGTAAGGGGAATGGAAGGAGCAACTGTACTATCAACTTAACATTATCTAAAACTGCACTGCCACTAAAGGAGGGAGAGTGTCACAGCACCCTCCATCTCCGGCCATGGATTTCCACCTCCTGTCTCAAGGCCATGCTACCATAAATGTTGAAACAGGAGCAGTTCAGTCAGTATACTGATGGGTTTTTTCACTAGGAAGAATTTTCAGCCTGATCAGTGACCTGATCTGACTCACAGCCACTAGAGGCAGCACAAGCGACGTGTAGGGATGGTACAAACCAGGAGAGGAAAGGCTGGATTCCTCATCTTTGGCTGGAGCGAGGACTTTGCTGCCTTACACTGTGAACCAGTTTCTACTCTTCAGCCAGCTCCACGATTGAGAACACACAGAGCTTATTTCACCCGGCAGATTGGCACCATTACTGTCACGAGCCCATGTGATAATTACTTATTACTATAATTGTCACGACAGCCTGTAAAACTTCTGGCTCACCCTGTGCATTAAGTGCTAGACAGACACACCGCAAAGAACAGCAAAAACCTGTAAGAGCTTACAAATGCACATACTTTTTATTGCACAGCACAACGTGCAGGGTTTTATCTAATAGTGTTTACTATTGTCCAAAGCAACAATTATGCAAACACTTGGGCACTTGCTTAATTTCTCTGTTACAAACTACTCCATTACATTTAATTAATTAATTTGCAAAGGCTCATTTTTACCCGGGGAGGGAAGGCTTCCAAGGCTACATGCAGAATCACTGGACAGGCTCCTGGGGAAGAGGCAGCTGGGAGCTCCTACAGTCACACAGCAGCCCCACGAGCAATTTTGGCAGCGGTATCAAGTTTTGCCATCTTAAAAAAGCAGCCCTACCTTCCCCACACCCTCTTTCCTCTTCTCTTACCCCCCAGTGAACCAAATCATGGAACTGATCCAGGTTAAAATTAAATCTGGTTTTTGCTCAGTGCTTAGACCCAGTTCACCGCAGGGTAGCACAAGCATTTGTGCTGGCATGAATGGGGAAAAGAGGCTGAGGTAGGCAGGGGCTGCCAGGGAAACACCAGGTTATGTCAGTTTAAACCACCCAAAGTACAACCATAACCCAACACTGTAGTTTCAACCCTGCTACACTCATCTGACTGTCACCGACAGTGGAGCAATAAGGGTGGTCCTCTCCTTTCTCCCCACATCTCCATGTCCTCTCTCTCCCCATGGCACTGAGGCTCCCAGATCCTCCCCTAGGAAGCCAAAGCAGCAAAAGACTCCTGCAAAAAATGCTCAGGACAGGTTAGGTTTTTGATAAATTGGCTCCTGGAGCTAGCTTTCCACAGGGCCAGATGAACTGGTCCAACAGAGAAGGTGTGATGGGACCATAGCAGCTCATCCCAGCGCAAAAGCATCCAGAGCAAGATATCTCTATTTCCCCCAACTACAGAGAGCAAGCCAGTGCCTCCCACGGGGACCAATCACAGAAAGAAACCCAAATACATAGAGAAATATTTGTAGGATTTTAAGTTTCACTCATGCCAAAAACATAAAAGGACGTTACTGGAAGTTAAGTTAGATTAAAAAAAAGGTCATACAAAGTACTGGTTTCCTTTCACATTCTTTGCATATACAAAGATCCCAACGGTTCCAGTGGGATTTTCTTGTATAGCTTCACTGAAAGCTGATTAAAGAAAATGACCATTAATCCTGCTGTTAACTTAAAACAAAACACTAATTTCAATGGGAGTTCTGGATGTGTAGGGAACACAGCATGGCACCCTTGGATTCATACACGCAGCTCTCTTGGGAAATGACAAGAGCCCTGCAGACATACAGAAAGGCAAAATTTATTCCATGTTATTAAAACTCAGTACTAAAATGACCTTCATCAAGCTATCTTCACCAGACTTCTGCAAGCCTAACGTTATAAATGGTTATTTTTAACTACGTTATTTCCCTTTTTACCTCTTTGAAAGCTCACTTTCCAGTCATCTTTAAACCAAGATCTGCAAGAGCAAACCTCTTCATTTTGCTAAAAATTTTGACCTGTGTTTTCTCAGACCGCCGAACCCTATGTTACAACGACTACCTCTGCCGGAGTACGGTTTCCCAGTAAACACTTATTGAAGAGCGGGCACGGGCAGCGTGTGGCAGCGTGTGGCAGCTGCCAGCCCGGCTGCGGGGGCTCTGGAGGAGCCCAGGTGTCCCCGCGTGTCGCTGATGGGCGCCGGCCGCAGCACCTGGGGCGGGGAGAGCGCCCGGACGCGGGGACCCCCGCTGCCGCTGCCCGCCGGTCCCGCTCGCTGCCGGGCTCCGGTGGGGCTGCGCCTCCTTCGGCGGCTCGGGGCAGGCTCCCCCTCCGCCGGGCGCGGACCCGTGCGCGGCCGCGGCTCTTTGTTCGGCGGCGCCAGAGGCCGGAGCGGCCGCGCCCCGCGGAGCCGGGCATACCGCGGCTCAGCCCCGGGGCCCGCGGGACCGGGCGCCAGGAGCCCGCGGAGCCGGCCGGCGGCCAGATCCCGTCCCGCGAAGCCGCCCGCTCCCGGCCGCGCAGACGAACAGCAAAGGACGGGTTTCGCCACAGACAGACCACACGGTAGCCCTTGCCGGGGGCAGGCAACCCGCCGCCCTGCTGCCCCCCGCCTTACCTGTCCGCGGGTGCGGAGCGCCGCAGCCCCGAGGACTTCGTGGCGCGCCCGGCTCCCGGCGGAGAAGTTTCTGCCTCTACTTCGCTCCTCGCACCGACGGCGGCGCTTCCCCCACCCGCCCCCTCCGTCCGCCCGTCCCTCCCTCCCGTCGGGGGCGGCGGCGGCCCGGACCGCGGCCTGACCCCGCCCCGCGGCTTCTCCGGGCTCCGAGCTGGGGCGGGCGCCCCGGAGCGCCCGCACCTTAGGGCCGAGCGGCGGGGGCTGCAGGTACGGCCCGGCAAGCAGCGAGGCTGGCGGATGTGCCCGCCCTGGTAGCGCCCTGGGAAGGCCGGGGGTGCTTACCTGTACCCGCAGGGTCCCTGCAAGGGCAGGCAGAGGTTACCTACCCTGTTAATACAGCACCAGGAGAAATTAAACCTAAGAGGAACCTCGCAACTCTTGGGTTTTTCCCCACACAGGTTTTTAAATGGAAGAGAAACCACCTGGGAGAGCTGTTCCCGAAGGAACTGCAAAGGGAACGGCTCCGGCAGCGCAGCTGCAAAAATTGCAGCTGTTCAGGAAAGCTGGGGCAGGGACAGGCTGCTGCCCCTGTGCAGCCGAGCCGTGCAGAGGAGCAGGCACATCATCTGCAATTATTTCCTGTGTTCAATGCTTCTGATGTATTTATTACTATTATTGCACTGTGCAAGCACAGTTCACTTGCACCTTGTATTACATAATTAACTTCTGTTATGTTGGTAGCCCCGTCATTCTCTCCCCAGGGCAGTTGCAAGCTTGGAGAGAAGGGCTTTATTTTGGGGTAGTCAGTTGTTGGGGTTTTTTCCCTTGACAATTCTTGTTTGGTTTGATTTGGATTTTTTTTACCGATCTTTGGTTTAAAAAATACCTACTAAAAGTCATATTTATCTGCTTTACTGCGCATCCATGAGTTCTAATCCTGCAATGAGACCTGACTGCAGTCGCCCTGCTCCAGATTGCTCACCCAGCATAAATAACATGAGAAGTGCAAGGAACAATGCATTTCTCATCAAAAGACTAAATTAAAAAAATGGTCTTTGCAATAGAGAACAGCGTGGTGAAGGCTGTGGTGGTCCTTTGTTCCTCAGCTAGTCTGTGCCACAGCCAGCCCTTAAAGTTTTGTCTCCTCCCCAGGCAGGCTGTACCCTGTCTGCAGAGAGGTCCATTGCCTCAGAGTAGGGAAACTGAGTGGAAGTGAATCTCTATGGGAGGCTGAAGTGAGAAGCAGAGGACATATGTTCATGGTAGGCTCAGCTTCTTAGACACTACACTATGGTAGTTGGAGTTTTCTGTTGGCTTCATGCCTGCGATTTCATTTCTGTATTCTAGTGAGAGATGGAGTCATCAGAATCATAGTCTGTCAGGAGAGAAGAGACTCTTCTGGCCAACAAATGCTTTCTGTCAGAAAAAACTACCTGTGTGAAGTAGGATGCCTAAGTGTATTGTCAGTGAGGGATACTAACAGCACTCCTGCCCTACAAACTAGCTTAGCCAATTGTGATTATGACATTTCCATGAAGAAATCTGTACAGTGATATGATCTCTTTAAATATAAAGCACTCCATAGTTTTAAGGCTAAAATGAGTGGCATCTCCCCCGGTATGGTTTCTTCTACTGATCTCGCAGAGAGCGTTTAAGCAAGATGTACTGTCTAGAGAACTAGGAATATATTTGAAGTCATCACTACCGATGGCAGTAAGCAGATGAACATTGCAAAATTATTAGAGCATGAGTATTTTTCATTATATATATATATAAAAAGAAATATCAGGCAAGTATCAGTCAAAGATCAGTCAAAAATCAGGCTCTTTCATTGTTTTTAAGGTAATAATTCAGAATAAAAGGAGCAGACTTTCCAAGACAGGATTGAAAGACTCTGCTGAAGGTTATGCAGAGGAGCCATCCGCACCATGATTGGGTTTAACTGAGGTCTCTGTGGACAGGGGTCTCTGTTACATAGTTAGGACATTGAATTTGGGATTGGGGTGTTCACCCTGTTCCAGATCACCTTCTCCTTCCTGGGAACAGCTTTTCTCCTTTATATGCCTGTAATTAGAGTATCACTTTGCCTATGTGCAACACCTCTCAGTAAAGACTCTAGGGACAGGCCTTCGGCTGGTGTCCATGGTGTCAGCTATGTGCACCGAGCAGGAGATGGAGCAGAACAGACCCATGGAGAGCTGTTGGAAACAATCAGTGGCAGTACTGCTAATATGGCATATGAAAAAGTCATCTGAAAAGTCATATGGAAGCCCTTAGAAACTATTTGTTCTTCAGCAGCTAGCTCTTGAACTTTCAGGATTGTGCCAGGGTTGTGTTTCCAATTTATTTTTCACAGGCCTGAGAGCTAACTGCTTAGTTTTAAAAAGAGATGGAAGCTTGAAATTGTCTCGTATTCAAATGACCTCTGGGACCAGGGATTTTCAAAGAAACTGAAGATCATAAAAAATACCCATATCTGTGGTGTTGGTAGCACTGCAAAAGTGGTGATGGGTGCATTAATGCCCCACTGAGCCCTACACTTTTGCTCCGCTGTAATAGGCTGTGTTTATAGTAAACTCATATTAGTAGTAAATCCAGTCTGTAGTGTACTCCAAGGAGGAAAATCTTTACATTTGCAAAGTGCTGAACCAGTTGCCTATCAAAACAGACGAAAGAGAGAGTCATACCAGAAACTTTCATCTGCTGTGATGAATATTTAAAGCTAATATCACCATCAAATGCTACATACTTTAAATTTACTTTTAAGACCACCGTTAAAATTCTTGAAAACATCACAAAATAGTATAACCCTTGCAGACTCACATATTACGATATTTTGCAGTCTCAGGCCCAGTCCTTACTTCATGACTCACTCAAGCAAAATATCTATTGAAGTAGATGGGAATTTGGCAGGAAAAAAAGATAGAGATGGGCCAAAATCAAAATAGGGATATAAACACTCTGGTCTTTTAAGGCAGTTTGGTTCCTTAATGTGGACCCAAAGTTTGCTGTTCAGAGCTTAATTCTCATGTGAGATTACCAAAGGACTTCCGATGGGTCTTTACCCGGCGGCATCTTGGCTAAGCAGGCTTTAGCGAATGCCATCTGTGGCTGTTCCTCGTGCACACCAGGTTCCCAAAGTACACAATAAAGTGCTATTTCTGTAAGAATATTCAGTTCCCCCTTTGCCCCCTGTATTCCTTGGTTTTCCCTCTCAAGGAGCCGTTGCATTAGATGTTTCTTCGATCTTAACTGCTTTAATGCTTCTCCCTTTGGGTTGCTGTGGAGCAGCGTGTCTGACTGAGTCAGTGCTTGCACGGATTTTCTCTCGGTGGTTGGTGTTCCTGCTTGTTCTCCACATCCCTCTCTCTCCCTTTTAAGTAGTGAAATCCTTTATCTGTCCCCTTCTGACCTCCCTGGACGTCTGGCTTCTGGGCATCTGCTTTGTTTTTGTTCTCTTGCTCTCCGGCAGCTGTCCTTGACCCATCCAGCTGTGGTGGCTGGTCATCATTTGGTCTACCTCTGCCTGTTCCCATGGGGGCTTCTTGGACACCCACATCCCTGGCATAAGGGGTACAGACTGTGGAGCTGGTTGTTCCCTAAATTTCAACTCATAAACTCATGGTATTCTGCTAGTCAGCAGCCTGGGACTTCTTGAATATTTGGGATGCCTTCTATCCCACCTACTCTTCTCATCAGTACAGTATAGAAGTGTAAAGACAATTTCTAGCTCTGTTATTGGAAAATTATGTACATGATGCAAATCATCAGATGGCCAATGCTATATATCCTTTGCAAATGCACTTACTTTCAACATATTTAATGAAATACAGTCTGTATTTGTCTGTAATTAAGACAGAACATGTTTTCACTGAGGGTAAATTAGTAAAGGTAATTTAAAGAATATGAAAATGTTTCTCTTCTACTCTTTGCATGTACACACATGCACACACACACGCACAAACACAGTTAGAGAAAAATGCCTATCATCTCTGATATACAACCAAACCAGGGTTTTGGCTTCTGTGCCCCCTCTACTGGCTGGCCTTTATGCATCTGTATTAACAAAGATACTTGGAAAAGTATTGGAATTGTATTGGAATTATTGATGATGCTGGCCCATTAACAAAATTAGACATGCTAATAAAACTACTACAAAGGATAAGGAACTTTACCAACCCCACAGAACAGTAATTGCAGAATTATTTGCTCCAAACATATATTCAGGCTCAAAATATTTTTAAAATATTAAGATATGAGATGTCCAAAGCCGACAGAGCACTGTAAAAATTTTTACAGTGAAGGAGCATCTCCAAAACACAGGCAATGTGTGTGGATGGGATGTTGTATTAATTCCTTTGTAATTTCCAGTCTGTCGATGTAAGATCTTCCTCCTTTTTGTATTTTTTCTCCTTCAAAAACAAATTCCAAAAACCTATTTATTTATCACTCCCTATATACTATATATGTACAAATATACACGTATGTCAATATTTTGAGCTTATGCGTGGAAACTTCTAAGGAAAAACCCGATTTCGAAAATAAATTATGAAATCCAGAAAGATTAAATTAAAGATTTGAAACAAGCATAAATATATAGAGAGGAAAACAGCCAAAGATGTATAACTTAGGTAACAGTTCCATTAGAGTCATGCTCAGCATCTGGAAGACCTATACTGAAACCTCTGCTGGTCTCATTGACATCAGTGGGACTGGACTTCACCAGCCAGAAGCTTTCAGCAGGAAGGCAAAGCCATTCAAAGGCACGTCCAAACCCCAGAGGACCCACCAGTTCCAGTGCAGGTGTGGAAAGGGACCAGGGCTGACCTAGATGTGGGGTTGAGAGGCCTGACAAGTAACATCTGCAGATCTTCTACTATAAGAAGTCAAGCTGGGACAATTTGAGAGAAAAAAAGTAAAGATTGTGCTGCTGATCAAGCAGTTTTTATTAATTGCTAAAAGAGAATCATGTATTGTTCGAATAGCTGAAGTACAGTTTAATTCAAGATGTTGCATGTAAAGAACTAAAAGTATCTGTCTTTAAAAAGATATAAAAATAGGGAGCTGTTCTGCAGCTTTATCACTTTTAAAACAGCAGAAAAAGCTAGAATGTAAAGAGGAAGCTGATGGGCTTGAAGAAAAAATGAGCAGCAAAGGTGCAAGCTCCCTAAACCCCTCCTGTTTGTGCCCTTGTACGAGACTGACCTCAGACAAGGCTCATGGCTGTGGCGTTATTCTCAGTATTTTCCACGTGACCCGGTATCCATGACTGTATCACTGCAAGACAAAGCCACTTCTTTGCATTGACAGTACAAATGAAAGCAATGACATTGTGCTCTTTAAAATAATCAATACAGGGGCTAATTTCTGCTCAACTTCATCTAAAATCTCTTCTTGTTCCTGCAAGCACGACCTCTCCTCCCCTGCACTCACCCCTGCTGTGTGTGTGGTTTTGCTCACCACCATTCTTGTATTTCAGTGCCCCTGGCTGTTAATGCATGCACACAATACAAGAAGAAAACTGTTTTCTCTGTCCTTTAGCCATTGCACCAGCCAGGGCGGGCAGGGAGCAGCGCACAGCGAAGCGTGCGTGGAGCCTCTCAGGGACGTCCCTGCATGACGACCCCGAGCCGGCGTGGCCTCCCTTGGGCAGGAGAGGCTCGCCAAGCCTGTCAGGTCCTCCTCTCCTCAAACCCCTGTCACCTGCACAGAAAACACCCTGGCCAAGGTCTTCAGCAAACTGGCGCTCCAAGGCCAAACTGGGATGCTAGCATTTTTCTGGCACGTCAAATCAGCCCCAGAAGCCCTTGTCTGAAGCCAGTTTTATACTGAATTAAATCAGATTTGTCTTAAACCCAAAGAGGACTATTTTCAAAAATGACCATTATGTGAGTCCATCCTCTGGTGAAGGCCGTTTGCCCTGTTAGGCACCAAGCGAGGGCGAAGATAAGGAAATGGCAGCCTCTGGAAAACACAAAGTCATGCCTAATTTCACAGTTTCCAAAAGCTCTACTTAAAAGCTCTCTGTGTGCAAGGCAAAGCTGGGCCCCTTGGCTCCTCCGAGATGCTAATTTCATTTAGAGATACTAATTTCACTTCAAGATACCAAAACTTTGGGCTTTAGCACGTACTCACATTCTCAGAACACTGATGGAGAGATGACTGGTGGGACTCCATATCAAAGTCTTTCTCAAGCTTTTATCACGTTTGGACATTATTATTTTTCAAGTCAGCAGTGGCAGAACTGCCAGTACTGCTGACACAACCCCTCTCTCCTAACCAAAATGAGACCAACACTTCTGCTGGCACTGACACCATCACTGGTACAAAAGATACCACAGTCACAACATATCTTATCTTCCACAACAGGGTATTTACAGACTCTCCACTTGCCTTACTGTATTAGCACATGCCAACCTGCAAGACAACTCCTAAAAGGGACTGTGCTCTCCATCACTTCATTTAGGTGTCAGCATTTGGTTTCTGTGCTCATTCTGGTCTTTTCTTCTTCTCCTTCTATTGATTCCTGTTGTTACAGTGGGCAGTATGTAAATCCAGTTGTGCTGTGAATTCATTAGCCCCTTACTGCTAGGAAAAAGAGAAGGGTAATGTCCCCTTTCTCCCTTGTTAGCAGCAGACACGACTCCAAATAGAATGAGGGGGGCAGATTTACTATATAGTAAGATGATATTTTTTTTAGACATTAACTTTATAAAACAAGCATGCTGTCTGAAGGAACTTTTGCATTTGTACTTTCTTCCCTGCAATTTCAGAGCTGTATTTATTATCTCTAGAGAAAACATATAAGCAATGTCATATGACTAATGTGGCAGATTAGTTTTCCTTTGAGTCATCAATAGGTGCCAAAGCGTGTTTAACGTAATAGTTTGAAATGCATAATCAATGCTTTCTTAAAAATATCTTTCTTCATATAGACATATAGTAAACTGACTAGAACAAGGTCTCACTTCTTCATACAATCAACACTCTCTGGCCCAGACTCTTGGCTTGAACTTTGAGGCACAGTAAAAATGTATAATATTATCACTAATTTCTATGGTTTTCATCCCCCCTTCCTGTCTGTCCCAGCATTCACAGTCATGGCAGAGCCAGGCAGTTGTGACTTGGCTTTTATGGCTGGCTCAAAAAAAAAGGGAGTGTTCTAACTGGGTTCCAGATTTTAATAGGCTGAAGCATGTGCCTACTTGTTGTCCTGAACCAAGATGTCATCCAGAGTCCAGCCCTAAACTGCCAACATAAGCCTTGGTGCACACACACAGTTTCTCTGGGCACCTCTTGTCCAAGCACTATCTATCTCTGAACCTTATTAGCACATGAAATGCAAAATGTAGGAAAAGTGTTGTGCAAACTCTGACCACTTTTATGTATGAAGTAGAAGGCTCTGTGGATCTCAAAAGCTAATGATTACTTAGAAAAATAATAAATAAAAACAAAAAAAACCCCCAACCTGGCCAAATACAGACATGGTTTGAGAGATATAAGACTGCACATATTAAAGGACTTCTTGATATGTTGCATGTCCTAGCTTAACCCAGTATGCATGACTGAACTTCTTCCTGGAACAGGAAAATTGCTCTTTCCTATGTACTGTAGCATTTGGACTCATGGAGCTGCCCAGCAGTGACTTATTTCTTCAGTTTGCCAGCAGTTGCTCCAGAAGAGTGCTTGAGCAGAGAAAAGGGTCAGCATTATGTGTCTGAGAGGCAGACTGGTATCCCTTTACATAATAAGCCTGTACCACTGAATCCCAGACCACAAGTTTCTGCAGCAGGCAGATTTTTCATAATTAAATCCTGATGAGGAACAGAGCCTTTAAAAGGGTTATGCTAGTCTGTGCTGTTGCTTTGCAGGGCAGGCAGACAACCATGGAGCACGACAACAAGGATGTAGTTGTGTGTGACCCACGAATCTTTTACTGATTTATGCCAGATGATCCAAAATTAAGGCAGAGACCCAATCTTCCTGGTCCTCCATTTTAGATTCACACTATAGATGTCAGTTTAGGTCATTTAGGCTGGCAAAAGACAGACTGGCTGGTTTAGTTGTTTCCCTTCCTTCTTAGGTATTTTATACGGTTTTTCATCACGATGAAATCTGAGTATCTGTTTCCTTTTTGATTTTCAGAAGAAGAGGAGGGCATGTGGATAATTCTGGTGGAAAATTTGATGGAGTCCTTGCCAGCACAAGGACTTCCTAGAGGAAGGACTTGGCGGGAGACAATAGCCGACAGTGAGTTCAAAGAGGAGTTTTTGGTAGGAAACCAGAGCCAAGCTGGAAGCTGCAGCCAATGCTGTAATTAGAGCACATCTTGAGCAGCAACAGTGGATCACACTGAGGACCACAAATGAAGGCCCTGTGACCATGGCAGAGATGACACTTCATGGCACTGACCACTTGTGTTAAGTCATGTTGTGATCCTTCTTTGCACATCAGTCTCCACACGAAGGGGGTAGTTTTACATGGACTGACTCACAACCCACACTTGCCAGCTAATTGCACTGTCGGTGCCTGAGTCAGGCGGAGGAGTCTGTATGAGAACAGCCCCCAAGAGTTTAGGAGGGAAGGTCCTGCTAGGTTGTCAGACACAGACCTTTGGTAGGCAACTGCCTTTTATCTTCCCCTTATGTTCACTGAGCTTAATTTACCAGGGTTTTGTCTCCTTTGCTGTTCTAATCATTCATTTCCTCATTCCTCTGTCAATTACAAATCTTTGACTAACCAGGGTACAGGCATTCATTATCACCTCATATTTATTTCTTCTTGGCTAGGTATTGTATTCTAGATTAAATTTATCTTCTGCTGTTTTGCTTCTCACATATTCACAGAGAGCAAGCATACCCCCCCTCAGAGAGAAGGATTTGAAAGAATTTGCTTTGGGAGAAGTTAGTTTTTCTCCCCTTTCTGAAAAGATGGACATTGCCGTGAAGGCGCAGCTCGCTTGTCCTCCTGACGTGGTAGAAATAAGCATTGCTACTACGTCTTTGACATTCCAGCAGAGCTACCCCAAGGCTGAGCGAGCATTTCAGGCCACTTTGAGGGCTTGCCAGCGAGAAGGCAGGTCACTGCTGCTGTGCTCCACCCAGGGCTTGGTGAGCACCCAGCACACCCAGAGGGACATCAGATAAGTACAATGTCAGGCCAGAGCGAGGGAGGGCTGAAGCCAAGCATACATGGCTTTTGGAGACAGAAGACAAATCAAGGACAAGTCTACGTTGGGTGTGCTTTGCTTGTGAGTCTGGATTGTGTGAATGAGAGGAGAACTTGGCCTCCTTTTTGCTCTTTTCTGGGAGCAGGGAGGGAGAATGGGCTGCGGTAAGGTGGTGCCGAGTAAAAAAAATTCTGGATTTAGCAGGACTGGATCCTGCTGGTGGTTCTCATGGGCCAGGGCTGACCAGCACACATTCCTTGTCTTTCTTTCAACCACAAGTCTGTTGAGCATGTTAATTTGAGATTGAGGGGTTTGAAGTCAGTATTAATTAGAGCACATCTTCATATCCCTTGGACTGCGTGGAAGTTGATGTGACAACAGACCTACGTCTTATCTCTTGGCACTAACCCTCTTTGGTACTATTATATTATGAAGTACACAATAACAATGAACCCATAGCAACAACAGCATAAAAACCAGATCTGTTAACCACAAAGCAGAAGTGAGAAGGTTTTTTTTCTTTTTTTACATTTCTAATTTGCTTTCAGTCTGGTTCCTAAGGAAACAAGACTTATGTGAACTGCTGTCTATCTGCCTGCTCATCAGTGTTCCTCATCATCAGTCCTGCTACCTGCAATACCTTTTGAACTTAAATCAGTTTCAAGCACATGTAGTGAAAGAGGTCTCAAAGCTGCCCACATTTAGTGCAAATCTGTTAAGGAGGCAGAGAAGCGGCCACATTAATGCTGTTAATGATTGGAAGGCAGTCATCACCATTTTGTTTGTTTGCTCTGAAGGGATTTAGGAGAAACGGTTGGCCAATTAGCACTAATGTAGGTGGCTGCCTAAACAGCAATTCCTGCATGGCTTCTGAAAAAGCCACAAAACACACTGCTTTCTGCTCAGCTACTGGGATAAGGAAAGGTAGAAGACCTGGGAAGGAGCTGGAGATAGTGGAGAACTGGCCTGAGGGAGCTGTTTGTTAGTGATACAGTGATGTGGAGGTGATGGGAACACAAAAAGGAGCTGCTCATACTGTTTTTGGAAGTGAGAATGATGTAGAAAAATACAAAAGTTTGTAAGGGAGAGTACAGCAGAGACCCATAAAATAACCCACTAGGACAGGCAATTTCTCTCCTCCAGCTCCTTCAGATTCATTCCCTTGCAGAATTCCAGCAGAATCTTCCTTGCTATGGAGCACTGGCTCATCACTGCAGTTAGTAACTGCATTTATTGAATAAGCCTGTCCAGATTTGACTGCATGTTTCATTTTCCATCTTGTATGTGCTTTGGAAGCTCTTGAAAAGCACCAGCCTTAAATATTATACATTGGCTTAAGTTCAAAACCCAGGAGCAGTTTAGGCCCCTTGGGGTTTCTGCTTCCCCCCCTCCCTGCTCTCTCAGACTCACATAGAGAAAATAAACTATCTGTCACATGAGTGTATGTTACTCACTTCATTATAAAAGTTAGGCTTTCCTTCTGTTCAGTTCTCAAGAGGATTGTTAATAATTACATATATATAAAAAAATATAAATATTAAGAAATATAAATACTAAGATATATATATAAATATTAAGATGTGTTGAGTGTTGGGTGTTTTTTTTTTTCAATAAACCCCCTCCACGTGGCTCTGAATGGTTTCAGGCAGAGGTAACTTGTTTGAACACATTTTCCACACATGTGCAAAGTTTGGTTTGACAGGGGGCAGTTTGAAGCAACGCTTGAAATGCCAAGTGTGTGTCAGCGCCTGCCCCCTCATAGGTACAGTGTCTGAACTGAGCGCAGCAAAGGCTGGTGAGTTTTGCCTCCAGAAGAAACCAACCACAGCCTCTGAGAACTTCTGGAGATAAAACACAAATGGTAAGGGATGCCAAGGAGTAGGAAACAAATATACAACATCTCTACCTATTTCTGCCCACTGAGAGCCTTTGCTTTTTCTCACTGGCAGGGGGACCATGTGCTTTCAAGGCAGTTACAAAACCCTCGGAGTCTAATTGTGCTCTCTGGGCATTCATTTTACAGGTGTGCATTACATCTAGGGGGAACAGTCCCTGGAGATGGGCAGCCTTTTAATTCTGTGTTAAGATAATGTAATGCTTTATGTACAGGACACAAGCAGCCCGGAGCATATTTCATTATCAGGTCCTCTTGCAAACATTGAATAACCAGTTTTCACGACACTCTTGAAGCTACTAGGTGAATACAATCAACCTTTCTTTACAAATGCAGTTACTGAGGCTAAGTGACTGGGATTTTTCCAAGCCTCAGGAAGACTGTGTTGCAAAGTGTTTTCTAAGCCCCAGACTACCTACAAATACAGACCTCCAAGATTTGTGTGCAAGTTGTGATCACACAGTAGATTTCTGAGGAAGGGCTTTGCCACATCAGTATCAGGGAAAGTCCTTCCCAAATGTATAATTTACCCCCGTAACTGGTATAAAAAAAAAATCATGCCAAGATGTGATTGGACAGAGCTGGAAATAACTCAGAAATGGTGTGAGGAGAAACTGATATCTAGTATTATTGACTTTTGGCAGGTTGGAATCAGTTCCTTTTTTTGCCCAAGCAATATGCTATATAGCCCACTAGAAAAATGTAAAAGAACTGGCCTTAATGAAAACTTAATTTAAAAATTTCTTTGCTTAGCTAGGATTTCTTTTGTTGCCCTGGTATACACATGCTAGTTCAGTAACACCATTATTCTTGGTAATTTCTTATTACTCATAGACCCTATGAGGGTACCAACAAGAAAAAAAATATGTATCTATGGATTTCCAACAAATTATCGCATGGCGGTAGAGAAATGTGTATGTGCGATTGTGTATGTATCAGATCCTTTGCTCATTCTCTTACCTTATAAAACTGCATAAGTAGCATCCAAACTATTTTTCTTTTTTCTTCCCCACCCCCCCCGCCCCCCCATAATTCTGACTTGAAATGGCTGCTGGGAGTTCAAAGTCTCCCTTTCCTACTGAGGTTCCCCTGCGCTGACTTGCAATATTGCTGCCCTTCCCTCAGCACAGCGCATGCTAAATATATACTATTATTTCAGTACAAGTAGATCACATGCAGAAATGCCTTTAACACAAAAGGGTGGGGTGTAAGTGTGTGAAATACCTGCATATGAGGATGCAACTCTGCCTTTCAGAGCTTTGCTGAAGGTACTGATTTAATGCACTCTTTATGGTTATTCTGCAACAGTTTAATAGGCCATACAAAACAGTCCCGCCTACTAGGAAGCCTTCTTCATAATTGTTTTGCTATCCAATATCCAAAATTAAGTGGAAAATCAACAGAATTGTACACAGATAAGGACCCTTTGACTAGTCAGCTTCCTCTGCAATCAAAATATTTTGCTAGTTTTGTTTCCTTATAGTCTGTCCCTTCTTCCTCTTTTCCATATGTTTTGTTGTCTCTCCTGAAATGTCCTGACAGCAAACAGCCCGCGAAAAGTCCTTGCTTTCTCTGCAAGTACTCAGAAAACTTCTCTTGCCATGATAATTAGGTTGAATTGGATGACTAATCATAGGAAGTTCTGCTGAGAGCGGGAGCACTGTGAAAGGGCTATATAGAAATGTGAGTATAAGTGAAATGTGACTCACAGTCACACTTAGACTTTTCCTGCAAATGTGCCAAAACAATGCCCTTTTCATACATTAGTGATGGTGAACTTAGCTGCTTAAATACAAGAATAATCTAACTTAGAGCTAAAGCCACAGGCATATATCTTGTTAGGTTATGTGGCACCATAGTTTGGCTCACTGGCTTTTCTTAATATCCCCTTCCCTGGCTCTGGGTAGACACCAAGATCTGCAGTGTACAGCAATGACGCCCTAAAATCTACATTGGACCTGAAGTCTCAGGCCATGGAAAGAAGAGCTGGGATGCAGGAGCTGTGTCCTGTGTCATGGCACAAGCTCTCTCTGGCTGTATCTATATGGCTAAGTTAAACACTGGCAGGAAACGCTCAACTGCGATTGATTGCTGGGACTTGAGCTTGACTTTGTTAAATCATTTGAGCCATGCCCAGCACAGTTTTGCCTCCCAAACGATCTCTGAGCACAGTTGGGGTAGGTCAAGTACCCCTTCCCATCAGCAGTTTGGGTGCAGCCGTTCTGTTTAGGAGGGCAGGAGACTTTAAGAATAAGGATATGTTGGCTTCAGTCCAGAGAGTGGTCCTTGGTGTTAATTTACTAGTATAGATGTAGCTCATGCCTCCCTGAGTCAGTGAGCACACAGCAGATGAAGAGTAAAAACGTGATGAGATTCATGTTACCTATCTATCTACCTTACAGTGAATTTGGGAACATAATCTATTTACGTGCCCTGAAATTTTCTATCTGGAACTAAATAGCAACTATTTGTCCTCAAATCGCTTTCATATATATAGAATATATAGAATCTCTTTCATATATATAGAATATATATTATAGAATATAGTATCCATTCCTAAGGAGAAGACTTAAATGGACTGACACATGCTGCTGCTTAACTAAGGTGTCTGAAAACGGTTATTTCCCCAATAAAAGTCAAGCCATTTCCAAGCAGCCATGCTCAGTTACTCTCTTATCTTACATTTGGGTGAGCTTTTTTAATTTTTTTTTTTCTTCCCCCTACCATGCAGGAACTATGCACAACAAAGCCAACAGGTAATTCATAACATCGAAGTGAATCATACTAAGTTACATACACCAGCAGTCTCCAGCTGCCAGCAAAGGAAAAATCAGGGGATTTGGAAACACTGAATAGTGACTGAAGTGAATTTTGCAGAGTGCTGTTATCTAGAGAGATGGGAAGTGGAGAGGAAGGATGTTCTTGGATCACATGTTATGCTGCACCCAGGAAACTGCAGATAACAGTAGTGCTCCTGATGTCTGTAAGGGCTCTGCAGCCCTAAGATAGGGCTAGGACAAAGCAGAGAGCACAAGGGAAAGACTGCTGAATGGAGTAATCAGATATTACAGGGGTGGGTACTAAAGAAATTCCTGTCAAAAATATCTAAACCCACTCTAGTTTCTTTTCAGCGTATTTTTTTAAACAGCTGAGACCTCTGTAGTCATTTACATTTTGTCTTTGCTTTAAGTGGCATCTGCCATTCCCCCCCTTCTGCATGTGTTGCTCAGTTACTCCTGTTGTCAAACTGTCGCAGAAGACTTTGTGGGCGAGCTGGGGCTTACTGCAGGTGTTGAAAGGCTTAGAGCTCACATGCATTTGTACTTAAAAATAATACAGCTAAAAGCTGGACTATAAACACAGACTTTTTTTCCCAGAGAGAGGCAAAGGGAACATACATAATTTGTCTGATTTATACAGGTTCATGTATGGCTTCAGTCCCTTCCCCCACATTCAATTTGATTTTATATCCAAATCAGCCTGGATGGGGAGATAGAACACAGGAAGGAGATGAACAAAGAAACTACATAAGCCAGGCGGGTGGGAAATAGTCTGACCATTTCCTCCTTCTCCTTCAAGCTCACCACCTGCATGAGGCCAGCCTGGAGAAACTTAGGAAACCAGGGCAAACTGCTGGAGCAGCTTTGCAAATCCAGACATTCCTCATCCTCAGGTGCTTCTGAGGACCCTAATAAAATACCAACCGTTAGTAGTTTGCAAGACTCTTTGCTTTTACAAAGCACCACATGGCATCTGCTTTGCATTCTATAGCTTCCTCTCCCCCTCCCTTTGAGCAGCTGTTGCTTTACAAGGAAACCACAGAATAGGTACTGCAGAAGTACCTTCTTCCCAACACTTTGTGAAATGCTTTTATCCAGGGCTGAGAGGTACACAGACCCAGAGCTGAGCTCTAAATTGCCATCAGCCCAGAACAGCTGTGGGAACTGGTCATCGGTTCCTCTTGTAACCTGCACCACCCAAGGCTATGCCATAGAAAGCTGAAAGATCCAAACCAAGACCTGCTACAATGCACCTGCTGCACAAATACCGTGACCATGTCTTTCTGTTCCTTGCTGTAAAAATGACCTAGCTTCAAAATGCAGTATCTGGCTCTACTTGTCATCAAGGCTGTACTTAGGAGCACTGCTATTAATGCAGTAGGGTCTTGGAGCTTTGTCTTCCATTCCCTGGAAGATTAAGACCTTGCATCTTCATGCTGTCACGCTCATTTTAGTCTGGTGGAGCTCATCAGTGCTCAGTAAAATTGCACCAGCGTAAAAATGGCATAATGTAGCAGAGAATCAGGCCTGCAGGCTGCAATTTGTTCTGACATAATAGGATAAAACTATTTGTCTTATACGTATTCTCAAGCGATAGTGCTGATGAAATGTGTCAGAATAAAGCCCTGGAAAGTGAAGTCCTTTTTCTGTCCATTAATCAGGCACAGAATGGATGGAAAAGCAAAAGCTTCACCAGCCAGACTACGTGCTGCTCTCCCAATATGCCTGCACCGAGGCCCGGGTGTGCCCTCTCCGGTGTGACAGGATAGTTTTGTTTCCTTGTCCATTCATTTCATGGCATCTCCATGGAGATCGCCAGGGGGGACACCAGTCAATGTCAATGTCAGTTGTGATGCTATTTTATTGTGCTCTGGAAACGTACCCGAGAAGTGGATCGGCACTCCTCACCCCCCATAACAATTGGATAACCTACTTCCACTCCTTACTGACCTACTTATATGCACACTGGTGACCTAGATATGAAAGGCCCCGTATCCCGCTTAGGTCTCTGGGTTCCTACCACCATGAATGAGCTCAGGATGTTATGTGTATGCACATTTCACCAGCATAAATTTGGTGCTACAGAACCGCCCACTGGGAGAGAAAAATCACATTTGGAAGAGTAGCGATCAAATGAAGGAAAACATTATCTTTGGCTCTTCTTATATTTTTAGACAGGGATTATTTGCAGCAACACTATGTAAAGAGTAGTGATGGATTAGCAAATGGTAGACAAGAGAATGTGAGAGAGATTGTTATGATTCTGCAATTTAGTAGCCCTTCACTGATACATAGTCTTTACCAGATACTATCATGTAAAGTCTGAAGACCATTTGTTATTGACAACTCAAGTTTTAAACACATGTAAATTATGAGGAAAAGTCTATACAGTGCAGTAACAGACCAGGCGTACAACTATTTTAGCCCACAGTTATGTGTTATCATCTGAAACAATTATCTGTTTCTGGTATATACTGGATTGATAAAAATTCTGCATTTACTGACATTCCTATTGTTTGGTGGGCTGCATCCTTGGGAAGTGAAAATTAATGTTCCTCCATCAGTCTGGATCACTGGGACAGTCTGGCTGTTGCTATAGGATATGCAAGAAAATGGACCCATTCACAGACAATGAGTTTGCAGTATTTGATGTGAGAATAATGATCAATTCTGTACTCATTGTATTTATATCAGGAGTACATCCACATTGGGATTCACAGTACCAGAAGCGCATATGCAAACTGGGGTCTCCAGACCTCCCAAAGTCTCATGGCAGGAGAACAAACAGAGGCTGTAAGCCTCACGCAGACACATTTTGCACACTGTAAGAAACAGTGTCCACCCTCACCTATCTGCTTTCCAGGCCCTCGTGGTCAAGGAAGAATTTTTTTGTAGCTCATGATATGTAAGAAACTGGTACTGCCAAAGCGTCATATCTGGTTACCCCTGGTGTCCCAGACACCCATGTCAGGGCCCGCTGGGGAAACCTTTCACACTTGGCTAGCAAGGCTCAAGCAGCTAGCTTTGGTTTTGTGGTGAGACAATTTCACTGCTTAGTCACCAGACTCCTCACATTGCACTTGCTATATGCAATTTTTGTACTGCTCATCTCGTTTGGTTTTGGAACACACTTTAAATCCATGTTCTCAGTAACATCATTTAAAACAGGAGCTGGAAGCAAGCAAATGTCAAGCCGGCCAGAATGACTTCAGGTCCTTCCAGCATTGTGTGTTCTTGTGGACTTCACTGGTGTGCTGTTCACACACTGTTCCTCTGCCTTGGCTGTTTGTATCTGCGGAACAGGAGCTAATGAGATCCCCTCGAGCTGGCTGCCCTGGGATGTACAGCTGTGCGTCCTCCTCACCATACTTTTGGGTTGAAGGTGGAAGAAAGCAAAAATGAACACTGGCTTTTCTCTCCCCATAAGGCTCTAGAGCCTGACCCAAAGACAAATTCTATCTTTTTCCCCAAAAGCTTGCTTTTGATGTGTCCCAAAGTGTCCCAAAGTAACACTTGCTTTTGGCAAAATTCTGCTCTTACTGACTTGCTTTTCCTGACAAGTGCAGTTGTAGTCTTTTGAAAAAAAATTGGAAATGACTAGGTTGTTACAGCTTCTTGCCATGCCACAGCACTGTAATGGTGAATGGGAGAGGAAGATCTTGGGGAGAGGTGTTTGTCTACCTGCTGCACTGTAAACCATCACCCTGAATATAATATGCAGTACTTTTTCCAGTTTTGATTCCACCCTATTTTCTCTATCGATTTTTTTATCTACAGGGATCCATTCACAGAATTTGAATGTGTAGCCAGGGGAAAATGAGGTTTTCAAAAGCCATTTTTCCAAAGGCACTCGCGTGTGCCTGTAATTTGATGTATGACTTTGTGAAAGCTGTCACACAGGTATCCCACATGCTCCAGCACTGATGGATCAGCATACTGGCATGATGACACAAATACAGTCTTTCCCCATTGGCAGCACCTTTTGACTTTGCATTTTAAACCTTGGCAATTAACAGGTCTGGTTTTCCATTAGCCTCTCACATACCCTCCGCCTGTGCTAGAAGAGACTTAGAGGTATAGTGAATGAGTCATACTCCAAAATTCCAAAATTTTGCAAGGTTCACAAAATGAGTAACGGGGTGGCTCTGCATCACATAGTGACACACTTTAGGATTACACGCAAGGGAAGTACTCCTGCTTCTAAATCAGTCCACAGTAAGGACAGAAGGTTTTCTAAAATATTTTGCCTGAGAAGCAGTGAGCTGTTGTGACAACTGGTCAGCCTCTGGTAAGAGGAAAGCCCAATGAGGTTTCCTCTGCAAGACAGAAAGCTCAGCACCATGATCTCCTGTCTGGACTTTAACTCTGGCCACCACATGTCACCCTGCTGTAGTTACTCAGATGTCTGGTGTGAAAAGAGATTGTGTCCTTTGACAAAAAGTTGACCTTCTTTTAACCAAGGTGATGCACAGCCCAGAGAAATCCCACAGATGCACCATTGCAACAACATTCCCTCTGACCTGCTACCTGGCACTCCCGGTCGCTGCAAAGAATTTAGTGTTCATGGAAAAAGAAGTGTTCCCTGAGCACCTGGGGTGATAGCGAGACATGCTCTGGGCATCGTCAGCTCCTGCCCCAGGTCCACAGGGAGAGAAGCCTCCTGGGGGAGGCAAGTGGTGTATTTTTAAATCAGAAAGAGGACAGACTACTGTCACAGCAGCCGGTTGCAGATATCAGACACCAGACTGCTTTCAGGAAAAAAAAGAAACCTCTGTTGCCAGAAAGTCTGTAGGCTGATAGCTCAAATTTGCACACGAGGCTTCTCGATATCAAATGCTATTGCGTCTTTCCAGCAGAACTGGCGCAGCAGTAAGAGACTCCCTTTGTCTCAGACAGGCTTTGCCACCTCACCGAACAACCACAATTTCTCCCCTCTTTTCTTGACACACGCTTCTGCCTTTTTTTGTCCACTTATTTCGAACAGTACAGTAGGTGGGGACAGCTTAAAGCAAATGAAAACCACCAGTCAGGATTTCAAGTAAAGCCAGAGCACGGATACATTAATAAATTTGCTTTCCCAAAAGACATTTGCAATAAAATAAACAAGAAACAAAAATATGCTGGAACTTTTTACCAGGGGTAAACAGATATTAGCATGGAGTAAACCTATCCCTATTCAATGTCTGCAGTATGCCAGGGCCCGCATCCAGACCACAGCTCCACAGCTGGCTCCCGAAGGACTAAGCGCTTAAGAACTTCTCAAAAATGCAACACTGCCTGCCCTGTTTCTAAATCAACACGTCTTCCCTTTCAATTAGGTTCAGCAGGTTGACATCGCTGTTACCGAGCTTGATCCCAGCAGGACCTGCAGCCACCGTCAGCCTTCCCATGCCTGCCGCGGGAGTCGGCGGCGTTGCAAGGCACGGCGCTGGGCGGCTGCCAGCAAAAGCCAAGCTAATGTCGAAATCCCGACGAGTGCTGAATAGCACGAATGTCACCTCTCATGGGGAAACAGGGTAATCCCAAATCGGTGTTTGATAATTGCACTGCCTTGTAGGCAAAAAATACTACAATACACCTGGCATTTATAACACTTAGCAGCCAATTTATGACAGATGCAGTTGCAACACCAATTTGCAGATCTGTACTGCTCCTGGGAAAGGAAGGGTAATGTTCTAGTGTTACTCCATGAGGCAACAATTATAATAGCATGACGAATAACATGTGAAAGGAACAGGGTTTTTGCAATGTTACCAAGGAGAGTCTGGTGCTAAGACAGTGCTGTGGGCTGACACAGGGTCTGTGTTCACAGCACACGTGCTTTCTGAGGAGGATGGGCTCAGTGTCTCCTTTGCTACAGGCATTTGGCCTTCGTTCTTGTTTAAAGGCAGATAGATTCACAGGCAAAAGTTTTTACGTGGCTCAAGTAATAACGGCTGGCAAATCCTTCCACTAATGGGTTAATCCTGACCAACTAAAGGGGTTATCATTGGCTGAGAAGGGACTTTTGCATGACATACGTGTCAGAGACCCTTTATTCCTTTCTTTCAGGTCTAAAGCCAGTGGTGGGATCATTGAAAATGCTTTCTGGTCCTACTGTCCTGGGACAGAGCAGCTGAAAGTTTTCTTTTTCTGTTACGGCATTTCTCTGTTAGGTGCAGAATTAGGTACTGGAGTCACTGTCTGACATCATTACTGGACCTGCTTTAAGTTCAGCACAGGACTGGGGTGACACTATATTTGACCTGAGAGAGAGTCAGAAGGTATTTTTGGTTCTCCTGGCTCCTTCATGCTGTGGTGACTCTGCTCAGTACTAACAGCAGAAGGATGATGCAAAGATAACGTTACCTATATGGCAACTGGATGGGTTTGGACCCAGCGCTCAAAATTAATTTCTAGTCCATTCTGCCCACGTACCTCATTACAGTGCAGTGCCAAAGCCATGTGATGGGTGTTTAAACATCACAATAGTGCCTGTGCAAAACACAGCCAAAAGCAGGAAAGGAAATGAATCAAAAGGATATACTTCAGATAGCTGAAAAATATATGTATGTAAAAAATGTCTTAAATGGTAGTGATAAACACTGATTCAAAGAATGAGAAAATTCAGTAACAATGTGTTTTGACTGTTACTAGTTGTAAATGAAAATATTCACAAAGTTTCACTAAGTTTAACACAAGCAATTCTTAGTACGAATTCTCACCATGGAAATCCACAATTAGGGTGTATTGAAATTATGTAATACTAATTTTCATGGTTGCATTAATTAAAAATGCAACTAATTATTTTGTTTAAATGATTTAAAACTTTGGTTACAGTTTTATCTGAAAAAATAAAAAAAGTTCACCTCTTTTTCTAAAGAATTTTTTATTACTTTTCATCCATTAGAAAGGAATACGAGTAGGAATACAGATAATATGCTAATTGGGGGGAGGGGGGGGGACCAAAAGAACCTTCTCCCTACATTTTTTTCTTGCTATTGCAAGCCCAGTTTTTCACTAGAAAATCCCTGTTAATTAAAAAGTTTCAAGATTGGTTCATGAGCATCCTTTTCAAATGGAGGGTAGATCCAATACCAGAGGGTTTGGGCCCTCACTCCTACCACACCAACGCTGAATAGCCAGAGAGCACAGCACTTAATAAGAGATGCATCGCCTGCAGCATTTCTACGGGTTACTTAGTAACTACCTGTGAATAATGAAGGTGTCCAGAGAGAATAAAGGTCACTTTGCAAATGCTATTAACAAAAGGAGGCTGAAATTTCTCGTGAGCATATATGGGAGTGACAGGTTGGAGAAAGAAAGCTCCCAGCAAGCAACAAAATTTGTGTTAATTAGACAGAGCGCAGGCTTTGCAAATGAACTGAAATAAAATACAAGAAGATGGTTTATGGTAGATGAGTGGGATGTTTAAACAAAGACTTAATGTAGGGCACTTTTTAAATGCAGTCCTAAAACATACAGAGCATTAAGGAATTTTTGAGATCTATAAACCAGCAGCTGATTATGTATAGATGAAAGTTAATGAACCAGTATACTCTGAAGTGTCTTCTTTTCTAGATACGGCTCTGTAACTTCCATTAGCATCCACAGACTCTTAAATACACAAACGCATTAGTCATGCATCAAATCACACCGTACATTCTGTTGAGTATCCAAAGGCTGAAGTGACTCATATGGTCAAAATTTCTTTTCCCATATGAATCAGATGCAATGCTTGACAAATCTCCACTGAAAAAGAAGGATGGCGTCTTTTGAGTAATATCTTTCACAGCACATAATGGCTTTAGGACCCTGTCTGCAAATTAGTCACAGTGATTTCAAAACTAGGTTTTCAAAACTGTATGAAAAAATACATCAAAATATTGGAAAACATTTGTCATTGACAGAAATAACGTCCAGCTCAGCGTTGTCCAGCCCACTTGTAGCAAATTTGCGCCACTAAACGCGAGCACCCGATGTTACCAAATGGGGACAGCCATGTTTTGCAATCACGTTGCAGAGTATTAATGAATCAGATCTCAAAGGCTAGAATTAAAACTGTCCTCCTTTTGCAAGGAGCCTGCTTTATCCGACATTTTCCCTTCAAAACCTCTCTTTGGTCTCCAGGTTGGGAATGAGTCATGTCACGACTCCCGAGGAGTTAAACAAATCGATGCATTCCACAGTGATTCACCGACAGCGGTTTTGCTGTCTTCTGCATATGTTGTAACCCCAAGCAGTGGCAAGTATCAGAGGGTTTATGTTTGGCTTTTGTAATTCCTAATTCTCATTTCTTTTTTTTTATTTTTTTCCCCCAGCTTCTCAATCTGTTTTTAATTAAAATCAGACCCAGGCAAAAGTTAAATAGTATGAAAAAATTCACCGTCCGCATACCATGTAAGAGCTGCAGAATCTGGCAGCCTTCAAGTGTGTCACTATGTTTTAAAAAAGGCAACTGGCCTCACTGTGCGCATACGTCATGTTCTTTGAAGAGTTTTGGTTTTTTCTGTGTAAACACAGCCTGTTAATGACGCATGTAACCCTTTCCTTCTGCCTGGAGGGGGGCTGCGGGCACCTTCTGGAGACACAAAGCCTTCAAGAAAGTCCACGTGGGGCTTGGTAAAGCACAGCCATGCTAGGGCCACCAGCTTCAGACCAGTGGTGGGCCTGCAAAAGTAGATGTGGATTAGAAACCCTGTACCCCTAGGATGCTCCTGCATTGACAGGCTGAGCTCTGGGGGAGGTCAAGGGGTTTCACTCACGTGAAGAGAACTTGCTCTGTGGCTGTACTCCATCTTCCTGGGCCCGGGGGAGACTGCTGATATATTTTCACAGCTGAAAATCCATTGAACCTGCCTTCATGCCTAGTTGCTTGTAGCCATCCCTCCACTATGACACGCAATAAAAGCTACAGAGCTGGCCTGGCAGGCACAGGGGCTGCGTTTTCGCTGATGAAAGGGATGGTTTTTCACACTGACCACAATACGTCTGTATATTTTGTTGTACAAGAGCCACGGAAAGCACCAAAGAGTTCATACTCCTGAGTCCTCCTTGGAGTTGACCCACAGGCTGACAAATGAGGGGACTGAGAAAAGCTGTTTCTGGAGAGAGGGGAAGGCCAATTTAAATTCCAAATGCTTTAAATGTGGGGACTGGCTATAAAGCTGTAGGAGCAGGAGAAGGACAGAAGAAGATGGTACAAGACGCTGGAAAGAGAAGTGTGTTGAAGAGGGCAGAGAGGAACATAAGATGGAGCAAGGTCTTGCCCTTGCTAAGGCATGAAGGAGACCACTGTATTTCTTGCTCCTCAGCCTGTCCCTGGCTGGTCGGTGTGGAAAGTGAGTGCTACAGCTGCCGAGGAACAGCGAAGCAGACAGAGCCACTGATTAAATGGAAGAAAAGACAAATCTGTCCAAGCGAATGAGTATTACTACCCTGGCTGCCACCTCTGCTTCAACTAGGCATTTCTGCTTGCTGTTTAACCTAGGCTTAGCTGTTTTGGCTTCAGCAGCTTGATGTTTCTGGGTCTTTCAGGTACAGGCTTTCTATCTGGGACAAGAAACACCCTACGTGATGGAGGACATCTCAGTATATCCTTCTATTTTGGCTGAGATGTAATAGATCTCCTTGTCTGCTTTTCTGTGTGTCTCTCATCTCCCGCTATAATCAAATTGGATGGTCTGTTATTTCAATCCATCTTTGGATTGAATCTTGCCTGAAAACACAGACAGTTGCTAACCAGTATGCCAGGGACCTACATTCCTCAGTCTCTGCCTGACTGCAGCACTTTCTTTCACTGCTCACATTACAGCCTGCCCAGTTTGAATATTCACATGGACTTCTACTTCTTCAAGCATGAAGGTCCTCAGGCTGTGTGAAGATGAGATGCGGTTTCTCTTTTGGGCAAGCTGCTTTTCCCTTTTCCCATGTGAGCAGCTGTGTTCTGTAACTCCCGTCCCAGTTCCCCACCTCCGACTCTTCACACAGACAGCAAGGAGACAATAAAAGTCCTCTATACACATCCATAGCCCTTGCTTCAGGGAATATCTTTGCTTATTCTCAGATGCTCCATAAGTGTTCATGTACTCTGCAACCACTGCGTAATTTTGTGGCATCTCAGAGAACTGATGGGTGAAGGATTTGGCTTCACATCCCTTCTCAGTCTTCCTTTACAAACCACCCCAAAGGTCATTTCAACTCTTTATTGGCCAGTTACATTTCAGTTTCTTGCCATATGAAGACCTAGTCAAAATAGGATATGCTGTCAGGCTACATCTGCACAGCATGATGCCAAGTCAGTTCTGACCATGCTGCTCAGAGGCAACGGAAATGGTAGCAGCCGTGTTTGTGCACAGCTCTGCTTAGGCTAAGCCATCCTGCTAGAAAGCACCTTCGTTGCTCTGCTCACACAGGCAAGCTCCCACATTGGGTTCGACTGCTGAAGTGGAGACAGAGCTTGAAGCCAGCTGACAGGGCTCCCAGGTGCACCCTAGGCACGGCTACGGAAAGCTGGGGGCTAGTTCAGTTGCTTTTTGGCATTGAGCCGTTTCTTCATGGCCAGCCACACAGGCCGGTTCAAGTAGCAAATGCTGTGACCGCCCCAGTGCCCAGACATAAAACCTAATCTCTTAGTTAGCTGCTAAGCCCCAGACCCAGCCTCAGTGTGCAGAGACATGTGCGGGTGTTTGCTTTCCGCTGGGCAGCCCGCGGACGGGCTTGACTGCAGCCGAATCCTGAGGAATGTAGAAAATTTCTGCAATAAAACTGGTAATGGTCATTGCAGGAGAATATGTCATTTCCCATGAAAGTAATGATAGAATGGGCTGTAAAATGTAGGGCTAAACTAAAAATGACATTTTGCTGTTTATTTCTTCAATTCTTTTTTTCCTCCCTGCTGCATGGAAAGGCTTCCTCAAATAAAGGGGGAAAGTGGTGCTCGGATGGGAGCATGAAAGCAATAGCCCTGCCTGGGTCCACCCTAGCCCTCTGAAGCGCAAAAAATGGTTAGAAACACACCCCCACACCCCCACACCCCCCATCCCTCCAGATTGATTGTTTTTTCTTTCTTGCGCCCTCTTTTATTTGAAAGAGTTTCAAGTGGGAAAACATAGCTCTGCGAGGGCTAACAAATGACCGAGAACAACCGCTTCAGCCCGCAATTCCCCCGGGCATCCCCCGGTTACTGGGCAAGCCCCGGCCCCGGTCCCTGCCCCGGCCCCGGTCCCTGCCCCGGCCCCGGCCCCGGCCGCGGGCGGCGGCGCTGGCGGCACTGTCGGGCTGGCCAAGGGCTCCCTCCCGTGGTAGCTGCGGGGAAAAACTACCGCCAGTTGCCAGAGCCTTTCCCCATCCCCTGCTGCCCGCCCGCCCGGTCCCCGCCGGGCCACCCGCGGCAGGGGCCAGAGGAGCGCAGGAGCCCTGCTAGTGATGTTGGGGAAATGACCCGCTTGGAAGTGGCGCTGGACACCATGGGCCACTCTGCAAATACGGGAAAGTGAGCCAGGAAAAAAATAAAGGGAATGCAAACAAGTCCGAAGTTACTTTGATTCTGAAAGGATGAAAAGGTTTAACAGTGCACGGGGGGAAAAAATGCACTAGATTTACATCGGCCAGAAGGAAAATGTACTTGGGCAAACAGCCCTTGCTTTGGAGTAAGAGCTCTTTTGAGAGGTGTTTTTATTCAAGTCTCCCAAGGAATGCAATCAGTTACTCTGTCTTGTCTAAACTTCGACTGAATATATAATTTCATTTAGCTAGTAATTGGCTCCCTTTGCCTTCATGCGGAGACCCAGGAATGCTGCCAAAGATCCCTCCCGTCTGGAGTCTGCAGCGGCAACAACCCAGCCCTTGGGTTCTGCTTCAGCCCTTTAACTCTTGGCAAGCCCATCAGGAGCCCAGCCTGCTCCTGGGTCCTATGGGGGGGATCTGCCACCCTGACCCATGGGCCACAGTGGAAAGGGAGACAAGTGCTGCAGCTGGGAAAGGAAGATGGAAGATACCTTCCACCACCCTGCCTCTGACCAGGGAGGCGCAAGCCGCCCTGGAAAGACCTTGCAGATACGAAGTGCCAAATGTATGGCAGAGTACTGCTCTTAAACCCACCTAGGCGACAGTCCTCACCTATAAGAACATAAAGTTGGCATGTGCAATACTTGAAAAGATGTTCTGAAATAAATATGAAATGGATCCTAACAACCTGGACTTTTTAAGAAGACAGACAAAAAGGTTTGGCTGGATGGAATTATATGTAACTGGGCATGCAGTAGCAAAGGGAATGGCAAAGAATCTGTATTTTTAATATATATTTTATTAATCTGAAAAGCCTAAGACTGAAGTTAAGCTTTATTACAAGGCCCTATTCATCTGCATTTGAAAGTTATATGACCCATGCTTCCCAGCTGCAGCAGGTTGGTAGCTGTTGACATCAGATTGCTTTGCTGTGCTGCTGGAGCTCTGACCTCAGATGTTCCTCCTCGATTTACCCTGGAACATGGCAGCTGTTTTGCTAGGAGTGTGCATCAAAAGATCAAAGGTAGCCACACACTCACACTGACTCTGCTGCGGCCAATTGCCCTGAAAGGACTTACACAGCTTTGCCACAAAGCAGTGACCAGCATTTCCAGGATCAGCAACACTCATTATAGTTTTAAGGAAGCAAAACTGGTCATTGACTTCAACTTCATTGCACGGCCATGACTCAGAGCATGGTTTTACCTCCCCTGTGCACAAATGGAAACACAGCAAGGATGGGAGGAAGGACCTACAGGGGACCAAGCCAGGTAAACATGTCGCTGACTTTGAAGTTGCCTTTCCAAACCTGAACGGCGGCATTTATCATTTGAAGTGCTACCGCTGCTAAAGAGGCTTCATCTTTCAACTGGTCTTCATGTGTTTCTATTATTTTTCATTGTTCTTGACTAAAGACCAGGAATCTTAGGGACAAGAGAGCTTTTGTTTGGTCTCGAAGCCTAGTATGCCCCTGGAACCACTGGAAACTTATTTAAGATGGTAACTGAATTTTCCTTTGGGGTTTTTGAAAGATCAGAAATGCAATTATTTCAGAAAAACACATTGTGCCATTCTGTATTTCTATGCTTGCTTCTTGTTTCTTTTGAGTTCAATTATTGCTAGCCTTTAATATTTAGGACTAATCAATTCCCATTGACTTAATTGGGGAAAGCACCTGCTACGTTACAAACAGACTCACATGACATGGATTTCTTCATCATTCAGGACACTTCTTTCTCCCTTGAATTTCTGTGTCTACACCAGCCACAGCAAGTTCAGTTACACAGGGATGTCATCATGATGTAGACAAGAGCTTCCATATGTGGTGAAGAACCGTGATATTCTGCATAGAACTTTGTGTCTGCTGTGCACAGATATATATTTACCATCCAGAACCAAGCCTTGGTCCTACTGAAGTTTGTGCAAGTTTTGCCACGGACTTCAAGAGGCAATGAATTACAGGAATTCAGTCTGTAATTCTTAGCACAAATATATCCTACAAAAGAGTGTAGGCACATGGTCTGTACTATTACAGGAAGAGATAACAAAGTGATTACCTACAAGAAGGGCCCAGGACCTGCAAAGCAATTCATTACAGAACTAATTTGCTATGTATAGGTTCTCCTATTGATTACCTCCGCAACGGCACACGATGCTTTCCAAGACTGCTTTGATTCATCACCTAATATATGTTGCTTAGTGCTCCTGGAGCTCTTGAATTTATGTCTGTGAATAAAGAGGAAGAAACCACTGTCTCTGGGTTGGAAAATCTTAAAAACAAACACAGAAAAGAACAATGACAGCACAAAAAAATGGAGCCTCGTCACTGAATATATTTTATAAACTATGACGTTTCGGAAATCTGATGTTCTGGCCTGGAGATGGGATGGGATGGACTGCCCTTAATGATGAATCACTGCGCTGGTATTCCCTGCAGAAGTTGATTGTAAAACTGCCTAAGAAGTGGAGCTGGGATAGGAATGAATATCCTTCTCTTTGGAGATTACCTTAACAGCTAAGTAAATACCATGCTTTTCTTATTGTAACAGTACTTGAAATCAGTTGTGTGAAGTTAGGCTGCAATACTGAGTGAAGAAATTATTAAAACTTCGAAGCTATGCTTAAACAAGTCTTTATCTTACTCTGTCACTGTGGTAAACGCAGGGAGGCTGGGAGAATGCCCATGCAAAAAGCACTGGCTGATCTACAGAATATGGACTCAAAAAGAAAAAAACCAAAGATGTTTTATTTCCTTTGAGTGTCATCCAGATGGAGATAACAATAATTGTTCAAACTCTGCGGGGATGGTTTTACTTATGCTACTGGCCGTTCCTGCTTCTCCTGCTGCGCAAAGGAGCTCTTTCACCATACATCAACAACTGGTCCCATCTCAGCCAGCTTATGGTTTGAGTTCTTCAGAGAGCCTATTCCTCCAGGTCTGCAAGTGCTTCGGTTCTTACCCAAGCTAAAGAAAGCCAAGGTGCCTGGCATCTCACATGGGCCATGTAGCACCAAGCACGATTTTGTGCAGCGCAGGGCTTTCGTCAGAGCAACTTCAGCACAGCACTGATCAGTTGCTTAATATACCCACTGCGGGGGAGTGGGGGATATGTGTGGCGTCAGACAGGGTCTCCCAGGTGGAAACCATGAAGGACTCTGCCTGAGTTTACCTCACTTTAAAATTCTGACTTTTATTTTGCAGTTCTTTTGTTAATGAAGAATAATAACAAAACCCCCAAAATAAACCAAATATAGCAGATCCTAGTCTGGGCCATGTGAGGGTTATTGATTAGAAAGCCACCTGATAAAAACTCCTATAAATGAAGGTGTTGGGAGGATAATTCCTGAAACCGTCCAAATCTGCATCGCACAGGACATTTCAGTGTCACAGCAAAAGCAAGACTAACAGAAATGTTTTATAGCGCTTAAGTGATAAGAATCTGATCTGGAGCTCACATATTATTTTAGGTCATTTTTCAAAAAAACCCATCTTGTACTCAAACAAGTAAACACTCTTCTGGTTTTGGCTAGTTTCCAGAATTTTACTAAAGATGATAGGTGGCACAGTTTTGAATATTTAGCTTCTAATTTTCCAGTTCAACTGGATTTGATAGGAAGCTTTGTGCCTAAATAAGGGTTAGGGCCTTTATTTTGTTCCGTCTCAACTTACATATTTGGGGTTTTAAGGAAAACATCATTGTTTGGCTGACTGCCACAGGTACAACTGAAATTGCTGTTTTCCTGACATCCACTGATGGTTAGAGCTCCACACTTCCAGCTTCCCATGGAGACGGAGCGTGAACTCTCTAGTGCATACACACTGAGTGAATACTGGAGCAAATTGAGGGTGGTAGCTGTGAAAGGTGTCTGTGGTCAGATGAACAGAGAGCTTGGGGTCATTCTGATCTAGCTTCAGTTCAGTTCCCATTCATTGCCTGCTATCACTACGATGGCTGTGCTGTCCCCAGGAGTAACGATCAGCTAGGAGAAGCTTTCCCTTTCCTGCCAAAGCTCATCTGCCTTGAAATGTGCCTTGCGGGGCCATGGCTGGGCAGAGCCTTCTGCAGCTCTGGCTGCAGCTCGCTGCAGGACGGTCAGGCAGGACATGGCTCCCACAGCCAGCAGCAACTGCTGCCTCCTGCTTCTAAAGTCAGGGACATTTAATCCAGCTCTTTGAGTTAATACGGAATCTACCTGTCTCCCTGTAAGCTGGAAGGTGGCAATTCTTATTTTTCTTTACACTGTTTTTTCTTTTCAAGTTGATCAAACCATTTTCTGCTTACTTTTAGTGGTAGTGATAAAAAGGTAGAAAGTCTTTTAAAACCCTGTGCTGGCAATAGGGAGCCTTGGTGAAAAGCAGAACTGGTGTGAACAGCACACTTTCAGTGCTGCTTTGCAATTTTCTGACTTCACAGTTCATCGTTTAAGTTTGTCTGTGAGAGAGCGCCTGGCTACCTTTCCTCTTCTAACCTAAGCAATCACAGGGGAAATTCTTCATTTGGACAGGGTTTTCCTAGTCAGCTTCGCTATCGACTTTTATGAGCGCTGTGTTAATTCTGCCCATCATTTCAGCTTCCAGCTCTGCCCTGGGGTTTAAGAAAACAGTGACAACATCTGGGAAATAAACTCATAACTGATGGCGAGTATTTCATTAACTCTGCACCTCGTATCCGACACCTGGAGCGGCTGCACATCACCACCTATGGAGGACCTTGTGCAGAGCCCAGTGACACACCACAGACAGTCTCCTTCTTTATAATGTAGCCAGAAGCGTGCTCTCTCCCTCTGACTTCATCAGCAAAGAGTAACTTCAAAACCAGACATGACCTCAGGAGCATCATTTATCGCTTGGAGGGAAAGGTGCCAGCCAAGCCAGAGAAGACAACAGCCTTGAAATTGGTCAAGAACCCATCCAACACAAAGTATGAAGATGACCCTTCACAGCCATTCCTGGGAGCATTTCATATAGATTCCTTAATAATGTCATATAGAGTAATACAACCTAATTATTTCTTGCAAGATGGAGAGAGGGCAGGTACAGAGCTCCTGCAGAAGTTGAGGTGAAGTGAAGCTGCTGAGAGAGGGGATCACCTTGCATAGAAGTAAAACTCAACAGGGAGTGAGAAGAATTGTGCTAACAACTTTTCAAGATGCTGGCTTTCTTACAAAGTTTGGTTTTTTTTATTGTTGTCCACAGTGCAGCAGCTTCTTGTGAAATATCAGTGAAGTTACTTAGCTCTCCAGTGACTAGTTTATCTACTTTTACATTAGAATAAAATGTGTGCTGTCTGGAAACTTCTCTGAGACTCCCTTATTTAGTATTTGTCAAGTATTTGGACATTTCTAGATGAAGGCTGCAACAGAGAATTTAAAAAGATATGTAATTGCTTATGAAATATGGTCATAGTTTCTCAAAAACTTTGGCTTTTTTGAGTAATAACTAACAAATAAATGACAATTTGGGGGTTTCCCTTGTATGAATAGTATGAATCAACAGCAGCATGTACACACACACATAGTTCAAAAATGAGGGAATGTAACTGTAAGCAATCTAAAGCAGACTGAGATTTGTAAAAGCTCGTGCTATCACAGCGATGCAGACTGGCAGTAGAACGGAACTGCAGTCACAGGTAGGGTGGCCAGCCATAGCAGAGACATGCTTATAATTTGTCACCAAAATGCCAGCTGTGACCTGAAGAGTCAACTGTTTCTTGGGTGTCTAATACCCAAACAATGCTGGACAAAAGACCTGTCTCTAAATCTACTATTTATTTCAGGTCTGGACCCTGAACAGATGTTCTTATTCTTGGAATGGATTATTGTCTGCTAAGGAAATGACTTAAGACCATCTTACTTGAATGTGAACTACATATTCACATACTACATTCCGTCAGCAAAACCAACACTCTTGCCTGCTAAGCCACATAGTCCACATTAAGTATTTGTTCTAATTGTGCAAATATTGAATTGCTCCAAGTCATCAAAGTCAGCTAATACTGTTTGTAAAGCATGCACTACCCCGATTCAGATGTTTAAAGTTGCCAGAAAATAAAGACTTTTGAAACTTCCCTTTGAAGCTGACTGAAGAGACGGGTGCACTGCAGGTCTCTCCATATTCATGTTCCTTCACAAAGAAGGGCTTGTCCAGATGCCGAGGGAAAGCACAGGCAGGCTTCTCAAAAGGGAATTCATCCAAAGAACAAAAAGCCCCAACCTCTGCCCTCACCAGCGCTCTGAGAGGTTTGCCTATTTTGTTGTGTTTTGTTTTTCAGTCACTCCTTCAACAGTTGGGCAACAGTCACACATCTCGTCAGAAAAGTTCACCCAACAGGATGGGTTAAGCTTCCAGCAGCCCCCGGTAAGGCACAGACAAAAAAGCTGTTTCTCTAAAACGAGCCCTGCTCTTGGGGAAATTCGTTTTGACATTCAAATTCAAATGGTGCCACGGTCAAGCTCAAGCATCTACAGTTCTGGTGGGTCCAGCTGGCCACATACTGAGCACACACCTCATGAATAGCTAAAGGTCTGCTAGCACAGGAGACTCGCGCTGCCCGGCACTGCTACAGCACATGGCTTTCGCCTCTGTTTCTCTGAAAACGTTTTGGTCTTCAGAGTAATTTGCATGGCAAGAATGTATTCCTTTCACGACAATGTATCTTTCTTGTACCTCAAATACTGCCACTGACGGATAATTTTAAAGGTGTTATTATTTTTGTTTTTCTATGGATTCATTTCCAGTGATTTATTTTCTTTGCAGTGCTACTGAATCAAGGAATACTCCTTAGCCATAAGAAAGCAGTATGTTTAAATAGAATGTTTAGGTACTAAGATCAGTTAATTGACAGTAAAAGGGACCTGAAGGCATGGTTCCTCCATCAGTGTGCGCTGACCTAAAACTAAACTTCTGATAAGAAGGTGTTTGTTCCCACCCTCTCCCCGGTGTCAGAGCCGGCACAAGAGCTGAACTCTTACACGGGGACGTTCTCAGTCAGACCAGGAAGCCTCACCGGTGCGCAGCTCTTCGAGGGAGGCAGCGGGAAGGAGCGAGCGGGGCAGAAGGGGAAGAGAGGACTGCTCCCTGTGAGCAGGAGCACAGCCTTCAGTTAGCTTAAATTGATGGGGAAGCTGCACTGAGACGCTGTTGTCTGACCCCATTCACACTTAAAAGCACCGCTGAGGACTTCACAGCGGTGAGCACTCTGCCATCTGTATGCGACTGCGTAAGGGGCAGGATAACAGCGATACTGGACTAAGAGGTTTCAAAGGTTGGGGATGCTCTGTTGACAGGAACTGAGGTGTTTGCTATAAGCTAACCATAGTGTCAGCGGCTGCAGCATGGCTAGGGTAGCCTTGTCAGGACCACATTCATTTTTGAAACGCAATATGCAGTCTTTGCTCACACAAACTTAATTGCTACATGAAGAACATTTTTACAGTTTAAAATTTCATCCTCAAAGAAGAAAATAAGAAGGAGGAAGGAAAAAGTCTAATTGGCCTTTAAATGTTGCTGTACATATGCTCAGCACAATGTATCACACACACAGCAAATCACAGCCAGCTTAGACTCAGAGTTTCTGCAGCTTTTTCCTCCCCTACCTTTCCAGGATTACTAGAGATCAGATGTCAAATACTTTAGTATGGCCACAAATTTGGGATGTGACGAGCCTGATCTCCTTATTGTCCTGGGGCCTTGTGTGCAAATTGCATTTATGCATCACTATTGATTTGCTAACATTTTGTATCCCTCCACGCTTTAACCTGTTGTAAATAACGATACAAAGGAGAACAAGGTCCAACCATACAAACACCTTCCTCTCTAACATTTTTTGCCAAATCTTTTTCTAAACAGTGATCAGCAATAAGCAGGATTCCAAGCAAAGACTTGCAGATACAACATAAAAGTAGAGAAAATGATGAGAAACAAAATTTTGAATTTAGATCTTTATTATACAGGCCCAAAGCTGTGGTCACCATGCAGTTACACTGTAATGGGAATGATCTTGCTGAAAGGATCTCACTAAACAAATGGAAAGAGACCACAGACTACAGCATTCCAAATAACTGGCACTTTAATTTTTGAAAGAGCAAAAATAAATAAAGGAATGGCGAGTATGTCCTTTTCACATATGGTGGGGCATATACATATTCCTTCTTTTCTATAGCTATGCAAGAGACAAAATTAGCAAATACTGCCCAAAACACAGACCTCTCGTGTGAGGACTCAGCTAACTTAGCTGTTTCTCTCCCCTTGGCTATGAGATCAAACACACATTCAGACAGGTGCATAAGCCAAAAAAGAAATGCAATGTATTTTTTTGTATTTTATTTCTACTTCCTGCCCTTTCCCTCCTCCTTTCAGGACACTAACAGGAAGTAATTGGAGACATCTAGTCAAATAAAAGCCCTGGAACTTTCCCCTTCTAGTTTTTCATGATAGGCTCATAATTTAAGGATTCATCACAAATCTAAGAAGGTTTAGGTGTCCCACAAGGAATTCATCATCTCTGGAATATAGATAAGCCACAGTGAAGAGCTGCACATAGACTGCACACATAGTGTTATGTAAAAGTGGTTATCTTTAAAAAAACAAAACATTTTTTTAAAATCTGTAGATCAAAACAAAGCATGTCTTACTCCCTACAGGATCTTCTTGCAACCTGTTCTTCAATTATTTGCACTAGGAGATGCTACAAACTGTATTAGTTACAATATACAGTCCACTGTCATCTTCTGGTCCAGCAGAAGAACCTGTCTCTCCGATGGACGCAAAACTGTTCATCTGAGCAGATCATCCTCAACAGCACAAATATGGTCTAGAAACTCATAGAGTTTATGGTTTTAATTTATAAAATTAAACCTGCCCCAGACAGGTAATACTGGTATGTAAGTTTGCCATCCCTGGGTTCTGTCAGAAACGGGGTACTGAGGTGCTCAGAGCCGTCTCAGTCTGCAGCGCTGGGATCCTTCTGGCACTTCAGACCCAAGATGCGATGTGATGCACGCTAGAATGGGCGCACTTCTCACTTAACTCTGCAGAGCCCGGGACATGGTAAGCTGCCAGAACCTCCTTCATCTTGCCTGTTGACGAAAGGAACAATAACTAGTCATCACTGGTTGCTGGAGCGTAATTCCAATTTTTAAAAAGCCCTATAAATGAGACTTTTTCTTTTTTTTTAAATCAGGCAATAGCACATGTTTCATAAATAACAGATTTGGGATAAAGTTTACAGTCTCTCTGTTAGCCACAGGATGCTTATAAGGAAGAAAGGTGTCTTATACTGCATGCTTCTGAAAATATTATCCAGGACTAAACATACCATTATTTTAAAAATATTATTAATTTTCCCTTTCAGTGTCCCACAGCTTAGTACTTTAAAATCTTCATTAAAATATTATCTCTGTAAAGAATATTTCTCATAGCAGGTTTTCTGGCTAAAAGTGCTGTATTGTCTCTCACAGACATTGCACACAAGACACAGTGTAAACAATTTAAAGGATTAATAAACAATTAACAAGTAATAATCCAACAGATTAATAAATGACTTACGTAAGTTTGATGTAGAACTACCTCTAACACATATTGGTCATGTCCATCATGTATTGATAACACCTATTAATCGTAGCAACTCTAAATCCTTCATAAATGACTCATTGAATGGGCTTCACAGAACTGAGGGTCAGAAAAGACCACTAGATTATCTACACTGATTTCGTGCCAATTATATTTTTTCCAGATAGTCCTCTGTGAAGTCCGGGCACTTTGGTTCTCAGAAAACCAAACTTTTAGTATCACAGACTGAGAAAAGGAAAGACCAAGAATACGCCTCCAATATATATTCGCTGCAGAATAGGTAGAAGGAGAGGCAGAGGTACCTCTGGAGAGTGATTCACCGACTCCTTCGGGAATCTTTAAAAGGTGTCCATCTTTTCGTCACGGACTATAACCAGACTGAAGACCAAACTTTCTTATGGCTACTTCGTATCCTACCACAGGTATCTGACTATGTTTGCCTATTTATTTCACAAAGAGCATTCACACAGCCATCAGACCCTAGTAATTTTCAATCAATACTGGCAAAATTAGAATAATTGCTTCAATCTCATGTAAATACAGAAGTCATACAATAAATTCCAGAACTAATATTAAGTTTTTTGTTACATACCCTGACATTTTGTGGACATATGTGAAGTACTTTTTGCATGTATAATTATTATCCTTATCATTATCACACAGATTGAAAACATGAAAGGAATAGGGCTAGCAGGTAATTTGAGAGATCACTTCACCCATCCCTGCCTGACCTATGCCATGCCTGCTGGTGTTTGTCTAACCTATTTTTAAACATCTGCAAGGCTGAAGTTTCCATGAATTCCCCCTAAACAACCTACTCCAGGGCTCCACTTTTCCTTGCCACTTACGTTTTTTTCCTGATGCTTATACTAAATCATCCTTGTTGAGATCTAAGCCTATTACTGCTTTCCTGTACAGACAGCACACATGGCAGCTAAATCTCTTCCTCTTTAGAGTCAGCCATTGCTATATGAAGGCTGCTATTACGTCTTCCCTTCCTCCTCTCATCTCTGGACTAAATAACCCTTTAACCTTTCCTTGCAGGCCCATGTGGTTTAGATCCTTGAGCCCAGTTCGCTCTCTTGTTGGATCCAGAGCTGCAGTTCCGGCAAGTGGGTAAACTCTTCCACTGAGGCCTTATCAGTGCTGAGCAGAGCAAAATAATTACATTTTATGCTTTATTACTCTCCTTCCTATAGCCCACAATAACGCTGGTCTTGTTTGCAGTAGCACAACATCACTGGTGCATGCTCAGCTTGGGATCGTGATGACACTGAGGCTTTTCTGCAGAGCTGCTGCTCGGCCAGTTGTTTCCCATCTGTATTTACGTGCAGCTGATTATGTCAAGCTATATGTACGGTTCTGCATTTGCTCTAATTTAACTGCTGGAAAGCTGATATTTTCTAGGCTACTCTGCTACTTTATCAAGGTCATTTTCAATTGCCTTGCTTCCAACACGCTTGTTCTGCTCTATGAATTTATTAAGTGTACTTTCTAACCTTTCATCCAAGCTGCCAGTGAGAATACTGAATAGTACCAGAACAAGGAAAAACACTTGCAGAACTGCACTTAATGGTCTATTATTGAGAACTACTCTCTGTGTATGGTTTCCAAATCATTATGCACTCACATAATAATAATTTATTCTAGCCCAGTTTCCCTAGCACACATGAGAATAATAACAACTGAAACATTTTGCCACACAGTCTTGTTCAAATAAACCAGATAATACCAGTAAATATCTTTTTTAAATGAAGTATTGCATACACTTCAAAAATGAAAGCATTATGGAGAAAAGATTTCAAGTGAGAA
Organism: Balearica regulorum gibbericeps; assembly: GCF_011004875.1. Classification (NCBI taxonomy): domain Eukaryota; kingdom Metazoa; phylum Chordata; class Aves; order Gruiformes; family Gruidae; genus Balearica; species Balearica regulorum. The sequence goes on from NC_046186.1 coordinate 69,481,804, forward strand.
TACGGTCTTGCTGACAACTGATTTTACATCCATATAGCTACTTTTATGAAGTATGTTCTCTACTGGAATATTGTTCAATTTAGGCTTAATGGGAGTCTTTCATAGCCTCTTAAAATTGAGTTTTGTTCAATGGAAACCTCCACTGAGAAAGCAACAAAGACATACCACCACAATACCTCCTTTGGAAATAAATCAGTTGCACAGCTTCACAAAACTCCAAGCTGCAAAATTACTGTTTACTATTTATCTTGCATAAGTTCTTGATCAGAAACATACTGAACGAAGACTGCTAACACCAACAGGACTGATCATACTGAGCCTTTTAAAGAAAGGATTACTATTTACATTAATCTTTATGGAGATACAAGCCAATTTTACAAATACAGGAGGCACAGATCATTCTTCTTATCTAATCTGGGTTATTTGGCAGACCTTTTCTACTTCTTGCTCTATGATATATTCTGTTTATGTTATCTGAGCTACTCACAAAAGTGAAATAACTTGCTTCCCAAGGTGGACGCAGAGCCCCCAGATCCTTCCCACGAACGTACAATACTGTATTTTCAGTTCTGAACTGGAAGAACCAGAGGCCAGCAGAAGTTGAAATACAAACTGGTCAGAAAATACAACACAAAGCCCACCTTTAATTAACAAGAAATTTGATTTGATTTGATATTTAGGAATACGTCCCATTGGATTTCTAGTGAAAAGAAGAGAGAGACTGACTTTCCTCTGGAAAATATGTGGATACAGAGAGACAGCAGCTTAAGGAGTACACACAAATACTTTTGACTTTCTCCAGTGGAAAAGAAGGAAATAGGAGAAGGAAGGATGGGTGAGCCAGCCTGAACCAGGATCGCTTGTGACGTACGGCCCGTTGTCTGACTGCCGAGGCAGAGAAGGATTCCCACAAAAAACTCACTTGTTACGGGAAGTCAGAAGTCCTGAGGCTGAGATAAACCAGATGTCTGCACCTCTCTGAGAATAGCTCAAGGGGTTTTAAATTATAAAGATTTAAAAGACTTCACCAAGAATTGTAGACATCCAGATTCCAAGATTAGTCTTTTTGTCAGTCGGGGTAGGATTCTGACCTTTTCTGGGATTAAGACTTTTGCTAACAATGAAAGAGAAAGACAGAGAAACTGCTCAGTCAGAAACACAGCTGAGAGAAAACTCAGGCAGCAGCTTGCTCAGGAGCAGAAGAGCTGATACCCTGTTGACATGAAAAGATGTACATGTCATGGCAACTTCTCTCTAAGATCATCATCGTTCTCTTTGCAATCTAGAAACGAAATGTGCTCAGCTTGTCTACTTTGCAGGCAAGGAAAGATGAACTGCTAAGGGGTGAACCTTGCTTTCTGTGCACCAGCATTATAACACAGTCATCTGTTGGCAGAGAAAGGGGGATGAGGAGGACTGAACTGTCCTCTGTGGATATGCAATCTTGCCTATGATTTGGGAATGGGCTGCAAGTGCTTTGAAGAGCCCTGAGCTCTAATGTGTGGACAGGATACTGCTTTGTTCCTCCAAGACCACTGCAACCTGCATATGAGGTCACCTGAGTGAGTTTCCCAACCCAGAAACATGGGTTTGATGATAGCCCTCTGGGGAAAAGAGAGGAAGAGGAGAGGCACTGGCATCGGCCTGTTGGCACTGGCTGGGTCCTGCCACCACAGCAGGACACATCTCACAGGGCTGCCCAAGGGTAGGCCAGGCTGAGTGTAGCCAAAGCCTGTGATGCGTGAGACAAAGCTGGGCACACGATGTCAGAGGTGCACCCCATCTGTGGGCAGAAGACATAAAGTGGATGGGTTGATACTACTGTGACCTGAAACCATCTAGGCTGGAAATAAAGGCAATTCCTCTGCAGTAATTCTACAGTGGTCTAAAATCCTCGTATAACACTGCTGCACGTTTTTGAAACATCCAGTGCACTGTTTTCCTGAGTGCTGCTTTTCCGTGGTGGCTGAAGCTGCACACAGAGATGCAGTTCCGATGCACACAAAATCTCTTCTTAAACCTCAAACTATGTGTAGGGGAGCTGCTCCAGTCATGTGGAATGGAGTAGGGGGCCACTCACCTCACCTGAGTTGGCTGCCCAAGGATGGGACTCAGTTGCCTATGCTTAGGTGTCTAGTGCCTTTTCAGATGCCCTAAATGTTTCCTGCCTCGTTAGCATGGGAACCATCAGGGCATCTTTAATGGCACTAGACACTACTGTTTAGGTAAGCAAATCCATGATAAATATCACGCACTCAGCCAGAGTTATCTAGAGTCAGTCAATGATGGGAGAAGAATTTGTCCCATGCTCACCTAAATGTCTAACACAAGCGGCGGGAGCAGCCATGAGAGGTGTGTGGGTGTCCCACCCCCATTATTTAGCACTTGCTCTACGCTACAGGGACAAAACAGTCAGCCTTGCAGTGTAAATGCCTTGCAAGGGTGAAGTGAAGTGAGATGAGTCCCACGCATTTTTTTCAAAAGCAAAAATAGGAGTCTGTATATAAAACAGTGTAACGTTAGCATGTCAATTGACAGAGGGAAAATTACTAACACCCGGTATAATTAAGACTGAAGTTACCAAACAGCGATTAATAGCAACTGCCAAACTTTTCCTGATGTTAGCAAGAAGCATAAAACCTACATAGTTTAACTGACTTCAAATTTCAGTGAAAGTTTATGGGTTGACAGTACTACTGACAATGAAGTACCTCCATCTGTTTCTTCCTTGAGGTCAAATGTCTGAGCTTTTACAGTAAGGAAATGCTGATGATTGTATATACTTGAATTAAATTATGAAGCCCCTGATCCCTGATGTTAGAGAAGACTCTATCAAGGTAATGATAATATTTGGAACATCATGTTATGTTATATATTTTGGTGTCATATCTAAAGAGGCAGCAGAAAATTTGAAAATTACGATGGTGTTTTATATGACTCAGTTTAAGGGTTTCTTTAGGAAAAAATGAACAGGTGATGTTCAATATCTAAATTGCTGTATTATTTCTGTACCTGTATAGAAAAAGATTCTTATAGTTAATTTTTTTAAACAAATTAACAAGCAAATGTTAAGCAGAAGTATTAGAATATATCTAAGAGTCTTGATATCATAAAGATGTCAGGGATATAAAGGGAAGTTACAATGTGCTAAATTCAAATTACACTTAATTACAATGGATAACAACATGTCTAAACTTTTAAAGATTTTATTTAGAAATATATTTTAAAACTAACAAGGATCTGCCAGTTTAACAATCACATGAAACATTTTAAAATATGAGACAATCCTAGACTAGGCAGAAACAGTAGTGAATCCTATTCTTTAAAACAATTTAAAATCATTAGAAAAAATCCTATATAACACAATTTAAAAATTAAAAAAAATAAATTGTGTTTTTATGGGAGTGGGTGTTGGAAGGGGAATTTCAGAGTCTTGCAGTATTTTCCCTGGTGTATGACTAAAAATGCATGTGCTGCTCTGCACAAGCCAAAAACTGTAGCCACCTCTGACCTCTTCACTTTCTTCCCCTCCTTTCAGGTAATCTATGCCTGTTGTTTTTACACTCCATAGATATTTTCCTTCAGCAAGAATTCTGTAAATCCCAACTATATCCTCATTCCAGCTGTGCAAACTCCAACCAAACTCAGGCCTTAGCTTTATCAAATACAAAGGGAGAGTTTCTTGTGAGCTCCATGACGTTCCATTTCTGTAAAACTTCTCCTGAAGAGAGCCGCTCATGTGAGAATCTGAGTTTTCATATTTTAGTTTATTTTTGTGTGCTCATAGCTGCAAACAAAAGGTCTAAAATGTGATTTTAGGGGCAGACAGGCTCAGGAGAGGCTGAGGAAAAACAGAAGACAAAATAAAAGGGATTTCCAAAGCCTTAATTTTAAGATTTCAAGATTTTAAAGCCAGTCTCATAATTTCTGAAGGCACAATTTTTGAATGTTTGATATTTGCAAGACAAGAAACATCCAAATCTGCTGTCTTACAGCTTTTCAGGCTGAAGCAGTTATCCTGCTCTGCCTTGCCATGAGGAAGACAAAGATTTATGTTTGTTTTGGGGTATGTCTACACAGTTACATGACTGAATCTTGACCATGAGCTAACTCTTGACATACTTGCTAGAACACTTCACCTACTTTCAAGCCAAACAGTGCTCATAGGGGTGCCTACAGTATGGCAGAGGGTGTGAGCTGGAAACTGCAAACAGCACTTCAAGGTCTTAATGAAGAGCAGCCTTAATCTCTCCTCAGCTGGGCTTGACTGTGGGAATACTTCTGGTTTGATTCAAGGTAAAGGCGTATCCATAAACACAGCAGGGGCAGTTCAAGCCAACCCTTTTGCACTGTGCTGAAGCCATGAGGATGGGCTCACCAAGAGCCGATACGCATGGCGAGAGCATTCCCACCGCACAGCCACATGTCCCATGGAAGAGCCAGGAGCAGACAGCACGACTGCTCCGTGCTGTGTCAGTCCTGTGGGATAAGCCTTAAACTAACCTGGACCTCTTTGCTTTGCAGGGTGGCTGTCTGATTTAAGGAGCTGTTTGCTGCCAGGGTTCAGGTGAATGTAATTTGTCCCAAACTGCTGCTTTTCCCCAGCATGAGCCAGCGGGGAGAGGGAGCGCTCACCGCTGGCACTTCTGTCACCTGACAAGGCAGGTTGGGTGCCACTGCCTCCAGTTGTAGGGCTGGTGCATTTCCATAACTGGTCAGACTGCGACAAAGTAGATAAAGTCATTGCAAAATCACTGAATATCAGCTGGAATCAGCTAACGAATTGCCAGGAGCACAGAGCAGCTCCCTGTACTGTCTCTAAGCAGTAACTGATGGTTGGCCTTCCAACAATGTGAAAGCAGCAAGCTGAAACCCAAATCAGCATCCCTACCCTGAAATGGACTTGAAGCCTTTAGACCCCTCTGAGCGTTTGTCAGGGCTGTATCATACTGATGGCTTGTGGAGATCTTGAGACAATCAACAAACCTAGATTTTTCTTCTCTCTCACAGCTGAAGTGTCTTCTTGCTTTTTTACTATTGCATCCCACCTCACTGAATATCTACTAGCGTCTGGTTCCCGAAGACAATCTCAGGAGCATACAAAACTGTTCATAGTCCTTTGCTATGTGGAATAGGAGGGGTACAAAGTAGGGGAACAGGAGACAGAAAGGTCTCAGTGCACAGGCTCCTTCAATTCCTTTCCATTAACTGGCCAAGCTCTGTCCTAAAATTTTTTTTTCTTTTTTAACATTTTTTTTCTTACTGTTCCAGAAATTCATTGTTCTGATGCCTAGAATCTTTTTTGCTAATTTGCAGCTTAGATTTATTCATGACCAATTTTTATCCCTTGGGCTTGTGTCTACAATAAGCAGATTTCTTTTGGTTTTGGGTGTGCATTACTTGAAGGCAGTTAGACAGACTGTGATCACAGTCTCTTTCCCAGGATTCCTTTTACTAGGTTAAGTCAACATCTGTTAGCATCCTCTTCCCTCCTAGTTTTCTTATTCTTTCCCTAGCTTGCCTCTGAGTCTCTTCCAGTTTGATTTAATCTTTCTTGAACACTAGGGATGAGACATACATACTTTATCCTACAAAGGCCTGTTTAGGAAACTGGTTGCCAGAGTCCCTTGGGAGGTAGTCCTGAGGGGCAAAGAAGTCCAGGAAGGCTGGACATTCTTCAGGAAGGAAATCTTAAAGGCACAGGAGCAGGCCCCATCCTCATGTGCTGAAAGACGAGCCAGCACGGAAGAAGACCAGCCTGGCTGAAGAGAGAGCTTTGGCTGGAACTTGCAAAAAAAAGTAGAGCTTATGGCCTTTGGAAGAAGGGGCAGACAACTCAGGAGGACTACATGGATGTCATGAGGTTATGCAGGGAGAAAATTAGAAGGGCTAAAGCCCAAACAGAATTTAATCTGGCTACTGCTGTAAAAGTTAAAAATTAAAAAAGCTAAAAATTAAAAAGTTTCTATAAGTACATTAGCAACAAAAGGAGGGCTAAGGAGAATCTCCATCCTTTATTAGATGAGGAGGGAAACACGGCGACAAAGGATGACGAAAAGGCTGAGGTACTTAATGACTTCTTTGCCTCAGTCTTTAGCAGTAAGACCAGTTGTTCTCTGGGTACCCAGCCCCTGAGCTGGAAGACAGGGATGGGGGGCAGAATGAAGCCTCCATAATCCAAGGGGAAATGGTTAGTGACCTACTACACTACTTAGACACACACAAGTCCATGGGGCCAGATGGGATCCACCACAGGATACTGAGGGAGCTGGTGGAAGTGCTCACCAAGCCGCTTCCCATCATTTAACAGCAGTCCTGGCTAAGTGGGGAGGCCCCAGTTGACTGGAGGTTAGCAAATGTGATGCCCATCTACAGGAAGGGCTGGAAGGAGGATCTGGAAAACTACAGGCCTGTCAGTGTGACCTTGGTGCTGTGGAAGGTTATAGAGCAGATCATCTTGAGTGCCATCATGTGGCATGTACAGGACAACAAGCTGGTCAGGCCCAGTCAGTATGGGTGTATGAGAAGCAGGTCCTGCTTTACTAACCCGATCTCCTTTTATGACAAGGTGACCCTCTCAGTGGATGAGGGAAAGGCTGTGGATGTTCTCTGCCTGGACTTTAGTAAAGCCTTTGACACCATTTACCACAGCATTCTCCTGGAGAAACTGGCTGCTCATGGCTTGGATGGGCACACTCTTCACTGCCAAAAACACTGGCTGGATGGCCAGGCCCAAACAGTTGCAGTGAATGGAGTTGCATCCAGTTGGTGGCCGATCACAAGTGGGGTTCCCCAGGGCTCAGTACTGGGCCCAGTCCTGCTTAATATCTTTATCAATGATCTGGATGAGGGGATCAAGTACATCCTCAGTAAGTTTGCAGACGACACGAGGTTGTACAGGAGTGTTGATCTGCTTGAGGGTAGGAAGGCTTTGCAGGGGGATCTGGACAGGCTGTAGCAATGGGTTGAGGCCAGCTGTATGAGGTTCAACAAAGCTCAGTGCCAGGTCCTGCACTTGGGTCACAATCACTCCATGCAACGCTACAGGCTGGGGGAAGAGTGGCTGGAAAGCTGCCCTGCAGAAAAGGACCTGGGCATGCTGGTCAACAGCCAGCTGAATATGAGGCAGCAGTGTGCCCAGGTGGCCAAGAAGGCCAACAGCATCCTGGCTTGTATCAGCAATAGCGTGGCCAGCAGCACTAGGGAAGTGATCATCCCCCTGTACTCAGCACTGGTGAGGCCACACCTCGAGTCCTGTGTTCAGTTTTGGGCCCCTCTCTACAAGACAGACACTGAGGTGCTGGAGTGTGTCCAGAGAAGGGCAACAAAGCTGGTGAAGGGTCTAGAGCACAAGTCTTGTGAGGAGCGGCTGGGGGAACTCGGGCTGTTCAGCCTGGAGAAAAGGAGGCTGAGGGGAGACCTTATTGCTCCCTACAACTACCTGAACGGAGGTGGGTGTTGGTCTCTTCTCCCAAGTAACAAGTGAGAGGACAAGAGGAAATGGCCTCAAGTTGTGCCAGGGGAGGTTTAGATTGGCTATTAGGAAAAATTTCTTCACCAAAAGGGTTGTCAAGCATTGGAACAGGCTGCCCAGGGAAGTGATTGAGTCACCATCCCTGGAGGTATTGAAAAGATGTGTAGATGTGGTGCTTAGGGACACGGTTTAGTGGTGGACTTGGCAATGCTAGGTTAACGATTGGACTCAATGATCTGAAAGGTCTTTTTCCAACCTAAACAATTCTATGATTCTCTGATAAAGGCACTGATAACTTCACTCTCTCTACTGGAGGCACCTTGCTTGATATGTCCTAAGGTAGCATTTATCTCTCTTTTTTTTTTTTTTTTTTTTTTTTTGACAAAGCTGTATTACACCAATGGCTCAGAGACATCTCACAACTAATAAACATACTTTGGTATCCCTCATTTTACTGTCTCCAAAAAGTAATTGAAGAAACCGTGTTTATTTCTTTAAATGCCTGACTTTATATTTGTACTACTAAATTTCATCCTGGTCTTTCAGTATCTTCTTTGGATGAAAGGTACCCATCTGCAGAATGAATGTGTTTGCTGTGCCTACATAGAATCATAGAATGGTTTGGGTTGGAAGGGACCTCAAAGATTATCTAGTTCCAACTCCCCTGCCATGGGCAGGTACACCCTCCACTAGACCAGGTTGCCCAAAGCCCCATCCTACCTGGCCTTGAACACGGCCAGGGACAGGGCATCCACAACCTCTCTGGGCAACCTGTTCCAGCGCCTCACCCTACTAACAGTAAAGAATTTCTTCCTAACACCTGATCTAAATCGACCCTCTTTTAGTTTAAACTCATTTCCCCTTGTCCTATCACTACACTCCCTGATAAACAGTCCCTCTCCAGCTTTCCTGTAGGCCCCTCTGCTGTCTAAGAATTGTGTCTTCTGCCTGGCTTTAGCCATGCAGTGGAGACCATCAGCTTCCTTCCCACATGCCCTTTGCAGTTCCCACTCTGCAGTGGAAATACCATTTCCAATAGCTGCAGTGCAGGAATTGCCTCCCTGGTGAATTAGAAATGTATGAATAGCCATGAAAGGTGAACCTTGCAATCTAGAGCTTCTCTTCGATATCCTGAAAATGGCTTGAAACTATCAACCTACATGTAAATGTAATTCTTTATATTTAGCTTTAATTAATGCCTTAAATAACTTTACTTTAGTTACAAGTTACGATCTTGTCATTACTTGTGGTTTCTCTGTGACCTTAGCTGATATTGATCAGAAATCCAATAATTCCAGTGCTGGTTTTATCTTGTCGGGCCTGGCTCTAAAAATATTTTGGCACCTTTAATTAAAATTTATAAATTATGTAAACAAAATGCCTCTTACTCCCATACCCTTGTTATTCTATAAATGTCTCTATATTGATGGTAGACACATCCAGCAGTAAATAAGCAGAAGACACTCTTCCTGTAGGTAATTTTCTTTCAGATCATTAACTCGATTTTCTAGTCAGCTGTGTCTCTGCAAATTCTAAAAACATTGATTGAATCTATATTGGTGATACCACGCATCCATTTCAGTTATTCCAATCAAATACCACAACTTATAAAAAATGCCTCTGATAATCATTATGGGATGACAAAGCTTCAGGGCATAGGCAATTGATTGCTACTATGCCAGCAATGGTCTCTCAGCAACTTACTATTAAATCCATACTGGAGGTTTAACTAGATGAACTGTTCAATGGATTTTGTTTCTACATTCACTCATATTACATTCTAGACATTTTAGAATGCCTAAATCTAGCTCTTAAAAAAAAAAAAAAAAGGAATAATCTTTAATATCCTTCTTAATAAAAAACAACTGTATAAATAATTATGATAACTAGAAAAATACTCAATTAAGCAGGATTATTCACAGTACTGCAAGAACTTAAAGAAATCTTAATGAAGAAAACAAGAGAATCTATTATTTTACCAACTACTCAGCCCACCTTTTTCTCCTAAAATACAGACCCAGGCACTCTTCATGTCAACACAGAAACACCTCCTTGATCACTATTCTTCTCCATTAACTTTGACAAACAAAGACTTCGATCTGTTTTTAAACAATGGTAGTTGCATTTGCTTGATACCACTGTTTTTAAAATGATCCCTTTTGCACATGCCCACTTCTAAAATCTTGTGAAGTTCCAAAGTTATCAGGCATTCAATATTAGGACCTTAAAAATCTTCAGCTTTTTCAAAGATACTATTTTCAGTAGACTATTTTTTCAAGAAATGGGAAAATTAAAGTAAAATTCAGCTTTAGTTGTACAGAGTCAATATTTTTTTTCTAAAAAAGACAATCACTAGAGCTAGAGTTTTTGTTCCTCAGCTCCATTGCAGACCACCCAATCTACAGAAAGTTATTCATCAGCTCCAGTCAGCAGAAGAACACAGCCTGCTCTGCATGCCAAGGATGTCCAGAGAGCAACATGGCCAAATTTGTATAATTCCTGTTCACCAATGGATTTAAACCACAAATATTCTTGCTAATTACTATAATCTTTTCTTACCATAACTACCACCAGCATTTCTAAAGAGATCTGACATTATGCAAAGTGTGAAAATATATTAACAAGTTAGTTGAGGCAGAGGAAGATAAAGAAACTTCAGAAGATAGTTAGTTTCTAATCAGATTAAGATGCCAAGAATATTAAATTAAAAATAATCTGAAGACCCTTAATTTTACCTTGAAGACATATTCTGTTTCTTCTTTTGAACAAAAATTCAGCACAAATTCCTTTACTGTAAGCAAAGCTTTTAGTTAATAAAACAAGGCTTTGCAATAGAAGGTGTTTAAGATACACTAAAAAGAAGAATATATTCCAATGCCAAAATAGCATTTAAAAAAAAAAAAAAAAAAAAGCCAAAACAACAGAAGTAAAAAAAATGGTAACTAACTTATTAACTGTTAAGTCATGCTCTTTGGCTCATACCACTAATAGCAAAATCTTGCTATCAGTATTTCATTAGTAATTCTGTTATTATAAAATGAACCAGTATATTTTTTTTCTCTAACTGTAGAACATGTTTCTGCAGTGATATAAATAGTTGGAAAAATATATGTACTGTGGAGAACAACCACATCTGACCAGAAATACATACAATATAATGGAGATAACTGAGTGAGAGGGCTTAATCAATCCAAAGAAAACTTTATCGCCATAGGTACTTTAATTATTGAATTCCTACATATGCGGGCATAAGATTGGTGTAATATAATGTTCACCTAAAATATATACTTACTATATTTCTTGAATAGTTTCAGCCTAGGAAAATTAAGTCTGGTGCCTTTAAATACAACTTCTTTGGAGATTCCTAAGAATGTAGAGGACTTTCCAAAAATGTCATTTGTAAGGATTTTTTTGTGAGTGCGGTGCTGCCAAATATTTTTACCACTAAAGAAATGCTATTTCAGCTGCATTTGAGCAGAGAAATAGTGGTAGCTAATGGCTTATTCTGTTAATCATAGCTATTCACTCCCTGGAAATGCCTCAGAATATAATAAATGTTTTGTTTTCTTTGTGGACTCTTAAATTACAGGCATTATATAATACCCATGATATATAACCTATCAGTACAAATACAAACTGAATCCAAAACCACTCCCCTAAAATAATTCTAATATTTGGAACCTCCAAAGAAAGAAAAATGCTGTTGTTACCCACAGAGCTACTGAAATAGCACTGATAGCAGGGTAAGAAATGGCTATAAAGTTCTGGTTTAACTAAAATGTGGCTATTTGTCATCCATTTACAGAGGTCTGAAATAACTATTATGGAACGTTTTTTAAACAAAGAAAACAAGAAACATGCTCAAATAGCTGAACTGCATACGTCTCTTCCTAAAGGAAAAAAAAGGCTGCAGATGTAGGGTTGCAGTTTGGCCCATAAGAGACAGATCAACTGTAAAGTTTTCATTCTTAGACCAATGTTCTCACTGGGTGTTCTACCAATACAGGATTTAACTTCGTCACCTCTTTTTTTACAATCATATATGTCGAAGAAGTCCCTGTCAGACTTAGCTCTGCTAAGTATTTATTACGCTGCATGTTGACTGCTTGTCACAAGGATAAGGTCATAGCTGGTTATACCTCATCTCTTTGTGGTTGCCATTATATTGATGAGGCACAGCACCCCTTGCAGTTTTTTTCAGGAAGTTTCTTCTTTAAAAAGCTGCAGGATACGTTTTTAAAATAACGTTAGGATTCTGAGGTCAGAGCAGGCTGTGGTTTTTAGTTGTAATTGCTTTGCAGAAAGGATTAGATCGCAAGTTCATAAAAATATTCCCCTGGCTACTTCAAGGAGTGAAGACAACCTCCGAAACAGTCTTCTGTTGGCTTCCTGCATGGAAGAACTCCATGAAAGTACACAAAAAACTCAAAAGGCTTTCAAAATTTATTTCTCTTGGAGAAAAAGATACTCAGGTATTTGCTGAAGAGGTAATTTGGCAGGCCATAAAGGCATAAAAGACATTGCACAAGTGGTGGTGTTCTAGCTTTAACTTTAGTTTTGTAGAAGAACTTTTAAGAATTTAGTGATGAAAAGAAAATCAAGTGAAAGTGATTATAAAACAAGAGATTAATGATTCCTAGGAAAGAAAGAGCAGACGAATGGTAGGGGAGTGCAGGGAATGCAGCCACAGCCAGCTCCAGGGACTAATCCAGGATGCCCCCAGGCAAAGACAATCCAAGGGAGAAAGAGTTCAGATGAGAGGACAAGTTTACAGAAGGGCAGTGCTAAAGGCACAGCACCAAATTAACCCAGTGCAGAGTAAGCAAGCAGTATACTATACCAGGAAATATTTAATTACCTTAAAGCCCTAAAGGAGTAATTTAAAAGGTATCAGTAAGTACACATGGCTTAGCATGATGGGAGAACTGCAAAGAATTCACTGTGCGAAGACACAGGGAAAAGAAAGAATACGAAATATAAGAAAAAAACCTGCAAATATGTTAGAAAAAGAAATGCAGCATAGAACAACCCTGCTAGTTTAAAATAAGCTCTGCCTGAGAGAATACTGCTGCCATCACCTGGAGCTCTGCACAGGCTCATTTAGCATCTGAGCGTTGCCTTTGGTGGCTGAAATGTCAGTTACCTTGGGTCATCATAAGCCAGCACAGTGACAAACAGAGAAAGTTTGACTACGTCCTACAACAGAGCTGCTGCTTGCTCACCAGAGAGGTGGGCACAGCCAGACAAAGACCTTTCATCAGGTTTCTCAAAACAAGCTAGTTGTAATTCTGATGCTTTGTGTATTTGAGGATCTGATACTCTGGCGATTAAAGAGATTTGTAAAATCTGATGTGATATAAAACTGGGTGAGGTTGCAAGCAGTTTACAAGATTGGATTAGAATTCACTATGATCGCAGTAATTTGGATAAAAGTTCTGAAATTAATGCATTAGATCCAAAAAGAGAAGTGCAAATTACCATAGAAGGATAATTCAAGTGCACAAGTATTCAAAGGAGACTTGCTTGGCAAGTGTACTGCAAAAGGGATCTGTAGGGGAGTTACAGTGGTCTTTAAGCAAATTATAAGTCAGGACAATATCGAGTTGCAGAAATAGGAATATATGATATATATTCATAGTAATACTGTAAGCAAATCAAGTAATTATTCTTCCCTTACCAGCAGTGGCAAGGCCCTCACTGCATTACTGTGTCCAGCTCTGCCTACTGGGCTGTCAGAGGAAGGAGACAGTTGGAAGGAATCCAGGTAAAAGCCGCAAAAAAATGGTAACAGATGTAGAACAAGGGAAGGTTGAAAGAATTAGATTGTTTAGTCTAGAAAAAGCAAAAACTAAAGAGAAGACATGATAACATATTTAAAATATGTAAAAGTTTGTTATGAGAAGAGGATGGTGACTGTTCTCCATGTTCATCACACAGAAGACAAGAGTTACTATGCAGTTGCGGAGAAAAGCTTTCTAACACAAGGACAATCAGCCCAGCAGCAGCTTATCTACAGGTATTACATGTAATGCTGTCACAGGAAGCGATGGGAGCAGTTGAGATAAACACCTGTCAAGATGAGGAGAGGTTTGCTCAATCCTCCCTGAAAGCAGGTGAACAGCCCCGGCAATCCCGTGTGAGATCCCGTCCAGCCTTACGCCTCATGCTTGGCCACAAAAGCAAGGCACAGATCAGAGCTTTCCATCAAAGAGACTAAATACCATGATTCGCACAACTGTCATTTGTCTCGAGGTGCTTGCCAGGAGGGACGGAGCCTGCAGGACAAGGATCTCCCAAATCCGTTTAGTTAATAAATCCAATTGGCTGGAAGTAGCAGGGAGCACCCACACAGTCACCGCTGCATGCTCTTTTACTTGGTTAACATGCTCATGCCTGGTCGTGCCTTTATTTACCCCACCTTTGCTGCCAACAGCCCTTTTCACTGGTTTATAGGGACTGATACAAAGTAATTAGGTATACACCACTGTGCAGCCATTGGAGAAACGAATAGGCTTTAAAAGAAACAGGCAGGGCCCAGGCTGTAGCAGTGCCTGGCAGGAACCAGGCAGGTCCCGACCATGGCAGCCTGGAAAAGGCAAATGGCGTGCAGAGGAAAAGGGGTGACACACCAAGAGCTTGCACTGTGGAGATTCCTGCTGCGGGGGCACAGCCGGCGGCCACCGGTGCTGAACCTCTGCTGGAGTGGGCGAGCTGCTCTGCCGCGCCAGGCCAGCGTGCCGCAGGGCCGGCTGCCCCGGCCACCAGCGGGGCTGTTGTTCAAGGCTGGCTGGGGAACGAGGGTCAGAAACCCCAGCACGACACGGAGGGGGAAGACAGCCTTCATCAGGGGGAACCTCGGGGGTGAGGCCCTCGAGTTTTGCCGCCTTTAGAAGAGTACGAGGAATAAAGATCGGGGAAAAGGGCATGAAAGGTCCTATTCCCTCACAGAAGGGTGAGCCCGAGTGTGCAGGGGCTCTTCCGCAGGTTCTTCCCTCCACCACAGTCACACATGGCCCGTGCCTGACTGCAGCGCGTCTGGCGTAAAGCGCCCTGCCTCGACCCGATGCCTTCCCAGTGCAGCAAATCCATTTACCAAACCACAGCGTGTGCAATCAGAGTGCAGAGCAAAACATTTCTACTTTTCTTGTCAGTGTTTTAGCCTTAAACAAAATTATCTATAAAACCAAACTACTTTCCATTAAAAAAAAAAAATGCAAACATAGCCAAAAATCTGCTCTTACACTTGATCACTTGTAAAGACTGGATAACGTACTGTGTATGCTGAAACTTTCTCCTCGCATGACAACGCAGACTATAGCTCTTGCCCTAGGAAAATCAAATTCATGGATAAATGGGATTAAACGGATCCTGTCAATTACTCAGTTGTTCTTTCTATTTTCCTGTCAAGCCTGACAGCTTTCTGAAAAACTTCCTTAGGTGAGAATAAAAAAAATAAGTTCATACTTCAATCACTTTTAATGATAATTTACATGATTTTCCTGGTGTGATGTCAAAATTACTGTAATTATGTTAGTTTTTACTTATAAATGTAGCCAACTAAGGAGACTGTACAGTTTACAGAAATTCAGTTGTGAATGTTTTAAAGGTCCCTGCAGGGGCAAAAACCAATATAAAAGAAATAGTACAATACTGATACTGAAATTTTTGTAACGCAACATCCTGATTAATCTCTATTTCTTTTCAAATGTACTGAGGTAACATTAACATTTGATTGCCTAATGCCCTTTAAATTTCATTTAAATTTAACAGTTATTTTCACCCTTAACCACTTCTGAGGGGGGGTACACCTGTAATTCTAGAAATGACCAGCAAAGCAACACTCCTAGGCATTCTTTCCTCCTTTGGTTCCTCAGTCACTCTAGAGCCTCTGCAGACCACATTTGCATAGGTAATGACGACTCAGGAAGAAGAATAATTCTGAAGGTGAGTTCTCTATAAAACGGTGTAGCTAAGTGGCACATCATCAGTTTCCAGAAAATGCCTGCTTTTCTTCATTTTATAAGATTGACCTATTGGACATCCACTTTAGTCTCTTCACTGAATGTTGGCACCTGGTAAATACTATGAATGTAGTAAATATTCCTCTTTCTGTTATGTATCGTGTCCTCTTTAGATTGCTGCAAGTTGAACAATTATTACAGACATTTATGGTGACACAAACATTGAAGAAACTATGCAGACTGAGGATAGAGAAAAAAAACCATGAGCTTCCAAGGACAGAAAAGTTGCCCGTAACTTCCCAAATTACCTGAAAGCATCCTTGCCTTTCTTAAACAGTTCAGCCAAAATCTCCCTGAAAGCATACAGGATGTTAAATGAGAAGGCATCACAAAACTTCCCATCACCAGTAGTGGCAGTATTGCATGCCTAGCAATTGTTACGAAACATAATGCACACATGTAAAAAGGCTCCTCAGCTAAAAGCTCACACTCAAAACAGACAAGAGAAAGAATTGAAAAAGGAAATACTGCCATCATCCCTTTATCATGAATGGAAAACCAAGACACTGAGACATGAAGCAATTTCTTCAGTATCACAGTGAAAGTCTACAGTAAGTCACGTGAGATCTTAACTTTAGAGCACTCAATCCAGCTTTCATTAAACTATAATTCATATAATGGACAATATTCCTATGAATTAGTGATATATATAAAAGACAGGACATCAACACAGATAGAAACACCTAATTCCCCTGACTACATTGTATCGCTGATGTGTTTAAATGAGACCCCCAGACTCCTTCCGACAAGAAATAAAGCAGTGATGCTTCTCATCTGAAATAGGGAGTGCATAGCATGGAAACAGGAGCATGTTAGGCAAAATGCTCAGGTGATGAGATACAATAAGAAGGAGAAAAATAAAGATGCAATGAGGGATCAAGGTTTATGGAAGTTAACACTGTCCTTTCCTCTGATCTCTGCAAAACAAGAAGAAGGAAGAAGGAATTTACAGAAAATCAGCAGGCACAATACTCTAACCATCATCATCAAGTTCTGTATTTTGTGACTTTACTGGTTTGTTTTACAAATATCTTAGCATGAAAGCCTGAAAGATAAAATAGCACATTTGCATAACTGGCTACGATTCAAAAAGAACACAACATTTTTCAGCATTGTACTTCAACTATTTCAAGTTAAAATCTCTGGACACAAAGTTAAGTAGTGGCTTAAGCACCTCGAGAAATGAGGTGATGGTGTGTGCAAGAGCTGGACAGTTCTAGAATAAAAGAAAGCTTGAACATAACAGATACTACTCTTTGTGGGAAGAGACAGGAAGTTCCAACATGAAAGACTACGTAAGTGCATATTTATAAGCATGTATAGAAGGCTGGTTCTGTGATAATCTAATCCTAGATAGGCTGATTTCACCACAACTACCAGGAACTATCAAACATTTTGATTCAAAATCTGCTTTACTTTCCAGGTGCAATTCCATCAGGATTTACACCCATCTGCTGGGGAACAAAGTTTGGGTCTTTGAAAACTTGTGCTTTTGTACTGCGCTCTGTATCACACTCGGGATGAACAGATGCCTCAAAGGAAGGGAACGATGGACTTGTGTAACCTCTGAGACTGAAATGATTTTATCTTTAGTACTGAAGGCCAGACTGTCCTGGCTTGTAATTGATTACTTTTCATAGATACACAATCATAAGCTAAAGAAACCTGATAAAGGTAGAAGCATTCATTTCCTGTGCTGAAAAAAAGATTTTTTCAAGAGCAAAGAATAAAACGGCATTTTTATATCCTGCAAAGCAAAAATAATCTATTAGGGCAAAGGAGTCCTTTTTTAACGTGATGACACATTGATTTTTGGATATAACTACAATGCAGCTTTATTTTGTATAGCAACTTCCATACAAATCATGTCTTTGTTTGAGTCTTCTTTTGTTTAAACAGTGCAGTAATTCAATAAAACAGTTTCACAGTTCATATAAAAGCAGATAAGGAGACAAATTAAGGATGCATAGCTATTTACATCTATATCCTGACTGTCCGAAAGGGACTTAGAAGTGCTGTAAATTTTAGTCTGTTTAAAAGAGTCAAGCTAAATATCATATTGGCTTAAAAGCAGTCAGACACCAGGAAGACTGTAATTAAAACTTCAAGGAGCTTTGTGACATGATATTTACCGTGACGAGACAATACCCAGGCTTATGGACACTCATTTGTAGGTATTAAAATATGGTTCAATACACATAAATAAAACATCACTAAAATCTGTCTCAGTTAAAAATCTTGCAGCCTGGAAAACATACTTGCTTTATGAAAACCTAATTAAAAGCCAAGGAAGGTATCATATCTCACAGTGCTAATGAAAAATCTCCCTCTGCTTCTATCAAAAATGTGACATGCTGCTGAAAGCAGATGGCAGGAAGGAGAATCTCAAGGAATGGTTCGTGAAAGATAATGCGCAGAGTGTTTCAGAGGATTAAACTCCATTATGTGAAATATTTTGAAGTTTGCCAGAGGTAACTCCATCAAGTAAGAGCTTGCTGGTAGGAGGGTAGTTTCTGTATAACATTTTCCTAACTTTTAATATGAAACTTAGGGCATTCAACCCAGTTTCATGAAATGTTGTGGTTTTAAAAAAATCTGAATAGCTTTGCACATTCTAGCATAGAAAAAAATGGTTTCATTACAAAACCAAAACAAAAATCTCACAAGCTCAGCTACCTTGAACCACAATGTCAGGAAAACAGAAGCATGGGAAACAAACACAAACTGAGCAAAAGGACAAACTAGTGATGTGTTTTAACATATTAGACCTTAAAACTTGTCACTGCTTTATCAGTCATGCTTACACCAAGTAAGCAAATCATCAGGTTTACATAATTATTGTTTTTAAACTTGTCTTTCATTTTTTACAAGTGTTGTTTACATTCTGTTCTGTTTCTCAATAGTTGCCTTATTTATCCCTTTTCATGTAGGCATTGCTGCAACTATGCACTCACATGTGCTTATTATTTAAGCACATAAAAAATTCCAGTTATTCTAATCAAACTAGTCACATTTTATGTGCTTTGCTGGATTAGCATTTAGATTCTTAAATTTCATATTAATCATAAAAAGGAGTGGTTAAAACAAAAAGTACAATCGACAGGGGGGACAGTTCAATCTACTTTTCAAAGTATTAATGAGAAATCAAAGGCATTTATTATTATAACAGTTAAAGCACTGCTGAGTATCTAAATGAACACTCTCACAGCTGATCGTGTCTCCAATGGACATATTCAAATAGATTATTTTTATGTGCTCTCTTTTTGTCAGCATTGCCCTTAACCTCTTCGAATGTGGTTTAATCCTAAAAACTGTCAAGGATGAAATAAAAGCATACAAAAGAAGGCAGGAGAGCTTTAAATTACATACCATATTAAAGTAATGTTTAATTATTGCTTTCAGATGGCCAGCATTGAAACCTTAGATGCACAAAGCAACTGGGCAATCAATAGCTACCAAAACAACATCCATCCCATCCACCATCAGCTTACACATAAGATAAAAGGAAAAAACCATGCTATCTGCTTTATAACAGTAGGATAATTTGAACTGGTAGGAACTGGTCATAAATTTTCTTACATTCATCGACCTGTCCCCTGATAAGGAATGGTCTAATAATTTTCAAACCATCTTTACTAGAGGAGAACCTAATCTAACAATAAATACTTAATTTTGACTAAATTCTACCACAAGGTTATTTTCTTATCTACCAGTTTATATATTTAGGCACTGTATTTTTTTATCCTATTGTTAAAACTAACTTTATACTCTCTTGAAATGAGTATGGATGGGTACTGATCATAAGGCAGGTGCAACAGCTTGGACTCAGCTCCCCAGCCAGTTTGAGGGGTGCTTTCCTCACCCTTTCGGGGAGCTGGCAGAGTAGGATGAGCGCCTGCTCCCGACACCAGTGCTGATGCCTCATGCATCACAGGAAATTACCAAGTGCTTCATTTGACATCAAGCAGGAATTTGGGAAACAGGTGAGGTAGACATCTCACCAGTCCGGGAACAATTTCTATCATAACTAAGCCTTGCTCTCCACAGTGATCTCTGAGTTAATGTAAGTTAGTGCCTCTAGTTGTGAGGGCGTTAAATATTTAAGATACACTTTAGAAAAACAAATTTTTATTAGGGATATAGAACGTGCCTAGAGCAATGATAGGGAACGGTGATGCCCTGATAACCACAAAATCCCCGGTAATGCAGACCCTCTTGTGTGTCAGTTCCCCTCATACTTTCACATGCAAGCTCAAATTTGCAGAATGACAGTGTAAAAGATGAACATTATATAGAAGATGTACATAATTTCTGCTCTCAAAATCTCATCCCTTTTCTAGGCAGTAAAAGGTTTGCCATGTTGGAGCTTGAGAATTGGATAGAACAATAAGTAATTTTGTTGACTCCTTCCAAATGATACAATGATTTCTCCTGGGCCTCTCAGATTTTTATAAGCATCTTAAAAGAAAGATAGGAGGGCTGTAAAATAAAATGAAAAGCAGCAGTTTTTTCCAAGGTTTGTCAAGTTGCCAGCAGAGCTGTTTCTCAGCAGGACGAGTCTGAGATTTCGTGTTTCCAAGAAACTCCTTTGGGTAACATCACCTTGCTGGGGCTTTGTTACAGGCATGCCCACAGGCAGATGAGCAACAGTAAGGTGGGTGGCTCATAACCTAATGACATGAGCATGCGAAAAAGAAGTATTTTCTTGATATTTGAAGTATCTTTAAGAAAGCTGGCCTTTGGAAACTGATACTATTCACTGAGCAGTACACCCTCCCCTGGAAAACCCCAGGGAAAGTTTGCATTTTGCTCTGACAGGAATAAGAACTTATGCACCCGCATTTACCTGGCCAGCAAAGAGGTAGAGAGATGACTTCTTCCTTCCTTCCTTCTCACTCTGCTGCTAGGACAACTGGCACTTTCCAAGGACAGCCCACATATCAGACATGGGTGACAGAGCTGCTGAGCAGCCATATCCGCAGCACAGGCACGTGGTGCAGGAACACAGCCACTGGGCTGGCGGCGCCCCTCCTGGTACTGTCACCTGACATGGGGGCCAGGGAACCTCAGGGTTTTCAATTTGTATTTTTTGTGGGTTTTATTTTCCTAGGTTTACTCTCACTAAAATAACCACCCATACATACTGACTTGGAATTAATAGAACCATTATACTTTTTGCTGAGAGGATATGGCATGTCAACATAAATTTGTTTAGCAATGACATAGTTTAATACCTGTTCAGATCTTGATTTCTTATAGCTAAGAGGATTATAAATATTATGTATTTTACTTTCGAAGTGATAATTTTAAGTTATCTTCAATTCTCACCCTTTGAATCTATGTACAGTCATTATTTGTAAATGGTATTTGAAGACCTAATCAAATTTCCATTTGCTTTGTAGTCACCTATGCAATGAAGCTTGTCTTTGGGTTTCAACAGGCAACATAGTTTTCTTTGGTATATCCATAAGTATTCCTTCATCCGCCACGTGAACAAAGTGACTGTACAAAAGCCCATCCATCTCCTTACTTCCCTGACTCCACTGTGGAGAGCAGCCTTTATGCTCTCCCATTATGCACGTTGCTGCTGCACTTCTCCACCCAAGCTGTCTTGAAGCCGTTCCACTTGCCACCTCTCCAATTACTATTCACTAAACATCCAAATGCTCTTCTCTCCTGTCTCAACACGAGCTCAATAGCCTGACCTAGAAAATCTGGAAGATGGGAGAATTTTCCTTCTTTCTGCTACAGGAGGATTGCAGAAGCGGAGCTCTTGACAGGAGGAAGGGACCAGGTGAGATTTTACCACACTGATGTGCCCTCAGTAACACGGTGGCCAGATGGTAAAGGAGTAGAAGAATCCAGGATGGACAAGCAACAATATGAGGTTATGAATGACACAGCTGCTACCCTTGGCTCCACACACAGGGAGACCCATCCAGATGTGCGTGCTGGAATTACTGTGCTACCCTGATAAAGGTAATTCAACCAGCAACCCAACAACATAACTTCTACTGGATCAAACCTGAGTATCGCTGCGTGGAAAGAACTCTTTGTACCTCCTCCACACAACCGATTCTAACAAGAGGAAAAGGACTTAGAGAAGTTTCTTTCTTTGCTGATAGAAATAAAACTGCAAAAAATGCCTCTTTCCTACCATTTGGGACAAATTAGGATTTCTGTTAATAGATGCAATGAAAAAAAAATCTGCTAGCTTGGTTTTTCTAAGCAACATTTTTTAAAAACACCTTATTGAATCTGTATTTGACATGACTTCACACTCATGTAAAAAACTGAAAGTGTATTTATACTCTAAAAGCCCAGAGGTGTAAAACTAGATTCTCCTTTACTTCCTTCCTTTAATTCACAGTAAAAAACATAACTGAATCTATACTCTGTAGCTGCAGAGAATACTACAATCACATCGTTCTTGAACAGAGTGAGAAGATATTCACTGTAGTACTAGAAAGAATCAGAACTTCAGAGAAGAACTGTGAAAGATCTTAATAAAGAGATGAATAAGAAATGAGTCACTAACAACGAAGGTTATCGCATGAAAATCTAGTTTTCTGGCATTTCCTTTCGTATGTCAACATTACAAGAGTAAACCTGTGGGTTGCTCTTGATGCACTGAGTACAAAGCACTGTGAAAAAACTGAAATAGAAAATCCAACCAGCATTCCAATGTACTAAAGGTAACCCTCACTAAGGAAACTAATATGGATACAACACTTCCATGAAAGCAAATCTCAGCTGACCCAAACTGTACTCAGACTAATTTTATTATGAATGAGATTAAGATTTTAGTAAAGCAAAGCAGACTTCAAATCACTTGCTCCTTTAGATACAAACTGCCTTTCACCACCCCTCCTCCCAAACACTGCAAGCCGGTAAAAATGAGACTAATGACAAGTTGGTACAAAGAATGTTACACTTCAAACCTATTGTACTAGCATCTACATGGTGTGTTTCCCTGCAGAACCCATGTTGTTCTGCAAGAACAGACCCCAGAGTCAGAGACATCATGGGCTTTAGCTACCTTACTGGCATCTGAGCACTTTGAGGTAGAAATGGTGTTTATCTGGAAAAGAAAGAACTGCTGACGTAATGAGCTGCCTAAGTCATTGGTTTCCAGCCTGTGCATCCCAGATGCCAATGGACTATGGTTTAGAGTGAGGAAAGAAGTACCTAAGGAAAACAAACCCCACCACAAATATGCTGAAATTTGCTGTTTGACATTAAGGTGACCAATTAACTTTAAAACATTTTGAGGGATTTCAGCAGGCTGAAGAAGCTTCAAAACTTGAGTCTACACCAGTTATCAAAGTCAACATTCTCTAGAGCTGGTTTGACATTTTCCTACCTCTACAAGGACAATGAGCTGGGGGGGTGAAAGGAAGAGCATAGGCCGACGTCTGTAAATCCACAAGAAAAGTTTTTTAGGGTAACTGCAGCTTTGAGTTTGTTTTCACCTAAGAGCTACAAAAATAAGACTCAATTGGAATGACGAAAGATTTTTCTTACAAGCAACAATACAAAGAAATTTTTTTTTTTAAGCTTTGAGATCCAAAGACAGACATTTAATTACAGTGTAACTCAGCTAGAAATGAGCTTTGCCTGCTAGAAATAAGCAAAAATCAACTTGTATTTGATACAATGATCTTGATTCCAACAAGATGCTGGAAAAACAAGATGTTTTTGAAAAAAGTTACAAATAGGAGAAATTAGAAAGCAGAAACATGTTAACAGGAAATTGAGCTAACAAGTGTATTTCAGTGATTTATGGCAGGCTAATTCAAAGAATTAGGCGTTTATTCTAACAACCAAGCGTTAGAAACTCAGCCAGACATAAGGGTAAAATTAAACACAGGATAAAAGTGCTTCACTGTGTGAACAAAAAATCCTTCAAAGTGGTATTATGCAACTGTATCATCCTGATGATAAATGTATATTCATGTTTACATTATCAAACTAAACTACAGATTGTTTTTTCCCTCCTTTCCTTAAGATAATTCTTACAGAAACTAAATTAAGGCCGCTTAGGTGTCACAGCTGTATGGTCCTACATGTTAAACTTACAAAGACTCCTTTTATGTCTTAGAAAATAGTACCTTTGCTGTATTTTACATTAAGCTACTGAAACTATATATAAAATCTGCTCATGTTTTCAATATACTCAAAGTATTGAATACATTATTATTAAATACTAATACATATAAATCATTCTTATATTGTATGATATATTCATTATCGCAATACATTTACTGTTAAAGGACATAAAGGCAATGATTTCATTAAGAAATCTTTCAGATGAGCATAATAAAATAAATACTACTCATTTTGAGCAAATTTGTGATTAAAGCCAAAGGTCATATAAATGACCAAACACTACGCAAAAAAACAATTAAAGCATTCATAGAATTTCTCACAGGACTGATGATAGACACTGGTTTATATTTGATAGAAAGTCAAAGATTACAACTACTCTCCCATTTCTGAACTGTTGCAATTGGTGGGATATGCGGATGGACATCAAAACCAAGACGTAACTGGGACTGCACAGACAGAGCGCTGCAACAGCTCTCGAGGAACTGGGAGACAGCCTCGGCCCTGCCAGGTGGCAGGAGATGGCTGCTGGTGGAAAGGGAATCCCTGTCGGAGAGACAGGATTTGAAGGGGGGCTGTTACTGAGAGGTGCCAATCTCCTCCAGAGCAGTACTTGATCACCTGTCAGCACACCAACTACCTACACAGCTGATAAGAAAACCACATGAGCAGTATAAAAGCAATGGAAATACCTATCTGCTGAAATGTATCACCCACCAGTCACACTATCCAGAAACATCAAAAATGTATGAACGTATTTACAACATTCCTAGTCTGGAAACGAGTTTTATGACTATTTTATTGGGTTAAAACACTCCTGTAATCATGTCCGGAGAAGGATCAGATATATTAATCTAAACATGTGCAAGCGTGCAAGCCCATGAATGTTACTCTACAAAGAAAACTGATCTCTTTGAGGGTATATGTAAATATAGTGGAATAATATACAAGAGATGACAGGATCAAAATCATCCTACTAAAAGCTGCAACAAATCTACAAAGCACCTCAAATCCTAATCCTCAGCACTAGAGCAGACAGTTTTAGATAAAAGCTCTTTACCTAGATCTTTTCAGAAGTGTACTTGGCTGGTCCCCTTCCACAAATGATACATTACAGAGTTTAAAAAAAAAAAAACAAAACCAACAAAAACGCAAGAGTACTCAACATAATAAAACTTACTTAACAGAAGTTAAATAGAACATTTCTACATGTGAAAAAAATGTATTCTAAAGATAATGAAAAGCAGATTCCCTCAGCTGCATTTCTTAACTGAGCTCTCCTGACCATGTTCCTCTGATGAATAAAATAAAAGTGTTTCAGGATCAAGCAGAGCAGCACCACTCTGACAAAAAGAAGCCCAGGACTTGTAAAAGGAAACAAACTTTTTAAAGTTATCTAAGTGCTTGAACTATTTTGTAATGGGCCAGATAAGAACAGGCAATGCTAGCTGGTGGGAGCGGGGAGGGAGGGTGGCAGCCATCAGCAGCAGAGCCTCCGTGCTAACACAGGTTAGTGTCGGGAGTGGTTTTGTTATGGTCAAAAAAGCAGAGAAATATCTAGGCACCCACTTTCAAAGACCTTTCTCATAAAATATCATGGTGATAAATAACTATGATTCACCAATGTTTTTTAAAGTAAGCTTTGATCAGTGAAAATGACTATGTAATCCCTGCTAATGAGATTCAGAGGCCAGGCGTGTAGGAACCTATACATGACCCTGAGCCTGGCATAAAACAGAGGGGAAAAATGACCCCCAGTTAGCATGTATGTGCACGAATCAGATGGAAAACAGTGCACTGAAGCACAACAGTGAATTATTTTGAGAATCGTACTCAAGTCATACAGTACCTCACTGGAATAGGGCTTAAGAGGGCAGCTATCTGCCTTCCACAGATCACCACCACAGTGGTCTGGGAAGAACCACCTATGACTAAGTATGTTCCGTGCACCCTCTGCCGGTTTCACAGCAGCAAGCAACCACCTCGCGAGAAATCAGTTTAATAAAGTAAAGGAAAATCCAGGGAAGGAAAGCCATCTTCACTGCAAGTGACAGTAAAAGGAGATACCAAAATTACTTTCAAAAATTAAAAGAAATAAATATTTGCAAAACCTTTTTATTTTGAAATTACAAAAAGAAAATTAATTATTGGGTAACACCCCTTGCTCAAAGATACTCATTACAGGTTGCAAATTACTGGACCTATGTTTTTACTGTAGCTTAATAGCTGCTTAAGTCTACTTGCATTTTTCAAAAAGACTTTAAAATAAGCATTTGGTTAGATTTCAGTATTCTGTTCTTTTTTGAGAGAACAAGTCAAATAGACTAATCTTAAAGATCTTAGCAAAGAAACCAAAGTGAGTGATTACATTATTTTTTAATTATTTTTTTAAGTAAGCTAGATATTTTCCTACCAGCTATTTCAGCTGGTTTTCATTACAGTTTCTATCAAACTGAGAACGACACCCTACTCTTATAAACACAGGATTCAGCACTTCTTGTTTTCAGAATCACTTCTTTCCCTTTTAACATATCTTTTATGAACAGGGCTTGTAATAATCATTTCTCCTTAGTTTACAAGACTCCTCTTGACTGTTCGGAGTTACACCTGAACCTCCATGCTCTGTAAAGCTGACATAACTCAAACTCTTGCACCTTTGAAAATCCCAAACCTAAAGCAAAACAAAATGTCAAAGTATAACAGTGTTAACCCTCAACAGCAGCCAGCTAGTTAGGCTCCAATTCTACTTTATAACCAAGGGAAAATACATATAAACCCACGTAACTTCACTTAATATCCCTCATAAATCCTTTCATTTCACAATTCTTCAAAACCACAATAATCTCCCTTTTAAATAAATACATTCTAATAATGTATTTAATTAGTAATAAAACACTAAAGAAAGGAATATCAAAACTCAAGTTCATTGCATCACTAATAAAATCAGGAAGTGCTTAGAAAATGTTTTTGAATATGCAACATTTTGCATCTTTGTGAGAGGAGCTTCTATACTATTTAATTTTAATTTTCCACAAACCCAGGATCTCCTGAAAGAAAAATCGCATGATACTCTGTCACGTGACAGCTTGCTACTGCCTGTGGATTTGATTATGAAAGTGTTCATCATTTTAGAGCGCAGAATAAAATATTACATCATTAACCATGGGTAAGGTGTTTGAGCTTCCAAGATCTCTCCTGTTCCTGCACATAACTCAGCCCTGCTAGAACAGATTCCCCACTTGCCGTGCTATTCTCCTGTTGTCTAACTGCTCAGTTTTCCATCCTCTTCTCACTCCATTATGCTGTGATACACTCAGGTGGAAATTAAATGCAGAAAACATAATTTTTGAGAGAAGCAAAATGCAGAAATTAAATGCAGAAAACGATTTTTTTTTTTTCAAGGAGCACACTGTACATAGAACCAATGTACAGGACACAAAGAATAAAGGATAAAATGATAAAAATTTCTTGTACCACAGTCTGTACAGTCAGAACATGTATGTTTATAGAAATACTGTGATCCAAGAAAAATGTAACCATTACCTGAAAATAACAAATGTAATGGCACTGGTGTAGAGTATAGGATCCTGACCACCTCAATTATTTCTGTGAGCAGGGGATATGCAACTCCTCTCACCAACTGTTGCACTCCGCTAGCTCTATTTTATGCAAGAGAGAACTAAACAGTGAAAGAGCAATAGTGTTTTGTTTTTAAAGGAGAGACAGAAAAACTTTGCCTCGTGCCTCAGACAAGACCTAGCAATACCTGGTATCTGCGTACTTCACAGGTACTAGGAGGGTTCACAGCTCTGCTGGCTATTTCAAGCGTTTGGAACGAGTATGTCAGAACTGGCCACGCTTCACAAAAAGGATAGCCAGATGCTGGCCTTCTAATTCATATAAGGTTGCCAAGTCCCAGTGCAGATGATAGCTAACTAGGGGAGTAACTCATCCAGCTGTCATTCTTGTCTTCCTATATGCAGGGGCTTGCTGCAACGAGGGGTTCAAAAACTGAGTAAGGTGTCCTGGCAAAGCAGGCTCACTCTTTTCACACGCTCCTCTGGCTGCACACACCCTGAGGAGCTGCTCTTCACAGAAGTTGCAAATATCTTTTGGGGACACTGGACCTTCCCTTCTTAAGAAGGTGAAAAAGTAGGCTCCAGTGGGCTGGCTACACACCACTGCTTTATGTAGGTGGGGAAAGCATGAAGGAATAGCAAGAGTATATGGAAACTGTTACTTCAAAACCCACCAAAACTTCACTTTCAGACTGAAGACACTGGAAACCATGCTATAATCATCAACTTTGAAACGCTCACTGCAAAGAGCTTTTGCCAAAGAAAAAAACTGAGAGTGAAAATACAAATTGGGAAATCTTTTGTCACTCCAGTAGAGATTTTGTGCCAAAACACATCAAATATCCAATTTCAAACTCTTCAGAAATAGAGAACGATGGCATCAGCAGGATTCAAAAGGCCACTGGAAGCGACCTAAGAACATCTTGGTTAGGAATAGCAATGAGGATGGGATGTAGCACTTTTATGCCAGCTGTTACCAAGCATGGTCAAGACCACATGAGGAACAGGAAAGTAAATGCAAGTGAATGCTACATTTGAGGTATCCATCTACTGTTAGTATTTTAGGTCAGAACCCTGAAAAGTTTCAGAATTTAACTCTTGGCCTTTTCCCAGAAAGTGAGACCTAGAAGTAGGAATCACACACCCGTAATGTCTTCAGATACAATTCTACTTCAGAACAATCCAAACAAGCACCTACAGTGATCACCTTTCACCTTTCTTTCTTGCAGCAGGGTTCCTTTCAAGTAGAGCACCTGGTTCACCAATCTGACTTGGCCAGCGATGATTAACTCAAAAAACACATTGGTTAAGTACTTCTCCTATTTACAAATATTAACCACATGACAAAGTTCAGTATAAAAAGACTATTCTGCTGCCCTGCTGTAGTAATACTGTTATTGCCACTCAGGCAGAAAAGAAAACCTTGATCCCTTGTGTCTATACGGCTCAAGACCAGCCCACCCTCGAGGCACCTGCCCGTGCACCTGTAAGGCACGGCAGTTTGCCTGGACCCGTGACCTCATAGCCTGAGACAAGAAGTTGTGGTAGGTGGGTTTTCCAGCCAAGTGCCGGAGTAATCAAGGCTTTGTCTGTCACAGTCCACCAGAGCACCATTTCCTATACTATAAGGCTGGGAAAGTTATAGTCTTGCATAACAAAATCACCAACAAGACCAAACCTTTCCTACGTATGAAGCAGTTACTCTGTTTCATTTTACTTAAAAAAATAAAATCCTAACCATCAAGTGGTATAAAAATATGGTGTAACCAACCAAAAGTTTCACAGAAATCTAAATTTAGACCCCTAACTTAATATTATTTAAATATTCACCTGATTTTCAGAGATGATGTGCACTTAAATCTATATGTGAACAGACCCATGTCTCCTTTGACGCAGCAAGAGTGGAAGACAAAACAAACATCCGTCAGCTGCAGGAACATCATGTCACATATACAGCAAGAGGTTATACTGTACTTTGTGTTTCGTGTCATATAGTGTAGACTGCAAACACTGTGGCTGAGCTTACCAGAAGCTTCTATGAAATGGATATATACACATACATCAAGCGATCAACAATAATAAATTCTAATAAATAAATTGTGTATCTTGTGGTAGGTAGCTCAAGTCAATGCTAGACAATTACTGGAAGATAAGATGCATCATTTCAAAACTGTATTATAAGATGCTTAATAGGTCCCAGTTTTGAAAAAAAATAATGAGACAAAAGAACAACAGTGAAATTTCTTGGAAAAGACCCCTAAGAAAATAGAATTTTCAAAGAGAGAGCTTTCAAAAAAAGCGAATCACATGGTAAAACAAACCACAAATTAAAAAACTTTCCAGTTCCCTAGCAGACTTGAAGTCTTATTTTCTTACCCATAAAATGCTAGAAATGTTTAGAAAATTACTTTCACATATTTGTTCCTTTTGGATTTACCTTTCCTTGCTTTTCTGTATCAAGATGAGAAGCATTTAGAACAAATTAACTCTCAAAGTTGGGAAAGGTGACATTCTTCATCATTTTCAGACAACTTGTGGGTTAAATTTCTTCACTGTGAATAAGAAAGACTAAAATACCTGGTGACAAGGTAAGGAATGGAGAAGGGAAATGAAAGACCTTGGCATTCACTGCAGGGTGCAAGTGTTGTATGGGACAGCTCCTGAGGTCGCTCTAACTTGTGCGAAACTTCTCAAGTTGCATATCAGAGACAGCAAAAACTGCTAGGTGGTACGAAAAAAGCCCTTTTAGTTATGTTCTTGAACATGCTGGAACCAAACTATCATGACAAAAATGTAATTTTGGATAAAAAATTTATTTCTTTGTTTACATGTTATCCATTCTTATTTCTATTCTAGTTAATACAGAAATGTAAGAACTTTTCATTGGAGAAGGAAATTTATTGAGGAGAGTTAGGCAGCGCACTCTAAAATGAAATAGAAAAGTTTATTAACCTAGTGCATTATTTTTTATTAAAATAACTTGAAGGAAAAAATGCTATTTAAATAAAACACAACCTTTCACAAAAAAAGCAGTAGGCAGACAGGGAAAAGAAAGCTAGAAGACATAATGGATTCTAAACAAAGATCAGTGACCATGTATTACAGGGCTGCTCTACCTCCTGCAGTGAAAAGATCTACTTTGAAAGGACGATCATCTTGGGAGAGCCAGAAGATAGGAGCAATGCATTTATCTAGATTTAATTTCCTTGCTTTCTTTCACCCCATGAATTTCCTAGCACAGGACTAGACAAGTAAAGCACCTGCAATTTTTTCCAGACATTTTGTACAATCTATTCCACCATACTCTCAGAATGTCAAAACAATCTTTATTAGGGCTGCTTGCTCATAAATACTTACACTGGGGAACTGGATTTGAAAGAAAAAAATTATCCCCTAGCAGGCTTTGGGCTTAAAAAGCAGCAGAAAAATCAATGTAACTAGCACCAGATAACCTTCTACCACCTCCTTTTCCAAAGGCTGCAGAAGAAGAAACTGAGACACACAAGACCAAATGTTTGAAATTCTGGATCCAATGAAGCCAATACCAATGTCCCAGTGGTAAACAAGTAAGGTTATGTATCACATACTGGTTTAGTACTAAGACTGAAGCAGCATTATTTTAAAGTCTCCAGAAATAACATAAAAGGCAATGTAAAAATTTTCATCAAGAAAATTGTATTTTCTACAGATAGCAGAAAGGAAATGAAACTGTAGCTAGGACTTCCCCAACCAGGATACTATTGTGAAATGCACCCTTTTAACTACTGAGATACTTAAAAGTAATCATTAATTATCTCTGTATTAAGTAGACATTCCTCAACAGCAATGTTTCAGATTGGTGGTTCACACAATTCCGCAATCTCCTCTTTTGATTTCTCCAATGGTTTTGCCCAAACATCACTCCCAACTTCTCACTAGCTGTGTCTGTATTACAGTGATGTAATACTTATGATGTATTACATAACATACAAAATACATACACATTAATCAGAATATCCTCTAACAATCATTCAGAGTGGAACCCTGAACAAGGTCAGTACTTGGACTGGGAGATAACACAAACAAGGAACAAAAAAACCCATGGATTTTACACCAACACTTCAGTTCAGCAAATTCCTTGCAAGTACAATAGTTATTATGCTTTTACCTGGGTTCTGCAGTATCTACTATTTAAAAAATACCCAAATAGATGTATTAAATTTGCATCAAGTTATTTTTTCCAAGAACCTTATAATTTTACAAACATTTACACCTTCCTGGGTTTTGTGTTTGGGTTTTCTTTTTTTCACTTTTGTGGGGTTTTACTTGTTTATTTGTGTTTAATTAAGGTATGAGCAACACTAAGAAAAATGCTCAGGACTACTTAAAATCTTTGGATGCTTGCCTGTTAATTAGTAAATATTTAACCAGAACATGTGCATTAACTTTTATTAAATCTAAAAAAAAAGAGAAACGTTTATTCATGCTTTGCACCTGAGGTTATACCTGGTTTCAAATTAGGCTAACAAGCTATTGCCTCTGAAACAACATTATCCATCCACTGGTTTACATATAGATCCAATCTGTATAGCATTTTTAGTGTCTGCAAGAATTTGCCTTTTTTATGCCACTTTCCTATTTTCCATAGTGGTTTTGATCATGCGATGAGGACTGCAGGTATAAAGCACATATAAAGTGTACGCACAGAAACTGCAGACAGCATGTACGCAAAACTTAAAGACTATATTTCAATATTTTGTACAAATATTTATCCTAATCACTTCAAGGTTTTAGGTTCTAATAAAAACAATGGCTGTCTCTCTCATTTTATCAATTCATAGAATTACATCCCATCAAGTTCCTATTTTTAATATGGTGAATTTTTTAATAAACATGAAATTTGAGAAGATGTCATTGATTTGCTTTTAATAAGTAAAAAATTCCAAATTATTCAGCAAGCAGTTCAATTTGTTTTCATTATTTTACTTTTAATCACAGATAGCCTGAACAAGAAGGTTCTCAATAGTGAATTACCTATATTGGTAGTCATACTGTACAAGAAATCAATGAGTTTCAAGAGAAAGATTTAGGATTGTCCTAGATTTAAATAACTCAATTATGCAACTGAATTACATAATTCAAATGTATTTCTAATTTGTGGCAAGAGGGATTCTGTGATGGCACTACTTGACAAAATGTATTGCAAGCATGTGAAAATAAATGAAAAATGAACTGGACAGGCTAGTATAATTTTCAGTAAACATTTGTAAAGTTGAGGGTCCATTTAGTATTTATGTATTTACACTACTGAAATGACAAAGATTTTCTTGAAGAAAATCACTGAATCCAAAATTACATTTCAAATTCTACAGACAAAAAATTATTGGTTTTGTCCACATTTTTATCTAAACTTTGAAATATATGCTCCTTTTTTCAGTGGGAAAAAACTTAAGGCACACTTAAAACTGCATTTCATTGCATTGCTGAATGATATCTGATTACTTCAGAAATAGCACAAATCTAAAGTAATTTTTTCCCTCGATCAACTAAAGTGACAATGATAGAGCTTCCTTTGACCAGACGAAGGCAGATGGATTTTTAGAGAGGACTTTAAAAACTAAGATTGCTTCTATTTAATTACTGCTGTTACCAAGAAAAACTACATTCCTTATTTTCCCAGATGTAATTATAATATGATCTCTCCTTTAGTGTGGAAGCCACATTCAGATCCAACGTCCCTGCACCTATGCCCCATGTGAATCCTACCAATCTACACCAGAGTTAACAATTCTAGATCCATTTGATACTCTTCACCTACTAAGGATTTTTTGCACTGGCTTGCACACAATTGTAACGCTCCAACACAATTACGATGCTCCAGTATACAAATCAATATGGCTGTGAAGTTTACCCGAGTTTTAGAAACACATCAAGTCATCTACCTTAAAGACTCTCACAACTTCTGAGCATTTCAGCAGAAAGCTTGATACATGCTAATGTGAACACATATCCATTACAACACAGATATGCATACAGGAAATAATTCAAGAGGAAAATTGGAGCATTAAAGCATTAAATCAGGGAGGAAAAAATGTTCAACTAACCTATCTACAGGTTACAAAACTCTCTGACCAGATTATTTTTTTTTAAGCATAAAAAAGTCTCCTGTCTGAGGGCATTAGTATGATTTCGTCTGACAGAAAATTTGTAATTGGCATTAGTGAGTTAACTTTAAAAGAAAAATGACAAAGTACAGAATAAGACTAGTAAACCAGTGACACCACTAATATCACTGTTACTCTATGCAAGTGCTGGAATGGGCATTTTAAACTTCTTAAAAAGAGAAAACACATTCATCTTCAACTGCACAACATATCTCAACATTAAGAGCGCACAGACCACTGGTCCTTCCCCTCCTCTAATCTTTGGTAGCAGAGCATCTAAAAGATACTAAAAGTAGGATATTCAATGAGACTACCCTTTTTCACCAAGTTTGTGCAAGACAGAAAGAATACAAAGATTATAGCAAATACAATTTAACAGCTCACCAACAAAACTCCTATTGACAGAATTTCATGCTGTCCCATCACTGACAATTACTTTTCAGATCCTATATACCTTAGCTGGAAGTTAATTACTCAAAGAGATGTCATGAATTTTATTTTTAGTAGCTCTGATTGACTTTTCTTGACTATGAAATATCATGTACATACATTAATAAAATTCAAAATATTTAATGAGTACCCAAAGAACTTGTACAGACTAAGAAGAGTGAATAATATCACTAAGATGACCCTTCAAGGAGAAACGTAAGAGTAGTTACAATTAAGAAAGTCTTGCAATAATATATTCTCTTTGCCACTGCAAAGTTTCTGCTGATGCAAATGAATATAATAAAGCAACATGATGGAAAGATGCTTTTGCCATTCTTGTTCAAATAGTTTCGAATTTAAAAAGAATATCCTGCCTTTATGCCTTTTAAGTCAATCTCTCATCTACAGAAGTAGATGGCTTCCAGCACATGCTTACTTGTGAAAGCATAGCACTTGAAAGGAAAATGTGACTAAAGTAAAATTCAAAGAATCGGTAATAGCTGTCAACAGGAAAGAAAGATCCTTTCATTACTTAAATTAACAGTAACAAAAAATTGTCCTAGGTACCCTTTATGACTCCGATACTCTGAACAGGTTTTAAAAGTGTATCTGCTTAGCTCTTATTATTAAGAAACAAAAAAAGTCACTCTTATTAATATGTTATTTTTAAATACATTACTGAAAATACAAGGAATTAAATTTGGGATCCATTTTTACCAGTGTCAAATCAAATGACCCAAAGATTTGAGTTAGGAGAACATGAATCAAGAAAACAAATACTTTAAGTGTTGACCAGCATAACGTATCTGTGCACATGTTCAAAACTGCTGACACTGTATTTTGAGATAATTCGGCAATGGCTTATTTAGAAATATCTTCTATAGGCAGTTTATTTGATAATTTACCAACTGTGCTTAAGTAATGCCTGTGCATGCCACACTCCAAGCTTGATTACAGTATTCCCATTTAGCCTTATTCAGAGTACCTTAACTTCACAAATAAAGCCATTTAAATCACTGAAATGGCTTGAAAAATGGTATACAGCTCTGCTGAAGTAAAGGAATCTAACAGAATCCATACCCTTGAGTTTGTAATAACAACATGAAGCACTACATGTAAAAATGAAAGTGTACCAATATTTCACAGAAAAAGGCTTCAGCAAAGAAATCATGTCCTCATAGTGAATGACGGCTATGTTTCATCTTTGTAATCTTTATGGACTTAGCATTCTGCTCAAATACTGAAAGATCAGAATCACAGGCTGTTTAAAAAGGTAATAAATACATGTAACTTAGTAACGCATAAGGTTTTCAAGTAAATGTGCATGCCTAAATATATTATGTTGCCTGGAAAGCTACCTAAAATATGTTTCAATATGTATGTTACTTATGTAAATAGTGATCAGCTTCTTCAGTTGCTAGAATCGACAGCTTTCATCACTAGAGCAAGCTTTAAACAGGCATAATCCAGAACTGCAGCCCAAATGCCTGGCCTCCGTCTTCTTTCTGCCCCACTCTCACTCTTGCCTTTGCATCAGCAAAAACTACATGTCACTACCATGAACCACATCAAAGAACTGGTCTGGATCTCAGGACAGCTCCTTTCAGTGCACGTGTTGGCTTATGATGGCTTAATCTACAGTGAGAAAGCAAAGTCTTCACTCAAACTCTGCAAGATTTAAAAATTCCTACTGGCAAGATAAAAACCCCATATTGTTCTGGTAATATTAAGTCCCTTTGGAGTTTCTGAATATGGCTATTTTGGTGATACTTATCTGCACGCTACATTAATAAAGTAAGAAAAGGAACAGTTCTAGCTGTAAATGTGATGCAACTGAAGACTGTACAACAAACTTTTATTCTACAAAAAAATAAAACAGTTGTTAGAAATCGATGGTATAACACATATGTACAGTAGCCAATTTATTAATGCTTGAAAGATATTAACAGAGATGAAAAATCATTAAATAATACATTGTTTTATACCGCTACCAAATTGTTTAACATCCCTCATTTGGTAATTTACCTAAATCATCATACTATGAGTAATTTAGCATACTGCCAGTCCCAGTTTAGAAAGAGAAAACAGATTCACTTTCAAAGAGGCATTTAAGAAGATGTTTGAAAAGTAAAGCTACTGCCAATATGTGTTTGATTCTGAGTATTTATGGGTCTATGACTGAAACCTTTTCAAACTGGACATATTAAAATGAAATAAAGAAAAACCCTTATGACCTTAAAGTCATAAAGTATCCTTATAGCTATTTTGTGCGTTTGGACTTTCACACAACCATATCTGCCTGACGAGAATACTACTAGTAGGCGGTGCAGCAGCATCAGTCAAGTTCTTTGAGCCAGAGTCTGCCCATGAAGGTACTTTTACCTTAAACATTGTTCATCTCAACTCCCGAGACATGTGCTGGTAATAAACACATAAGCAAGGTCTATTACAAAGCAATAGTTATTTAATGCATACCTCACTACATCCTAATGACTACTACTTGCACAGTAGATAAAGAATCATTCATTCAAGTCTACTCTTTCAAAGGGCTGCCTTCATTACGCTGACAGTTTGTTTACTATCCAGAATGAAAGTCCGTGTAATTGAAAACCTGAACCATGACACAGCATGAAAAAATACCCCACCTCCCAGAGGGAGAGGGCAACACACACATGCGTAACTTGCTTCATACTTTCCCATACTTTCATCCCTTTGGGGGAAGCAGAAGGGGACTTAAATCCTGCATGTTAACGCTTTAACGTTAAAGATCAAAATTCTAATCTGAGCTAAAAATGTTTCTTCTACCAAAGGGGCATTCGTGTAACAGAATCCGCCCCTGGATCCTATTATGCAAAAGAAAAACAACTTTCTCAAAACTGAGTGAAAGGACGCTTTCGGACACAGAGTTTTAACAAAAGTGATGTTGAAAGAAGTTGGTGAAATGCACTTGAGTGGAACAAATTGAAAATCTGACATTAGCCTATAGCCAAATCTTTCACCACCAATGTAAAGAATACACAAGCTGCAAAGTAGGTGAAATAGGAGAGAATAGCGCTACTAATTTACCTAAGCAGCCAGTTCATCTCAATTTAACAAAAGGTTCTACTTCAATATTAAGCCATCAAAACACAAAGTCCCCCTTACTTCTGTTAAAAAACATGTAGGGTTTTTTAGACCAACAACAGCTTTTTACTTTTCGTGCAACATTTCTGGACTTTGAGTCACTAAAAACAAATAACCACAAAGTACTTGAACACTACCACTATCTATCCAGAATACCGAATATATTACAAAATAAGACAATGCAAATATTTGCTTAAGTTTTGGCTTCATGCGCATCTGCATTTTAAAAAGTAAGCTAAAGTCCTACTGTATAGTCTTACAGTATATCATGTTCCACCTTCTAGAAGTAGTAAGGACATTGTAACAATGAGCATGAGAAGGTAAACATAAGCTGGACAGTAGCGTAGTGAAATAAGTTTTGTTATCTTACTACCTAAAGAAGGTGAAAGGCAAATTTGTACAACCTAGTTTCATTTCAATTTTATTGAACTGCCTACAATATTCTGTGAGTGCGTGCATATACACAGACACGCACAGAAAAAGTGGTATCTACAAACAGTTTACACAAATATTTACATACATGTTATTTACACAAACTAATACGACTGCATGATTTTTGATGTAAAAACCATATGCTTCTTGCACATATAACTGTTGCATTGGTCTTACAAAAGTAAAATAAACCTTTTGCAACAACTAGCTAAGCACATATCATAGCTGATTCCAAGTTTTTAGAGCTTGCAGGTTTTTCAAAAAAATACAATACCTAGAACACTGTTATCAAACAAATATGCTTTATTGGCATCTAAAAACAAAATGCACCCAACATTAAAATGTACTTTTTCATTTTTTTAAACCCACTGCAGTACGAGGAACAAATCACAAACACTTACTTTAGAGAAAACAGAGACTATAGTGTAGATTTTACAAAATCACTTTTAATCTCTGTGTTATGCTCCTTAAATAACATGGGCCATTTCTTTTTCTGCCGAATTGTAGGAACATAAAATATCACAGCTTTGTCTATACTTTAAAATTCTGCAGCAGCCTAAAAACACGGACAAGATACACCAGCACCTGTTTTCAAGTATAACAATTTCAATAGCCAACCTAAGGGTAGTATCTAAAAAAATTCCATTTTCTTCCATAGGAAGTCTTTGTTTGACAAGCTGTTATTTTATCTTTGTGAAATTAAAAGCAAGTGGGGGCAAGTTTATGCTTTACCAGAGAAATAAAAAAAAAAAAATTTACCTACCATGTTCAAATTAAGAACAGTGTTCTATACAAGTCAGTTGTACAGTTATTTAAGTGAAAGATGAACATGAACATCAGATTAACTTAATTCTGGCAGACAAAAGTGAACTGCTACGGTCCAGTCAGCCATTTATCTATTACAGAGAGATGACAACTTTACAAAAGGTATCTTTTACCTACTGAGTGATGATTATGTCCCCTCAGTTTCTGTGCTTTCTACCACTGGTTCACTTTCTATATCAGCTTCTGTGTCACTCTTCTCTTTGTTTATCTCGATGGAAGATGTCAGTTTTTCATAAAGTTCTGGATCGTCCTGCACCTGTGCAGTTGGTGGCTGACTTTCTGTCTCTGTATTTTCACCGTTTACCTGGGGCATATTATCGGCTTTGCGTTGAGAAGTGGCCCCGTCAAAATATTCAAAAACCCGTGGATGTGGAGGGGGGATCCAGTTGTTTGACATTCTGTCTCTTCCAAACCTGTTCCCATTAATTTCTCTGCAAAAATTAAAATCTCTGTCATCCCTATCCCTCTGTCTTTCCCAGGGTCTTCTGCGGTCATCAAAATCTCTGTGAGAATCTTGTTCAAATCCTCTATTCCAATTGGGACCACTTCTACTATCAAACCTATAGTTTACATGCCGAAACCTCTCTCTGTCTTCATGGAAGCTTTTAGGGCCACCATAAATAGGGAAGGCATGGTGCTCCCTTTCATCATAATCTCCTCTCTGCCCCCAGTGCTTATCTGAATTAAAACCAAAATGCTCTCTTCGACCAAGGTTGTCTATACCTGGTCTTCCAAAGTTTTCTCTCATGTCTACATGTGGTCTGGCAAAGTGTTCTCTTCCATCTACTGGAGGCCTTCCTATACCCTCTCTTGGATCAACCGGTGGCCGTCCAACAGAATCTCTGACATCCACTGGAGATGGTCTGTTAAGGTTATCTCGGTTTTCCACTGGAGGAAAGCGATAATCTCTGTCTCCTTCCTGCTGAATGTTATCGCCTCCAAGTGGTAGTCTTTTCTCTGGATTAGAAATGCTATCGATATTTTGTCTTCCTGGGGTTCCAAAAGGTCTTTCTGTTTGATTAAAAATATCTGCTGGAGGAAAAGGACCTCGAGGTGGTGGGTGAAGAGATGGATCAAGGATTGCTGGAGGAGGAATACTACGCTGCGGTGGCATTCCTGGCTGTATTAATGGAAACCTTGGTCCAGGCGAATGGGGCACTAGGCCTGGACGGATATCTATTAGAGGCATTCCAGGCATCCTTTGACTACTAATATTTAAATGAGGCATGTTTTGAACCCCAGCTGGATGCTGCATTGCCAGAAGTCCAGAACTACTTGAAATATTTGGTGGTGGCACTCCCATAAGTCCAGAACTACTTGAAACATTGGGTGGTGGCATTATGAGAAGCCCAGAGTTGCTTGAGACACTCGGTGGCTGTACTCCTGCCAGAACTCCTGAGCTGCTTGAGACATTGGGTGGCTGCATTCCTGTCAGAAGGCCAGGGCTGCTTGAGACACTGGGTGGATGCACTCCAGCTAGAAGCCCTGAGCTACTTGAGACATTTGGTGGTTGCACTCCAGTCATAAGTCCAGAGCTACTTGAGACGCTGGCTGGCTGAACTCCGCCAGCAAGAGGAGAGCTACTGGAGACAGTAGGTAGCTGTATTCCTCCTGCAAGACCAGAACTGCTTGAAACAGTTGGTGGTTGCACTCCTCCTATAAGTCCAGAGCTGCTTGAAACACTAGGTGGCTGTACTCCCCCTGCAAGTCCAGAGCTACTTGAGACACTGGGTGGTTGCCCTTCTCCAGGAAGCCCAGAACTGCTTGAGACGCTAGGTGGCTGCACTCCTCCAACAAGTCCAGAGCTACTTGAGACATCACTTTGCACTAAAATGCAGCAACAAGAAGAACAGTTAACAGAAAATGCCGGTGTAACACACAGCATTCAAAACAAAATGCAACTTCATCCACATTCAGTTAATGCATTCAGTGATAATACTGCTGACAAGGTCTGTCTCAGTTTCTATAATGAGCATACATGATTTTAATCACATTGGTGCTAAACAGACATTATGATACAGAAATGAATTTCTCTACATGAATGTAAAGAATGTACAGTAGCTTAAAACTGACAAACCCCACAGCCATCACCCAGTCTATGCAAAGGAAGTACTCAAATC
The DNA here is from genome assembly GCF_011004875.1 of Balearica regulorum gibbericeps. Taxonomy (NCBI): domain Eukaryota; kingdom Metazoa; phylum Chordata; class Aves; order Gruiformes; family Gruidae; genus Balearica; species Balearica regulorum. The sequence goes on from NC_046186.1 coordinate 69,522,055, forward strand.
TTTGCTGTAATTCTATAAATGTTATACTATCCTATCCTCTACTGCTCCTTTCCATTGCCTCTTACGTAGTGAGAATGCACTTTTAAGAAGTTTTCTAAAGGGCTTCCAGTCTCAGCTTTACTTCTCAAGTCTATGAAGAAAATATCCCTGAGCATAAGCTGCTAGAAATCAATGATCAGATGAAGACAAAGACGGTTCCCGCCACTCCTCCAACTTAAACTGAAAACGATACCCAGCCTAAAACTTCCTACTCTGTAGTTATTAGTGCAATGGAATACGATCTGCAAAAAAACCCTCAGAAGTATGATGTTTCCTGTAGGCGAATATATCAGACAACAAAGACATTTCTTACCAGATCTACTGTTTTCACTGGAAGAAATCTGAAGGTCTGCAAGATGTGATCCCTTCTCATCTGATTCTGGTTTGTTGACTGGCAGAGGATTAAAAATGCTTCCAGCAGATAACGTTGGAGTAGCTAGATTGCTAGTAACTGTGCCAACTGGTAGAACAAGGCTAGTAAAAGGAACATCCTTCATCGTCTCTTGTGCAATTGGTAATGGAGGTTGTACTAAAGCTGTAGAGAAATAACAGAAGTGTATCACAATAATCAAATATTCAAGCCTTCAAGCTTAGTTTGGCAGAGGTCAGGCTGATAAATCAAAATAAGGGAAATTAATTACCTTAAGTGTTACATTTTTTGATAATAATTTCTTATCCTCAATCAGCACTGTAATATTTAATTTTTCTGTAGAGACCATGAATTGCAGGCAACCTAAGCAATCAGTACTCTTTAACAGATATTTTTAAACATTAAAAGAATACAGTTAAAAGGCTAAACAAAAATAAATTATTATAAATTATTCTGTAATTAACACCAAATAGCTCAAGTAACAGATACATCTATTACAAACAGGTATAAATATTGAACTATGCATACAAATCATAAATAATTCATTTGCCTTTTTTTTTTTCCAGTAACTCCACTGCAGGTATCACTTTTCAGTCAACTTGAAAAGCTCTGTAAATCTTTTTCTCAATACTTGCTTATAACCAGCAAAACAATAACTTCTGCGTTGCTATTTTCCATTACACAGGATTCACTTGCTTTTGATTAAATAAAACGCAGTGTAGCAAATAATTAAGCTTTTCATAACACACAAACAGCAATTAGAAGAATCAAACTTACGTGTTGGAACAACTGGTGGGACAACAGGTGGTGGGACCACAGGTGGTGGGACTACAGGTGGAACTGGGGGAGGCATATAACCTGTATGGGAAAAAGTGACAAATTATGACAAGGGAAGCAAGTAAAGTAAAGCTTGCCTACATTATTCATCCTGAAGAGCTGCATCACTGAAGACTAGCAAACAATAAAGGTATGGGAAGAGGCAACAGTGGTTATTGTTTTTGAAAACGACCCCATCTTTACTGAAGATGATCTGCATTTGCACCTTTAAAAGTGATTTCTGCCAGAAATATCCAAAGAAGAAAATTAAGAGTTTCAAAATTTTTTCCAAAGAAAGAGATTAATCTTAAGGATTGATAAAAATCAAAATTTAAAAAAGTTTAAAAAAAAATTCTGCTGCAATTCCTATTCCTGACAGAGTACACTGGTAAAATTAATACTAAGTTAGACAGAGGAAATGTCATACTAGATTAAAATTAAAGATTTAAAGGTCAACTGGCTCAAAGAGTTAACCAGTAGCTGATTGAAAACTACACCCAGAAGCACAGAAACTGAGCATACTCATCACATATTCAACTTTATTTTTACTAACTTACCTGGAGGTGGCTGTGTAGGGTTGAAACTTGCCCGCAAGAAGGGCGGAGGAGGAATTGCACTATAACCAGGAGGAGGGACAGACATTGTGACAGGAAACGCAGGTGGAACCAAGCTAACAGCAGGCACAGCTGGAGCTACTGGAATCTTTTTTCATGAAAGAAAAAACAAGCAACTTCAATACTTAACAGTATACAATCCCAATAAATGAGGGATAAACTGATTCAGCTGCAATTCATGTTAAGCACTAAATGTACCAAAGGCTTTGTATATATTCTGAACACACTGAAAAATGAGACTGCTTTCTGAAATGGTACCTACACTACAGGTAAACAAGGACACTGGAAGAATCCTATGCTATCTTTTCTTTATTCTAAAAAGAACAGAAAAATACATAGTTAAATACTATGCTTATTCAAGAACAAAAATTTACCTATGTGAGAGAGGTGAATGCAGAAAGGGAGAGAGAGAAAAGGAAGGAAAATGTAGATAGTGTGGCAATTTGAGAGCACTTAGAAAACAGTCATCCTATTCTCATTAGAAAAATTTACATATTTTAGAACAGCACTGGGAAGTTTAGTGTATGTAATCGTAAGGTTCATAATCCTGATGAAATCCTGAAAATTACCTAGTATTCCTCAAACTTCTGTTTGAGCTCTGTGTTTTGATACAGTGTGGCATAATTACAAGTAATTAGCAGCAGAATAAAAGCAATATATTTATGTATATTTAAATATATACTGACCACAGTGTATACTAGGAGACAGTTGAAATAAGACAGAAGATAATTTTTGTAAAAAAGAAAAAAAAGGTCAAAATTCAGTGCAAGTAAATGTAAATATGTGAACTTTCATAGTAATTTATGTCAGCTCAAGTACTGGAAATGTCTATGCACATTAGGAAAGATAAAACAGTAATATAAATACCAAAAATTTTGTATTAAGCAACTGCTTCTCATTTTACAATTTCATATAGTCATTACAAAAAAGGATTTAAAGAGTGGGGGAAAAAAAGCATTTGTATTTTTACTTGATAAACATGTGTAGTGTACTCAAGAGAAATTACACTGTATTCTTCTACCCTTCCACAATATTCTGTTAATGACTGGATGTTAAAAAAATTCTCTGGTTTAGCAGAAGGAAAAAAAATACAGCAGAGACTCAAAGACTCTCACATATTACTGCACGTAGCGTGCCACAGCACACTACTTGAATAATCAGATCGTTTAAAGATGAGACTGTCCTCATGAAATCCTGCTTAAAATTAATGAGAAAATAATTAAACTTATATTCAAAACGGCTATTGGAAAAAACACGTAGGTAGAGAAGAAACATACACAAGTGAATAAAAGATTATTGCATTGCTTAGCTTACAGAAAGATGCTTTATTCTATAAGCAAAATACTTTCTGTAAGCTCATTTTAATTCCTTGTTAAAGAACTAACGTGCCAGTAGTTTTGGTTTATTTTTTTTTACAATTGCTCTGTCTTCAACGTTTAAACCTTCATTTAAGATTGTACATAAGTTTGGGGCACATTGTACATGAAACTAAAGATCTGGCTCAAGCACAGCAACTGAGTCTGCTCTAAAATATTTCAGAGATAAACACACACGGACACAGGACTTAAGTATTTTTGATTTAAGTACTTTAACTCATCATTACAGTTTATCTGTATTGAATAAAAAGTTTGCCCTCCAGTTCTGTGGGCTTTTTGCAAACTCAAACCAATACAAACCTGCAGCATAGTGACTGGTTGTGTGTAAGCTTCTGTCTGCGTTGTAATAACTGTACTCTTATCAACTGCAGCGCTCTGCGTAGTTTGAATACTTTCTTTAGCAGCTTCTGAGCTTCGGGCTGTTTCCCATTCTTTTTTTTAAAAAAAAAGGTATATTTTTAATATAAGAAGTTAACGAATGTGTTATTTTTGTTTAAATATTAAAAAGTCCTCTTCCTCCTTAAACAATAGATTTGTATCTGGTATCTATATAGATTCAGTACAAATAACCCCCAAACTTATTATGAAAAGAAGCAAGTACAATTATTTATTATTATATATTTTAAAGAATGTAAAATATCCTTAATCACCTGCAAGTCTATAATTATGCCTGTATACAAACTGATTTTTCAAAACTAGCCACATTTTTTCACCAGTCATTTTATTGATAATTTGTAATATAAAGTATGTTCCAGTTTTCTAAAAACTGCTGTTGTCAACATATCTGCGTGATCAGCTGGCTACTGTACAATGTTAGAGAATCCTCATCTTCAACAAACTTCACCCCCTCATTTCTTCCTTCTGCCACTTCCTCAAAAAGTTTTATATTTCACATATAATATAGTGAATGTATTTCAGTAATGTTCCATGTTTCAATTTTTCTGTCATTTATATTCAATTTTTACTCAAAGCAGGACTGCATTTTGACCTGAAAAATTATTGTTGCTACTATAAACCAGTCTTAATCTACTGTTTAGTTCAGTATAGTCCAGTCATTTGGTGCTAGATCTGTTTCAAGGAAACACAGTACTTGTGAATCTTTTACAAACCTAGCAAACTTCTCAATTAACTGGGTTTCAGACTAAGGTCTAACATTAATTGCTTTCCTGTCTCTTTGACTTTATGGAGGAAATGCCTTAAGGTTCAGCTCCGCTATGCCCGTTTGGACAAGTTCCAACTTCAACTAAAGTCTTATTCCTGAATATAAGACTTTTCACAATCACAAGCAGATCATTATTTCTACAAAAATTTCTGTTTTACATACTTGCAAACAAGTGCACAGCAAATTCATAACTGTTTTTAAAAATGCTAACCTTTATTAACTTGCTTAAATTGATTCCCCTTTGTCAATAAATCCTCATTGTCATGAAAATCAACTAGGTATCTCCAAAGACAATATAGATTTCATGATTACACTGCTATTTATATTGTAAACAAGCAGCTAGTAACATTTGTGTAAATTGAAAAAGAATATGTATTACCTAAACAATAAACTTTCTGGAGATCTGCAGTTACCAAAATAAACACATTTTCTAACTATCAGAATCATTGTTAATGTCTGTACCTGTATTTACTGTTTCCTGGTCAATCATGCCACCTTCAGCAAAGCCCTCCAAATCATCCAATTTTACTTTCTCCCAAGGAATATATGAAACTCCCAGATCCACATCCCAGAACTGCTTGTATTCTGTTTTCACACCTTTATTCAAAGCCCAGGCAATCTGAAAATAAAACCCAACCAGATAATGTCATTAAATCATAGCACCTGTGAACATACTATTTTGGATCATTTCCTTCATGTTTCTGTCACTGCAGATCAATCTTCAGTGTCTATTTATTAAAGTTTTAACAAGTTTTTAATTTTAAATGAACCTGTAGGAAGTTTACTTGGCCTCTGCAACAGGAACGCAGAAGATTAATTACAATAAAAAGCTTAAATTTGTTCTACGTTAATTCTAACACATATACGAGGAAATGAAAAATACAGTATTTCAAGGACCCATCCTAAAGCATCAAAGAAAGTAGAAAAGACCACAGCATTTAATCATATACTTAACTCTGTAAGAATACTACCAAATTTAATATTAAGCGATCCACATGGTCAGGTATAGGAGTTAGGTTTGTTTACAGTCTTGTATCTTATCACTAGCACACACACATAAAATGTTCTCCTAAACATTTCCTAAGTATCGAGTCATAATTTCATTTTACTATCTTTCATTTCGGCTGTTAAAAGCTCCATTTTACACAGGAAATAAGACTATTTACACCTTATTGCTTCATTCTTCTTCTCCATATTGTACATTTGAATGAACAGCTGCTAAATAACATATCATCATATTAAAACTGTACTGTATTCAAAATGGACAGCTTCCTTAGATTAAAATCAATTTACCTTAATAATTTTAGATCCGATTTTATAGGACCCAGAACTAAGTTTCTGAAGAGCACGATACGCATCTTGTCTATGTACCATACAGACATAAGCACAACCTCTTGGGGGAATCATCTAGGGAAAGAAAAAGCAATGGTCTTAAAGAGTAGGAAAACCAGTATTTCAGATTACGTACCTACACTAAGTGAATACTGATACTAAAAAAGGAAAGGCTTACACTGTAAACAATCGTTACCTTAATCAGCAATATTAACAATTCTGAGCATGAGCAAAACTTAAGAGTGATATTGGCAGGGTACTTCAGTTATAACATTGTCAAGAAGCAGCAGCAAGCTGAAGAATGGGTGCTAAAAATGACACGAAAGACTTGAACATGATGGAGCCCCCAAGAATTGGGAGCTATATATACTATGACAACTTCAGAAAAGCAGAGGTTGCTACCTCTTCTTAAGCTCCCCATTCACTGCAAGCTGAGCAACAACCTGTCACAGAGGTGCAAATGAAAAATGAAATTAAATGAAATTAAAAGTATCTTACATTTTTGAAGGGTAGAGTTCTCATTACTGAAGTGAGATTTCCACTAGCTTTAATATTTTATTTAGGAAAGAAAAGTACAATGTGGCACGTAATCTTTGAAAGTTTGCAAATCAGGTGTGACAACTACTTATTTTAGGTTTAGTCAAAAACGCTGTTTAGGAGCACACAGTAACATAAAAACTAAAAATATTTAAGATGACAGATTTTAATGCAGTTCTTATAACAATACGTTTAATATACTCAACTATATCACAACAATATACAATAATGTTATCCTAGGTACTTAAAGCTTTGTGGAATGCATAGAATGAACTATTTACAATATGGTTTGCTCTGAAATGTAACATCATGGGACGTCATGGTTGTTACATTACTTTCTTTTGACTTTTCTTAATTGCTAGTCCCTGCAAATCAAAATGAGGCTTAAACATCAAGTTATGGGTTTTTTTTTTAATTGTGAAGTTTTTTAAAAGATTCTGTAATGCCACAAAAACTATTCCTTATTAATTATATACTGGAATATATTCAATGTGATTGGAAAAATAGTAAAAATATTACCTGAAATGAATGAAATTGTATGAGAAACACTTTAAAACTGCTGAAGCAAGAAACAAAAATCCAAATTTTGCTCATGCAGATATGTTATTTTAGGAGAAAAATACTTCCTCTTGAACCTGAATTATAGGAATCACTGAAGCACGACTCTAAACATTTAAGTCTAAATTACTCTAAATCATGAGAAATGTATCTCCAATTATAAGCATCTTTTTAATTGCCACATTTTAGAATAAACACGTGTTTACAGTACAATTTCTTTTCTTCTAAATGTTTTATCCACATTGATTCCACTTAAGTAACCCTCTGTACAGAACGTAATCAGGAACAACATGGGTATACATCAGTTTGTGTCCATTAGCCCAAAGAAAAATGATACTTGCCTTGTGTCACATCACAAAAAGAGAAAAAAGTAACTTTTTATTTGTTAAGACCCTGGTTTAAAAAACTGTGTAAGTTATTAGTGCTTGGGAAAAGCCATTTTGCCATGAAGTGTACTGTCTTTAGTGTTTCAAAAGACAGTTCGTGGAAACCAACAAGCAAATATCATAGCCACAGTTTTTAAGCAGTGATAAAAACCTAAATAACCTAAAACCTCCTAAATAGAAGCTTAAGCTGCTAAAAGGAATTCAGAGGCATAAGCATGTTTAAGTTGCTAGTCTGTAGTCCCGAAAATGCATAATAACATGCTTACTTACATTAATTGACTCTATTTGTCCAAATTCCTCAAACAAGTTAGTTAAATCTTGCTGTGTAGCCTTCTTGTCTACTTGACCTACCCAAAGAGTAGTACTGCAAACTGTCAAGAGACACATTCATGTCAATCAAAATACTAGAATGTTAGCTTATAAAATACTCTAAAGTATAAAAGGCTTTAAAATTACACAGAAACCACTGATCAAAAAGCAAGAATAGTAAATCTATTACTTACTATATAGAGATTAAGTACATTAACAAAAATGTTAAAGGGTTAAAAGACACAAAACATATCTAGTATGAGTGTTCATTCTTACTGTTTCATTTTCTTTTAAATAAAACAGTTGTTTAAAAAGAAATTATAAAATAAAATTCTGTAGATTATTAGCTAAGGTAAACTGCAGTAGAAATTACTTAGAAAAAAAAAATCATTTCTATTCCATGCTCCATACAAAACATGCCTCTAGGATTTAAAGTCAGTTTTAACAAAGTAAGACTAAGTTCTAACTGACTAGAAATGTATTACAGAAGGAACTTAACTGCAGTATTATGCAGTAGATTTTCACCTGAAAGAAACGGAAACTATACTTTTACTTTACCTTGGGGAATATCCCAGAAAGGCAAACTTGGCTGAGGCCCACCACTGAGCTGAAGATGCCCATGATACTTCTGACTCTCGTCAATTCTACCACAAGCCCAGATCCCTGCAATTTGTCTCCCAAATGCCTACCCCCGTCCCCCTCACCAAAGATAAACTCACTGGCATGCGAGCTTAAACTTCCTTGTCCCATATGTACATGGTTCCAATTCTCTGGCCTCCCAAATATTACCCAATCTATCTGTGCAAGCCTTGACAAAATCACAGCAGTTATTTCCACTCAACACAGGGTGATCTAAATCAGCAAGAGATTAGGCCAATATTGGTGGCTTACCTCCAGTATCTTACTACCCTGAGTAATCCACCCAGGATCTTAAAGGATCTAATGCAGAGACAAACTAGATTGCTTGGGCCTGCCCTGAACCAAGGAAACATTCTTTCTTCATCATCATGATACATCATACATCCTTCCTGTACCAATCTTGGAGCACCGAACTGGAAACCAGTGTTGCGTGCTCCTCTGTCAACTGACGTTTTCAATTGACAGCAGTACTCAGCAGTACTGAGAATTAAGCTTTAAGATTTCTCTTGGACAGAACTTGTTCCTCACATCCTTGTAGATGGCCCTTTTGTTTCTCATGGTGATAAGCTCTACGAAACAATTCTTCAGACCTCAGCAAGTGATAACAGTGGTTGTCACTGAACAAATTTTATGAAATGAAATGCTTGTCGGGTGAATTACCTATTTATTTATTTATTTACCACCCCAATGTTTCCACACTTCACTCAGCCTTCTCATTATCTCCTTTCCATGAGCTGGGTCACTTCACAGGACCTCAATTGCTGCTGCTGTTCATCAGGTTACTTAACATCCCTGCCTCCCAGCTCCCATCCATTCTGCTTTGTGGACTACTAGGACAAATCTACACCATAAAACTGATTTGCCTCTTTTCATGTGAAAAGCCAGAGAAGAAAAAAAATATACATCCAAACTGTAGTATAGTCTTGAGTTTGAAGCTACCTTGTAATGATGTAATGATGTAAAATATTAATGTGAACAGAACACTCTTTCCTTAGCAAAAATGAATTTTGGACTGCTTATCTTGTCAGATAAACAATACAGTTTTAAGACACAAAATAAATGCAAAATTACACCAGAAATTGTGTATAACCTAACAAAGTTAAATTTGGGAACACAAGTTCGTTACAAAAATAAATGAAGTACAGTTACGCATCCCAAGAATCCAGAGACCTGCTAACAACAGCAATGGGATACGCTGATACAGTAGAAGATGACTACAACCCATTTCACTGTTTCTAGTGCTCATCTCAAAAGGCACTCCTTTGATTTAAGCAACTGAGTGGAGAAAGTTCTTCTCCCTACTAGCTTCCTTCTTTCTAGTATGTAAATTCTCCGTAGAAATTACAGCAGTGCACAGCAGCACTTTGCAGAAGCTGAAATGCAGTTGATTTTTGTCTTAAATCAGGACCATTATGGTCTGTCTTGTGATAGCAAATTACTTGTTTCACCTTTTACCTACTTTGGCTCTATGTTCCTGTGAAAAGCTATTTAAAAAAACACTCCGAAGGTTTAACAAAACTGGCCTCTAAGATATTCAGTAAAGTGTCCAAAGTGTGTACCACATACTTAAATGTCTTATTGGCATACCAATTTTCAGATCAAGCGCTGACCATCTTCAAATGCCACATAGAAGACAACATTAAAGAGAAAGCAGACAGTAACTTAGGGACAGCCCTTGCTACTCTCTGTTCAGAACTAGAATCATCGGTAGAACAGTATATTTGCTTTCCTCTAAGATGAAATTATGTACCTAAGTTGTAAGAAACATGGGAAATGAAACTTACAAAAAAGAATATGGTTACTGTCTTTTGTAACAGTATTCAACAGTTCTTTCAATGAAAGACAAAGCCTTTTTTCCCTTTAATACTACGTTATTAAAACAGTGAGCAGCTGCCACTTACCACTTAGTGTTTTTGACCGTATAGGAGGCAATCCCTTTTTCTGACGTTCTTTTTCCCTTTCCCTAGCCCTTCTTTCACTGGAATACGACCGAGACGACTTTCTCTTCCTTTCTCTTGACCTTGAGCGTGAACGTTTTCTGTGTTTACGCTTACGAGAACCAGACCGTGATCTAGACCTTCGTTTTCTTGGTGACCTATAAAATACTTAATTTCAGTATGCTGAGTTAAAAAAAAAAATTCTAATTTAGTTGTCTTTTAACTATAAACTTTAAGCATGATACAGACATTTCCACTATATTCACTCAAACTGCTTCAGGAAATAAACTTAATGCCATTAGTGTGAGGAACAGAACATACCCTTTGAGCTTAAAACAAAACACATTCCAAATGTTCCATAACAGTATCTATTTTTCTGGCACAGAAAACCTGTCTGGCTAGTCAGTGTTATTTTTGTTACCTGAACAGGTCTTAAAAAAATTAAAGTAAACCATAGATTTGCAAAATGAACTGTTATAAAGAAAGTCTGCATCTAACACACAAATATTAAATGAACACTTTTTTTCAGTGCGAAAATGACTCATGACAATTTTGGAAAATAAAGAATTGAGAATGATAATCACAAATTGCAATTTTGTTTCATAAAACCTTCATTTACTTAATACAAGTTAATTATGAAACCTTGAACGAGATCTTGATCGAGTTCTTGATCTTGAACGAACAGCTGATTTCTTTTCTTCTTGTTCAAAAATCTCTTCTTCAGCAACATCCTGTCCTTCATCTATATCCATATCCTGAGGTCAGATATAACAGATGTTCAATAACATTTAATAAATATACTCACAATATATATGACTATATGAAAGCATACATCCATATTATTATTTTTGAAATCATCTTAGTATGTGTTTTTCTTTCAACTCCTGGAACCAAATTTAAAATTGTTTTACCTGTTGTTGAATATCCATTGAATCATCTACATTTGGTTCCACTTCTAAAAACTGCTGTTGACTGCTCCCTTGTGATGGTGATGCAGAGTGCTCTGAACCAAAATTTCCTTCTTGATTCTCTTCAGGGCTTGCCTAGATAACAAATAATATACCATAAAAAGCCTCATAATTCAAAATGCTTACTGTGTCAAAATGCAATACTACATGAAACAATTGTTCAAATACCTCTGCAAAACTATTTATCAAGTTTCTCTTATTTTCCCACTTCCCATTAATGTGAAAGCTGAACTGGATGTCACTCCATTCCATTCCTTTTTTTGTATCATCCTTAAATACAAAACTTTGAAATAATTAATATTCCTTAGCATTAAAAAAATCACTATTTTCTGAATAAAAAAAAAAAGTACACTATTTGCTGCTTAATTTGGCTGGCTTCAAAACAAAAACTTCCAGGGCAAACAACAGTGATGGCAGCCATACGTACAGCAACACTAAAAGATATCCACTGGTCACGCATGCACATGCATTAATAAATTATATTTTCTCATTAATATAATGAAAATATTTGCAATATCAATTGAACTAGTTAAAAATTTACATTTAACTCCAAACTTTCTTACAGTATGTGATTTAAGACAAATAATTACTACAAAATAAAGGAGGGTGTTGTGTCATGAAAGTCGGGATGTCAATTACAAAAGACCTAACAAAACAAGCAGTTCTGAAAAAACACCAAAATTAAAAAATGTAAAATACTAAATGCATTGTTAATTTGCTACAGAAAAAACTGTGAGGGCCTGTACACTGGAACGAAAGTACAGATTTGGAATAAATATCTGTAAGATACGAGAGAAATTCAAGAAATACAGGAAATGCAATGAAAATACTCAGAAATGCTATCAGGACAATTTTGAAAAGTGATTTTAAACCTATAATCCAATATTGCAAGTAAACATTTCAGTGATTCTCATTACATTTTCACTTTAAATAAAAAAATGCTAGGTATTCTATTATAATAATCTATTATAATTCAGTTAATGCATTTGCCTTCTAACATTATCTGTTTTGTCTCATTTTCCTTATATTTAACAATCTGTTTCTTGATATCATTTCCTACATGTCTTGTTGCTCCTTCTGACTCTGTCTTCTCTCCTCCCCTCCCTCTGCTCCTAATCATATGCTTAATAATTTTGTGGTTTATTGTTCCTTCTCTTTCCCTTAATCTTTCTCACTGATACTTAAAAATGGAACTAAAGAAAAATCTTCCTCAAAACACACTGCAGTCATTACAGAGTAGTTCCAGCAGAAGTTTGTATCTTTTAGCTGCTATCAAGGTGAAAATAAAACTTCATCTCTGTACTGACTAGACAAGAAGCTGAGTGGACCTGAAGGGAAACAATTTTTGGACTTGGAATAGAAGATCAAATAATATGGGGTGAGTCATATGAACATTCTACCCATAAATGCACTGTAACTTGATCTCATAGATGAAATTAATTTAAACTCTAATTCTGCTTATTTTAGAATAAGGTAGGCATTCAGCATTTATTTTTTTTCAAATTAGAGTTAATTTTAGATATGTCACATCAAAAGCTCCTAAAACAGATGCACTCTTCAAAGTTTTATTCCTTTACAACATTTTAGTGTTTAAGGCCAGAAATTGCTAGATATCCACCAACATCAAAAACTATTATTTAGTCTGTAGCTATGTTGTACAAACTTTCTCAGTTACTGCACTCAAATGAGAAATTAAAATAAAACATAAGCAAAGCATGAGAATAAGAAAATAATATCTATTAAAAATTAAATTACTATTTTTCTAAACAATGAAAAACTCAAAAGTCCCAAATTCAGAACTCAAATGACTTTCTTGATTGAAAACTGAGCGACTGCACTTTTGCACAGGTTAAATTAAAATCCCCAACAGATGTTTGTTAAGTTTGTGGTCCTTTAGATTTTCTTTCAATTTAAGATCCCTATTTGACTGTGAAACTAGATCCAAATACCTCACAGAGAGTCCACTTTGTATCTGGTCAGTATCAAGACAGAATAAACTTTTGGGTTTTTTTCCTAATGGGATGAGGAATTGGGATCAGGAGGGAGAAAGAGCAGCTAAATACCAAGGACTAACCTCAGAAGAAATAAGCCAATTTACTGCAATATAGAGTAGACAGGACCCAGTCCACAGTTAAGGAATCTTGGGTTATCTCGAGTTCTTAATTAATCATTTCTCAGGAAATACATAACTCTATTCCTTAGCTCAGATTCTTCAACAGAACAAGACATTTGTTAGCCAACACTTAAAGCTTGATAGGGGAAATTCCAGTTATCTGCAATCTCTCTTCTGTCCTCTTGATAGTTCTGCAGCAGCAGCTTGCACACTGCTCTCCCTTCACAGACAACAGCATAACCACTTCAGTGCTCACCTTCCTTCTGACAGCAGGGAAAAAGCTTTTTTTCCCCCCATATAAGGAGCTGAACAACCAGAGCAGTCAGTCTGTAACTCAGCTAAAGGGTACTCTAAGAGAAGTAAAATCTACATGCCACGCTCCACGCACTTGGTTGTATTTTTTTTTTCTGTTTTAAGCACTTTCTTCTACTTATTCCACTTACTCTGCAAGCTTCTGTTAGATGATCAGCTAGTGACAAAGACTTTCGTTATAACAGAAATGTCAGTTAGAAGACCAATTTCTTTGTCCTGAAGTGGAGTATGAATTTTTATCAGTGGAGAACACAAATACTATGACAGCCACAAGATGGAGTTCTTACCTTTTGAGGCTGCTGTTGCTCCAGAAGCTGTTGTCTGAGATGTTCTAAATTTTGTTGCTGTAGCTGTTCAGCTAGTTGGTGAAAAAGTGAGTTGTTCACAGACTCTGGTACTAAAGGCCTAAAATGAAGTAATTTAAATGAAAAAAAAACCCAAAACCAAAACCCCCACAACAGTGTTTCTGTTGGTTTAAAGCAGTTGGTAAACAGGTCTTCACAACTGAGTTTCCAGTTTAACTAAAAATGTAAAACAATGAAGACAATGTAGCCAGTTCCACCTTTGGTTATCATCATTATGACGTTAACGCTATGAATATAACTAACAAAGCAAAGAACATGCTAACTTTAAGATGAAGTCAACAAAACTTCTGGCTCGCAGACTTATATTAAATATTTTTAAAATTTGTATGTTTCATAAATTTAGTAAACTGTCTTTTCCTACTGTTTTAGTATACTTATGCTCTGAAAGAAACAACATTTTCGTTACTATTTAATCCTAATGTTCAACTAGAGTCAGGCAAATTTTAGCATTTTCCATAAGAAACATAGCTTGATCTTACAGTTGGGATGTGGGAGTTTCCTTTTTAGGCTCTTCATTTTGTTCAGATTCTTCCCCAAAGTCAAACCTGTCCATCAGCTTCTAGGAGAAAGCAAAATAAGTATTACTGAGTATTCCTTATATGTCCTTTTATGCATATTTACTTTTCAAAAGAAAAATGCTCTTTTTTTTTTTTTTTTTGAAGTTGAGAAATAAGTTTGGCAAATAACCTGAATAGAAAATTAAATGTCATACTGCTATTGCTTCCAAACTCTTGAATGCATCAAATATCAAATTTTGTCCATGGCCTTCTGGAGCTTTGGCTGCTGTTACAAGTACAACCATATGTTGTTTCCATAGCAAGTAACAGCTAGTTTGGAGGAAGGCTTAAATAAAGATTAATTTTATATAATGGTACCTTTAATTAGAAGAAATTACTACGAAGAGGCCAACTATTCAATCCTTTGGCAATCAGCAAACTGCTCTGCTCATATCAAGAGAAGACCTACAGCTTGATTACTTCACAAAGAATTACTGTATTTTCACACACGTGTCATTTAGACAACCTGAATTCCTTCAATTATACTGTTCCTTGAAAACAATGTCTCACAGAGTCTGCAAAAAATCAAAGCAAGCAGTTATCATGTAATAGGAATAAGCCTCCAGAGGGATAAACAGAAAGGTATCTGACAGGAAAAAAGAAAAAACGTGAACTTCCTGGTTTATCTGTAAAGATGCCTACACTGTAGTTCTGCTGAACTAAAAAAAAAATTGGTTTATTTATTAATTTTTAAACAGCCCAGAAGCATTTCAGTAGCATTTTACTTTCTTGAAGGCAAAACTAAAGAAGCAGCATGAAGAAATATAACAAACATTACTTGTCACTGAGATTGTCTTTTTTCAGTAACTATTTATTTATAGAGCAGTGCTATCAAACCCATGCCCATGCATCTTTACACCTTGGAAGTTTTCTGAAAAGCAGAATTAATGCTGTACTACAAACCGCCATAACTTCTTCTCAAACCCTGGTCTCAGAAGAAAAAAAACAAGAGGATGAGAACATATGGTAGTCATTTTGAAGTACCAGGGCAAAAATGTCTCCAGTAACAAGCCATGATGATTCAGTAGCCCATTTTCTTTCTCAGGATGCTCTATTTAGTCTCAATTACTGGAGTCCAGCAAGAAGAACAAAGCATAAGCTAAGAGACTGATCAATCAAGAATTTTTAGAACTATTTTCCCAAGGAAATAATCTCATATATATGAAAGGAGGACTGAATATATCTCTGAGAAAACACAGCAGAAACATAGATCATCAAGCTCATGTGAGATGGGATGCTAAAATCCAGAATATCTTTCACCGTATATATCTGATCTGTTTAAACCAAGGTGGCCACTTTCTTTTTATTTTTTTTCATATTGTTAGGATATTTTCAAGAAAAGCATTTGCAAAATGCTGCTGGTCTGAAAAAATATGCATTTTGGAAAAACAGCCAGTCTCATCTTTAAAATATTATTAATCATCATATATCTTGCACCATGACAAAGTAGAAAGGAAGATAACAGAATATGTACTATTTAATCATCTGAGAAAAGGAACAAATGGAAAGTAGTCAACAAATCATGATATGCAAAAAAATTATTTAGTTAAACTGGGGCCAGAGAAAACCAAAGAACTTCTAGTCAAGATAGGCAAATGTGCAGCATGACTTTTGTTTAAATTTGTTTTAAATAACATAGTAGATATTAAAGGGAAAAATCTGAACTATGTTGATTTTTAAATAAATTGTAACAGAATACTCTACAATAAAGAAGCAGAAATTAAAATATTAGGATACCTAGGTTAACCCACTATGCACAAACATATAAAAATATAGAACTTTCCATGAATGCTACACCTGTTACTTTAATTACCTAAGAAGAGAATATGTTCAGAAAAAGCAGTGGGAATATTAAAGACATAAAAAAAGCTTTTTATTTTAAAGGAAACAAAATTCTTCTTAAGGATCAGGACATTCTCTTTAGAAATTAAAAGGAATAGGACATAAGTGTATAGGAAATGTTGATCAAAAAATCTTTATCATAACACAAGGATATGGTCATACAGCAAAACATATTTGATGTCGACAAAAGAAAGGATTTTTTCACATAATACATATTAATCTGTGCAACTCATTACCACAAGATACTACGCAGACTGAAGAGCTTGAAATCAAAGGACTGGAAGAACTGCCAAATTTATTAAAAATAGGGATTTTTTTTTTTTAAAAGATGGATACTTATGTATTCATCAGAAATATTTTCCTGCACTATTTATATTTATTATCCAATTCACCATCATTTTATCATGGAATGAGAACTAAGCTTCGCAATTTTCTTTGGATAATTATGCTTACTGTTTATTTACCATAAAACCTGTCTCCTTTTTTTTTTTTGTGTTTGCCAACTCAGCACATTTGCCTTTTGGACACTGCCTTCATCCGTGTAAGCATTTCTATATCCACATCATGGCCCCCTCCTCCATTCTCTAAACTCCATCACAAGTCTGCTCAGTATCTTCTACAGAAACTTCGCAGTATTTTTAATTATTTCTTTCAGGAATTGCTAGATTCTCCAATTTTGCTGCTGCAGCTTTTTTAAGATGTTCAGGATTGGTCAATGTACCTCAGGTAATAACACCTCGTCAATTTCCACTAGATGACACTATCTCTTCTGCCCCATTCTTCATAAATCTTAGGATCACAGGACAGTCCACGTTGAAAGGGACCTCAATAGTTCTCAGTCCAACTTTCTACTCACAGCAAGCTTAGTTGTGAGCTCAGATCAGGTTACTCAGTGCTTTATCCAGTTGAGTCTTAGAAAGATCTTAGTTTCCAACAACTGAGACTGATTTTTTCCAAGCAACCTATTCCAGTGCTTGACTGTCCTCATGGGAAAAAAGGTTTTTCTTATACCCACTCCAAACCATTTCATTTCAATTTCTGTCTGTAATCCTGCCACTATGCCATGCTGTGAGCAGCCTGGCTTCATCTTCTTGCTGATTTTCCCGTAGGTGCTGGGCAGGAGGGGCTTCTGTTAGGTCTCCCCTAAAGCTGCCTCTGCCCCAGGCTTAACCAGCTCCAATCCCTCAGAGGGCAAGCACTCCAGCCCTGACCATTTTGGTGGTCCTCCACTAAACTCACTCCACTTTGGCAATGTCTTTCCTAAATGGGAGCGGGGGCGGCAAAACTGGATGTGACACTCTGGATGCAGTCTAGAGTAGATGGGATGTCTAGATGGGATGATCATTTCCATCAACCACCTGGCTATACTCCTGGTCACACAGCCCAGGATGTCCTTTCCCCTCTTTGCTGCCAGGGCACTCTGCTTGCCTCATGCTCTGTTGTTATACTTGTTAACAATTTATAATCTTCTAAAGACTAGAATCCCAGAGATTAAGCAACCGTGTGTCTGGTACTCAAAGGCTGTTAGTCTAGTGTTGCTATTTATTGTACTATTCTAACACCTTGGGTTTTGATACTTGTATCTCTAACAGTATTGTCACCTGCAATTGAGGCAGTTCGTGTTATATGTACAACTACTGCAAGCTCTCTAAAATGCATACAAAAACTCCAGAGCATCCTGGAAGATCACTAACAGAGATCTAGATTTGTTGTCAGGAAGCAAAGCATTCCCAAAACTTTTCCTCTTAAAAAATCTGGTTTATAGTTTTTATTTTATTTTATTTGGGCATGCTATTTGGACTTTGTTACCAGTTACTTTGAAGCAGCTCTTGTCTGGCCCTGTCCACTGAGTGCTTGTTAGCAACTGCAGCCTATCTTTTGCTTTAGCATAATCCAAATGAGTCTACTTTATGAATTCAAGATTGCTCTGCAATGTGAAATGATGTGTGGTACATGTAAACAATCAAGTTTCACCACAAAAGCATGCTCCCGATTCAAACTAAAACACTGATGTAGCTGCTTCCTATAAAAAGAAAATACTGCCTTTTTAACACTTTGTTATTAAGGTTGCCATGTCTAGTAAAAAAATGATACAATTAATTATATCATAAAATGGAAGTAAAGAGTCTAATAAATAGAATTGTATCATTATGAGTCATTGTCTTCAGCTATTGAGAAGTGGGATTCAGGCAGCAGGTGATACTGGTGCTGAGAAACCATTAAAAAAAGCAAGGAAAATCATTATCCCCAAAACTTATCATTGCAAAAATAAGATCACCTATTAATGCCCATATATTAATATGTACTCCTCTAGAACACCTAGGTTCAGAAATCCTCAAACCTTGGAAAAAGGAGAAAATAGGTATGGTAGTGCCAATGTTATATTAAAAAAAAGAGGAAATTTAAAACATGTTATTTCTGCAAAGCACCCTAAATAACCTTTGAGTAAAAGCCTCAATGGACTAACAAGACATACAGCAGTTCACTCCTAGAGATGTTATAGAACACTGAACAAGGAATTTGAGATGTAATATAATCTAACACTAGTTGTATAATGCAGAACTGAAGTACAGATCACATACTACAAACATAATTCTTCCTCAGCTTATAAGAAGAAATCAACAATACATACCCTACTGAAAGCTTCTAAATTATCACACTGGCACAAGAGTTTCTTCCACAACACTTACTGTCAAAGTCCCAGAAATCATAATTACATACATTCACCCTGCTGACAACTTCCATGACAAGACTCCTGCATACCATTACTGGCATAAACTAAGTAAAGAGCATCAGGCTGCACTCACTCAAGGTATATAAACATCTCATCAGAATGCCAATTCCTTCAATTTGCTCCAGCTAAGCTGTCCAACATTCAAGACAGCCACACCTATGAGTACACCTATCCATATAAATGCAGGAATTGAAGTCTGCGGAATAAACCACAATACAATGCCTATTCTTAATTACTTTTTCTATCAAAATATTAAGGCAGTCCCTATTAACCGATGCATTCTTTCCCTGTGATTATACCCCACTTGAGTTGATGGTTACAGCTGTGATACAGCAAGAGCACAGGCCATTTTTTTCCTGACTTATTTTTACAGCTGCATTACTTCCATTAGTAATGACAACTCTATTACTTCAGAGATTTGAGTTTATCTGAACAAATTCTAGAAATGTAAGATAAATTGTCCTAAAACTTTAAACTCAGCATTTGTGACATTCTGAGCAGCTAATTGCCTAAAAAAGAGATTAGGTGGGTTTGGAAAAAAGAAGTTTTTTGCTTCTCTGACTTCCTCATTATTTATTCACTCCAGGACAATCCTAAAGAGATTATCTACTCACGAGCTGTTTCTTCCAAAGGTAATGGAACTTCATCTTTGTGTAGAAGTTCTTCCTTTTTTATTCTACTGATATTATACTACTACTACTACTGTAATTACCAGCATGGTTATTGCTACCTGTCATTCAACTATATTAGTCTTATTAAATTCCTGCATTCTGGTTTTTGGGTTTTTTTGATAGGCACATATGTTGCAACACATACAAAGCTTCTTTACCTACAGGGTTTATTTTTTTACATTTTGACATCTTTTTTAAAGTGTCACATGACTAGTTTTAACTACAGTCATAAACTAACTTCTTCACTTACTATCACTTTGTGGCTAAGATTAGAAGTTTTCATGGCATTTATAATGTCAGAAGATTACAAGCCCAATCATGCTTTACTCTTCTGGGAAAACAGTGTATATAAATTTCTGCATGTTTCCCTTTCATCACCTAGTAAGAAATCATTTCCTACCTCAGATGATAAACACAGGAAGGGGAAATACAAACCATGCTCAATTCTCACTGCTGTGTTACAAAGGGTGAAGAAAAACATATAATAATGGCTTAACTTTGCTAAATCAAATCCATCTTCATACTCTATGACCCTTATGGGTCCCTTCCAACTCAAGATATTCTATGAAGTGCCATTTAGCCCTAAACCCATATAAAACTAATACTTTCATTTATACTACTCTCTCTAGACATTTTTTTAAATTTTCAAGATAGAGCACTTCATAGTATATTCATGTATTTTTAAAATCGCTAAAGTCAAACTGTAAAATCCAAAAGACGACTCTTCCACTTACATATATTTTAACAATAAATATTTCTTCAAACATCTATTATTCTACTTCTACCTTATTAAAAGAGACACTCTGTTCCAGTGGATTAAGTGTGTTAGCAGCAGCAGCTGCAGCTGTAAGTTGTGCTGTGAGGGCCTGTAACTGCACAACTAGACCAGCATCCAGGGCTTGAAGTAGTGAAGGCTGAGGTTTCTGCTGCTGTATCTGCAGTGTCTGTATCAACTGCTGAAGCTAAAAGAGAAAAGATAACAAATGCATTAAACAAGAAAAAAATCTTAAAGCAAAATAACAAACAAACTAGTGTTTTCCCCTTCCAATTAGGAAAAAAAAAACCCCTCAGGAATGCAGTATCATCTAACCTGTGGCTATTATTTCATCTTAGTTTGTTTTCATTTACGGCAAATTTTGTTCCCACTTACTGGCTAATTTGTTTTCTGTGGCTGATAAGATATGCAGATGCTTCTTCCTCCTAACTTGCTCTGACAGGTTGCATGATGACCAGTCACCACTCAGGATTTCCTGCTTTCTAGGATTTCCCCTCTTCTGTTTCTCCAGTTTGATTCCTTCTGACCTGAAAAAAATCTGTTAGCCTACTCCAGCTTCCTAAGGGCCCACCTGTATTAGAAAAATCTGTATGCTGTAACATTTGTGTAGAGAAAGTAACTGCACTGTTGCAAGCTCCACTTTAAGCTGATGCAATATGTCTATATGAAGAGCTTGCATTAGTGTCTGGATTAGTCAGAAGGAAAAATCTCATGCTGAAACTCACGTTTGTGCTGATAGAATATAAGTCCCTTGCTATGTTAACAAAACATAAAAAGCAAATTAACCATGAACTGGGAAGATAATTTGACTTCCTGCAATGGCAAAGACTCTGGGCTCTGTATAGCACCATCTCAGGATAAAAACTGCCTAGATGTAATGTTGAACCAGAACCAGCAGCTCTGGGACAACAGACATACAGTAACAACAAAGTATGTTACAGTAAAAACAAAGTATGGGTAATGCCAAAAGACATATTATTTAAAAATAGTGTTGGGTGTTTCAAATATTTTTTAAAAATAGTTTTGGGGGATTGTGTGGTAGTTGGGGTGGTTTGTTTGTTTGTTTGTTTAAACAACTCCACTCACAACTTGGGAGAAATCTAGGATTACACTGGAATGAGCACTAAGTATTATCAGAGAAGGAACTTTCAAAAGTATAGTGAATGGACTTAAGACATTTCATCAGAGTATATCAGGATACTGTAAGAGTGTCTTCCTTCAAATATAGAGGAAAATAAAGAAAAATAGAATATCATCCATAGTTTTTTTAGAACAAATGTACAATCCAATCACCTGGTGTATCTTGATTTCCTTACTCCAACTTCCTATGTGTATGTAATTTTTTAAAAGGAGCTGTCCCAATGAGGAAGTAAAAGGCTTTTTCATGTGCATATCTATTCATCTGTCGAATAGAGATGCTACCATAAAATTGTACAGATTTACCTTAACACAAAAGGAAAAAATACTATCCCTATGAAAAGAAGCTCTCCTAAAGTACCATGGAATTAAAGGAAGCAGTCCTTTGACCTTCCATGAGATAAACCCCTGGAGCCTTACCTTTGGGTATTTCTGGAAAAAAGGTTGAACAAATCCAGGCAGTTCGAACTATGCTGACATAAGTCCCTGATTACCTGTATGTTCATATTTCACCTCCTCATGGGGTTCACCACTGAACTCTTACAGGGCTCACTAGAAAAATCTGCGTAAGCTGATGAGGTTGATCTTCTTTTTCACAATGCATCAAAAATATGTGATCTTTTTTCAAGATTGTTTTAGAATTACCTTCTGATAATGTGAAACAACTGTTCCTATTCTTTAAAAACAGTTACACAGACTCTTTATATAGTAGAGCCTCTGAAAAGGCTTCAATTATTGTTCTACACCTCACAAAGAGCTTTCATTCATTACTGCAATAGGCAAAGCTGAACAGCTCTCCCCTCCCTTCTTGGCTGATCCACAAAAGATGAGCAAATATGGCCAGTCCACCTTGTCCGTTGCTCTAAGAAGGAATCAAACTGAAGAAGCAGAGATGGAAGCCCTAGAGTGGGAAAATCCTGGGCGGTCATCGTTCTAGCTGTTTTCGCGTTCTTGTTGGTCACATCTTTCTTGTTCTGCCCTCTCCTATTTCTAGACTCTCAGTTTACCTGCATACATTCTCACCCATAGAACAGAATCTTAAGATGAAATCAAGGACTTTGGAGCTTGAGGGGGGATGGTGGAGTGGCTTGGAGAACAGGAGAAAAGAGATGGATAGGATGGAAGCAAATTTTGCGGTTCATCTGCCAATCCTAGAGGTCTGCATGTACATATTTATTATGTACCCAGTCTGTCTCCACACTTCTGCTTAAGACCATCTTTTCCCTCTCCCAAAATCCATTCTCTTCCACATTTTACCATTTTGAGCTAAGTATCTAAATGTTATTTCTTTGCAATCTGCTGTCTTTAAAACTCTAATTCCCTTCTCATCTTCAAAATCTTTTTCTTTTGCTTGATTCCCCCCCGCCCCCCGCAGAATACTCTCTAGGTAATAACCTTCAGAATTACCTTACTGACTTTCCATGTACTTCCCATTCTCACTTCATACTCCTTCCTTGTTTAAGAGCTATTCCAATATCTTTCCTCCACATTTCACAAAGTAGCCCACAAACTCATTTTGCCCTGCTTTTCAATGACCCATCAATTTCTTTCAGTGTAATCAAATGAAAATACTCAATGAAAACTGAAAACAATTACAGACGACTCAGCCTAGCTGAACACTGTAAAACAATCTCACTAAGTAAAGTTATTATTGTCAGTATCAGTGCTTCGTAACAGTTCACTGGTGACTGCTTCTCATTCATATGCATGGGATTTTTGTTTAGTACCCCAGCAGGTAAAAGTTCCTATTCCTCAGTCCAAATAAAAATAGTAATGCCAAAGTTATGCTGGTGCCAGAGTTCTAGCATAAATTGAAAAACAATGATTGACACTTTTACAGAAAGCTGATCGTGTGCACTCAACTTATGTGGCTGCGGGTTAAAAGGGCAAGCAGTCCAGTGCATGCTGCACACCAAGCCACTTTTTTAGAGTTGAGCATTTACACACTGAGGAACATGGTCACTTCTAAGACCTTATTTTTGAGTGCTGCAAAATAAAAACTATATTTAGCTGATGGAAAGATAAAAAAGACTCAAAACACAATGCACTTCCAGGATGACTACATTCCCATTATATAATTCTGTACAACATTTAGCTTCTATGGGCATCCAGCAGAGAAACATGCTTAAACTGGCATTCTGTTGTATACCTATATCCATGAAATCTTAATGCTGTTCTTGATTTAGTCATCTGCAATACTATATAGAAAAGTACGTATTACAGACCATCTCATCTGAAGTCACATTCTGCAATACTTTTAAGGAACAAACAGGGTTGGTTACAAAAAGTAACAGGAAGTTTTTGTTTATCTGGAACTCACTTGTGATGAACAACTTCATGGGATAGTTAACACGGATACTGGACCCAAAACTAAGAGATACTCAAGAAAGCAGTATTCCTTAAGTGTACCTTAAAGACACAAAGCATCAGTGTACAGTGTAACTGTCTACAAAATATTTACCTGTTGGCCTTGAGGACTTTGTAAAATCTGTGCAACAGCAGCAAGGGTATCTGTATTAGCAATCTGAGATACCCAAGGATCAGGTAAACTCTGCACCACATTGGCTGGAGTAACTGGAGTCACAGGTGTTCCTAAAAAAGAGAAAATCCAATATGCCAAAATATTTTAGCATACAGACTTAGAAGTGTTAGAGAAGGAAAAAAAAATCTGCTGATATTAAATACTGAGAAAGCAGTGTATTAACATCAATTTATCATCAACAAAAACACAGACTCACATCAACAATCCTCAAGCAGCAGGGCTACTTTGTGTAAGTGTAGTTCACAGCTCTTTCTACTATTGACCTATGGGGACTACTAACAAAAACACTGAAGAATACTGAATAACTATGTTTCACACAGTAATCCAAACGATTTAGTGGAAACTGTATGTATCAACTTATAATTGTTAGCAATCTACTCAGAAACGTCTGTTAGTCTGGAACTTACTGGACTTGCACTTTATCCCCAGGAGAAGCCTTAAGGATTTTACTAAAAATTTCAACCTGCAGCAGCTGGATTCATGAGGATTGCTCATTTTATTATTTTTTCTCAAGAGGAACACTGAGACTAAATCAGCAATCTGACAATTACTTTCATGCCATAATCCAGAAGAATCCTCCATCCCTGCAAATTCTCCTGCTTTTAGCTCAGAATTAGAGATATGATGAATGCTAAATGTAAATGACTAGATTACTGTTTTAAAAGACAATTTGCATCAGAATTTAAAAGAAGCATTAGAGTAAAGCTATGATTTCAACAATTTGAAGTAATGAAAATAATGAAAATAAAAAATACTGAGCTAGAAGTTGCAACAAGTCTAATCCAAGAGTTGAAATTTTCACATACTTACAGACACCAATGAAAAATAAGGTGGATTTGTCCACCTCCTTGTTTTCAGCATGGATCAGCAAAAGGTGGGTGACAAAAGCAGGTCCGTATGTGCTAAAAACCAATTTCTATATGTAATATTTCCCATATATCCCAGCCTTAAATGAAAAAGATCTCCACAAAGTGAAAAAAAGTTGAAAAGCCAATTCCCCCCATCTACCCTACATAAGTAAGGAAGATGCTTAGAGCACAAAATGACCTGCATGAATATAGCCTGCATGTATAATAACGTTAGCGTTTGGTAACGTGGGACATACTCCATGAGCAGTTGTTTGCCCACGTGACTCTCCAGCATGATTTCTGGCTCACATACTTCAGCTTTGAGGGAGAGGGAAGTATGTCACTGGCTGCAATATATATTGTCAATGTGATTTTTCCCCTTGAAATCATTGTCTGTTGGCCAGCAAAAGTAAAGGAGCACTGTCTGACATTATCCAGCAAGCTCAATCCTACAGATAGCAAAAAGATACTGATGTATTCTCTTTCATTTCTCTCAACTGTGGCACCACTAATTAACCAAGATTGTATTAAGTGCTCTGTTGGGACTTTAACTCTGTCAGTGATCTACTTTTTTGGCTTTTCAGTGTAAAACTAGGTCTTATTGCACTGTTACTCAATCTGAATATATTTATAATATACAGTGAGAATGTAAACACAACAGGCTGCCTCTTGGTTTTGCTGTTTCTCTGGTCTAGACCCTGGCTATATTTCTTTCTAGCATTCATCTGATTTGTCCGAAAGAAACAAGTTTTCAGCATGTTAACAGCCAACATACCAAAGCTGACACACAGGTTTTGATTCAAAGTATGATTTTAATCTGTTTTTGTTTACCTGGTGTATTGTTGCTCATAGCAGCTGTAGTACTGGGCAAGACAGGGGTCACAACTGGAGGAGGAATTCCTGCTGCCATATCCAATAGAGGCTGAATAATTTCACTCTTGAACACGTTATTCTTCTGCCATAAATTTAGCACTCTAACAATTTTACTCTAAAATGAAGAAAGGATAACAAAAGACCTGAGTCACTCTTATCTTTGTTGTTATTGTCAATTACGGAACTCTTAACTAGCAATGTCAATCTGTCTAGGTGGTAGCACCTTTAGGTTTACAACCAATAACCGTAAGAATAGTTATACTGGGTTGCACCAAAGATGTCTAAGCTATAAACCTGAGGCTGACCCTAGGCAACAGCAAAGACACACTACGCACATAGTGATCGTCTTCTCTCAACAGAAAATGAAATATATTAAAACAAAACAAATGTATCTGGCTCTTTGTATCTTTACTCTTGAAGACAGTATGCAAGGAAAATTATTTTAAGGAAGCATTTTAAAGTATTACTAATAATTAAAACAAGGAATTACTAGTCTCCTAAACTTTTATAGTCTGCATATATGCAGATCTACCTATGCATCAAAATTATTTATGTCTGCTGAAAAATGAGCATATATGCCACACCAAATAAGACTGCTAAATACTTTTATTAGGAAAGTAGCTCAATATTTTGCAAGTTCTCTTGATGAAGTGAGGAATTTAAAAGTTTAAACTGGAACACAATTCCGTATCTATTGAAATGACATAGTAATATTAAAAAAATATGGATCACAGGGAAAGAAAAATCAAAATTAAGATTTCACACAATTCAGTTAGATGTAACTCATTGTTCAGCTTGCATTTCTATTCCATTTCTATTCCACTGTTTTGATCTGCTCTCAAATGTTTTCTTTTCTAAGCTTCACTTCTACCAAAATGCAAGATTTTGCTCTATTTTGAAAAGTTGGATAGAAATTTATGTGATAGGAAAAGAAACCTTGCCTATTTAGGGAGGGGGGAGGAAGCTAGTTGCATTATAAAGAGCAAGAAGTTCTTCACAGGATCTTGTGCTCGCTGTCACGAAGATGGTTTAATTATTTAAATTCTATAAAACATGAAGATAGTGTACTTAACCAGAGTGTTTAAATCAAAGAGAAAAGTCTGTTTGCCCAGTACTCCAAGAAGATACTTAACTTCAATAGAGAGAAATGCTGAATTTTCACTGCATAGAGGACATAATTTAGAGTTCCTTTACAGAAATTTCTGAAGGCTTCCATTCAGCTTTACAGTACACGAGCCTTTTTTCTTTGGAAGTTTGTTTTATAAGGTAGCCCTTGACAAATCCATCAGAGGCTCTAACTTCCCTCTTCTACCTTGAACAGGAATATAAAACTATTTCTGTTCTATACAGCTGTAGGAATGCATGTGACTATTCAAAGAGTAATCTTTCTCTTCCTGCAGTGTCCTACCTCACTTACTACTACATTTAATGACTCAATTACACAAATTTATGCGGAGAGAAAGCCTTTAGCATTTCCCATCTTTTTGTGTTTTTTCAATTCAATAAGAAGAAACTCAGTGACAAATATGAAGGAAGTTAAACTGCCTGCACTCTCTGCTATTTCCAGCCAACCTATCATAAAGATAATTTGGTAGCGATCTTTATTACTGTGGTCCAAGGGAACAGCTGAACTGTTGGGTCAAACTATTCAAGTCAGGCCTTATTCAGCTGTTGGCTGATTCAGTATCAAAGAAATACAACTTTTAAGACACTTTGCTGTTTTTCTATTGCTCCCTCAGTCCAAAACACGCTTGTACTGAAGATACTGCTACCGAGAAAAATACTTATTCCTTGAGACTATACCAAATCTGCTTGCTCATTTTCTCACTGAAGATGACAATAAAAGACTGACTATAACTCCCTGTCCTGCCACATGCCCACTTAACTTTTTTCCCATCAAAATACATTAACTCAAATCCATCCAGTCTTCCTGAAAACCTTTCCAGAAGTCTATTTAATCTACTTGGATATATATTCCCTCATCCCTACACTCAGGAAAAATTAAAGCAATACATATGAACGTGTAAGTCTGTAATTAGCTCCACTCTGGCAAGCAGAAAGTGAGATCAAAATCTTTATTCTTTCCAGATAACATACTAAAGATTATTTCAATTAGAAAAATCTGTAAGTGGTTTACCTTATCATCCCCAGGACAACGGTACAAGTTCTGGAAAGTGCTGATGATGTTATTGCTAAATCTTGGAGCAAATACATCCTTCTCTTGTCCAAACTGATGCCGGGACTGTCTCACAATGGAGTCAATGACATACAGACCAGGTACCTTGTATTCTGGTTTGCACTACAACGAATAATAATTTAAAATACGCATATGTGAAAACTAACAAAAACCATTAATGACGGCGTAAATATGAACAGTTCTCTCTAATTTTTAAATGGGTCAAAGTATTACTAAACTGTTCTCTATTTAATAAATTGTCCTGAAAAATGAAACTGTCTCAAAAATATCTAATCTTTAATGCACAAATTATCGCATCTATGTGTATTCTGCAAATATGTAAATGGTTTAAAATCAATTTCCTAAAAAAAAAATTAACTTTTTAGAATCTAGCTATGAAAAATTAGCACAGGAACCACATATACTTTTTAAACACACACATCTATTTTAAGAGAACAGCATAAAGCATTACCAAATTCTTAACAGTACATTGGGACTAGCTATAAATACAATTCAGAATATTTTTGTCCTTCTTTATGATCAAAGTCAACATTAAAGTTAACATTAGTTTACTTCATTTTATATCTTTGTAATTAGTATGTGGTATATCCTCCCCCTGCAAGAACAAAAACATATTTATGTGGACATCTGTTTGGTTGAGAATATACCAGTGATTTTAGAATATACCAGTTATTTTAGAACTCTGGAAAACTTGCATAATTTACAAACAGCATGATATTTATAAAGCATGTCTGTTAACTGCAATACTAATTACTTAGGTAATTTTACTAAACAACTAAAGGTAAAACCTTTGTCTTTTAATTGCAAAATAATTGCATTGGACTATTGCAACCAGTTGTAAGACAGAATGAAAAGTGGTACAAAAATGTAATGAAGTCATCACCACAATATACTACGACATGGATTCACTTCATGAATACTGGTTGTACACACTTCTCACAGAAGGTACTATAGCAAACATGTAAAAGTACACCCATTCCCTCTCTGGCCCAAGTAGTCTAGAAACAGATTACGTAACACACTGTATTCACAATCTCTAATACAGTGTCAAACAAAGGCTTCAGATTATTAATTTTATTATACCCTACCTGTTTTGAAAAGTGCTGATTTGCTAACATTTGCAACCTTGATAAAGTATTTATTTAGGCTCTAAACATGGTTCAGGATATTTAAGTAGAGCATTCTTTGGTTTTAAGAATGTGTGGCATCTTTTAAGAATAAATGTGCATTATTAAATTTATGAAATTAAAATCTGATTGGATATAATAAACTGTCTTCACATAACCATTTCAATGCTTTGTAGCTACTGAAATTTTAGCTAAATTATTACCAAAAATAAGAGTATTCTGCATATAGGACAGGTATGCAACTTTTCACAATATTCAAATTAATAAAGCCCACAGATATTTAATAAGAAAACTCAACAAATATGTTAGGTGGAGTATTTAAAAACATGGCACATACAGAAAGCAAAAGATTATAATTAATGTAATAATACGGATGATAAAAAATAAAAGACAATAAAATACAAGTAAAAAATTAAATAAAGAAGAATTACAACTGGGGCAGTGAGCCTGCCTATCCCTAATGTCAGATGAGACAGCTTTTACACAACAAATACTCACTTATTCTAAGTCTTGCTCTCGGAGTAGAATACCCTTACATACATGAAACGTGGTCATTTGACCCCTGAAGTGATGTTTTGCCAGGGAATAAAACAGTCAACCAAAACGACACTAGACCAGTGAGTTAAGTGTCACAAAACAAAGAATGTCATGGGCAATTATTTCACCTGGAGTTTCAGTAATCTCATGAGAAAAATTCTGAAGAAAAAAAAGTATCAGAATAGTAAAGAATCAACAGTACACTAATTGAGATGGCACCGACATCACTCTGGATAAATCTATGGCAGATTTTAATGGAAGATTCAGTAGTCTTGAGCTGTAATTTGAAGTGATTGCTTCCAGAAGAATAATCCAATTATCTTCCAAACATACATCTTAAGTCCCTAAATATCAAATGGCTAGCTTTCATCCGCTTATCTCCAATTCTACTAAAATAAGAACTTACTATTTGATTTTATTAATAACTTGCATGTTTCACTAAATCGTTCATGAAATACTGAAAAAAAACCACATCAAGCCCACCAACAGGAAACATCTCATCCAGAACGATCATTAACAAGGTTATCAGTAACAACATACGCCTGCCTTCTCTAACTAGCACTGAACAGTGCAGAAATCCCTCATCAGAGGGACTGTTCTGACACTGAACACAAATGTGTGAAGATAACCCATACTCTCAGTAGTTTGTGGAAGGGTCACAAACAACCAGTGCAATTCCTGACAAACTGCCATTCTTTCCAAGGATAAATCATGTCTCATGTCCCTCAATAAAGAATTGCCAATCACAGCCACCACAATAAGCAGTATTTGGAACTCAGACAATTCCAGATTAATTTTGGGACACGAAACTGCAAAGTGCTACTGATCAGAGATGGCTAAGATGTACACCTGCTCTCATCTTCCTACATCCACTTGTAGTATTAAACAGGGATCAGAGGATATTGATCCCTTTCTTAGAGGTGGAAGAAGTCAAAACACTAGCAGCATATTCCTAGTCTTTACTACTGCCATGAAACATACATGACACCTTTTCCACATAGGACTGATGTTCTAGTACCTAAAGAATTCATTCATGAACTGTGCTGAGACAGTTAAAAACAACAGGCTGAAGCTGAACTCTGTTTACACTGCCCAACCCCTGCCAAAAGGCACTGCAGCATACACTGGACAATGAAGAAGACAGGTTACTGACACAGAGTAACCCAGACTACTTCATAGAACAGACAACAGAAGAAAAATTGCATGCAATTAACATTAATTAACAGACTAACTTCTCTAGCTTGTTTGTCAAAATAAAAGGCAATTTGATCATAATTTACTCCTATTTACAAAAGGAGAAGAAATTCAGTACCAAAATGATCAACTGAACAATCAGATACAATGCAGACAGGGAGGAAACACAAATTGGAATCCATGTACTGCCAACTGAAGGTAAAATGCAGTTCTACCCAAGAATAATTAACTGTTGCAAGAAAACAAAATGCAATAAATCATAGAATCATAGAATGGTTTGGGTTGGAAGGGACTTCAAAGACCATCTAGTTCCAACCCCCCTGCTGCGGGCAGGGACACCCTCCACTAGACCACGTTGCCCAAAGCCTCATCCAGCCTGGTCTTAAACACTTCCAGGGATGGGGCCTCCACAACCTCTCTGGGCAACCTGTTCCAGTACCTCACCACTCTAACAGTAAAGAATTTCTTTCTAACATCTAATCTAAATTGACTCTCCTTCAGCTTAAAAATTCTTTGTTATGCAGAATATTTAAATTAATTCTGCATCTTCCTAAAAAGTAGTTCCAGTCTAGCCATATGAATACTTTGTGTTTTAAATTACTAGCAGGAACTACTGACTGAAACGCTAATTTTCCTGCTACACAAAAGATGAGGCTGAATGGTGATCTTCCCTTCAGCTTTAAAATCTATGGTAAAACCTGGCAGAAAAGCAAAAGCAATTGCTGCTCGCAAAACCACTGTCAATTCTTCTGCTGTTAGCTGTTCACGTGGGCTACACTGACAGCTTCCTTTAACATTACATGAATATATACAGTAGTTCTAAAACAGTATCCACAGTCATTCAGATCAAAGTATATCATAGCTACAAAATGAGGACAAAGTATTTGTCTTTCTGCATCATGGGTTATGATCAGCTATTGATTACTAGCAGAAATTGAATGTGACTAAAAACTGAAATAAACTAACGTGTGATAAAAACATTAATCCATATGTGTACCTAAAACCCAATGGTCTTCAATACTCTGTAATCCATATTGAGGAAATTTTTCTCAGTGCTAACACAAAAAAACAGTAACTGACTTACCTTTTGAATGAATTTCTCAACACTCTGTACAACGTGCTTGTAGAACTGGAAAATAAAATAATATTTCAACAGAGGAGAAAATCTGAAGAGGCATATACTTGTTCAAGTCACGCAATATTGACAGTAAAACCAGAATTAGAAACTTCGGTTGATTAGCCAGCAGTCCAATACCTACAGCTGAGTATGCTGTCTTCCTCAGAATATTTAACAGCATATAAAAAAGATAATCTCACTTATTCTTGCCTTCTGAAGGGTTTTTACACTGGATTTTTTTCAATAATGTGCTTATTTAGTGAGAATTAAGAGAATAATATAATTGTTCCTTCAGAAACATATGCTTATTTCATTGTACATGACTGAAGATGTTAGCCTAATGTTACTAAGCATAGCACTTCTCTGTATTTCATTTATTTTCCAAGTGTTCACTTAACTTAAAAACATGAGTATAGGAAGACATTATAAGACCTACTGAATACTTTCTCTTTAAAAATGGCCTTGTTTGTGTTTGGTTTTTCTTTTTAAATTTCACATATCATCACAATGGCTCGGTGTTACCTCAATAACTGCTTTGACACAATTAAATTTTGTTACTGAAATGATAAGAGTGGAAGCTGGATTTCCAATGATAAAACATTTTGGTATCATTTAATTGTTTAATTTATAGAACATTTTACTATCATTTACTACCACTTTATCTTCAATACAAGTTTTTAGCATTTTGATTATACTGCAACACATAGACTTTAATTTACACAGACTTCAAGGCCAGGCTGGGTGGGGTTTTGGGCAACATGGTCTACTGGAGGGTGTCTCTGCCCATGGCAGGGGGGGTTGGAACTAGGTAATTTTTGAGGTTCCTTCCAACCCAAACCACTCTATGATTCATTCTGATACTATGATTATTTAAGACAGCCAAGTGAATTTCACTCTTTTGTCATCAAATTGTTCTCTCTCCAAATTACACAAAACACCAACATGGATTTCATTATCTGAAAATGTATCTGCATTCTCAGCAGAGGAATGTAGATAGGAAGAGCTTAAGTTCATGGCTTTTTTGCTTTTATCCTATCCTCTTTTTCACCTCTCCAGCTTTCAAAGAGTTTCCATTTGTTTTAATGCTTAACACTAATGGCATACTCCTTTCCTTCATCATTTTTCTGTCCTGTTTGCTGCTGCTCCATTGCTGTTCAGCAATTAGTTTTACTTTGTGGCAATAAAAGTCTTTAATTAGTATACTAATGCTGAAACTTAAGAACACTTTGTTCTTAAGCAACATAAAAACTAAAATCTATGAACAATGCCCATGAAAAGGTATGCTAGGAATTTAAAAAAATGAAATAAAACTTAAATAATTGTATTGATCCAAAGGCACACATATCTTACTTTTTTAGGGGGGAGGAAGGGAGAAGGGGAGAATGAGGAACTGAAGTTTTATATTCATTCATCTGTTCTCAGGCAATCACAGTGTTTCCTTTCTAAACTGAGGAAAAAAGGCCTGTCTTTGAGATCTGATTGAAGAGTCAAGTTCATATAATTCTTTCTCACATATGACAATCAGTAAATGAAAGTCACACAACAAATTAAGCCTGCTGCTGCTCTCCTGAAAATCCCATCACCATCACATTTGATCACAACTTGGAAATTGTACATACAACAAGGGAGGTGAAAAGCTCTGAAGCAAGTTCTTTAAGCTATCCAGTTATTTTGACGCAGAGGAGAAATGGAAAGGAAGTCAAAATAAGTTAGCCAATTTCTTACCTTTATAGCCTTGATTGCTGCCTTGGTGATCTGTGTCATTTTAGCTTTAGAAATGGGTGGCTTATAATCATTTAGCGAGTACAACTGCCAAAAAAAAAAAAAAAGTTATCAGATATATATTCTGCAATTGTAAGCAGTATAAAGATATATTATTTTTCCACAAGAAAATGCCACTTTTAATTTTCATTGGATTTTAAGTATATATTACACCAGAAAAGGCATCCCCATTTGGAAAAAAAAAAAAGGCCTAATAAAATATAATGTAATATCCAAAATGCTTAAAAGATAACAGGTTTTTCTTTGCAATGGTCACTATATACCTAGGTCACTATATATCTAGTTTTACTAGCACTAAATACAGCAGATACCTGCAGGTGAAGTTACAAAGGAAATAGATACAACATGCAAATACGGTAACTCTCATTAAGTTTTTCTTTCTAGGGCAAAAAAATTAATATACTTGACCACCTTTATGGAAGCAGGAGCGGTCAACATGGATTCACAAAGCAGAAATCATGCCTGACCAATCTGATAGCCTTCTATGATGGCATGACTAGCTGGGTAGATGAGGGAAGAGCAGTCAATGTTGTATACCTTGACTTCAGCAAGGCTTTTGACATTGTCTCCCATAAGATCCTCATAAGCAAGCTTAGGAAATGCAGGTTGGATGAGAGGACAGTGAGGTGGGTTGAGAACTGGCTGAATGGCAGAGCTCAGAGGGTTGTGATAAACTGCGCAGAGTCTAGTCGGAGGCCTGTAGCTAGCCATGTGCCCCAAGGGTCAATGTTTGGTCTGGTCTTATTCAACATATTCATCAATGTCCTGGATGAAGGGACAGAATGTACCCCCAGCAAATTTGCTGATGATACTAAACTGGGAGGAATGGCCAATACAACAGGAGGCTGCCATTCAGTGAGACCAGGACAGGCTAGGGAGTTGGGCAGAGAAGAACCTAATGAAGTTCAACAAAGGCAAGTGTGGGGCCTTGCACCTAGGGAGGAATAACCCCAGGCACCAGTACAGGTTAGGGGTTGACCTGCTGGGAAGCAGCACTGTGGAGAAGGACCTGGGAGTCCTGGCGGACAACAAGCTCTCCATGAGCCAGCAAGGTGCCCTCGTGGCCAAGAAGGCCAATGGTATCCTGGGGTCCATTAAGAAGAGTGTGGCCAGCAGGTCAAAGGAGGTTATCCTCCCCCTCTACTCTGCCCTGGTGAGGCCACATCTGGAGTGCTGTGTCCGGTTCTGGGCTCTGCAATTCAAGACAGACAGGGAACTACTGGACAGAGTCCAGTGGAGGGCTACGAGGATGATGAGGGGACTGGAGCATCTCTCGTATGAGGAAAGCCTGAGAGCTGGGTCTGTTTAGCCTGGAGAAGAGAAGACTGAGAGGGGACCTCATCAACACTTATAAATATCTAAAGGGCGGGTGTCTAGAGGATGGGGCCAGGCTTTTTTCAGTGGTGCCCAGTGACAGGACGAGGGGCCATGGGCACAAACTGGAACACAGGAAGTTCTATCTGAACACAAGGAAAAACTTCTTCACTGTGAGGGTGACAGAGCACTGGAACAGGCTGCCCGGAGAGGTTGTGGAGTCTCCTTCCCTGGAGATATTAAAAACCTGCCTGGACATGATCTTGTGCAACCTGCTCTAGCAGGGGGGTTGGACTAGATTATCTCCAGAAGTCCCTTCCAACCCCTACCTTCTGTGATAACAGAAGCTTAACCAAATACTTACTATATTCATCATCATATGCCTGCTGAATCAAATATTTTTATTTTCCATTAAACAAAAAATCCAGCCAAGTGAGAATGAGCACGTAGCTATTCTGCCACTTAAAACAACAGATTCTGAAAAAGTATAGACTTCCTTCATTCACTGTGTTAACTCAGAGAAATAATATATCAGAAATACTACAAATGCTTAAGCAAAAATCCAGCTGGGTTCTCAATTTTAAATACAGCTTTGTAACTTCATCAATATCTAACCAGCAAAACAGCCACAGTACACAGGTAGTGGAATTTTGCAACAATTTTCACCCAGGATGTAATAATAACTCCATTCTTCTTACTTGTACATACATCTCCTAGCAGAAGCAATCCAGCATGACAGATACTCATCAGAAATTTGCTACATAGTGAGAACTGCACATGAACTAACTTCATAGCCATGACTGATAGGTGGTAATTGGAAGCAACTCCCTCCTTCACACTGAGTCAGGACTCCCATCATCCAAGGCTATTTACTTGCTGTTAAAACCTCTGATTATTCACAATATACGGCTTTGAACAAAATGCTGCTCTCTTCTGCTTCAACACTAGGTGTTAACAGACAATGGATTGTCAAGTATTTGCTGCTTTCATACATAAAAAGATCAGATACAAAATGCCAAACCATTTTTAAGGATATTCTTGACTTAACTTATATGGTATTTTTGTTTACAACACACAAGTTTAGAAGCACATTAGCTCAAAAATAGAGTCCTGACTGATAATGGGAATGACCATCCATAGACAATTTTTTATTTCCTTCCTAAAGACAGGAAGAATTCGAGTTTTTCCATAAAATAGTCATTGAAACAGAAACAAAATCAAAAGACCCCTCTCCTCTCCAACTACACACCCTGAGCAATGCAATATATTGAACTAGATTCATATCCATACAGATACTAATAATATCTTTAACTTCGTAATATTCATTCAGCTTTTGGCAAACTGCTAGCTCAGAAAACATAATTCAGACTTGTTTACATTTAACCAAGTAAAATGTAATAGTAAACAGGATCACACAGTGGAAAGGATTAGACAGTCTTAAATACAGGTCATGCTCCTCAAGTTGTTTATAATAATTTATCACTGTGAACCTAACAAGTAGGTATTCTTCAGTCACATTTGAGTTTCCAGAAGATAAGGATTTCTTCTCCCCCCAAACATGAGATGCTTTTTTCTATCCTTTCCTGTCAAAAAGTTTAACTAAAACTTTGTATAGCTGTCAAAAGACAAACTGAAAAAATCAGCTTGTCCAAGCATAAGCATCTGTCTTCTTGGCTCAAAAGGAATTTCATTAAAACAGTGAAATTATAACCAGTTCACAGCTGGACATCCACTTTTAAAACAACTGTTACTACTTCTCAACTGATCATAATTGTTGTTGCAAAATATTCTGAATTACTGTACTTACAACAAAAAGCAATACACTTCTAGAACTCAAATATATAAACGCTCTTCACCACCATGGGGGGAAAGGGAGAAAAGAGGTAGAAAATCAAGAGTCTCCAATCAGTTTCTTCCCTGTTTTATACTCATAGTTCAGCTCAACTTCCAGTACTCACAGGTGATTTACCAGATTGTGAGTTACTCATCCTGGCTACTGGCTTAGCTGGACGATGTGCAACTACAGCTAAACTACTTCTGGGGCCACTACAGTGCCAGAAACATTTTTGCTTACATTCAGGCAGTGCCTTAGCAGAGTCAGTTTGGGTATTCCTGGTCAGCACTCTCAAAGCACAAAATACTAGTAAAAGCAATTTACAAATGTGTGAGCAAATATGAAATCAGCTTAGATTCAAGATGACACCTTGCCAATCCCAAAACAGTCCCACAAGAGATAGGCACAGTGGCTCCTTCACCTGTGGCATACACAGCTATAGTGAGGCAGAACCGCTGACTCATGTAGATATGCTGGGACCACACCTGACCAGTCCACCAGCTTTGAAATGATCAGGTAAAAAAAGGGGACAGGGCAGTTCAAAGCATCAAGAAAGCTTCAACGCAAGCATTAGCTGTGTGCAGTCTGGTATCTTAGTACCACACATCCAGAATATGCCAAAAAACAACAGGATAATATGGGTTGTTGCTGGCATCCCATTACTTTATTGCAGGTAGCAGAGACCCAAATTTAGTATTAAGTTTAAGGACAAATAATTCAAGCTAGAAAAAATGAACCAGAAGAAACAGCAAAATTAAGAACATAATTCTGTAAAGAGAGGCTTTTTGGACAACAGATACACTTGTTCCAGGTTTTAACAGCCATTTAAAGGAAAACACAAATCCCAAATTTAGTACCTGGAAGAAGCCAAGGGAAAAAAACATTCTTCTGAATTATTTTTCCTTAACTGTCTTCAAGAAGCTTTTAATTTCCTATAAATACATTTTGTTTTGAAAAGTATATTCACTTGGAAAACCGATCATTTAGGTATGTCGGTGCACAGCAGAACTCCGAAGTAGCAGCATTTGTGCAAGGGACAAAGTGAGGGCCCAGTGTGAAGTATCTACTTGCGGTTTTGCAACATTTAATGCAGCGCTTGCTTCTGAAAAAATTAATATTCAAGTTCTGCTTACAAAAGCGTAGAGGAATCCCTCTACACTTGGAATCATAAAATGGTTTGTGTCAGAAGGGACCTTTAAAGGTCATCTAGTTCCAACCCCGCCCATGGGAGGATATATTTCACCAGATCAAGTTGCTCAAAGCCCCATCCAACCTGCCCTTGAACACCTCCAGGGAGGGGGCATGCACCTCCTCTCTGGACAACCTGTTCCAGTGTCTCACCACCCTCATCGTAAAGAACTTCTTCCTTCTATCTAATCTCAGCCTACCCCCTTTTAGTTTAAAACCATCACCCCTTGTCCTGTCACTACAGGCCCTGCTAAAAAGTCTTTCGCCATCCCCTTTAAGTATTGACAGGCCTCAATAAGGTCTCCCCAGAGCCTTTTCTTCTCCAGGCTGAACAAGCCCAACTCTCTCAGCCTGTCCTCTGAGAAGAGGTACTCCAGCCCTCTGATCATCTTTGTGGCCCTCCTCTAGACTTGCTCCAACAGCTCCATGTCCTTCTTATGTTGGGGACCCCAGAGCTAGACACTACTCCAGATGGGGTCTCATGAGAGCAGAGTAGAGGGGCAGGATCACCTCCCTCAACCTGCTGGTCACGCTTCTTTTGATGCCGCCCAGGATACGGTTGGCCTTCTGGGCTGCTAGCGCACATTGCTGGCTCATGTCCAATTTTTCATCTACTAAAACTCCCAAGTCCTTCTCCACAGTGCTGCTCTCAATCCATCCATCATCCAGTCTGTACTGGTGTTAGTAATCCCCCTGACCCAGGTGCAGGAGGACCCTGCACTTGGCCTTAGTGAACTTCATGCAGTTCATGTAAGCCCTCTCCTCAAGCCTGTCAAGGTCCCTCTGGATGGCATCCCTTCCCTCAAGCATGTCAACCGCACCACACAGCTTGGTGTCATCTGCAAACTTGTTAAGGGCACACTCAATCCCCCTATGCCATTAATAAAGGTATTAAATATCCTGAGGGACACTGCTTGTACTGATCTCCATTTGGACACTGAGCCACTAACTGCAACTCTTTGGATGCTGCCATCCAGTCAACTCCTTATCCATTGAACAGTCAACTCATCAAACCCATTTGGTCTGCTGCTAGGTGGGCTAGAGAAACAAGACTTGGTTGCCTTTCTAGCAATGAAAACTTGTGGGTTTTCATCTAGCACAGATGATTTTTAAGACAGTGGGAATTCAAAGAAACCAGATATTCTTCAAATTTAATTAAAGTAAAATAACTGTAATTTATTCAGAATTATAAAATATGAAAATAAAGAGTTAAAATATATCTATAAAAATAGATATTATTTTTGTCTTTAAAACTTATGCTTATATTCTGGCTCATTTTTTCCTGTACGCCCTTTTGTACAAATGCTTAGCCAAAACAGTTTGCTATAATTATTTCCTGAACATGCTTTTGTAAGGCACTCCTGCTTATAGGCAGAAAATAACTGCTTGTCCTCACATAAAAGAAACTAGGAAAAAATGGCAACATGGCCAAATAGTAAAGTCAGAGAAACTATCTGAAGTAAAATGATATATTTCAGAAAATCAGAAGTGGTATCCAAAGCGGGTAAGGGGAGGGTGTGTGGTGTGTGGAGGGAAGTATCATAAACTCTAGCTGGGAATGTACATGTGAAAAATAAAGCAATCAAGTTTGAGAAAAAAAAAAAAAACAGGAAAAAGCATAAAAATCAGCCTGTTTCAGAAGGGCGAAGGAATAGCAGATATATTAGAGTGCTCCTGCAGAACAATCAACACATAAAGAAGGACTCATAGGAGATAAAGCCCTGCAGAAAAAGAATCCTCCCTTTCTCTTTTTAGATCTACGCACTGAGGAAAAACTGTGGAGACTTCCCATACCAGAATCCTCCTCAAGCTCACAATGTGAAAAATAATGCAGTGCTAGAATGGAACTCAAGAATGAAAGACCTAGTAGCTGCGATTCACAATTCTCACTTAACAGTCTCAATCTTGTAGCTTTAAGAGACAGGAAGAGCAACATGAATTTCTGGTAAGTGTTCAAGGGGGTAATTGGGAAACAGCGGATCAATTAAGTTCAATGTTTGTACAAGAAAAATGTGTATAAATTACTTGAAATAAAAGAATTAGTGGGCACACGGATAATTCCATGCAGCTGTTGTAAGGAAAAGCCACATCTCAGTCTATTGCTCTTCTCTAAAAGACTCAATGAGTACACTAAGAAATCACTAATATAGTCCACCTGGACTACCAAAAGACATTTACCAAAGATCTCTCACAAAGGCTCCAAAGAAACTAAGATCTCCTAAACAGGCCCATGCATGACAAATAACCTGACCAATTACTCCTTAAAGACAGCCAGCAAACAATTTCAATAAACAGTCATTTTGTTTACAGTGGAGGGACAGTCTAAATAGAGTCCCACTTGTGGCGGGAACTGTGCAGTCACATATATTCCGCACAGGACAAAGTCAGACTATCAAAAGCTGCAGAGGAAGATCACTGACACTAATGAGTAATAAAAAGGCAGACAAATTAAGCATGAGTACACATGAAGTAGTGGACACTGGCTTTGAAGCTGACTATTGCAGTTCAGGAAAGGGATCTGCTGATACATGAGACATTTCTTTGAAGGCATCAACTCAACAGTAAACCAGAAAAATCACAGTAGTAAATGAAGCAAACAGACTTTTAGAACCAGAACATTATTTAGGCAACTGTACTAACCTACAGGGCACTCTCAACCTCTCAATATTTCTGGAATTTCTGCCCTGCCCTCTAATCTCCAAGGCTGGCATGAAATCATTAGGGATAATGAAAACTATGAAGAAGCTTTTAAGTGAAGAACAAAGGTGGCTAGGACTCTTCACCTTGCAAACAGGATTACTAAGGGGATGGCCCATATCAATACAATCTGAGTAGTGGGAAGGATGGGACTGGAGGAGCACACCAAATAAGATAAGCAGGGAGCGAGTGAGAGCCATACTAGTGGATGTGGCTTCAGACTGCCAGACATGGTCTTCCACAGCCTGGGAGGGCAGCTCTGGTGTGCCTCAGAGCGACCTGACTCACCCCTGAACTGTTATCACCAACTCGCTAAGTCTGTGCCCAGATACCATAATGAAACACACCCACTCTTCTACATAACTGTATAAAATACAGTTAGCTATCTGTATGCTAGTATAAAATGCAGCTCTTAGCTTAAAAGAACATATTCAAATGAAGTTTGAGCCTTACCACATCAGGCAGCTGCATTTTTCCCACAATAGAAATACAGTTCATTTAAAAGGGTCAAAAGTGAAACACTGTAATCTTCAAGTGGCAGACAAAACCAGGGGACATTTCAGAGGTTTTGAAGCACACTAGTCACATTTACAATACAAGCTGGAAGAAGAACGCAAAGGAGCAGGCACACAAACCGTTATGCAAACTTCAAAAAACATGCTTTACAGCTGAGCTACCATATGACTCTGCGAATTGTGAAGAAAATCTGCCTGATTCCATTCACTAGTCATTTACTTGCTTTTCTGGATAAACTTCAACTCATACAAAACGCTTGTCCAAAAAGACAAAAACTGATTGGTATTTCTTTAAGAGTCTGATCACTATTGATAGCTATCTGACCACCAACGAAATCTGTTTTCTCCAGTTATTTTCATAAGTTCACAGTTGGAAGGACTTGCATAGTGAAAGCATTTGCATAATTTCTTATGTGAAAAACTAGTAAGTACAGAAACTTGCTGTTGAAATCTGAGGCACTGCTGTAGTGAGCACCACAGTTTGGAGTCTCCTTTTACAATGCACGCTAAGAGAATAAAAACTTCTTTCCAAACACTGCCCATCTATCACCAGTTGATGATATGCATACATATCAACATGTAACTCAAAAACCGCCTCACACATTGTTGGATCAATTTATTTTTTCCATTCATTTAGGAACTGATTTTGCACCAGAAACTAAAAAGAATATGCTAATCTAAACAAAACAAATATTCCTCTCCCAGATATCCTAATATCTCCTGATATTTTCCCGGAAAAGAGCTCTGCTGCAAAGAGCTGTGTATTCACCCAAGGGTCATTGTGACACAAGGGCTCTCCTGAGCAAAGTCACCACAACACAAACACAACATTTGGGAGAATGTTGCTTCAGTAAGACCAACTGACTTGAATAAATTGAAAGGTTAAACCCTGATAACAAACTATTAAAATTCATTACAAAATTATACAAAGCTTTGTTTTGTACTGTCCATTCTTTAACATATGACTCAGAAAACTAAATGTGAGACATTCCCTCTCTAAAGGTAGATAGCATTATCACATGCAAAATTAACTGAGCAACAGAAATAAACTACATGTCTGGTGCTAAAGAAAAAAAATAATGACTTTGAAAGAACATAAATGTTAAGAAGGAACAAAGACTAAACTTCTACAGAATTTGATGGGGGGGGGGGATTCTAACACAGAGACAAGTCACAAGTAGTCTAACTACTGGTAAGAGGAACCATTTCCAAACTGTTGGCTCAGTTTTTGAAAAAACAAGTGTTAAATAATCAAGTCAGAAATGCAGGCTTCCCATATGACCTTTTGGGAATAAATTTGTTTTCCTTTGTGAGAAAAAGAATAGCAAAAATAAAGAGAATACTTTAAAGTTACTGTAAAAAGTGACTGATTTTTTTCAACTCAGCACACTTAGTAGTATATATTTGATTGCAATATCAATGAAAATTTAATATTCTATCAGTTTATTTTAGAAAGCTGACAAAATTCTGAACTGCCTATCTCAAGTATTCCAGATGACTGGACATGCTGAGATCCAAACACATTGCAAACAATACCAGAAACTACAAAATACAAATGAACATTAATCTTCCCAACCCATTTATAGCTAAAGAAAACACCAGTTAATTTGCAGTGAATTTCTGTGTGAGGAAGTTGTTTTACTGCTTTGATGTATGATGATTCCATCCAGCCATGCCCTATGCACATCTTCATTTTGATAATTAGGCGGGGGACAATGAATAAGCCTTTGATAGAAGTATGCATGTTTGATTAAACACTGAATATAAATCACAGGAAATCCTTAAAGAGAAGGCTTGAATCTGAATGGCACTTCAGGGACAAAATGAGTCCACAAAGATACACTTATCACCAAATCCTAATCTGTCTCAATGAAAGCAATTCCCAGGGTAATGATCTTGCAAAGTAAGAATTAGATGCCAGCCAAACGGCCATGTAAGCACGTAACAGTTTATTAGACAGATAGCACTGAAAGTCTTCAAGATGATCAAAGTAATAGATAGTTTTAAGGGTGGATTTATGTTCTGGTTTTACAGGACTATCTCTGTTTTGTTACTGTTTGACTTTTAAAAAAATGTTTTTGCTATTTTATAAGTTCTTATCCTAACTGATCTGTACAGAACTGTAACAGAGAGAGACAGAAAGGGTCAAACTTGCATCGTATCTCCAAAACTATCAGTAATTCCTCCCTGTGTCTCTTTAGTAGGGTGTATAACAGCTAACCAATTCATCTTGAAATCAAGCCTCAAAAAACATCCCTATCCAACTGTGCTTCACTCCTCCAACTCATTTGCCTTGTGTCACACCAAAACATTCAGTACCATGACTTACACTCACAGGAAGGTGAAAAACTCCAGTCTGGTAGTTTGTATTGTTAACCAAGTCTACTGCTTAACCAGAATCCAAGCTGGAAAATTTTTTGCGGAGAACTTGAGACATAGGCACAGGTGTGCTCGTGTGATCCTGACTCAGGCCCATTCCCTGGTGAGAGAAGACTGTCTAACCATATAGATACCAAAATATGCCACGTTCCTTTTCCAGTTCCTCCAGAATGTCCTGAAATTGCATATATACTCTCTTTTTTATTTACTTTCCACACCCAAAGCCTCACAAGTCCTAGGATGTTCTTGTCAAACTTCACCCAGCCCTATTTGGCTTGGCCATTTCAAGTGTCAGAAAGAGCAGGAAGTTCGACAAGAGACCTGGCATCTGTTTCAAGATCCCTGTCTAATCATGCCTCTGGGCTGAGCATCGCCAAGGAGCATCCACTCCTACCTGGACCCCACCAAAAAATGACGGTTGCTATCAGGATTGCTTTTCTCTGTCCCTCTCTGGTTCCCTCTTTTTAAATTTTTTTTTTATTGACACCTTTCTAGCTTGTTGCAATAA
Source organism: Balearica regulorum gibbericeps (assembly GCF_011004875.1). Lineage (NCBI taxonomy): Eukaryota > Metazoa > Chordata > Aves > Gruiformes > Gruidae > Balearica > Balearica regulorum. The sequence goes on from NC_046186.1 coordinate 69,566,256, forward strand.
TTTATTTTTACCTCCTCTTTTTTTCTGTTTGTTTCCCCCCACCCCGCCCCAGCTCTCCTCCTTTTCTTTGTGCCAGGGCATGGTAGAAAATGTGTTAGTTACTGGTGCATACAACTAGTTCAGAGAAAACTAACAGAAACAGCATTCAATAGATGATGTTTATAGAAGGTAATATACAATTGCCCTTTAAGTGATACTTTCTGTGCATATTATTTTAGCCACTACCAACCCCACAGCTGAGTGATTCCTGAGCCAGTACTAACTCATCTTTTTCATAAAATCACTGAATTCCCTCCACCTAGGGAATTCAAATTACTTTTCAGTACATGTAAATCTTTAGCATGCCATTCATCTTTTGGCAAAGGTGCATAGTTTAATCAAAACCTGTGCAAAGAAACTCCCTCTTTCTTGATTTGAACCTGTGATCGTTAGTGACACTATATTCACCTAGCTTCTGCATTGGAAAAAACAGTGATTTACCTCTTCTGCTTCCCCAGCACAACAGACCCCTATCTCATTAACTTCCAGTCATCTCTGTTCCAGCCCGAAAGGAGTATTAATATTTAGTAATTTCTCACAAAGACCTGTTCCATTCCTTCAACTGTTCTTTCTGCCACTCTCTGTACATGCAGTTCCACCAACATGGTCTTGTGAGGTGAAAACTATAGACTGCGCGTGGCCTAAGATAAAGAGGTACTGGCAATATAACAAGTCTCTATTTCTTTCCTAATAATTTCCAGGATTCCGATTGCTATTTTGACTACTGCTGAACTTTGAACAGACATTTTAATTTCAGATGCAAGATTTTATTAATTAACAAATTATATAATTTCCGTGCCCATCACTGTGTACATAAAGCAAGGGTTGCCTTTTTTGTACTATCTCCCCAGCCTGCATTACCACGTTTAACGTGATGAAACTGCAGGGTGCCATTTAACAGTACAGCAATGTCCTTTTTCAGTCCTTCATGGCTAGCCCTTCAGTACCAACATCCTGAATAACTTAATACTGTCAACAAACTTTATCACCTCATTATTCTACCCCTTTTCCACAGCATTTACAAATACAATGAAATGCATGGATTCCCAGCACAAACCCATATAAGACTCCACCATGAAAAAATACAATTTATCTCTACATATGAACTTTTCCCCCATCTCCCCTTTTAGAAGTCATCCACCAATGTAAGGATGCACTCTCCACAGCAATTCAACTTCTTTTCACACTTCTGGGGATGGATCTTCTCAATTACTTTTTGGAAATCCAAGTAACATCCCCTGGTTCATCCCTGTCCATATGCTTTCTAATTCTCTCAAAGAACTCTCATACATACATGACACATTATTTTCTTTCATAAAAGTCACACCAATTCTTCCTCATTTTATCATATCCATCTGTGTATTGTTTCAAACAAATTCAAATTCTTCTACTTACTTCTCATCACCTCCAATTGAGATATCTTTTCTGTTCTTACGTTGGTTAAAAAGAAAAAAAAGCCTTAAGACTCAGGTTTTAGTATAATACCCTAAAACAAGTGGTTTTTCCGTACCACTCTTTTCATTGCAGTCAATCAATATTATCTGGAAATAGCTGGGAAATTGTCCTCACAGGGATTTTGTGTACATTTGTTGCACAATGGAAAAACTGTCACTTCCTCGCGCACCTCCTTCAGAATTGGAACAGGTTCCAAATGAAACAAGTTACACAGATTTACGACATAAATGTACATTTAAGCGTCATATCCAAGAAAAGACGAGGCTAGCAAATAAAGCCAAATATATTCACAATTTTCTATTTTCCTCTATCTGATGAAACGATGTAATGATTTATACAGCAAAAAGCAATGATATTGACAGCTAAGTAACTACATAAAAGGCAATATTCCAGTGTACATAAAAGTTACGCATAGCAACATTATTAACACTTCCTTTCCCCAACATCATTTTAAATAAACTAAGTCCTACTTCCAAACTTTGGGGAAAAAAATATGGGCTTGCTCATATAAATTATACGTTGGGAATGAGAGGAAAGGCAAAAGATCAGGTTGATGCTATAGATAAAGCATTGAATTTCTGCTCTGTATTTTTGCTTTAATTCTGTTAAGAAAAGTGGTCTTCAAGAGAAGGATTACTGAAAGTCTGGGAATTCAACAGCATATTTCAAATTTTGATTGTTCAGTAATGCAAACAATATTTTTATCATTATAACTGTTAATTCACAAAGTGCTTAAAAAGTTAATACTATTCTAAATATCTGTAAAAAGTGAACTCTATTGCAAATAGCTGTAATTTACAAGGCAGTGTACTACATGGTGCTCAGCTACAGTCTAAAGTTTCTCAAGTGAAGACCCGGCAGCATGAACATGAACTACATCCTCTGTGGATGATAAGTCACTTACAGAGCAAGTTACTGCATCTCCATGGAGGGCAATGGCATACTACACTTTTACAAAGCCCAGCACTCAATTCCAAAATGTTTCACCACTCTTATTCAACAAGCAAGAAAGCCAGACAGCAGTTTCCCTACCAAAATTTTGAATAAAAATTAGAACAAAGCACTAACTTTATTAAAAAAACAGCTTCCTAAGTAATATATTATTTTCCATACCTCTGGCCACATCTTACAAAAGCAAGAGTGGCTAGGAAATAATTTTTCATATAAAACTAATTTTGCCACTATAAGGCTTGAAAGCTGTGAACCTCTGGTCCCATGTGATCCAAAAGATCACTGTTACAGCATCTAAGGGAATATTTTGATACTGATACTCTAGGACTCAGACCAATCTCTAAGTATGAGATTATGACCACAAGCAGTGTCAGGGATATCAATTACACATATCTCTACTGAAATATTTTTACAGTTTTCTCTGGCTGCTACCAGGACACAACACTAACCAGACATCGTGTACAATAATAAATGTTTGCAATTTCGATGTGCAAAAGACAGAATAAATACTTAGAAGTCAAGGCTAACACATATTACCATAACAAATTAGGTTAATTTCTTTCACATTTCAATAGCAATAAATAAATCAAATCCAATTGTACATACAGAAATAGTCACTGAATTGCTTACCAAATATTTATATCACCACACTGCAAAGAACAAGAAAAGAGTATTGTCAGTTATTGCTTTTTAAAAAGGACAGAATCAACAAAATTCTACTATGTTGCATTTTACACACTCGCCTGAAATTTAATCTCTAGGAAAAGTTACTTAAATTACATGAGACCATCCCTCAGTGCATAGGATTTTTCCTTTACCAGTAAGAACTGTTACTTAAACCCAATGAGCACCTTGTTGCTCTCTGTGCTGCACAGAAATGTTAAAATATACACAAAAGATGAGCGTGTAGGATGACTATAATGGCAGATGCTCCATTCTCAATAAGGTATTTCCGTTTGGAAGGAAAACAATAAAAAAGTTCTTTTCTTGCAGTAATCAACCAAGACAATATGAGTTACCAAAATTCAACATTAAAAAAAAAGCACTGAACAAGAGAGAGTTGCAACTCAACAGCAACTATCTTAATACAACTGTTTTCAAACACTTGAAGTGCATGACATGTGGTTTAAATTAACAACATAAAATAATAGTCGATATGCTTTATATCCCGGTCTGTGTCTTCCTTTCACTGTTGATTTATAAAAAATGTAAAACCAACCAAGAACACTCACATGAAAAGCTTACCCCCCTACAGGTCAGTTGCATTATACACCACTTTTCACACATGATTATGTTTAAAGAGGACATCTGAATATTCATCCTGAGTGTTTAAGCAATTAAGTGAAATAAGATGCAAAGGCAATAGAGCAGTCTCTCCAGCCCATCACATTTCAGTTCATGAAGGAGTCAGGTGTTACCAGCACTGCTCATGCTCAGTCCTTCTCCTACCCCTTTCATTTTGAAGAAGCACAATTATAACTTTCACATTTACTGAACCTGAACAATTTGAGATGGAACTACAAAATTCCATTTTAATTTTCATATATTTGAGCCAAAAGGCATATTACAGCCTATTTGCCATTTCCTCTAAACTCTCTTCATTACTACTTTCAAAGAAAGCCTCTAAGTTCTGTTGGTGTAGCCTTTGTACAAATACGTAAAATGAACGTAAAACTGGAATTGAAAGAAAACACCTGGATTCAACTCTAGTCTCCTGAATTGCATGCAACTATGAAACAGATGTTTTAGTTCAGAATAGCCTCTAGAACATACTTCATTTGCTCCTAGCCCTTTACAAGCCATAAAATACAATGCCCCTTTTTCTCTTCATAGTAACTTAGGATTCCTGTATACTGCATGGGAACAAAAAGCTTAGAAAAACCTAAATGGACCACATAAAATAGCCAGGCAAGACTGAGCGCTTTGCCAATGCCCAAACTCCCAACAACAGAATGGAAAGATAGACTGAAAATTCCAGACGATCTTTGAAAGCATATCATATAAGAAAACAAGAAATATAACAGGGGTATTTCACTTTCTGCAATTTTCTCATCATTCCTGCCATATGGCTAATTTCCATCATTAACATTTTATAGTGATTTTATAGCTAATTCTAGATCACCAACAGGAAAATCAATCAGCTTCAGACACAATGTCAGTCTCTGTAGATTTCCAGAGGCGAGCTTGGGGGCTGCCTGCACGGGAGAAGTGCCCTTTGTTCTTGTTGCAACTCACTGGTTTGGTAAAGTGTGACACAGTATGGAGTTAAATCCCTTAGAGAATTCTAAATACAATCACACCTCTACAATTGTGAGATATGAAATATAACGACAGATCCTAAACATAGTGAAAATCAATGACTCACACATTTTCTCTAACAATTGGTTTTAGGGCTCACAACAAAAGCTGTCGTGTCATACTGATTTCAAAATGTTTTCTCCTTAGATATGTTTTAAAATCCCCATAACTCACAATGGAACTTCACGATTTACAATTTTTAAAAAATCATGGTTTATAGTGGGTTGGATTTCTCCAACCAATATATTTGTTATATAAATGTTCCTCCTTCCCTGTTAAGTGTTCCACTTATCTGAAAATTAAGCAGCAGTGGCTACTACTACATATCTGGTAACTAAGCTCTGAAGATCAACATGTTATCTGAAGCTCTAATTTTGAGCAGATTCAGAGAATAACCTATTCCTTTTCACATGAACCAGCTTTGTTTTGCGAATATGTACAGGAGATTTGGTATTATGAAAAACTTCAGTCTGATCAGATCTTTCCATAGGCTTCCAACAATCTGGTTAATACATTCTAAGCTCTTTGGACTTAACCTCTGGAAAATCCAAATAAGTATGATTATTTCTTTTTTTAAAACTGCAATCACATCAATATCAAAATATTAGAACTGTATTTTCATCTATCATACAAATTTCTAAATTATCTGTCAAGAAAGCTCCATAAACTCATCATCATTTAAGGCCAACATTTTTTAACCAACAGTTTTATAGTGAGCAGCAATTTACAGGATTTTGTACTTCTTTAAAGAAAAAAGGAGCTACAGAATAATAAGGTGGAAAGCAAAGGATGCATGTAACTAATTCTACTTCAGTTTCTAAAAGTCACTAACGAATACTAAAAAAAAAAAAAAAAAAAAAAAAAAAAACAAAAACAAAAACCCCCAAAAAACCAAAAACACAAGGAGGAAACGCTTACCACTCAATTCCAAATGAATATTTGGAAACATTGAACCCTAGGCCAAACAACACAAGAAGATGGATCTTCTGAAATATCTTTCCCAAAAATGCACGCTATTTCAATTATAAATTCCAATTCAAACATGTAAGACTACCTTGCATAGAATACCCTGTGTAGCTGTCACCAGTGTTTATAAAAGAATATTTACTCCAATCTTTCAAAACTAATGTTATAGACAGAACTTCACAATAAACAAGCTCAAAGCTACCGAAACAGGTGCCTTCAATCTCTCAGCTGTTGCCGCCGTGCACTGTTTTACTGCTCAGTCACCATCCACCCAAACCACCATTCCTTGCTACTACTGCCTCCTGCATCTCAGCTCTGCCCCTCCACTTTTAACACATCATCTTTGTGCCCTCATTGCAAGCGGGAACCAGAGCACACTCTGCCAATGCTCAAAAACCATCAACAGCAAGCACAGGTGCCACGCCTTATCTTCCACATATGTGTTTTATTAAACACATGCATTATATTTCTGAATGCCAAAGCATCAGAAAAATGCCCATCAGCTACCTGCTTGTATAATCACAAAGCTAGGAGAAAAGATAGCAATGCAGTATTATTCATTCGGAACTTTAAAAGCATAACAGGATGAATAGCAGGCTACTACAAGAAATACACGTTTATGGTGGGGATAAATCTGACGGACGGTCATTTTGGCAATGCACTCATTTCCTCTTACTTCCTCCAAATTTTAACAATTCCTTTTTAAATTCTATTTCAAAAAAATGTCTCCTTTTGGTCAATACAACTGCCAAGGACAGATGAACATAAGAACTAGTACAGCACTAGGTGAAGGTCCTCTTTTTCACTTAAAGAACACGGAGCCTACAACGTAGAAGCAGCTGCCAAGTAAGGTTAATAAAATTACCTAGCTGACTGCTACTGCTGTCAGAGCTCCCAGAGAAATACTGCAGAAAAGTAGCTCCAAAGAAGTGAAGAAATGCAAGGAAAGAAATGCACACGCAATTCATGAAAAGTTCTGATACAGGAACAAGGACTAATATTGTTTATTGAGTTTAAAGCCAAGCTCCCTGAACTCTGGATACACATGTGAACAGACAATTACCCACCATTGTCCCAGGGCTCGCAATGGAGTTACACCAGCAGTTACTGAGGCCAGGAACGCGGACCCTAACCAAGGCAATCAGCCACTCAGGATAAATTTTTTGGTGGTTGTCTGGAGGTAGAATGATGGACCAATTTTACAGACAAGAAAAACAAGGGGGCCTCCTCCTAAGTGAAAAAAATCCTCATGAAAGTAATCAAGTGTCTAGACCATATTTTAAGACCTGCTTTATCAAATACTTTTGTCCTGAATGTGAGGTTTTTTTCTGTAAGATTACTAGACTCCACTTTTACAACTGCCACAGGAAAACAGACTGCTGATGGCAAACTCAAATAAGACTTGTTAAGATAATTTCAATTACTTTGCCAAAGATTGTAGCCGCAGGCATGGTCTTAGTAAGCAGGTGAAAATCAAAGGATCTGAAGGCACGAGAGTCCAGAAGTGCATTTGTGTTAAAGTACAAAATGGTTCACTGCTCTCTAAATGAGTAGCAAGCAGGATCGATACTCGTAACTACCCAGTTACAACTCAAGAGTGTTAGCAGAATCTGGAGATCTACGTTACCCTCCAAGGCTCATAAGGATCTAATCTAGACCACAGTTTAAGAAAAAATGTAAAGTATATGTATCCAAGGCAAAAAAAAAAAAAAAAAAAAAAATCAGTCTGTCCTATACTACCTTCACCAAAGAAATGAGGCTCTTGAGCAAGTTACGCACTTAAAAAAAATCCCTTAACATTTTGGGCCTTTAACACATGATCATGTCTTTACAAGGCCAGAAGTCAAGATTCTGGGCCTGGCAAAAGTCTAAGGTCAGATCAATCTTTGAACATGTGATATTAAAACTGAAAATATTTATTCAGCACACATGAAGACAATTAAACAGGTGAACGTCTATTGAATATTTACTGTATCTTGAAGAGAAAAGGGCCTACTTTCTCTTTTAAGAAAAAGTGAATAGAGAGAGCCCACAAAGTTCAACTCTTGCTGGGATGCAACAGAGTGAAATATTTACATTTCACTGATACTGCTCTTAACGTTCCTGACAGCAAAAGGGAAATTAACAAATTCTTACATATTTTGCTGTATCTTAAGGGAATTCAGACAGTTTGCAAAGATTCAAGTGTTTTTTCACTGAGGAGCATTATGGAATTATAAAGCAAAATAAAACTGAAGACCTTTTTCAAATTCACCCCAGAGGTTAAGAATGAAAAACAAAGACAACTTTTCAGATATATGGGTGTCCACATGTGCGCGCCAATATCACTGAGTTAACTTTCTCTTCTGAAAAATAAGAATAGAGGTAAACCAAAAGCTTTCATTCCAAATTGCTACAACAAAATTTACGAATATCAGACCATAAATGCAGTATCAAATAAACAAAAAAATAAAGCTTTAAACGTATCACAGTTGCAGAATCCTTCAAAACAGAAGAGGATACGAAAGAAGGTTGCACTTTTTTATGACTGGTAAAATGTTAGTGAGAGAGAAAACAGACACAGTTTTTCTCATTTTCTCAGCAGCTAGGAAAAAAGCTCTATAGATGTTTCAGTCAAAGTGAAACGTGCAGCAGAATCTAAGAAAAATATCTTGCCAGAGAGTAGCTACCTGCCCTTTCACCATTCCTTGTACTTAACTGCTAGTATCACTACTTGCAGTAATCAAAGCCCTGGCTCCTCATTTCAAAGAGCATCCTTTTTTTCACTCTCCCCAGCTATTCAGCATCAATCTCTATTTAGCATCTTCATGAGCATACCATTTAGGGTTTTTTAGCATCAACTGGCAGTCTTTCCTGAAAAAGCCACCTCGGTGACTTAGAATAAGCCATTTAAATAAAGCTGTCTAAAATACAATATTTGATTTACACTTCTGCACACCTATACTCCAATGCGCAGTAATTAAAATGTGGGTTATTTCCAAGAATCACATTTCTGAAATTGCAGTCAACTGAACTGTTCCCCACCACCACTTTAAGACATACCTTCTAAAGAAACATCATGATAAAGGTGACCAAAAATGAAGTGCAAATAGAATATATAGACAACAGCATTGCCAGCAAATGATCGTTGACTGTTACGTCCCTACCACTGACAAATTTCAGAAGAACCAGTTAACCCAAAGTACCGATGATCACTTTATGTATCGCTCCATATCATCTTACATGGCTCTTACAACAATTCTGCACAACAAAAGTTCACTGTGACTTCACTTTATGATGAGCTATGCAAGGACAACCATTTTCAATCTAACAGCTGACCCCAGACTAACAATCCTGTGGAAGTTTTAATTGTGACCCTCACATCCTAAAAGACATTTAGATTAACAAGAGAAAAGGCATAGGAATCCACATCACTAAGGAAACTGTAATCACTATCTTAATCTTACAGCACTTTATGTGCATCCTCATCTTGAATCACTTTAAGACAGAGCATAATCCACATCTCCATGATGACACTTAGTTTTCCGTTCAATTCCCTTGTATATGCAAAGATCAGCACTCAATGGTACAGAGAAGAGAAATTAAACTTTTTAAAAAGAACACACTCAAATGAACACAGCATTTCTGAAAAGAATCAGAAGACACATGACTTTCTCATTCCTGGGCTTCAAGGGAGAAACTTTGCCTTATTCTTTTTCATCTTTTTTTAAATATAAGATTACCCTTTTCACAACATCATAATATATCATGTTGCCTGACAAATACGAAACCTGCAATTTTTCCACTACATTTCAGCTCAAATTTGTAGCATTGGATGTTAACAACTATTGTTCACTAGATTCAACAATGTAAATTCTGCAACTAGGTACTTTTTTGGATTTTTTTAAGCTATCAAACTGCCCTAAGTAGGTTTTGCCATTGCTAACCTTCTAAATGGCTGTAGTACAAAACCGCAGGTGCCAGTGTCAGCTACTTATAAAGTACAAGTACTTTTCAATTATTTGACCAAAGTGTGCATAGCTTATGCATCAGATATTTTTGTTTATAAATAAAGAGCATGCAAAAAACCAGAAAGAGCAGCATCATGGACAGCAAGACTTAATAAAGCTCATACATGAAGAGATGTGCCTATATGTAACTAAAGATACTGAGAAACTTTAAATGAATAGAAATGCTATGCTTAATTAAATTAAACCAGATCAGTGAACTACTATTGCAGTTTTTGTAGAAATAAGCATCTAAGCTGAATTTGCCCTTTAAAACTTAAATTTCCTGTCAAGATTCCTATTATTCAATACTAGGAGTTAACATGTCTAAACAAAGTATTACTGCAAACATCCAGTTTGTGTTGTACTTAAAACTAATTTGTGATCTTCACTTCTCCCAAAACAAATTCCAGTCCTACGACTATTTATGTGTCTGTAAAACTATTTGCATTTATTCTACAGATTTATATAGAAATAAATTAAAAAATAATGAAATGTGTTTCAGAATTAAAGCATCTATTAGTCTCCTTTCACACTTGTCTGCACACATTCTTCACATCATAAAGTGAAAAATAATTTGGAAATACAAAGCTTGCCACTACATAAAGGACAAGGATTGCAAGAAAATTTGGGAGAGTAGAGCACCCAAACCCAGCTTCAGGTACAGTACCTGAAACCAATGTGAGAATGGCTAGATTTGAAGCTGATGGCAAGACTTTAACACTGAACTGACTATATAACAAACACTGAATTTTAATTATATAATTCTGCAATAAAATATTACCATCTGGGTGCTGGAACTGTGACGGTACACATTTCTGCCTCTAGTCCATTTCAATTCCTTTTTAACAAAATACATTTTATAGAATGTATGAAGAATTTGAAACATTTCAGTCATTTTCTTCTGTCAAGACCTGTTCTTGACTTTGATATTGTGCTTTTCATAAAAAGCTCAGAGCCTGAACAAAAACCGGAGGACAATGATTCTGCAATGGCTAGCCTTCATGATGTCAACTGTAGCAAATGATAAACTATATGGTATAAAACATTGCCAATTACCTCAATGGTATACTAAGTCAGTTGTATAATACTGTATTTTTCACCTGCCAAGCAGTTTTAATCAAATAGTAAACCATCAACCATTACATGAAAACAATACTGAGCATGTTTTATTTAAGAGTGTGATTCTTTCTCATCTTTAAATTTATCTTTCCCAAGACTTCAAATGTTAGAGCTAATTTTATACATACGATTAAGTACAGCACTGACAATGCCATCTATCATCACTAGACATTGAAGAGATTTCTGCAATAGCAGGTATAATTTCCAGCAGTTAGAGTTCAAACAGACTTGAAGTATTTCTTTCTAATCAAATTAATGATAAGCCTATGTTAATCACTTGAATTCTGACTATCACATACTATAGTTATAATACAGGATATTGCTCAGCTCACACACACATTTGGTGTAAGCTATACTACCTAGACGGACAGCTGCCTTTACTTTAGCTTCATTGCAGAAGCCAAACACAACTCCTTCCTCTAAAAACAAACAACCCCAGAAGTACCCAACCTGCAGACTTCAGCATTTAAATGTATTTGGAAAGTTCTTTCTAAAGTGTCATCTGGATTTCAACAGTAAGTTACATAAACTGTTGTAAAATTATTAACTGAATGCAAACTGTATAAGTGAAAGTATGGTAAAAGTTTCTTCTACAATTTAGTCTATTCATCTGCTGCTAAATTTAATTTACATCTATTTTAAGCCAAAGATCTCTAGAACAGAGCTCTGACGTCATTTCTGGAGTATAACACGACCTTAAATCATAATACAAACAAAGAAAAGGATTTTTAGAAGTGAAGTATAAATATTTTGTAAGTTAATCCAAAGCATTTAGGTACAATACAAACTACAATATACAGACTCATAACTTCATCTACTTAAATATTTATTAATCATTTCACAATTCTAAAATGCAAAATGTGTATAGGTCAGATCAGAGATAATGATGGAAAGTTAATTTAAAGTCAAGTTCTGCACTCGGTACAGACATGTTAGAGTGGCTGACAAAGACACTCGGGATTCCCCAAACGTAGCAAGTTTTGTACCATTTACTTCCAGGATCAGGGGTTTAGTCATAGCATCTTTAAAACCTTCCTATTGGTGTAGTCCAGCATTCAAATACAGAGACATAGGTTAAAACAAAACTGAAAGAGAAGTCATAAAAACAAGTCTATTCATAGACGCTGTCTATTTATACCACAGGAGGTAAGTTGGTTAAAATGTCATTGCCTGATCTTCTGCATTTTCTTTTCCAACAACCCAAAGTTTACTCTTTTTCTAGCATTTAGAAGATTTAAGGCATACTGTAAATCTGTCCTCTTCAGTACAGTTCTCACCTTCGGTATTCAGAGTTAATTGCATTTACAGTACTTATACCTGAGTGCTCACCAAGCCAGCCAGAAGCTGGTTTTCAATATGAAAGTGAAGACTTTTGCTCACACTAGTAGGTATATACAAGAAAAAGGTTCTAATCCACTTATATTCTTCTGTTCTTGTGACTAGACTCTTCCTTTTCCCCACTTAACAATAAAGCACACAAGCCAATCAAATAATAACATGGGAAAATAATAGTTTCTAGTATTTATTTTTCTTCTAGTGGCCACAATGCGATTTCTTCTACTTAAGAATTCAATTTGGATAAAGTGCAAGACCTAGAACTGCACATCAGTTATGGCTGTTCAACTGCTCCTGAGTTATGAGAAAGTACCTATCCATTTAAAAACCTATCTTACTGTGGCTTGTAGAAACAACACGGTTGGCACATGGTTTCACTACAAATCAAATTAACATTTTAAAAACCCAAACCAGCGTTGTATTACTTAAAATCATTAAAATCGTACTACAGCCCCACTGGGGGTAGCAAGAGGGCAACCCAAAGCGCCAATATGGGAGCAGTCTGTAAAAGTATACATTGTAACCATTCTGATACTTTCTACGGTTAATGTAAGTAAAGATCTATTTTTTAAAGACATATGACTTTTTCCTAAAGAAAACACATATGTATTTCCCTTGTTTTTACATTAACTTCAAAATATAAACCATACAAACTATCGCAATGAAGAGGAACAAAGCTGAGTTGCCGCAAGAACTATCTTGCAACAAAATAAACATGAACTACCGGCACAAAAGAGAAGCCAGGTGCCGTATCAACACCTCAGCCTGTAAGCGTGTGTTTGTGGGTGCCGTAGCCCACCCTGAGCACAGTGCTTTGGTGCAGGACCTGAGCTCTGTGCAGCTCGTAGGGAATGTGCGCTTCCATCCTGACCACAGCAAATATACTATTCTCAAACACGGAGACGAGCCTTCAGGCCTTTGTATTCTCATCCCCAGATGTAAAACACAGCTCCACGAGGTGTACAAGTGCGGGGTGCGTTTAACAAGCGAGGAGGACGAGCGTGGCAGAAGAGGTGAGGGACGCGGGGAAGAGCACAGACCCCGCGCCCGGCGATCCAGGAAACCCCCCTGCCGCCCCGCGCAGCCTCCTCCGACCGCTGCGTGAAGTTGGCCGGGCATCTCCCGCCCCACCGCACGCCAGGCGCAGGAAAGAGGCCTCCTCCACCTCGGCCTCCTCCCGCTCCCTCCTCTCCCCTCAGCCCGCCGCCAAAGCTATTCTCCGTTCAGTCTCCCCCAGCCTCACGGCGGAAGGAGGAGTGGTGGTGGGGGCGTCTCCATTACCCTCTCCCCCTTCCCGATTCCCAGGGACGGCGACAACGGCCCGCTCCCGCCCTACGCGGAGAGGGGGAGCCCCCGGGCCTGCCGGCGGGAGCGCTCCCCCAACCCCGGACTCCCCCACGCCGCGCTGAGCGCCCCCCCCCCCCGTTCCCGCCCCCTCCCCGCGGCGAGGCGCGCGCAGCGGGAGGGGGCAGGGAAGGCGCCGGGCCCCGGGGCCCCGCCCGCTCCCCGACCCCAAGGGGAAGGAACGGAGAGGGGGCTACACACCTCGCTGTTAAAGGCTTTCACGGCCTCCATGTCGCGGCAGAGGCGGGAGCCGGGCGGCTTCTCTCCGCTGATGGCGGCCGGGCCTGGCCGCGGCCGGGAGGGGGCTAGTCTCGGTCTGTGTGCGCGCCTCGCTCAGGGGCCGCCGGGCCTCCTCGCCATGGCGGGTGGCGCAGGGGGCGGGCGCGGAGGGATGCGGGCCCCGGCTCGTTTCCGTCTCCTCCCGGCAACGCGCGGCCTCCTCGCCCCGCTTCCCGCCCGGCGGCGCCGACGTCCCCTCCCCCGCTCGGCTCCGCTCGGCCGCGCCGGAGGGAGATGGAGGAACAACGCGCAGCGGCTGCGGCGCGGGCGCCAATATGGCGGACACACGGGGGCTCCTCGCAGCGCAGCTCCGAGAGGGGCCGAGAGCGGCGCAGGCGGCTACAGCGCCCCCTGCCGGGCGGCTCCCGCTCGCCCGCCCGACCGGGCCGCGCCACAGAGGCGCTGCCGGGATGGCGGCCCGCCTCCGCGACCGCCCGCCCGCCTCCGCGACCGCCCGCCCGCCTCCGCGACCGCCCGCCCGCCTCCGCGACCGCCCGCCCGCCTCCGCGACCGCCCGCCCGCCTCCGCGACCGCCCGCCCGCCTCCGCGACCGCCCGCCCGGCCTTGCGAGCGGGAATAAAGCGAAGGGGCAGGGGAACGAGGAGTTAAACGCCGCGGTGTTTCGTCACCGGGAGCAAATCCAGGAGTTCTCGGGACACCGGTTTCGCTGTTTCCAGCTTGAAGGCCGGATCCCCGGAGGGAGGCGCGACCGTTTGCCTCCTCACACCTTGCCCGCAGAGCCTCACCTCCCAGCAAGGCCCGCCGGGGAAACCGGGAACGGCATGCAGGCTTGAAGAAAAACAACAGGAAAAAGAATCAGCGGGATACAGAAGGGCAAAAAAAAAAAAAAAATCACAAGCAATTAGCAAAGAATATTATTTATCAAGAGATAAGGAGAAAATAAATCATAAGTCCCAGTGCACTTACTACATGAATATTTTAACTTGACAATCTGACACCAAACACTCACCAAATCCAGCACCCAGTGTTAAGGCATTGCTGTTTCATTACCCGGGACATATGCCCAGGTTAAATTTCTGACAGTGTGTGCTTCCCTGTGAAGAGTGGTACTACCTGCACCCCCCACCGCCATGCCAGCCCAGCAGAGCACCTGCCTCTCCCTGAAGCACAAACACCTCGCTCAGCCGAGAAATCCCAGCAGCAACAGCTGTATCAAACAGGAGGACTGCCTTCCAGGGCACAGATTTTTGTTCCCTCAAACATAAAGGCTGCCACGTGACTCACCTTCATCAGGAAGAGCCTCAAGGAGCTCAGAAGCATCGAGGATAAAATCTTAGGTTTGTCTTTAGCTGCTGTTTTTCCAGAGCTCAGTTATGTTTTCAACTCTACCAACATAGCAGAGCTATGACAGCATGAATTAGGCTCCAAACCGAATTGCATTTCACTATTCTCCAGCCAAGACTCATAGACTGTACCCCCTCCTGCCTTCCCAAGTGCCCCCAGAGACTTGAGCCACAAGGGCTCTTCATGGCTGGTGAATGGTCCCACTACGGGCCAGTCAGGGACTTCCAAACTGAAGTAGGCTTTACTCAACAAACAAGGTAACTTATAAATTAAGTCCAACATTTAACACAGACCTGAAATCCTACAGCTCCATTCTTACAGAAACACAAGACATTAAGTCTTGTTACAAACAGAATTGGAAAGTCCCCCCCCACCCCCCAACAGGCTTACTTAGAGAAAAAGCCCATCTCCAGCCATCAGTGTTGTTGCAGTATCAGGCCACCAAGAGGGTCAGGAGGCTACAGCAAATGTCCTGTTAGGAGAGGATGAGAGGACCAGGTCTGTTCAGACTGAAAAAAAAAGATGGTCACAGGTAGGAAAGGCACCCAGTAGCAGCCAACACCTGAAAAGTAAAATGGCTGAACAAGGCTCTTTAACATTTTTGATGCTTCAGAAACAATTGAATAAGTGTCTAACACAGGTACACAGGAGGAAGTCAAGAGGCAGTGGTCTTAAAGCTGGAGAGGTTCTGACACAACCGAAGGAAAACCTTTTCCATTGTGAAAAAGGCCAAGCAGTGGAGCAGGCTCCCCAAAGTCTCCATCCCTTTCCAAGGTCCCATGGGATAAAGACCTTAGTAAACCACTCAGAGCTCACAGCTGACCCTGCTTTGAGCCAGAAGCTGGAAGAGACCTCCTGTTGTCCCTTCCAAGCTGAGTAACACTGGTACTGTATGAGCTACATAGCTCAGCACAACCTTCTGGCAATCTTCTGCCAGAAGCGGCCCTCCTTCACAGATGATTTAAGAGAAGTACACTATGCTTAACAGGAGGGACAAGGCCTCTGTTCCTCTTTTCTTCTTTATTTTCCTTTAGGAATTAAGAGTAAATAAAATGTGAAGAGACAACTCTGTTCAAATTATTGTGGAGGCTTTACATGGGATTCATTAGATTACAAGAGTAACTGGTAAAATGATTGCTTTGTACTCCTTTGGAAAACTTACTGAAATGCTGTAGTTACAAACAATCCTCCAGGATTCGGTAGCTTTCCTTTTAGGTGAAATTGAAGCAAGTTTAGTTTTCCTTATTAAAATGGATGGAATACTACACTGCGCAAGAAAAACCTTTGCAAAAACTTTTGAAATTGGCCTCAAAGTGACCACAAAACTCCCACACAGTTGCTTTTCTAGAATATTTATTCCAGAAGCATAAATTATTCCAGTGAAGAATGGGGAAGAGTGAATAAAGGAGAAACCAGAGAAGGAGGGGTAGGATTTACCCTTAGAGATATATGCACAAAGTCTTCACCTCAAAAGCACTGAGCCTGAATTTGAAACTAAGTGGTTCCTCTCCCCCCATATTTAGCCTGTTTGCTGTAGGTCTGTAATAAACATTTAGACAAATATATTTACCACTTAAAGAGTTTAGGTAACAAAGGCTTTTAACAACCCTGTTTAATTCCAGCAGTAGAAAAAAGCATAGGAGCACAGAACATCTCTGATCTCATAAGGAGCTAGCTATCATCAAAGAATAAGAAAAAGGCTACAGAATGAATGCTGCAATACATCTCCAATTATAACTAAATGTTCTAAATTACAGAAGCATACAAATGAAGTAATATCAAAACAGTATTAGTGCAGAAACACTGGCTCGTTCTGGGGCAAGGTGGCCTTGCCCCACAAGACTGTCTAAATGACTTGTACTATTACTCATAACATACCAAAGCTGGGAGATTTATCATTACGTTGTGGAGCAGAATGACTGTCAGCTTGCTGTGCAACACATGCTTTCTGCTGTTCCGATGCTCTGCACAACTGGTGAAACTCATACCACAAACTTCAATTTTGCAAATAAAACCCCACTTGCTTTCCAACATGGCAATGAATTATATGTGGGATTTGCAATGACAAGGCATGCTTCCTGCATAGATGCAAACACCTTAGCAATTCTGAGAGAAAAGCAAGACTGAATAGATCTTAAATCTACTATTTAGTGAGGGGGTTTTTTCCATAAGAGAAAGTAAAATAGGTATGCCTGCCTTTTTCCTACTTCTGACAAGTCCAAATATAGACTCAATAGATCAAACAGATGTCATACTGGCAAATGCCCTTAGGAAATCCTCCATCCAAGCAAGCAATTCCCTGTTGTTTCCTCTCAACAGAGGAAACCACAAGCAAGTGTTAGATTCAAAACCACGTGCAAGTGTCAGGAGGGAGAGCTGGTGTTCCAGTAGGCACAGACAAGAGAGGAAAACAGATCTGTTATTAGCCACTTGTAGCTTCAGGTAAGAGGATGTCATTAAGTTTTATTCTCAATAACTCTCTCCACACATTTTTGGAATGCACAGCTACAAGTCATCCTCCATGCACACTGCCAATCTCTACTTAACTTTTCAGTGCATTTTCAAAGAGCTGCTTACATTTTTGACTGAATTTTAGCACATTTCTCTCCTCTGTCCTTCCTCACTACCTCATCTTCCTCTTTCATTTGCGCTTTCAGTCACCATTCCTCCTTCACTATAACCATTATAAAAGCTCTTCATTTGTAACTAAAAGTATAGAAATAAATTTTCTATTGAACTTTTCCTGCATTTGTTAGATACATGTTCACATAAGGAGCTCCTTTTTTTCAAGTACTTATGAATTTCAGAGATTGTAAGAGAAATTTTGAACCATTGTATTTGTAACCACATGTTGCTCATGATAACCTGATAATTGGGAACCTCAGTTACTTTACTATGCAGTTACTTCTGGTCAAGCTTGACTTACTCTGAATATCTTACACTTGTCCTAGCATGATGGTGTCAGACTCTCTCAGCATGACACCACAGAAATCACCTCAAGACTACTTTATTGGAAAAACATATTCAAAGGCAATTGAAGCTTTAATTTACAGGCCAGCTTCTGCTCTCAGATGCACACCCTGTAAGTCTTTGTTGATTTCAAAGGGAACTGCTTTTATCAGGAAAGCAGAAGAAAGACTTCGAAATTACCTTCAGGTAACATTTCTCAGACTTGCTTGCAGGAGGTTTAGATAATGTGATGCAAGTGTGCTGGCAATACAAGTCACACCTACTGTGACATTTCCAACATCACTAAAATAAGCTCAGCCTGGAAGCATTTCCTAATGCTTTCTTGTACTGTATGGGGTTCTAATCCTGAAGTTTGAACTTTGTGCCATCCTGTTTCTGATTATAGCCTACAACTACGAGGTGGAGTGATCATTCTTTCCTATAGCTGCATAGTCACCATTTAGTTCTGCTTCTAGCAAGGCTGTTCTTTTAAAAGAAACGTTAGACAGTGGTTTTGCAGCAGCAATTATAGCATGCTTATCTCATTTTAATGTATGATCTCAGCTTGTAAATACCATAAAAGACATAAATATTTTATAGTCAGTTCCAACTAGAAGCATATCCATTTTTTGCTTGAGGGAAGCTCAAACTAAAACAAAATTATAAACAGTTTTTCAGTGGATAAATAAATATATATGTACTGAAATCATGTTGAAGAATTCAATTCCAGTACCAAAAAGTAAAACTTTGAAAACTATACTTAAGTATTTCAAGAAAAATACAAGGAGGATTCATTGATAATTTTCAGACATTATAAATAGCAAGAAACTGCTTATTTGGGTTGTGCTGTTTGTAGAGCAATAAGCAACCCTAGAGCCAAAAAACCTGAAGGGAGAACATTAGAGATGACAGACTGAGAATACTTCTTAATAAAAAAAGAAAAAAAGGAAAGTGTTTACCAGCTGGCTCATGTTCCTTTTGAGATACAGGCTGACAGCAAGGACAGCAGACCTTGACTAGCAGTTTAGATCATTCCTTCACATTATGTTACTGTCTCTATCCTGCCCATATATACCAAATCTCCAACTGGCAACGATAAGGCTTCAAAACCAGAGTTCTTTCTCCCAGTCTGCTAAGACAGTCTCATTACAGAGCATAACAAAAGTGAGCACAATACACTAAGAGTAATTTCCATCATTTTTCTCTACTGTCTCAAGCAAACAGCACAGGAAAATGAACAATTTTGGTTCAAGCTTTTTTTTGTTTGCTTCAAGCTTAACAAATGAGACCTAGACTACCACATTCATTACCTTAAAAAAAAATCTACATAGACATGAAATCAAAATTTTAGCCAATGCTTAAGATCACTTTTGCTATGAAAAGTAAGAATGCAAAATACCACAATAAAGAGAATAAAATCAGTAGGCAGATCTCCTAGGCATATGTCTACTATAGCTAAGTATGGAACTGGACAAGTTTTTCTGCAGGGGTTGGTCCAGACTCACCACATGCATCTGTATTCTGATAGCTACCAAAGTCACAGTCTGTAGAAGACCAGAAATGAAAGAATAGGCAAGGTTTATTTCATACTGATTAAACCTGACTATCTGCAATGCCTAATCAACTATTGACAAAAAAAATGTTTGAGGAAGAAAGTCACCAGAGATGAAATATGCCTTCTTATCACATTGAAAGTTTTCTCATCATGTTCAGTTGTTAAGCCTGATTTTCCAGTTTCAGAACTTCTTTTCTAGAAAGTTATGACCTCATTACAGTCATATCAATTGTACTTTTTTTGTCTAAAAAGATGGAATTTTTATCTCTTCCATTATCTTTCAGCAAATGGTAATTCCAGTTAGCAAAGTAAATGATTTCCTTTCACTCACTTCCTCTGTTAGTTCTTGGGCAGTGAGGCTCAGCTCATTAGCAATTCATACCGCAATAGGAGAGACATCAGAAGGCCATGGTGGCACAAACTATACAGAAAATATGTTTTCTTCCCAAAAACATGCTTGTGCTTTACAAAAGAACAGGTCAGTCTGCATGAAAGCCTTGCACTGGAAAAGTTAAATGGAAACAAGCAGAACAGAGATGATTACATGTACACACACGAGCTGTTGGCCAACGTAAATGTCCAAGGAATTTTAAATAGCCACGACCTTACCTGGGGTGATAAGGAAAATCATGGAAAAAAATACTGGCTACTTACAACTTCTGCAGAAGAAACTAACATAGCTATGCTTTCTTTATCCTTTTATATTCCCATTCCAATGTGATTACTGAAAATACATACTAGAATGAAAGTATTTGCTATTTACACTATTGACTGTGTTTTGAAATAGTATATGTTCCTGGCATTGCAGTTTGCTTTTTGTGTCAACACTCAGATTTCTCTCCAGATACCTTAAATAAAAATTACTTAATTCAAATAAAGCATATATGGTTGGGATAAAACAAGCAAAAAAAAATGGTACCCCCTGAGTGTAATGCTCAAGTTCTGCATGAGGAAACGATCATCCTTCTTGAATGTTATTAGACAACACTATCAGTACGCTTCAAGCAAGGCATGAGCACATGCTTACTAGTTTCCACCATTAGTTAGATCATCTGTAAGACTGGTAGATCAGAACTAAACTGAAGGAATGTCGGCAGATCCTCCTCCAAGAATAAGACTTACCTATCCAAGCTCACAAAGACAATACAAACATTTAAGAAAGAAAATTGCACAGCAAATATTTAAAAAAACCACAGGGTATGCAGGTCAACCAGGTAGCCTCATCTTTTGAAAGTGTAGGCAGAAGAGAGTAAGCAGAATCCCTAATGTAGCGGGAGATGAGTGTTGCACACATGGAGCTTGACAGAAGAAATACAGACACCTTCAATGTGTGCAGTATCCTTTGTCCACTAAAGTGGTTAATAATGTCTAGAAATACCTCTTAATCCCTAACCTATCTAAAAGATTCAAGAGTCCACAGACGCGCTCCTTAGACATCTTTGTTATCCCTTGGCCAATAACTAGCACAAGACAGTAGCTAACAAGAATTATTTGTAAAGACCATCCAGGGAGGGAAATGTGTGCCACTTGAGTATAGTTACTTTTAACACTCTGAACTTGATGCTTATTTGATTCTCATTAACTCCATATGTGTCGAAATAGTTACAGATCTTCATTATGAAGGATGAGAAACCATGCAAACTACAAGTACTGTGTGGCTCTGCAAAATGCCACCTAAACTGTAGCACAGGCAGTGCCCAGAGCTGCTAAACTCAGCTGGATTGAACTGACACACTCAGGTACACTTCCCAAAATCTTGCAGCCACCGGGGACAGGACGGGGGGTGGGTGGTGTGTCTTGGGAGTTCACCATCTCGAGGCCAGCAGAGCTTCGCAGTAACATTCCCAGGTATGTCTATACATTTGTCAAGCCCACAGCAAGGAGATGCCTTCTAGATCTGAGTGGTCCTCAAAACAGTCCAGTTAAACCACCATGATACTTTAGTTCATTTCCTTCTCTGGCTCACTTGAAGCTCTGATCTCAGACCAGGGAAGAGAGTGTTACCAAAAATGTGTGAAGTATTCTGTGAATTTCAGGGAAGTTTTTATTCTTTAATTTTAAAGCCAAGTTGATACATTGAATCAGATAGAAAGTTGCATTTTCCTGTAGTAATCTATCATTTGGAGGAAAACCTCTTCCAATATAGTTTAATATGTACCTCATTTTGAAAACTCACTTTAAGAAACAAAAACAAGCAAACAAAACCAAACTTATGCAATTGCTACAGTTTCCCAGTCCAAGACTGTGCTTGGCCAAAGACAAGCTCTACAGAAACCACCCTCTTGTAAGGATTAAACCCAGGACTGCATAAAATAATATTGGGAACAGCACATTGGCTGCTGGTACCTGAACTAGTGGAATTGGCTACATTGCTGGGGATAGAGAGCAAAAGTTCATGCTGCCTCTGTAGGAACACTGATATCTACCTCACAAGATAGTCCAAACCACTCTGTTGGCTTTAGCTTTGATACAGAACAACTTGTAATCTACCTAGCCTTTTTAAGTAAATACCTTTTACTAACAAGGTATACTTTGCCGCACTTGATATCCCTAAGTATGCTCCACTTTCAACTCTCAGGCTTTTAAGACTTAGACTTCTTAAGGGTGTTTATAGCCTTAATGTAAGACAATGAGAGGTATATGGCCTGTGTAGCCTTTCAATTCCATATAAAACTACAGATACACAGGTGAAATATTACTGCTACAAGGATGTAAACACTGATAAACTTAATATTCGCTTACTATAAGACTTGTTCTTAGTGTAATCAAATAGTAGTGATTTTTATTTTTTTTTACTAATAACAGGTAGATCTTACATTGGTCAGAACTTATGGAATAAGGTATTCAAAAGCTCTTTGGCAGCTTTTTTAAGACTTTGTAGTTGTAAGATCTGGACTGTTGACTTTCAAAGGTTTTTGAAAAGCAACACAGCAGAAATCATCTTGTCAAGCTTGATGTATTTTATAGTGGTCACTCCCTTTAAGGACAAGCCTTAAGGCACTAGCACTGGTATACGCTTTGTGTCTTAACTGAAAGATTATTTTGCATAGGTAATAGTACTACTACAGGAAGTGAACATTCAAGAACATTTTGTATCACCAGATCTGTTCTTGATGTGAATGCATTAGTCAAAGAATTGCTCTCATTAAGCAGTGACAGAGCTAGCCCAAATCACTCAGAAGTTACTAAATGACGCATTCAGAAGCACAGTAGGACACAGCAGAAGCAAGGTTTGGATAAGCTCTCGGAGCTTTTCAGCTTAACAGCAAAGCAATGTGACAATAACGCTTTAAAGACACACCTCCCCACATTCCCCTCAGAACAAGATGTAAAAAAGGAAAAATAAAGCTTATCTTTCCAGACCAGAGCCCAGCCACTGGTGGAATGAACTGTTATGAGCCAGGTGAACCTTCTCAGTCTTATGCTTCCTTTGCAAAATTCACAAAACAAGATTATATCATTTAAAAAGTCTTACACAACGAGAAGTATGGTATGTGCCCTACTGGCCAAAAAAATGCATTCACTCATGACCCAGTTCAGCATTTCAGCTTCATATGCATCTGTTCAGTTATAATTAAACTGACAAAAGGCTAACCTACAATCTGCAAAAATATCAATTTCTTGAATGTCTGATCTAAAACCACTCTGGTGCAGAGTCTCACAGAGATAAGTGAAATGCAAAAAGCTGACAAACAGCATAAATATTTAAAGAAGAATAGTGTATTAATAACCTTTGCTGAGTTTAAAAGTTTTCAAATGCAATCTTGCCTTGTTTTTGCTGTATTAAAAAACATATACAGAGAAGTACTACGATTTATTCTTACGTCCTTCAGATAAGGGATACCGAGAGTTTTTTCTGAGAAAAGCTCTCCTCAGCCACAGTTTTCCTAGCATGCTGACAACATTTACTAAATGCATTGCAACAATATCTCCAAAGGAAAAATCTGTCTCAGCAGTTGCCACCTCACAGGTTAAATGGCTTACAAAACCCTAGAATCCTGGCTCCTGACTTTTTTTGGGCCACAGCTTGTAGTCTCTTCTCAACTTTGTCTCATGCTTCTTTACCATCAAAACTTTTTTTCCCAAAAGCCTCATGAAGGAGATGCAGTTCTGTGGAGCTCGGTCAAGATGTTGCGAGCTATCTGTAAGCCGCTGGGTCAGGTAACTCAGCCTGCACCTGGCCTTGGACACCCAGTCGGGAACTGAGAGCTGAGTAACTCTGACAGCAGTTTTAAAAGTCGAATACCTGCAGGTAAGAGGCATTATTGTGTTTTAGCTCTGGGCTTAGACTGCATTGAGAACCCTGCAGGCTTGTTTGTCTGAGACGAGAAGTCAGCCCCGGTTTTCCGTGGAGGCAGCCCTGCAGCCCCTGAGAGCAAGCTCAGCGCTCGGCGTCCCCGCAAGCAGCAAACGTCGGTCTGTCCCGTTGCTCGTCGTTCAAGACTGTGCTTACAGCGCGATTCCTAACCCCGGCCCTTTCCCTCGGAGACGCAGCATTTCCCGACGCCTTCCTGAGTGGGGAGGTTGCCCCTCTCCAACATTTCCCCACGCCTTCCTGAGTGGGGAGGTTCCCCCTCTCCAACCCCAGAGGTGCCCCCTGCGCTTCGCACCGGGAGGCTCCGCCCCCACCCCCGCCGGCGCCCGCTACGGCGCGGCGCAATGGCGCCACCTGGTGGCCGCTTGGGAGAGCAGGCACCACGGGCGGCTGGCGGGCCGGGAGCGGCCCGGCCCGGGGAGCGGGACACAGCGCTCGCTCGGGCAGCCGGTTTGTTCACACTCCTCGTTCCCGGAGGGAAATGCGGTACCTGCCCCTGGTGCTCCTGCTCTCCCCGCCCAAATACCTCTCCCCATATCACTCTGCGGTCGGGAACCAGCAGCTCCTTGCGATGCTTGCCCAAAGTACTTTGCAATGAGCACCTGAGACTGTACCTGCCTACTTGCCCATAGGTGTTGGCCATCCTTCACTCTCGACTCTCCCAAGAAACAATACATCCTCTCCAATAGAATGGCTTTAACAAGGCAGCTGAAAAGAGGTAGTTCAACATTAGCAGGCCAGCTCAGCACGTTTATTTTCCAGAAAGCTCTTCTATCCCCCCCATCTGCACAGGTAGAAGTGATTTAAAAGAAAAAAAGAAATCACTATTCTGCTAAAGATCTAGGCTGATAAAGGATCGCCTTTACTTGTATACTGCTCTGCTATGGGCATTGCATATGCCACATCAAAACAAAAGCCAGATTATTAGCAAGACCTTTGCACTTCAGCTACAGTTTTTACTTATTTTTATCCAGTTTAGGTATTCCAACTCAGCTGAAGTCTACATGCATTTGCTTTGCTCTAATAACAAGATTATACCCAGTGTGCTGTGCATGCTGAGGACCAGAACCTGTGAACTCAGTTTTTGTCTATCAATCACTGCCTTCATACAGAGCTCTGCTGAAATAAATGCAAGTTGTGAACCACCTCTGCTAGAGATGTCCTGCATTATCTCCTTCTAGTCATTTATGGGCAAATGATACCAAGTGTAAGCAGATACAAAATGGAAACCTAACAGTCCATTAGTGCCTTTAAAAACCCATTCTCTTTCTTAATTTTAATGCCTTGGTTTCACCCTCTAATTTTTCTCAAAATCTGAGCTCTCTGGTTCAGTCACAGGCTACTAATGACTGCTTCTCACTCAGGCTACAGCAACAGGACTCCAGTATGCGTTTTTGGCCTCTCAAAGCTCCTAGTCATTACCACTGGTGAATTTTCAGACTTCTTTATACAACTCTGAACCCCCTGATTTAGCATCAAGTAGGGCTGAGCCTGTAACATAACGTAACCAAGCTGAGGCTATATATTGATAAAGTGCATGATAACCACAAGCATAAGGTCTGTCAGCTGTAGCATCTGTATTTGCTTAATAACATCTGACAATCCTGTAATTAAAGCACTAATTCTAATAAAGAGAACCCACTAGTCATTTCTGCTTGGTGGTATCTCATGCTAGTGTGGCAAACGATGACCTGAGTACAACAAAGAAAACCCCAAGTTCTGAACATGTTAAAAATCCAACAAGTTTTAGTTGGTACTAGAAATCTGGCAACAGTAATAAAAATAACAAAAGGAGAATCGTTAACATATACTATGATAGGCAACCATAAAAAGGAAACAAACCTATGCTACTGTCCAAAAATACTCTCAAAAAAAAAATCAAATTCACAGTTGCATACTTATCAGTTAGGTAACATAGGGCAATCAGGTCAGCTAGGCATGCTGTAGTACCTGTAAGCAGTGATTACTATCAACCTGATTTCCGAATCTTTAGCTGAGTGAACTTTTGAAAGAGAAAAGGAAGTACAATATGTCTCTAGCTCAACGTACTTGTCTTATTCCAGAATGCTCTCTGGACAAAGGAAAAAAAATCAGAGAAAAAGCATTTAACAGAAAATTTGGTCCTGATAATTCAGTACAGTAATTCTTCTCAAATCTAACATCAAATTGTCCGCTGGAGTTCATGGACCTGAGCAATCCTCTGAAGTTTTACATAAAGGAACAAAGTGGCATCCAATTATAGGATCAGACCCTGCATGACTAACTGATGTTGACAATTCCCCAGGACTTCTCTTCAAATTTATTTGAGAAAAGACCGGCTGAATCTGGAACACAAGGAATCAGTCACAGGCAAAGCTAAATTTCATGCTTCTGTTGCTAGCGAGACTAAAACAAGCAATGACTGTTCCTCTAATAAGCAAGGTACAATAAATGCTATTGTACACAGTTTCTTTATCACAAGTCAGATGTAGTCCTTAAAATTTTGGCAAGCTGCCAGTGCAATCCTTCACGCAGAGGTTTTCTACCAAGAAGTCAGGACTGAGTTTTCATCTGTTGTGACTTATTGCATATTGTTCTTTCTATAATACCTGAACTAGACGTGGATTTTCAGATTTGAGGGAGACCTGGAGAAGAGCAGAAAGAAGAAAATGCTACAGTAGAAGAACAGCTTCAGAAAGCAGGTCAATGCTAATTAGGCTGTACTTAAACAAACCAAAGGCCCAGTCAGCATCGGTTTATGAAAGGCAAGTCCTGCTTGACTAACCTGATCTGCTTCTATAACAAGGTGACCCACTTAGTGGATGAAGGAAAGGCTGTGGATATTGTCTACCTGCACTATAGTAAAGCCTTTGACACCGTTTACCACAGCATTCTCCCAGAGAAATGGGCATGGGCTTCGCTGGGTAAAAAACTGGCTGGATGGCCAGGCCCAAACAGTTGCAGTGAATGGAGTTACATCCAGTTGGTGGCCGATCACAAGTGGGATTCCCCAGGGCTCAGTACTGGGCCCAGTCCTGTTTAATATCTTTATCAATGATCTGGATGAGGGGATCAAGTACATCCTCAGTAAGTTTGCAGACGACACGAGGTTGTACAGGAGTGTTGATCTGCTTGAGGGTAGGAAGGCTCTGCAGAGACTACCTGGACAGGCTGGATCAATGGGTCAAGGCCAACTGTATGAGGTTCAACAAGATCAAGTGCTGGGTCCTGCACTTGGGTCACAACCACCCCATGCAATGCTACAGGCTGGGGGAAGAATGGCTGGAAAGCTGCCCTGCAGAAAAGGACCTGGGCATGCTGGTCAACAGCCAGCTGAATATGAGCCAGCAGTGTGCCCAGGTGGCCAAGAAGGCCAACAGCATCCTGGCTTGTATCAGCAATAGTGTGGCCAGCAGCACTAGGGAAGTGATCATCCCCCTGTACTCAGCACTGGTGAGGCCACACCTCGAGTCCTGTGTTCAGTTTTGGGCCCCTCTCTACAAGAAAAACACTGAGGTGCTGGAGTGTGTCCAGAGAAGGGCAACAAAGCTGGTGAAGGGTCTAGAGCACAAGTCTTGTGAGGAGCAGCTGAGGGAACTCGGGCTGTTCAGCCTGGAGAAAAGGAGGCTGAGGGGAGACCTTATTGCTCCCTACAACTACCTGAAAGGAGGTTGTAGCCAGGTGGGTGTTGGTCTCTTCTCCCAAGTAAGAAGCAATAGGACAAGAGGAAATGGCCTCAAGTTGTGCCAGGGGAGGTTTAGATTGGATATTAGGAGAAATTTCTTCACCAAAAGGGTTGTCAAGCACTGGAACAGGCTGCCCAAGGAAGTGATTGAGTCACCATCCCTGGAGGTATTGAAAAGATGTGTAGCTGTGGTGCTTAGGGACATGGTTTAATGGTGGACTTGGCAGTGCTAGGTTAACTGTTGGACTCTATGATCTTAAAGGTCTTTTCCAACCTAAAAAATTCTATGATTCTATGAAACCTATACAAAAATCATAGTATTCTGATCACTAATTCTGCATCATTTCCCTCCAGAGACCACTTCTATATAAACTTCACTGCACCAAATAAGGGAATAAAGATGGCTTGCATTCATTTTACAATTATTATTAACATGTCTAAATTGCATAATCTTGAAAGAGTCCTGCACATTTATTTTAAGCACCTTTACTAGCTATACATTTCCTCTCCCAAGCCCACAATGTAACACCTTACATTTCCAGGCTAGCAAAAGCCCTAATTGCACTTCAAACTATACTGTTAATGCTAGGTTTTGGATATGGTTTTAAGGCAAGAAAAAATACATCAGTTTTTCTGTGGAGATACATATGATAATTATACAGGGAAAGAAAACCAATGAATTTAATCTGTTCATATGCAAGGAACATAATGAAGACTTCTTCCTCCAGAGCAAGAAGCCTGACTTAAAATTGAGATAGACAGTAAATATTACTTTTTTAAAAAAATAAATTAAATTGTTGTTTTAACAAAAGCCTTAACTGAAAGCTACAGCTAAGTTGTTAGGAACATGCTACAGGATGATCACTGTGTTCCTGCTAGGTATTTATCTTTTTTTTCCTATTCTCTTCTCTAGCAGTTCCCTAAAAAGGCTTAGCACTTACCTGAAAGAAGCCTCTCCTAGAATAGATAAGACAATTAATACCCAATAATAACAGATGACCACTACTCAACAAGGAGTGGTATTTATCACACAGAGTTTCCCTTTGCCACAAACACAGCAATATTTACCATGAAGTATGGGGAACCAGGGGAGAGTGCTCTGCTTGATCTGGAACAGAGGAACTGTAGTGCCCTGGTTCTAGAAAGGCAGACACCAGAAAAATTGCAACATAGCCACATAATCATAAATACAGCTTACATTAAAAAAGAAATGTAACATGTAGAAAAGCTTCCCAGAACTATTTTTTCTATTCAAATGCTTTGGTTTTGATACCTGCCATAAGGGCCATTTTTTTTCTGGTCCTTTTGAGTACAGCTTCACAATTGTCTTTTTCCTCCCAGTTTATCATGGTGGTACAATAGCTTTCTTAGTAGAAGGTAGAATAAGAAAAAATAGTGAATCACAGCTTCCCTATCCACAAGAAACAAAAAAGGAGCTTGCACTCTACCTGAGGTCCCATGCGAAAAAAATTCTTTCTTTTTGCACTCTACGCAATTCATGTACACAGCAGTCTATGGAAGACAAAAGTTTGTGTCCTGCTATTTCTCAGAAGAGAAAAAACCCACCCAGTTCACCACCTTGATGCCCAGAACAGATGAAGCACTTTTCTCACCTCAGACACATGGATTACTAATAGCACCTGCTTCACTGAAAGCACCTGAGATACTTTAGCCACTTCTGTGAAGTCAGTCAACTACCTCATTGACACATAAGCATGGGTAGACTTAACTCAGCAGAAATAATTCCACCTTGATTATTTGTTCCAGCCTTGGGGAAGGTACTATTGAGCCACAAATAAGCATCTTCTGGTTTAATACAGTTTGTAACACTGCATATCAAGTACTGGTTGACTTTAGTACACTAGACTAAGCTCAGCTCTTGGAGACTGACTTTATAAAAAGTTCAGCTTTCCCTGCTATAGGGTACCTATCACTAGAAGACAAAGAGCAGAATGAGATTGTTTTTCCATTATCAGTTCCACTTGTATTCTTGAGCACCATTAGATAGTAAGACTAGCAAAGCACAATATGAATTCCATAGCAGTGGTAGAGCTCATAATGAATGTATTGGGTCTTTGAAAGTTCCTTAAAATTAAATTAATATAGCTGTACAGGAATATTAAAGCAATGAAAATAGCAATAATTTTTTCACCACAACCAAAACACATACCATATGTTTTATAAGTTTATACTAATCTATATACTCATTCAATATAGAAATATCTAAACAGCAAATAAGTACAACAGCTACCTTGTTTCACTGCCTCTCTAGTCTGCTATATGGTATTCTAGGGAAGGAAAAAACCCAAACCACAAAACCACCTTAAATAGATAGCTTAATCTTCTTGATGAGAATAAAAGAGACAGGTGACAGAAACCAAGGGCTTGAATTTCAGCTGTGCCTATTTAGGGATGAGATGGTGTAGTTTACTGAAAGGGGTAGTTACTTATTTCAAATGGTAAGCTATTAGAAAAAGGTATTGTTATCTGACATAAGGAGATTAAAGGGGTTTATTAGGGAGAGGGTGCATGTATTTATAAATTTGCTTTTGCATGCTAAAAATCAAAAGTCTTCTTGTGAGGTTTTTGTAGCTGAGGGGTTCTGATGTGTGTGTTCCTGCTAATAAAAGGTACAGTTTGTCTACTTCTACCTGAAAGGTGTAGTTACCTCTGAGGACAGAGGAAATTATGCTGTGGTTGTACTTAAGAATATGTTAACCTGTAAGTTTTGTGCAGAAAAAAAAGACAGCAATGCTTGCAGCTAATGTAGTATTGGTAGTATTCCATATCGTGCTGCTAGGTAGCCTTCTTGTTAGTCATTGACCAAGATGAATACTCTGTGTCTTAAAGGCTCAAATAAATTAAGAAAGTGGCTTAATGGCTTATGAAAATAGAACTATGCTAGAAAAATGAGCAAAGAGAGGGAAGTACTAAGATTGTCTAAGGAAAGAATTCATATTCAAGGTATGAAAAGATAAAAACTTGTGCTGTTTACTTAACTGACTTTTTTATTGTGTAGTTTAAAGTGGCTTGTGTAAAAAAAAAAAAAAAATCTAGTCAGTATTTTCAATTCAGATGCCTTAGTGGCTTGATGTGGCATAGTGTACTTTTATTGTAACATTTAGAAGGTTTTTATTGGCTTGCTTTGTTCAAGCTGTCTGTGCACACTGTGTACTTGTTCTATCATTTTTAAAGCTAAGGTGCATCTGTCTGAAGTTGCAAGTAATGAAACTTTAAACCCTGAAGTTTATGGTAACCTATGTGTTAAGAGGAGTACAAATTAACTTAAAAAAACCTTATCCCTCCATGATGTAAAATACAGCATAAAAGTATTCACTTATCTTCAAAGGCAGTACTAACTTTAACCTAACTGATTGTTTCTAAACTCCATTACCTGTGATATTATATTTGCTAGGAGTCTGGGGCTGTTTTTTACTTTTTCTTCCAAATCTCAGTGAAAATACTGAAAGTGTGATGTCAGAAGTAATTAATAATCCCACAGAGATACATTACAACAAGCAGAAGTTTGGAGAAACCATCTTAATTCAAGTAAAAAAATTATATCTGAACTATAACTGTATTTAAACAGATATCAAATGTAACCTTGGTAACAACAAAAAAAAGCTATATAGTTCTTCTTTCAGTTACCTCCTTTTGGAATACAGCTACAACTATAATATGAATTACATGGACAAAGTCCTTATAGAGTTTAAGCTTTGGATACAGGCATTTTACAAAGCAGTGTTACTCCCTTTTCACTGCAGATTTTATACACACAGCTTTATATAAAGCATTACTAATGTTTTATTTTGTGCATTTTATTGTTCAGTTCCATTTTATGCAGACTCAGTTCATAAAATCACTGGAAGATTTTTGCTAGCACAGGTGGGTTTTCTTTGTTGTTATTAAGTGAGAATGGAAGTCCTCTGTTCCTGGATGCATCATTTGAAATAAGATGCATGCTTTGGAACAGGCAGGAAGAGTTTAATAAAATGCATATTCTATTCACCATCATCTTCTAATGCAGCACAGTAAGTAAGCCCTAGGGAGTTATTACAGCGTGGCAGAGTTTATTGCTGGGTGGTACATGGATTGAGCAGAAGAGATCTTAGCCCAGCACAACAAAGAAATTGGAGTAGTATGGGCAATAGCTATGCAACCTCCCAAATAAAATAATAGGTCATCTTGCAAGTACTAATTGCAGTAAAAACCTGTTGGAGCCTCAACCTGTCACGTTATGATCTCTCCTCCATTGAAGTTGAAAGGGTTCCCTGCAGAATAAATCCTGTGTATATCTTCCTTTAATTATTTTCCCTTTAAAAAAAAAACAAACAAACAAAATCTCAATTCCCAATACATCTCTGGGACTACTGAGCATGGTGGAGCTGGATAACTTTTGCTTGAGGCCCTTGTTTTAAGGGTGGAAAGCGCTTTTGTTGTTTTCATTCTTAATTTTTAACACATAATTATGCTGGAGGTTTGTCATCTTGAGAGCTGGTTTCTTTTTCTCATGGAAAAGAAAAAATGAGGGTAAGCTGTCACCAAGAGTCATTGTAGGAACAGTAAGAGTTGGACATTTAGGTACAAATCTGCACTTTTCCTTTGGTGTGTGACTGTCTCTGATGGGGACCGTGTGGGGAGCAGATGTCAGAGCTCTGCTGCCGTAGGCTCAGGTGCGAGGCAGAAGCGGCTGCTCTGGCTAGTTCGCACCTTCCTGCCAAAGCCCAGCTGTCAGTGAGAACCGCGGGTAATGCCTGCCTAACTTCCTCTGTAGCCCTAAAGCCAGAGCACTTTCTCATCTTTTCCTCTGCCTTTGAGGCTGGGGGAGGAATTCAGGCAGCTTACACAGAACAGGTCAGAATGGATTTTCAGTCTTGGTTATCTAGAGCTCCTCATCCAATA
Source organism: Balearica regulorum gibbericeps (assembly GCF_011004875.1). Classification (NCBI taxonomy): domain Eukaryota; kingdom Metazoa; phylum Chordata; class Aves; order Gruiformes; family Gruidae; genus Balearica; species Balearica regulorum. Next base: position 69,598,721 of record NC_046186.1, read on the forward strand.
ACCCCAAAGACAGGGTGGCTGTTACGCTTGTGAATTCAGTCCATTTTACTCTCAGTGAAACTTGGGTGTTCATTCCCTTAAAGGGCCTGGATGTAACTTATGTTCTGTTCCTTTACAATAAAAATGACAAGAAAATCCTGTTCAATAATGTTTATCTGATGGAAGAAAAAGGAAGAACAGAAAGAATCTTGATATGTGCACTGTAAAAAAACTATTATAGCTCCCAAATGTGGTACATGGGTGTGCTCCAGTTTGCTTTCACTCCTCCACCTTTGGAAGTGGATAACCTTTATTCTGGTACAATGATACTGTGTTAGATGTGAAAAGGTCCTCTGACGTTGCATGGCTAATTGGGGCTCCTCCGTGAATAGGGTCTGGCCTTTTAGCGGTATCCTGAATGCACTATTGACTTGCTGACAGGAAGCCCTGTAGCGATAACAAAGGAAGAAATGATTCAGCAATCAATGGAAAGCCTCCCTTGATTTCACATCTGCTAGTCCACCTATTTCCATGCCGGCAGAGCTGCCTTCACATGAGGGCAAAGTCTCTCTTTGTTTTGTACTTGGTTCTTCTCTTTTCTTTTTTTTTTTTTCCTTTCTTTTTACTTTAAAATGTCACATTTTCCATGGGCAGTATCAAAATCAAAACAACTGCTAGAGTGATGGAGTGTCAAAAAGTATTAACTACTGCTAGCTGTAGCAGAAAATGAATATGTGAAGACAAAGTGCTGCATTATGAATAACAGAGTGATTTCTAAAATTAGTTTAAGAAAGTCCAAGGGATTAGGGTATTGTCTGACTGAACTGTGACAGACCATTACTGTCTCTACGGTCACACCACTGCAGCTCTTTAATACCAAAATCCCAAATCCTGCTTTAGATAAGTTGTTTTGGGTTTGTTACCATAACAAAGAAGCACTATTCAAAGCTTGAAGTGCTTTTTCTTTGTATTACAGTACCCAGTGTGCTTAAGCAGCTAAGAAAATATTAGGAAATTATTTTATTTAAAAAAGAAAGCAATAAAGCCAGTGTTTCTGTTGATCCATTCTTCATGTGAGAGTACAGCACATGCCAGCATGCTTAGCATGACTAGGAAAATTCTTTTGCTGTATTTGGGCAACACATACACCAGGGCATTTTTATACTTATCTGGATGAACTCAAAACATCAAATGTTCTGGTCCAGATATTGGAGCGCAGTCAAAATTAATAAATATGCTAGGAAGTACATAAATAATAACAGCTATCTAACCCTGATACGTTTGTTTTAAAATGCATAGCACAACATAAAGGTTACACATCCTTGTCTTAATGTGGTTCGTGATGGTGGAACGTACAAATTATTATATGAAATCAAAGCAGTTGTCCATATACTTTGTCATTTCCTCTCTTAATTTAAACAAGTCTGAGGTATCCCTGAAGTTGTGTTCTTTGCCCTAATTAAATCAAAAGGAAAGTACCATTTGCTCTGCCTGTTCACAGAGAATACTGTCCTCTTTCTGAAGCGGCTTAGCTTTTCCACATTATGCCTTGAGTAGCTCCTTGTGCTATTCCTTCTCTTCCAGCTCTTTTATTTTTTTAAGTGTCTGTGTTTTCTGTGATGCTATATTACTGCATGGTTTCTGAGGTTTTTTATCATCTTAATTTAGGCCTCTGGATTAGTTTCCTTTATGTGAGGGGGTGTAGGAGAGGTAAGGATTGTTTGCTGAGTCATCCTTAAGATCTGGTGTGAGAGCTTTCTGAAGGCCCAGGGAAAATTTTGGCAGACTAACTCTCCTGCGGAGCTGGGGGGGAGGGTGTACAGTTCTGTTTCGCAGGCACTGGAGACCACCAAAGGCAGGGCGAATCTCAAGTTAACCCTCTCTAGGGAGAGCATAAGATGATCATATTTAAAATAATGAAGGTAAGTCCCAACTTTGGAAGTAGTCACTCACCACCATAGGACTTTATGCGTGGTAGGATGGGGGTGTCCTGAGGGAGGGCGGATGGCAAAACACACTTTCCTCTGTGGCCTTAATGAGGTGACAGTCTCTGTAAATTTTGGCAGGGTCGATATGGAATAAAGTGTTAAACTGGTATGAATCTACAGATGAAAACTTCACCCATATACTCCAAAGTGACTATGTTTCCAGCAGCGTGACATCCAGTTGTGATCAATGGGATTTTTCAGGAGGGTAGCTATGGACCTAAAAAGCATGAGGCATTTTTTAGCAGTGCACTTTTGTTGCTCCCAGCAGAAGTTGCACAATTATTTGTTGGGAAGCGTTGCAGGACCATTTCAGAAGTCTTCCAAGCGTTTTAGGTAGGAAAATGTGACTCTGGAACACAAACCCCTAGCTGAAGGCAATCTCAAGCTTTAATTATGGCTTTTTTGCTGTGTATAAAAGGTCAACACCTATGCTATGGAAAGTTGGGAATAAAAATAATCATAAAACCTTAGGAGAAGAGCACCGGAGGATGGGGGGGGGGGGGGGGAAGAGAGAGCGAGCACACATTTACAGAGCAGGATGTTCCCTATTGATGTGGAATTCAGCTGTGAAAGTGAAATGAGGATATAAAGCACCATCTTCATTGCTTAGGGAGCTTCAGTTGTCATATCTACAAGAAATGTTTGAATTATCATTGTTTCTTCGTCACACTTTAGCCTCATATATTTATTGCTGTATTGTCTGTCCCCTGTGCTGATATTAATACAAACAAGGATAAAGTACCAATGGTTTGTGTCTGCAGAAAGTTGCTTTTTCTCTGGGAAAAGTGTAAATATTTACTCGTGCAGCTGAGTCTCTATATATGTACATACACATATATATATTTAACTAGAAATATAAAAATATATTTTTCTATAGATACATTCATAGAATATATATAGACCTAGGAATATATCTTTCCATAGATATATTCATAGAATATATCTAGATCTATGAGTATATATTTCTATAGATACATTCATAGAATATATATATGTAGAGACCTGTGAGCACACAGATACGATCCCAGGGAAGACGCGGGAAGGTTTCAGAGCGGAGGCGGACCGCCGGAGGAGGTTTCCGGGGCGGGGGGGCGGCCGTGCGCAGGCGGGCACCCAGCGCTGGGGGGCGGCCCCGGCCCGCAACCCGCCGCCGCCGCCCGGCAGGAGCCTTCCACGCTGAGTAAACACGTGAAATTTGAGAACGCTAACAGTGCTTTAAGGGGCTCCCTGCAGCCGAACGGCAGGCAAACGCAGCCCTGCACGGATGCCTTGCATGCTGCACCCCCCCCCTTTTTTTTTTTCTTTTAAATGAGAAATCCTATTTTCCTTTTGCATCCCTCCCGCACTCCAACCTGTTAGAGGAGGGGAGGGAGCTCACAAGCTCTCGACTGGGCTCGGAGCAGTTGACGTGCTGAATCGTCCTCGCAGTCCGTTTTTGCAGAGTTACGCCTCTGGCAGAAGATGACGGGACCCGCGGAGGCACAGCGGTCCAACCCCTCTGGCTCCCTAGAAGGCCTGGAGCGTGCGGATCGCACTGCGCCACAAAAAAGGAAAAGTCAAGGGATCGGTCTGGTTGCCTCAGGTGGCACAAGTATTGCCTAGGTCCACTTCTCTAGAGGAAGTATCTAGTAATACAGTGATTAATTTTGGGCTTCTGCGTACTTCATCTTTACCTTTCTAGCAGCCTAGTGAATGCTGGAGAGAGCCACTATCTTCTGCGGCATTTCAAAACCAGTCTATTACAGGAAGTTGCCCGTTATGCTTTTTCATGGAAACATTGCTTTTTTTCCCCCCATATGCTGATATTTTTTCTATGAATTCAAAGTAACTTGGAACTTAGGGCTGTTTTCTGAGTATGTGAAGTGAACTATTAGCCAACGTGACAGAAGAAGTATCCCATATAAAGGAAATTCTTGATCACTGAAAGTCCATTCTAAAAAAAGCTAAATATTTATTGCATGCTGCTCCTAACACGAACCTTTTAGCTGCCCTGGGGCAAGAGGATAGTAAACAGTGGTGAATATGTTCTATAAAACTGTATATGGCATCCAGCTTGCTTTCTGGATCTGAGGAGGCTCAAATTCTTCAGGAAGCATCTTCCTATTTCTCTCTTTTTTTTTTTTTTATTGCCAAATTAGTTAAGTGACTTATCTGTTGTTTCCATCACTGGATTTTTTTTTCTTTTTTTGTTAGTGACTTCAGTTTGTGTCACTGGGAAATAACAATTTTCTCTTAGCTACTGTTGATACTTTCTTTCTCTGGAGTTCCCTTGGGAAGCAGATTCCCCAAGCCCCTATTTCATGTAACAAAGCACAGCAATTACTTACGGACTTCATTTGTGTATGTAAAGATTGCTCACAATGCTAAGAATCGCTGTGATCAAGCCACTTCTGCTGGGTTGTCTTCTTACATTGTGATAAATAGTGAGTCTCACTCCTTTCAGTTTATAAACGCAGTTCTTACTCCCATGTGTAAAAATGGTGCTGTGGATGAAGTGCATTTACATGTTTTATTTTCTGTTGGAAGAGGTGAATGTTCCTTGTTTATTTTTAGGGTGTTAGAACCACAAACCCAAACTATGAATATTTTGTTTGGTTTAGCAATAATGATAATATCTGCTTCTTATACCATGCTGTTGGATAATGTTATTTCCATTTCGTACATGGGGAACTGAGGCACAGCAAAGTAAAATGAATTCCTGGAAAACACCCAAGAAGCACATGGCAGAAACTGGAAAACAATCAAGTATTCTCAGTACTAGTCATCTGCTTTGTGCACAATGGTTCTCCTTCATTAAAACTGGAAGGATTTTCTTTTCTTGGGAATGAGGAGGTCAGGCATTGTGTGAGAGGCATTTAAACTCTAATGTAGCTCCAACCAGCTGAAAAAAGAATGCAACAATCTGCACTTTTTGAAACATAAATAACTTTAAACATTTTACTAAGAAATAATTTGATGTTATGGAGGAAAAGAAGGGCCAGAAGATGAGAAATTAAGGGAAGGGAAGAAGGAAATACCAGTAAAAAAGTGAAATTGCTGTTATTGTATTGCTATAATAACTGACCCATTCTAAGAGTTTGTAAACTTGATACAACTAACCTGACAAGATGTCCTTTACCTATTGAAAGAACACAAAGCTCAGGCTAAAATACGTTTCGTAGGTACTTGCAGTTATGGATTCTCATTATTCTTTATTTCCATAGTAAATGGGGAGATGGCCCATCCTACCTCTCTCTGCTGTAGGTGGTCCCACAGCTACAATGTACTCTGAAAGGTGAAGGACCCTATTTACAGGACAGGTGCCATAAAGCACATGCTTATCAGCCATGACTGAATAAGGCTTTTGATCCTGGCTGGTCACATTTTTCCTTTGAACCTACAAGCCAGAGAAAGTGCCTTGTGATGTTGAAATTTTTTTTTACAAAACATCAAACCTCCCACTTTGGACATCAGGAAACAGACTCGCTCTGTTGGACTGAAGATAGAAAACCCTCTTCTTCCATCATCTACTTCTCTGATCTTGTGCCAGTAGGTCACAGCAAGGGTGGTTGTCATCATGCTGCTGATGCATCTCACTTTTCTTCTCCTTCTTCTCTTGTGACTCAAGGGTGGAGTATTCCCCAGGACCACTTGCCTATCCTTCTTGTAGCCCCGCAAGGATTTTTCAGGGGGCCTGGCATTCCCTGCGATACTTCATGCTCATGGTAGTGTGGGCCAGGCTAATCTGCCTTTTTGTCTACGCAGAGCAGTCACGTACATCATGAGGTGCTTGTTCTAAACATCCAGTGTTCCCCATACCACTGCAGGAGTAGATAGCCAGCTTCCAGCAAATGGAAATTCTACCTATCTGTGGGCTGATATTTTGGTATGGGCAACCTGATCAAAAGATTAGTAAGAGTCTGCAAAGAGATTCATATTATGGTTTAGCCTTACTTCTTTTGAGAAAGAAATGCATCTCCAAAGCAGCACTCACTCTAAGGCAACAAAGGTTCAAGATTGCTCTGGGACTATTAGAAAATATTGGTACTTCAGTCTCACAATCCTTCAGAAGGTGAAAATACATGTCAATCCTGGTGGGATTCAACAGGCAACTTGTTAATAGCTATCACCTTGAAGAACACGTGGTGCCTGTTCACTGAGAGTGTGTTAAAAGAGAAGCTGAAATCTTATTTCCTTCTCATTGCTGTGATTAAAGTTGGGAGGGATCATCTGTTACATTAAGGGCCTCCAGTCCTTTCCTGTCATGGGTTATGGGATAAAGAAGATTTTGGTAAGTGGAAACTCTTTAGTATTCCAGGAAGTTGCAAGATGATGCCCAAACATGCGAATGAAACACTGAAGGCAAGGGGTTGCCATGTCTAAAACTATTTCCTTCTGTCGCAGGTCTTATCTATGCTGTTATGGCCCATGTGTGACACTGGCAAGACTAAAGACATATATTTTCAAATGGACACAATTTGGGGCATAGCTGGTTGGTTGGCTGTGCTCAGGCAACTGGAAAGTGTACTGGTTAATACTGGTGTGCCTTAGTGACTGGAAAGGGAGAGAAGTGTGCTGTCCTGTGGTCTTGCACACTGGAAATACAGGGTGACATCTGTGAGTTACTGATTGGAAAGGTATGTGCTGCTTTCCCGGTCAAATTGAGCTCAAGATCTACTGTAGTTATTTCTGGTGATCCTATGAGTTTGCTGGCAATACGTTATTATTTAAGAATGTAAAAGGATGGCTGTTCTGGTCATTTGAGGAATAACTTGTTCTTTTTCAATTTCAGTGTTACATTTCCTATAAGTTTATTTTGATGATAGAAATGTAGTTGGAAATTTATTTTAGTCAATTTCTTTTTAAATGTCTGGTTTGGGTTTTGAGTTAAAAAAAAGTCACAAACCTTTTGTTTTCCAATGATTCAAGCATTATTCACCTCTAATAAAAACCTTCAAATACATATATATTTTTAATTTTTAAATATTTTTGAACAAGCACTACTGCATGGGAAAAAATCCTCAAGTTCTTAAAGATAAAGTTAAGGGAGGGAAAAGGTTTAATGGACTAGCTGCCTGTTAGCAGCTTGAATGTGTTTTTTTGAAAGTGTAAACCAGTGTAAGTGAGAATGTACTTGTTTTTAATCAGTCAGTGTACATACAAAGTGCTCAAACCCAGCAGTCTTAACTAAACTAAATGAAAATATTGCAAACAGAGTTGTTAACTTAGGAAGGAGGATTTTAAACCAGGTTTGATGGGGGAAGAGGGAAACATTGCAAAGTAGGGGAGATGTGCCCTACAGAAGGCTGTAAGGAGGACTCTGACATTCCCACTCGGAAGGGAGGGTGCTGAGAGGCTTACTTTGTGTGTAGGTGCACTAACACTTTGAGCGTGGGCGGCCCAAAAGAAGGGCTGGAGGTCACGTATGGATGAACTGCGCAGAGTGTCGTCATAGGAGCGCTCCGATGCCCCAGCGAAAACAGGCCTTTGAGCTGGTCACACATGTCCAAGTCCTACAGCTGTGCTGGGTCAGCCTGAGGATGGAGAGGGTGCAAACATTGTTTAAAGCCTTTTCTCCCTGTCTCAGCTTCCAGTACAGCACTGTTTATTCAGGCCAAAGAATCTACTGGATTTCATCCACATTTCCCTTGTTCTTAGGGCTGGATTTACTAGAGTTTAAGTAACAACGAAATGTGAACTGATTTTGTTAATCTGGCTGCTCTTTAGGTGTCAGACCCCTTTGTTCGTTTCTACTCCCACAACAAGCAGCTTTTTCTAAAACCAATACGACCACAGATCTGGCAAGCGAGGATGCTGCTAAAACCAGAGCGTGTTGCAGTTAGATCCCAGGATGGCAAAACTGCTGGCTCACAATCTGTGCTGAAGATCCAGCTGTGGAGAGTTGTGATATTCTTGCATTAATATCAATAACTCTGGTCGATGGTGATTTATATGCTCAGACCTTTTCATCTGGAACCTTTCCTGGAGCAGCCTTTGCCATGTGAACTGTTAAAGAGCTTGGCGAGCTAGTAGCACAGTCTAAATATGTTCTGGCCCCCTCCTCTGCGCTAGCTTTACCAGGGAGCAACCAGAGTCATAACTCCAGTCCCCAGCTCAAGGAAGGCTCCTTCTAAGTGACACTGAGAAGTAGAGATCATTCAGAGGAGAGAAAAAACAATTTTCTTGTTGGTCAAGTGCTGGCTCTGACCAACCAGTTGAGGAATATTTGGTGGGATGCTTCAGCTCCTCCTGCCTACTAATGATCCCCAGGTCAACTCTGGAGGAACTCTGGAGAGCTGCTACATAGCTGAGTCTCTTTAGGCCCCACGTAGCTGATGAGACATGTGGAATGTGTACATGTGATGGTGTGTGAAGGCAATGACTGATTGCCTGGAAGAAGGTATGTGAAAAAGGTTAATGATATGAACAGTGTGAGCTGGGGTGACAATTCCTTTCTGAGCACACCAGGAGTGTCCTACAAAAGTGTCCGAGCATTCCAAAGGTGTTTACATCTGCTCTCCCCTCCAACCAGCTTGCTAACCTGTTAAGAGCACAGAGACCATGTTACAATGGTGGCTCCTGGGAATATTCAAGTTTGGGGAAAAATCTCCAAATTGCCCTTCTCAGCCAGACTTCCAAAACCAATATCTGCTCTCTTTCTCCCTAATGTTCTTTTTTCCCGGTACTGGTATGGTCTGAAACAATGCAGATGAAAGTTGCTCATTTGAATACCAAAAATCAGTGCTCTGATATTCACAGAATTATTTATGGCCTTTGCAGAGTCTGAGACATTAGTTAGAAGGCAGGGGTTTGCAGGAAATTGGCCTTCTATGGAGTGCAAAAAGTTTAACTGTGGGGGTTTTTCCCCAGCAAAGGATACTTCTTAGCATCTATTAAAAGGGATAAAATCAGAAAGGAAGCAGCACAGGTTGCAGTGAGATTTATTTATTTTTTTTACTCAACATGTGAAATGGTGCTTTGGTAGAAGAGCCAAAGGCTGTAACAGTTTCCTTGACAGTTCTATCAGTGCAAGTTGTCCATGGTCACCAGCAGCTTCAATTTCTAGTCTAAGAACTCCTGTTCACACATGCCTATCTATTGAGCAGATCCTGAGCAGGCAAGTAATTTTCTAGAGCGTGTATAATTTGTACAGAACTGGGGAGGGTATTTACAAAATGGAGAGGAACTAGGGATAGAAGAGGGTTTGTCTCATCAGGGTTTTCTGGAAAACAGAAAGCTGAAGGTGTCAGAGGGAAGAGATGACCCAAAACAGCCTCCTCTTGTTCTGCGAGAGGCCGGGCATGCTGGCTGCCACTGGTGTGCAGTCACAGGGATCCCCGCGGGCGTCTGCATCTGGGACCCTCTGCTGTTAGAGGCTGTGGACCGTACCAGCAGGCAATAACTGTTCCGACATTAGAGCGACATGACTGATCAGTGACATTTTCCTCCAAGATAAATCAGCAGTGGATTCAACTCTTGTCCTTTCTCTCTTGATGGTTTGATCACTCTACTAATTCATACAATGAAGGTTAATATGTTGCTCTTTTCTATTAATTTATTTCTAGTTTTGAAGTCCTTAAGCCAGTATCATCTGCTTGCTGTGCACAGTAGAAAAAGGAAGAAAAGCTCTAGTGAAAGGTGGTTGAGTTGATGGTCAGGAGATTTTGTGGGTTCTAAAAAGATTTGGTTCATTGTTTTGACCAGAGTACTGCAGCATGTGGAAAAAAGATAGGTTTTTGCATAGCAGCAACAACAATCATAATGTAGTGATGTTATCCAGCGGTATCATGTTCAGTTGGAGTGCAGCTGGGAAATCTGCTGTGCAAACACCCTGCCAAAAAAAGGCCAAAAAAACCCAAACAAACCAAAACCAAACTCAAAAAAACCTCCCTGCTTTTAGAAGTTTCCAGTCCAAGTAGCTAAGTCAGGCAAGAAGAGAGTCATTGAAGTACCTCAGGATTACTGTATGTAGGAGGAGGAAGATAGTTTGCTTAAGCTATCTCTTAGTTATCTCTTAGCTATCTCTTAGATGGCTAGAATAATAGAGAACCTGCAAGCAAGTATAAATCTGTCCCATGTTTATGGGGCCTCTCTGTGACCTGAGAATATTTTTCCATCAAAACAGACTGCACTAGTGTGAGCATCCAACTACAACACCTGTGTCCAAAAACCTTGTAAAATCAGCATTTCCTCATTCAGTTAGCACTGGATGTGGCTGATGGCAAATTAAATGATGAGGAACCTCCATGGCCAAGGAAAAGGAAAGGCACCTCTATAGCAACATTTTTGTATGGGAAAGAAAGGGCAAGTGTAAAACTGAGTTGCTGCAACAGAGGCAGTGTTGTACGTATTGTTTTATCTTGTATTTACAAGAAGTTGTCCAGAATACGAAACTATGGAATTGTGTGGGCTCCAAAGCTATGTACAAAATTTCAGCAGAAGACTAAGAATTATTTGGTTGCCTTTTTTTGTAAAAGTAAGGCTGCTTTCCCATTCATTGTCACATGCTGGTGTGTATTCTACAATTCTTGTCTGCTCTTAAAGTGGCTTGGGGTGAAGTGTTGGGGTGGGGGTCAGCGATCCACCATTGCTGGGATGCTGGCTCTGGTTTTCATGCACCAGCAGAGCACTGTTCATAATCCTATTTGCCAGCTCCCTCCCCCTCAGCACAGAGAGACGTGAAAGTCTTCCAGAGAATAGCTTCTGTATTCTGTAAACACACCAAAGGTCATAAAAATATACAGCGCTAACATTAGCTCCTGCTTTTCAGCCTCTGCTACCCCCATTTGACCCCATATGATTGTGTAAAAAGATGAATAGTTGTCTTCAGGCTTAACAGTGAGGAAAAAGTGAGTTTGGTCACTTCTGTAATAGGAGAAACCTTTTCTCACTAAGTGTTACTGGCTGTAGGGAGTTTTGTTTGCTTTTTACATTTCTCTGTCTTGCCAGCACTGAGGACATCCATAATAGGCTTCTGCCCAGAGTTTTGCTTGAGTGGTCACAAAAGTTTTCAGTTACCTGTGATTAGCTACGGATGTTTTACCCCTTGGTTAAAGTTTGCATACAGTGCTGTCTGGGGTCATTCACTTGACTGTATAAGTGACAAATATAGCAAGAATTGGATATTTAGCAGAGTTTAAACATTTAATGGCACAGGCCTGCCCTCTCCCACTCTGATGACAGGGTTTTTATTCTGTAGAAGTAATGAAAGGAATTTGTGCTCTCTTTAAAATATTTGATGAGTTCTTCTGAGAGAGGCATTAAGAGAGGCATTAACCCATGGCAGGGGGGTTGGAACTAGATGATCTTTGAGGTCCCTTCCAACCGAAACCATTCTATGATTCATTCTATGATTCTAAGTAGCATGTCAATAAATTTAAATCAGGACTATAAGACAGAGCTTTGTTTTTTTGTGGCATTTACTGATTTCCAGGCTCTGTGCATGTCTCCCTCAAGCCTGACAAGGCAGTGAGGACATCTGTTTCCGTGAGTGAGCAGAATGCACTTGGCCTGTGAGCAGAAGGTGTGTTTCAGGCTATGGTATCAGGTTTTTGCTCTAAGAGCTTCCAGGAAACATAACTTCTGTGTGTTTTAACATTGGTAGTAAACAATGTAAAAATGCAGAAAGCTGTTCCTGCTGTTAAGTCCTCCTCCCGCCCAAGTTAGATGTGTCTTATCTAACCTCTTAGAGAACAAGCAATGTGAAGGTGCTAACTTGCCCAAACCTATTTAAAAGGATTCAGAGATCTTTAACCTCACTAGAAGTTGATGTGTCAAAGTGGGCTGTTGGAAAGAGCTGGATCCAAAACTGGCAATTAGCATTTCAAACATTTGATTTCAATGTCTCTTGTTTGGAAATGTGTGATCTGACATCTGCTGTTTTATTTAGGATTGCAAGGTTTGCCTTTGTTGTCTTGTTTCCTCTGCTTGGCTGTGAGGATGCCATCCTGGCCCCATTGCAGTCAACAGTAAAGCCCTCATTTGCCATCCGTAAGAGCAGGATTGGACTCCCACTGCTCTGTTCCTTGCTTGCAGTGCACAGCAGGCTCCTCAGCTTTTTAAAGAGGTTGGTCCAACTAGGATAAATCCCAAAAGATGATGGACTTGGGGACCCCCTGCCTTAGCCCAGTAACTGGAGTCCCAGAGCCCTACTTTAGGCAGAGGTTAATCCCCAGAGCTGCAGTCCAGGGCAATGGCCACAGGACTGCATCCCTCTCTGGGGCAGCAGCCAGGGCCTGGCCAGGGCAGGGAGGTCATCTCCAGAAGCTCTCCCTCTTGCATGGAGCTGGAGGGCCTGGGGCTCTCCAGAGCATGCAGGAGGGTGAAGATTGTGACCATCCAGGCTGCTGCACTACTTCAACTGGTGCCACCATGGGCAGTAGTGTTGTATTGTATGAGCACTTCTGCAAACAAACAGAGCCGTTCTGCCCCATCTTGTGTATTCCCTGATCCTTTGGAATCATGGAGAAGGAATGGCTTTGCTTAGGGTGTCTTAACCTTTGCAGGATCTCATCCGTCTTGTTTGGCCCAGGTACTTCTTTTACATGAGGCTTGCACTCTTCCTGGTCCAGGTCTGCACCTCTGGCTTCCTTGTTAATTCTGTCTTTGCTTTTGTACTTACTTGAAATGCAGACCATCGCATACTGCTGTTGTTATTCAGAGATGCAACTCCCCATCCTCTTAAAATTCTTTTAATTCTTTAGTTTTGCACTAAAGGCAATAATGGCTTAGAAAGAAAAATGAAAAGAGCGTACTTCATGTAATCCAAACTTCACCTCCCCGGATCGTTGGCTCCACTTTCACGTTTGTGATGTCAACAGACGTCTTAAAGATTAAGAACACATATCAAATTTCACTGTCTTACCCTACTGGGAAATGTTGCAGACCCTTTTTCCCTCTGCCAAGTAAAATCTTAAGAAGTTTAATAAAAAAAAAAAAAGTCTGAAGAAAGTCAAGACTTCTACTGAAGTGAAATGGATGTGGGCCTCCTGAGCAGGATGTAGTGTACAGCCGGATTCATTAACACCTTGCCTGCCCACCACCAGGAGTGCTGCCGCATCCCATGGCATCGCCACAGCCGCCACTCCCCACTACCAAATCTAGACTTGGACTTCATCTGCTCTAGTTACCTGCCGAACTGCTCTAGATTTCCACTTTTTCCAAAACTGCGAAGTTCTCAAGAGTTTCTCTTGTCTTTTCTGTTTTCCCTGCAGGCCATCAAACAAGAACATCCACATTGCTACTGTGGGTCCCCTTGGGCACCCATGAACTTTAATGTTTTGAAATGATTGGGAACAGGTGGGGAATTTGGTTTCTTTAGAAATTAAATAAACCTAAATTTGTGAAGACCTATAAATGAGATTGTGATTAGGCTTAATGTAGAATGGAAGCAGTGGTGTGGATTTTTTTTTCCTATGAAGTGTTTATATACATCCAACGTAAGAAGAACTTGATTTGTTTTTAAGGAAATTATGTTGTCAAAAGAGAAACTTTCCCTGGAACCTTTCTAACATGGTGAAAAACAGACCCAGCCTTGCTCTTGTCTGCACTCAGCCACACGGCAGTAAGCAAGCGAGGAAGCTCAGCATGTGTGTTTTGACAGTGGCACCAAATCTTCTACCTTTGCCATGCAGTCACTACTACTCCCACATGCTGCTTGTTATCTACTTGCTCCCATACTCTAGGATAAAAATCATGCCTTTTCAGGATTAAGACACACACCAGGAAGGACTCATTTCAAAAGCGATCGGGATAGGGACTGCCCAGGGAGCAGAGGGTCCAGCTTCTGGGATGGCTCCTGCTTTCCCTCTCTGAGCATGCACTGGCTGACACTAGTGGAGGGGGCAGAGCCTCCATTCCCTGTTCTATTTGCATCAGATAAGGCAGTAATTTCTGACTTAACCTTTCCATGGGAGCAAACTTTCACTTCATTAACACTGGTGTCATAGGCGGGACAGGGTAATTCACCGTGTGATCCAGACCCGGCTGTGACCTGCATGGAGCCATCCAGTGGCAGTGCTAATTAGTGCCTTAATGGCATGTGAACACTTCTTCACGGTCACTTTGGCTCAGGCCACAAATAATTTTGCATGAATCACTAAGCAGCCATTGCCTGGTAACTAACTTTGGCTTCTAACTGCTTCGGCAAGACCTCCAACCCTGCCGCAGAGGATAAATGACATCCTGTTGTTATCTGTCCTCTGGGCAGCTGCTAAATTCCCACAGCAGCTTCAGTTTGCCATCTCCGTTGAAGGACAGCGCTCCAGGCATTGCAGCATGTCCCTGATATGAACGTGAGTAATGAGTGTAATTAGGGGCTGACCAGGCAGAGATGCATCAGGCCTTGTGAGAGAAGCTCGGCTGAACCCTGGAAATATTTCTTCCTTTTTGGTCTAGTTTTTTGGATCAAGCTTTCTCCAAATTCCCAGAAGACAGCCTGACACTTTTATGCATTTAATTCTGCCTCCAATCGTTTGTCGTGGCTGTGCAATATGACTGCCTGCATGGCGCTGTGAGGAGCTGCAGGGGAGATACCTACGGTGAAGGGTTGTTTGGGATTGCAGAGGAAGAGTAGTGTGTTTTGGCAGGGGGGTAGACAGGATTTACCCGGGAGATGTAAGAAAGCTAATTTAAACTTTCTAATGAGCTGGATTTTGTAGTTGGGCAAGGCATTGGAGTTAGTGGCGTTAAGTGAGCTATTACCTACAGTGAGAAAGCGTCTTCTTGCCAGGAGTCCAGAATATGAATTTCTCTTGTGTTGTTAAATTATGGTTTGGTGTCTATCCTCAAGTGTCTTTTAGCTATTTTCTTCATGCCTACTGTATTAGAAACTTGAGAAAGCCCCTGTAGCCTCAAGAACAGGGCCTGTGTGACCAGAGCGAGCTTCAGTGCGTGCACACACATCCCGAGAGCGTGCCTGAGCGCTGGCGTTCCACTGAAACCTGCCACCAGGTTCTGCTCTCTCTGCAGCTGTTGACAACGGCTGAGCTAAATGCTGTCTGCATTAAACTTTTGGGGAACACACCGGGAACAATAATGAGAAAGTTTTTATTGGAAAAAACCCAAACAAAACACCCCAGACCCCCAAGGTCCCCAAAACCCCCAAATCCAACATTAGTACAGAAGTAGAAGTTGCTCACCCAGCTCTGATTCTTAAACCAAGTTGCTATAACAAGTGGTCCCAATAATGCAATATTCAGAATGCCTGCTTCTGTACTTTTGTACTGAATTCTCTGTGTTGGTGTTTTTTTGGTGTTTTTTTTCTTTCTCAGATGTTTAGCTTGGATTTCCCTGTGAGGAATCAACCTTTTTCCAGTGGAAGCTTCAGAATTGCAGTAGGCAATACAGTAGTAAGTCAAGGGAGGGAAATTAAGCAACTGGTTTAAGACTAAAATCCGTAGTATCTTTTACAGACAGGTTATCAAGCAAAGATCCCCACACAGTTCAAATAAGGCTAAACAAATGTATTTATATGCTGGATATCTAGCTTTCAAGCTGTGAGGTTTCAGCTATGGGACTGGGCTTTACTTTCTCCTGAGGTAGAAGTTTATCTACTGGTAAAATAAGATGTGCTGGTGGACCCTCTGAAGTAAAGCAGACAATAAAAGTCCCTGGCCATTTGCAGTCAGTAAAACTTACATCACCCTATTTATAAGGGGCCTATTCTATGGTTCTGGACATATTTCAGTTTGTGTTTATGCCTGACCTTCTAAAAATATATTTTTTTCATGGTTTCTGTTCTTCACTGAAGTTATGCTCTGCCTTTTGCTTTACAAACCATCACCGTATAACATTTAACAATTCCAAATTGATTAAGTTTAGTGAAGGATGAAGTGATCCCTATTTGTGTGTGTTTTTCTGAAGCACTGCTGACAAAAGCTATGTAAATGTAACACATGACCACTGTTTACGGTAGATTAAGCTTGTTCAGCATTTGTCAGTAATGTAGCCAGTTTGCAATTAAAATAAAAGGATTTTGTGATGGGGTTGTTTTTGCGATTTGGGTTAATAATTAACCTAATCTGACAAAAACTATCTGGCAAAAATAGCTAGACTGGACAGATATGTGGCAGAAGGCTCCTCAGCAGGAGGAAGGTGACCTTTGGAAGTGAACAGCAAAGCTAGTATGTTAACTCTGCGGAGACTCAGAAGCAGTCTAGCTAGATTTTTTTTTCCCCAACAGCAAAATATAGTTTAAACTGTCTCTTTTTCTGTTGTTCCTGTCAGCAGTATGCTCTTGTTTGCCTACCCCTCGAAGAACATAGCTCTGTGTGATAGCACCCAAGCCAAACTATGCTATGCAAGCTGTTGTGCCAAATCAATAAATTTTAGAGAATTTGTGGACCCTGGGGAGAAAGCTCTATAAATGCTTTGACCCATGGAACCACAACAAAGCTGCTGTGTTTCTGGGTTACTTTTACTTCTGTTTTACCTTTATAGTTTAATTTTAATAGATGTAACCCCAGTATGAGAAGGCAAACTACGGTGGTCAGTGTCTTGTTCTAGACTTGTGAGGGCGAACTAAGAGGGAAACCAGTTTGGATCTACATTTAAGCTACAATGTGAGTGGAAAGGAAAGGAGGATGCTCTGACTGATGGCACACAGATTGAAGAGAAAGGCAATATGTACGATGTGATGTCTTGGATTTCCTGGCATATAACAAATTCTCCTTTACCTGTCCTTGCATGTTGCCTTTTTGTATGTAGAAATTTAAAAAAAAAAGAAAAAAAAAGAAAAAGAGAAGAAAAGACAAGAAAAGAGAAGAAAAAGCAAAAGCTTATGTTCTTCATTATCAAGGGCAGTGGAAAATCTGCAAAAATTCAGAACTAGAAAAACAAAGCAGATGAAGTCAGTGGGTGGTCTGTGTTCACTGCGATGTCTTCTCAAGTGCCTGGACACTGAATTTATTGTAATCACTTTTGCTTTCTAAGCATATATCTGGGTGGGAAGGGAGTGGGGGAAAGAGAAAAGTAACAAATGTTATTTACTGAGACAATATGTTCCTACCAATACTGATTTTAAAAAAGAAAGTAAAGATGTTTCCGGAAAGGAAACATGAAACAGAGTATTGTTAAGAATTATATTGTTTATATTTTTGTATCACAGCCCAGCCTCAGTTCTTTTGTGTCACTGCATTTAATTTCACTTTTAATCTTGCCTTTGTTTCTTACTTAAATGAAGCTCATATGTTAAACAGTTCTGATTCCTTTAAAAAATGCTGATCCATTGTAGGTCCTAAACCCTTGTGGGCTAGAAGAGGCAGACTTTCCTTGCCTTTGTTTTTTAGGGAAATGCCTCCATTGTTGTGCACTTGCCAGTAGCCAGGAGGCTTTTCAGATGCAGAATAGCCAGGTAGATGCAGCCTTGTACCAGTGGGCAAAGCATCTCACATTACTGGGCAGATGTGCCATATAAGCAGTAGAAAGCTGATTGTGATTTTTTTTTTTTTTCTTTTTAAAGAAGAGCAATGAAACTCTTTTTTTAAAGGAGACTTGAGAAAACTGTTTTGTGTTTCGTGTCTATCTCTGTCCAGAGCTGCCTTCACTTTCCCTGCATAGCAAATACAGTACTGGGGTCACTTCCCTGTGCCGGGGACGGATGTCCTTCCACAGGGTCACTGAGGAATTCCCTCCCTCCCTTCTGCCCATGGGTACCAGGCTCTGTGCAAGATTATCTGAACAGACTTTTAACAAACACTCAGATTTTAATCTGATCCTCAGCCTGCCAGCCTCGTGCTTGCTCCTAAGCTCCTGAGTCCGGGTGCACGTCCTGGACACCTCTCCCTGCAGAGACAGCGCCGGGCCTGGTGGGGACCCTCCCTCCTCCTCCTCCAGTTTCTACATAGCCTGAGAGTATCGGGGCAAACTGTACTGTACAAAGTCCTCAGTGAATAATATCATGCTTGTAGATATAATTTCACGTTTGCAAACACCTGCTTGCTGTATTACATCACCCTCTACCTTATTGTTATGACCTTTTATGGAGCTTTCTCAATGAGTTATTTCTTATTTTTCGGTTGCTAGCACAGCAAGCAGGACTGTGAAGGTGAAGTTGTGATGAGTATCTTCACTCTAAGATAATGAGGTAGTGCTCTGTATTGCTGATAGCTGAATCTGACTGTCTTGCAAAAACTATGCTGTAGAAAGTTCCTCAGATGATAATGTAATTTTGTTTCCTGATTCTTCCAAAGCAGGAGCCAGGATTTTTTTAATGTCTACATCCTCTGTACTCCTCTTTCCTTTGGCTTACTGGATAAAGCTGAACTAAAGTAGCAAATTTGACTCTGCTTCAAGGATGGGTGAGGTTTGTAGCAACTCTGACCTAATACAGAAGCCAATTCCATTATTAAGTTGCCTCCTGAGATTGTTTTGTTCCTGACTACTGCGTCCCACCCCACAGCTGATATAATTAAACTCTCAGATACTTTTGCACACTTTCTTGTGTTTTTGTTTGCTTTGGTTGGTTGGTTGTTGTTGTTGTTTTTTAAATAATAATAAACCCACTTTGGTACACACCATGGTGCAAGGTAACTTGCAGGAATATGGAGTATGCTGTCCCTGAGGCTGAGTAATCTTCCCCAGTTGATGCATGCCCATCAGTTACAAAGGTACCAGTTTTGAGACCATCTCCTCTAGGGGTTGCAGAAGATGCAGAAGCAGCTTTGAATTGCTTCGCACTACCTTGCACATGTGCAAGGATGTGCCTATGTCCTTGCACGTGTGCAGCAGCAGCATTAGTCCTGCTGCTTCTGAGCAAGCTGTTTCCAAGTGCAAAGGAGACATTTTCTGCATGGACAGCTGCTCACCTTCTCCTCGGGGGGAAATGTGGTGGGTGAGGTAGGAAGAATCCATATTCTGGATGTGGGATAGAGGCTATTAGTTCTCAATAAAAGTAAATATAATTTTAAATGTACATTTCATTCTTTGTAAAGGTTAAATGCCTCTTCTTACATGTTATTGATATCACACAGGACTTCAAGATTCAAATGCTTTTAAACTGTTATATACATGAATTATGTGCTGCGCTTTATGCCATGTATTATATAACAGCTAATTCAGGGTGTCCTCCAATTTCTCAGGACCAAAAAAATGAATGTGAGGCCTTGTATATAAATCTTTTTACACCAGGTGCAGAGTGTTGTTTGTTTTGTTTTGGTCTGGTTTGTTTTAAACTGGTAGGGGATCTGCCCTTTCTACATTATACTGTTGCACGCAGCTTGTGTTAAGTGTGCCTTCTTCGATTTCATTAAGGCGTCCTTCCTTGCATAATTTATATCAGTATTCAGCCCTCTACATTACCAAAATGGTGCAAAAGAGCCTTAAGATGAATGAAGACCAAAGGCTATTTTTGCTGGACTGTACAGCTTGTCCTGCTTTACATGTTGCAGCTGCTTATAATAAATTTAGGTGGATTCAAATTCATATTGAGTCTAAGTGCCAAAATTGTGGATTTAATTGTAGGGCATATCCCTACAATGAATAGAAGTTTAGTTAACTGTAGAATTAAATGACTGTTTTCAACTGCTGTGGGTCTCCACTGAATTTGATACAAGTTCAAGCGGCCTTGTAGCATCCAGCCTTCGCTGGATCATAAAGCAAAGACCCTCCCTAGGAGCACAGATGGAATTTCTTTCCACCACTACAGTGAGATTAATGACAGTGTTAGTAGGGTTTTTTCTTCCCCTTTGTCCTGTAAATCTGAGCACTATTCGACTAAACTGCCTTTTAAAGAAAACAAACTAAAACTCAGGCTGCCTAAGTTCTCCTGAGGCACCACTCAAGCAGCAGTATTTTGTTCATCCCACAAACCTTTCATGGCACTGTGGATTTTGGGCAGGAGATGGATGCAGGATCAGGAATGTTGGCAGGGACTACCGGGGTTTGCAGTTGTAGGAGAAAGGGGCCACACATCAGCTGGTGCTGCTGATGTGATGATGGATTAGCAAAGAGAAAGGTTTGCATTGAGCTAAAAATGGAAGGATTAGCAGCTGCCCTTGTTGAGTCAGGCGAGAGGGGGGAGGATGAGGAGGAGAGCAACATGCTGTGGCACTGGCCTGTACTAAATTCGTTGTCAGCATCCTTCTTTATTGCTAATCTCCCTCCCCTTCCTTCAACAGGAAAAAGACTTCTGGAGAGCTTCCTTCATATCAGAGAAGGATAACTCTTATTTTTATTCTTCCCCGTTGCTTATGCTTTTTTTATTATTACTCTGCTGATTGCATTTTTAATTTTTCAGATATTTTAAATCCAAAGTCATTTCCAGACACAAAAGAGTTAAAGGTGCTATTTTAACTGCAAAGGCAGAGCCCAGTCTGAAGTAACAACCAGAGATGTTTGTGCACATGGATTTATTAAATGCTACAGGTATGTGGCTGGACACCACGTCCTCATTGAGATCCATTCCTGTGATGTGAGGTTTGAGTTCAGAACCGTCTCTAAAATTAATAAGCCATCATGTTTTCTTTTCATCTCCTCAAAAAAATAGTAGATTTGTTGCTTATGTTGATTTTTAGCACTTACTTAGTTCCTTAGAGCCCCTGTTTCACTCTTTCGATACAGTTCAGCAATTGAGACCCTTATGTTTGGCACAAGACCTGTTTTGGTAATGTCAACAGTTAGCATCATTGCTGATGGACTCTGGGGAGAGCCAAGAAGCTTGTTTGGATACTTGCTGCCTTTCGCTGTCTGCTCTCCTCTCTGCTGGGGGCTGCCCAGAGACTCATCGGAAGGGAAGGTGTTTCCATACGTACCGATGGCTGTGTTGCAAAAGGGCTGGAGTTGAACCTTAAATCACTTTTGAGTATGGCTCTGAGCTCACTTGGGATGTGAATGGGAGCAGCTGTGTTACTGTGCAATACTAATAGAGGGAGGCAAGTGAAAACCCCCTTTTCAGAGTTGCATTGCAATCAGTGAAGCTTCTCCCCGATGGATGAACCTCGAGGTAAGGATTCGTTTGTAGAAAAAGAGGAATAAAACAGGAGGCTTAAATTACCTGACTGTCAGGTGGTGAGGCAATGCAGTGGCCGGAGCACCATTTCTAACCACTGCAACTCCCCTCTAGGTCAGCTGCACGTGTAGCGTTCATGGGGGCGGCAGCTTTTTACACAACCCAGAACTTCTACTATGGGCAGCAAAATTGGGCTCATACTAATACAGCATAATGATTTGTGGTATTTTTTAAACACCTGCAAAGAGCTTTGTGGATTAATATTGATATTTTAGATCTAATTATAGATAGCTTTTAACAAAGAAAAAACATGAGATTGCTAAAATGTGTTGTAGTATGGTAGGGCAGGACAAATTGTTCTGGATCACTTTCCATTAGCTAGTGTGCAGCATTTCAGATTTCTTTTACTTAAAGGAAAAATACAAGTCCAAACTTAAGAGACCAAATTCTGAAAATGTATTACTTAAATAAAAAGCTCTGTTCCATGAATTTCTTTTGTCCTATATGGGACAAAATATGTTCTATATGTCCTCCGAGCTTTTCAGAAAACAGGGTAATTTTCTTCAGTGTCTCACTGTGAACTAAGTACTTAATTTGGGTTTACCAATTTGAAAAATGTGGTCTCTGTGAGACAACTTGCTCATGTGAAGAATTTTGTTTAATGTGATGGTCAAAGAAAGTAAAAGAAGCCTTTTGAAAATAGCTTGATTAAAAAAAATCCAAACAAAACAAAAACCTCAGAGGAGAATTAACAAACGTAAGTGCTGTTTAAAACAGATGATCCTTCTTGTTTGAGAGCAGACCAGTCTCTTTGCACTGCCTGGGCGAGCTTGCCGTGTGGGGTCCACTCAGCCACGTCTCTTCTGAGCAAGGACAGAGAAACATTTGAAGACAGGAGGATTCCTCTTCGCTTGTCAGAATCATTATTTGCTGCCTTATTTTCTGTCACATAGTAATCTAGAATATTTGGGATCTCCACCTGAAAGGAGAGGAAGAGGCATTGCAGGTGCATTCAGGAGCACTGCTTGGGGAGAATGATGAGAAGAACCTGCCAAGCGAGAAAACACTTCACTGTTTGTCCTCTCAGAAAGTTGCTTGGGAAGTTAGGACAAGAAGGTTAGGAAGAATTTGGCCATGGCTCACTTCCAGATTTTTCTTCTCCTTCAGGGAACAAATCCATTTTAAAAGCAGAGGTTGGAAAGAAGGGAGGAGTTCATTCAATGTCTTCATTCAACTGTCTTTAGACTGCAAGAATGAGTTTTTCCCCATCTCTAAGCATGATTGTTATACGAGGCTTTCATTGTGATAGGCACCTGTCACAGCTGCAGAGGGTATGCCTCAGGGACAGCTGAAATTAATACTGCAAAAACACCAAACCCTACAGACTTGGAAGGGATCTCTGATACTCCTTTGTTCAACCTCTCATGCAAAGACTAGGTCATGCTACTACACCACATTAGCTGAGGCTACTTCTGGCCAAGGCTCGGACGTGTCCTGCATGGAGATTGCATGGCTGCTTTGGGTGCCTGTGCTGGGCCTCCAATACCTTCCTTGAGAGGAAAGTGAGGAACTTCTACAACACTTCTTCTCATGGCAAACATGCACCCGATGTACAAGTATGTGCCAGTAGTCTTTATCTACAGAGAGGCAAGGGGATGGAGGAGATGATGAGCTTTTTTTTTTTTTAAATCCCTAAAAACACAAGAAGGTTTTCTAGACTCAGCAAAAGGGGGAAGGTTATTTAGAAAACTTATTAATCTGTTCTCAATGGAGTATCTATACCATGTACTTGAAAACATAACTTACATGGATAATATTACTGTGTTAGTTAAATGTGTGAGGGCAAAAACATGTCTAGAGTGTGAGTTTTTTTATTTGTTTGAAGAATCAGATGGATCTTATCTGGAGACAAGGAATAAAACTCACTCTCATCTGTATTAGATAAATACACCATTGAGACCAAAGTCCATGGTGCTTGTTGAGGTACTTGTATGGATATGAAGTTAGGGCTACAAGACTCTGTTTGATGATCCATTTAAATTAATCCACTTACTTAGAAACCAAAACCAAAATCAGATGTTGTGATTTCCTCAGAGAGAGGGGACAATGACTGAGATCCTGAAGAGGTATCCAGAGTCCTTATTCCTGAAATATGTGATTTCAAGACTGTAACTTAAAGAACAAATTTGACAGAAGAACAACAACAAAAAATTCCTCCAGTTCATGGTCAGTAATCTGAGTTGTTTGGGAGATGGACATGAGCCAACAGAAGTCTTTCCAGGAGTTACTCATGGGATCTCAAATTCATTCCTTCCCCTATTACAGCTCAAGCTGTTTTATAAAGTACCGCTACTTTTTTTTTTTTCCCTTTCCCAAAAGGTTCATGCAGGCTGAAAGGCTGAAAGTGTGAGCTATTTGGTGTCCCTTTTTCCCTTCTAAGGTTCAATTAGTTTCTTTCTCCCTGTGGAGAAATAGCAAAGGAGAGAAGCACTTCAGCACAAGCTCCTGATTTGCGCAAGCTCCTCTGCATGCTCTGACAGACCAGGCTGTGGGAGCAGCTGTTGCCAGCCTGCATGCAGATGGCTGCATCGAGCCGGTGTCTGAGTACGCTTATGCTAAGATTAATCACTTTCTAACGTTAATCACTTTCTACCCCTTTAAAGCCCCATGGTGAATAGCAGTGAATCCTGCTTCCCAACAAGTGATGGAAGCTCTTTCATGCATGGGCCCAAGGTGGCCTTCAGATGGGTTGGTAGAACAGTGACGTGGTTTCTCTAGGGCAGGCAGGGCCCTGGACCCCTGAGTACTTGTGGTGCTTTGCCAACTGTCTCTTTTATGTTTCTTTTGGGTACCAGTGCTTCTCACACAGCTCAGGTACCTATGCTGCACTGCTGAATATGCTCACTACATCGTGCATTTCTGCTGACTTCAATGTAAATCTGGCCTGTTAGCAAGTGCAGTAAAAGGCTATGTTAAAGTTGAAATACAATTTAGGTGTTATGTCCTGTATTATCTTAAGAAGAGTTTGAATTATTTTGACATAGCCTGAGACATACCTGTTACAAGAATGCTGAAGATTTACTGATGACATTTTTAAAGTCCTCTCAGTCACCTGAGAAAATGTTTAACATTTCTGTGTTCTACAAGGTTTGGATATGATCTTTTTGAGAATTGTACTTATGCATAGCCCAGGCACCAAAACTGCTGGGATTTTATGACATTTTCTTTCACCTTCAGAACTATAATTTTGAACAACCTTCTTCAGCAGATTGATAGCAACAAATACAATTTTCAGCATTGGATCTCAATTCCTTCTTCTGCACACGGGTGGTATCTGTTGGGATTGTTAGGACCTTATGAACACAAAAGGCCAATTTCTTTGTCAGGAAACAACATTTCCTGAATAATTTATAGCTAAATACTTCTCATAGCTGAATAAAGTATTAATACATGTATGAATCCTCAGTTTAGTTTCAGTGATAGTGAGTCACTTCCCTTGTTTGTGTCGGTCATTCAACAGCAAAAGAGAAGAAGATATCTCAAACTGTGTGAAGTTTCCGTTTTTTATTAAATGGGCTTCTGGTTGCCAGTGCTCCTTCAGCAGTAACACTGGAAGTGACTGCTCTCATGCCACTCTTCAAGAGTTTTTCATTTGAAATAAATTATGTCTTATACAAAATAAACAGTGTTATTTGAGAACAAATACGCTACTTTAAAAAAAACAAAACAAAACTCATGCTGTCCAAAAGACTTGCTCTTGCTTTAGCTCCAGGAGCTGATAAAGCTAGAGCTGTGATGTAAGTACATACATTTTCCATATAAGATAGATAGACATGTGTAAGTCTGGTTTGTGCGCCTGTAGGGAGGATGACCACAGTATCTTTGAAAACTTCACTCTGCCTCTTCAGATAATTGTATTCTGCAGTTGCTAATCTTCAAGTACTTTACTCACAGGCAAATGGAAATGGGGGGAAAAGAAACACAAAGTATTTTTGAAAAACCTCACAATCTGTTGGGAGTTGAGCAGACTCATAGACATCATTCTCATACCACACTCTGTCAACTGCCACAGTGCCACAAAGGTGGTGAATTTTTAAAGTGAGGTTACAAAATCCTCAGGAGAATGGCAGAAGATCCTAAACATCCGATGATAACACTGAGTCTTCATTGTAGTGACTTTTGACAGCCAGCCCCAATGGCCTTTGAAATTCCCAGCTCTGAAGAGCTTGTTTTGAAATATAAACCAAAATCCCTAATTGTCTAATGCAAACACCATCTAAAGAAGCTCTTGTCAGCATACCTGGCCTTGCTTTGCCTTTCACTTGTAAGTCTTTCAGAAAGCTTTGGACAAGCCCAGGTCTGGCTGAAAGCCTGCTTCCGGCCTCCTGCATTTTTCACACCACGTTCCTGGGCTCTGCATTGTTTTCTTATGTTGTGCTGGAGATGTGCAATAAGTGTACTTTAGATGATAGAGACTTTGAGGAAAAAGGGGAAAAGAGCAGTGGAGGAAGGAAATACAGCAAATATGATAGGGACCTGATAGAGCTAATGATCCCCTCCAAGTGTAACAAAAGCAATCATCCTCTTTATTTCTGTGCTTCTGTGGTTAGAATTAAAGGAGCCTTTGATATACAGGCTAAACTGAAACTAGACAGACAGATGATTTATTAAAACCATCAGGTACTTCGTCAAAAGGCAGCATGTTAACGCTTTTCATTTATCAAAATATGTGCCATTGATATATGGAGTAGGACAAAGTATATTAAACAAAAAGTCTATATTATAAATAGAGACAAAAAGTGTGCAGCCTTCTTATCTGTTACCAAAGACTCAAAGCTGGAGCTTGTTCACCACTATTTGAACTAATGGTGTATCTCAACACTGACATTCTTTCAAGAGAGCTTAGTTCAAATGCTGTTTGGGTTCTAGAGATGGTAGCTAGCTCTAGCGAGCAATGCTACTGCAGCAATCTGGCTCAGATTCAGGTATGCAGGAACTTAAGACTGTTTATCCAAAAGCTTGAATCACCCTCTCTTGCATCTGAGCAGTTTTGGCTGGCAATCAATCAGGAAGCAGAATTCTTCACCAGCAGAATGCTAGAGGCTGGGATGTGTTTTACAGACAGGGAGGATGTGAGATGCCATTGCTGGGCTGAGAGGAAAGGAAGCTGTTGCTACAATGTAGGAGCACAAACAATCAAGTCACTTCATCTTTGGAGATAACTGCATGACTGTGAGCCTAGACATCTCTCTGACTGGGAAATGCTATAGTTGCCCCTCTGGCAGTTTTATTAGTTTTACTGCTTACTTGTGTTCTTGGGAGTCTGTTCTTCCTACCATTGCTTGTCTCCCAGCAAGTCTACAGACAAAATAAAATTGTTGCTAAGGGGATAGAATTTGTATGAATTCAGATGTCAGTATGGGATGTGGCAGTAGAAACTCACATCGGATGTCTGCTGAGATCAAAGTTACTTTGAACTATGGAGACTGCAAAACTGTAAAGCTCTGGGTTCTGCAAAGCTCCTTGGTATCCCAGGACTGGACTTGCAAGGCACAGGTGTCAAAAGGCTTCGATAACTTTTTCTTTCATATTCTTCAGTAAAAGGGGGGATTTGAGTAGTAGTCACAGTGTGGAAAGGGGAGAAGTATGAAAGAGGAGAGGAACATTGGGGCTTGGGAACTGAAATTCAAGCATTAGAAGTCTATTTTGGCTCAGCTATTGACTTGTTGTGTGGCCTTGGACAGCCTGGTTTATAAAGTAGGGAGGGGAAACTGGCACAGGAACATCTGAGGATTAGAAGATGTTTACAGAATGCTTTGTACTTGCATCATTTTATCTTTTCAAAGTGTTTATTAATTTTGAGTTAGTCTCTTATGCCACTGTAACAGCACTGAACTTTCCTCAACTGGATCAGTTTCTTCACAAAACAATTCACATGTACATAAATAAGACATAACGCTCCACACAAGTTCTAACCAGTTATAGAAGTCTTAATATCTTGTAGGTATTCAGTGCTGAAAAAGATTGGAATCCCAAGGGGGTGGGAAAGTCTTTATGGGATAGCTGTCTCCTGAAGACTATCTTATTTGTTAACTGCTTAGTTACGGAAATATTTATTTGACTGAGAAATATACTTTATGTATGTTTTCTAAGTCTCTGTCATTTTAATTTATATTAACTTAATGACACCTTCTGTGGCATGAAGTCCGAAGAGTATTTTGCAAAAGATGTTTCTGAGCATACAAGCCTTGCTTTTCTGCATGAGAATAGAGTAAATGTAGGCGCTAGTAGATCGTACTGCCTGCAGGCATTGCTGTGCTTGTTTCCATAGGCAAGAAACCACGTGTTAATCATCGTTACAGTATGAAACTACTAGCTGCAGTCAATTTAAGAGTTTGTGCAGAGTGATTCCCCCAAACCCACTTGTCTGCATGGCCTGGCTGTGTTCCCTGGGAGACACTGGCTCCCTTGAGCCACTCTGCTAAGATAGG
Source organism: Balearica regulorum gibbericeps (assembly GCF_011004875.1). NCBI lineage: Eukaryota > Metazoa > Chordata > Aves > Gruiformes > Gruidae > Balearica > Balearica regulorum. The sequence continues at coordinate 69,626,104 of NC_046186.1, forward strand.
CTGTGAAGAGCATAGGAAAGGGAGGAGGAAAACAACCTGAAGTAATGCTGATTATTGATATTACAGTGAAGAAAATGCAATAGGTCAAGGGGCTGAAAAGATGCAGAAAGAGATATATGTTAACATAAATATATACTATGAACACTCAAGAAAAACATAAAGGAAAACCTTTGAAAAGAATGAGGACTTTGTGAGCAGTTGCACAAACGTAGTCTATGACAAAGATGATAGTATGGACACAGGAGATCACAGTTGCATGCATACACTGAATGCCTGAGGTTATTCTGTACACAGCAGCTGTAAAGGCAATGTTTCCATGTTCATTTAAATGGTTGATGGAGTTTGGGAACTCTGGGGCCCAGCTACACTCAAAGTCTGAGAGTGGTAGCTAGTATCTTCTGTTGTTAATTACATTGTATTAACATTTGCTTTTGTAAAGCAGCTCTGAATATTCAAGCAGTCACGTGGCATGTGTTTTCGATCACTGGAGCCCTTGGTAGGTTTGTGGCACCTTCTTTGCATTTCACTAGCCACAGAGCTTCAGGTCCATTTTCAATAAGCTTGGGGAGCAAACTAGCAAGGCCAGGGAATGAACAGACCTGCGGAGGAGAAAGGCACACCTGGTTCCCATCCTTGGATTTTTCAAGCATGAAGTAATGAGAAAAACCCCCTCAGACTCACGTGCCTTGGGTCAGAGACCCACATTCAATGTCGATGTATACAGATAAGCAATCTGATTTCCAGGAATGGCAAGAAGCACAGCAAACTACAGACATAGGTGAAATTTGTGTGACAATCAGCAATTCTGAAAACCAGGTCCTTGGTATTAAGTTCTTCCCATCAGGCACCTAATCTTGAAAGTGTTGGCCAAAGGCCATGAAACTGTGCTTCTTTTAGAAAATGGAACCTGTTTTTGTAAAACTCTAATCTGTAATGCTGAGCTCTGTAAACAATCTCAGATATTTCCACTCTAACATTAATAAGTCATTTACCAATGGAGAAATAGATTGGCTTGATTTTTCTCTCATTGCCCTTTCTTCTGCAGTCAAGGTTGAAAGACTGGAGCTGAAATGGTTACTAGAGGAAGAATGCTCTCTGCTTCTGCCTTTCCAGCTAAAACCCTTGTAAGAGAAAATGTTTCTCGTTCCTGGCTCTCATTCCTGGGGGTTAGGCTGTTCTCACCCCAAACTATTTTTCGATTTGCTTGAAGTGCTTTCCTGGTGCATTTTTATTTAGTGTCTGTGTATGACTGGGATGAAATGCGTTCTTAGGTTTTAAATGCAGATTGCTGTGGGCGTGCAAGGTATGAAATCTTCATGGTCTAATGGTGCTCAAACACAGATTGAGTGAGATTATTATGAGGGAAGCGTGGCACTTGTATTCAAGAGCACTGTTCAGTTCCTGCATCTGTTAGTGTTGTGGTATCTCAAACAGCCCCTAGACTTCTAATGCCTTTTCCCCATTCTCAAAACATTTATTCAGGAGTACGATGAAATGAGACTGGGATGGAGCATAACATTTCCAATGGATATATGTGTTGGGTTTCTCTGAGTTGCTGTGTCTTTGGACTGTCTCTTCCAGTCCAACAGGCTCTAGTAATGTTTAAAAATCTGCATCAAAACATCCTGCCAGTTTAAAGTGTCTTGTTATTTTGCAGTAGCACAATCTCCTCATTATTCATTGAAATGCTTAATTACAGAAGATTCATTTAAAATGATTAATTAACTAAAGATTGACAGTAATGATGGCGGGTCCCTGGGAGAGCTACGGGATTTCATGTAACAAAATTTAGATGTGGAAATTGGGGATGTGCATTTATTCACTTTCTCGATGTGTCCCATGAAGACCTTCTGAACCTTGGTCTTGCCAGCAAACTGCCAAAATGCTCACCTATTGCTTTCTGCCACTGCTGCAGGCCTGATCAGCACTCACACTGCCACAGAGGAAGAGATCCAGCCGGTGTCTTTGCAGGAGAAATATTCTAACAACAACAACAACAATTCCTTTCTGTTGCATAACCAGTGGTATTAGATGCTGTAATAGCTGGGCTTAATGATCCAATGAGACTTAAAACCTGACTGGGTGTGCATATGTTTGGCTTAGCATGCTGCACTAAAAGCACTCTGCAAAGCTAATTGCCTCCCTTTCTTTGTAGCTATGAGTGTTAAAGCTGTAGCTTGACAAGGAATTTGCAATATGCATAGATGATATTTACCATCAGCTCAGTAATGATAGCAACACCTTTGCCTTAGCAAAGCTCTCAAGAAGACATTCTGGGTGTGCTGTTGTCAGGGACCTCGACTTTCATTGCCCACAAACGTCCAGCACTTGGCAGGGCAGGTCAGTTAATGGGGAAAAAAGAATGAGGAAAACCATTCTGGCCAAGAAAAGAGGGAAACCTGCAAATGGAAGCCTCAAGGACAGCCACAGAAGGGTAACTTGAGCATTACTTCTTTGGGGTCTCCTGTGAAAGCAAAAGGACTCAAGGAAGGCACTGCCCTAATGACTGGAACAGCAGAGGGAGGAAAGTCCCCCTAGCCTTTCCCTTTCTTGCTTTGCATTTATCTCCTGTTGACCATCACAGAAGAAAGCTTTCAAGGGCAAGGATGTCTTAGTGTAACAACAAAAGAAAGGCAGAAGCAAACCCTTGCCCCAACACTGCTCCTTTCAGAGCTGGTATTGCCCAAACAAAGCTGAGTGTAGCTTCTGACTTGCCAGCATACTTGAAGCTAGTACATAGCAGTATATAACCAGAAGCTATTTTCCTCAACTGAAGCATATACCTCAGGGGGCCCTATTTTGCTTCAACGTGCAGGCTATATGTGATGAAGTGAGCCATCTATGTCCCATTGGGATAAACAGTATTTGAATCTCTGCCTGCTATTTATTTATTTTTTCTTGCCAGCTTGACCCAGGGGAAGAGGTTTGGGAGTACCAGGCTATTTTCAGATGCATGGGAGGTAAGAGGCAAGTGCTGATGCCTTGGGGTAATACAACAGGTTGACGATGAACACCTCATTCACGTACAGCAGATGTAGATGCTCTGAGTGGGAGCCTTACAACAGGGCAGAGGACCTAGGGATTGAGAGAAATAGGGACACTCCAGGTTGTTGGGGGAGAAGGGGTTGCGGGTGGGAGGTGCTTTGGGGCAGGATCGAGGACACTCTGGGACACAAGAAGCTGGAGACAGGGTCTGTCAGACAGGAGAATTGGGACCGGGCTCTCTGGAATGTGAGGGGCTTGCAGTCAGGAGAGGACCAAGGATACCCTGCCAAATTTCCCCACACTATGCTGTGGGTTGATGGTGGGGACATGCACTGAACTGCTCTCCACATGCTCTCTCAGCTGCAGGACTGCAGGACACCCTCCCCCTGAGTGTTCTCTGCTTTCATTAGTATGGCAGCACAATTCATTTTCAATCATCTAACACCCTTATGGCTAAGAGTAGTGGCTTCCCTGTAGAGAGTTAGAGATACATTTTAGTTGTTAATATATGAATGTAATATAATGCAGTATAATCCAATATAGTATGTGCTATAATATAAATGTAGTTTAGCTATATGATTCAGTAACTGGAAATAAAAAAAGCCAACAAAATATCCCTCATGTAGTGGATCAGGAGCCCTTCTTCTCCTTCCCTAGTCTTTCCATGGGCAATTGAAGAAAATTATAGAATTTAATCTCTATTTCACGGGGAATAAAATTGCAGGCAAATTACCTTCAGTAATGCATTCAGACAGATTCCTACAGATAAAAGTCAGCCCCTGGAAGCAGAAAGTCCATTTTACAGGTGTTCACAACACTGTATTGAGGTCACCTCCTCCCCTGTGGAGAGACCAGCTACTAGCCAATGACACTACCTGAGATGATAATGTCAGTTAGTAGAAAGCCTGGTTAGTTTTCAGCAAATTTTACTGGTTTTGATGGAGCCAGTGTTGCTTAGAGAAGAAAGTTTTGTAGCACTGTCAATTGCCATTTTTCTTGGGCGCTTTCCCTTCCCAAAGACTGAGAGCCCCTCTCCGTACAAAAGTGGCAATGCCATCTCTAGTACTGGGAAGAGCGAAGCTCACCCTGAAGGAGCTGTCTGCAACCCAGTTTCTGAACTCTGGTAGTGGTGGTGGAGAACTGCTGAGGCAAATACTCTGGTGAACACATAGGCGAGCACTTCATCTTACTGCTGGTACTCAGCCTGTAACTAGTGTGTGCTTCTCTTTTTTGCCTAATTTGTAGTCTGTTCACCTCAAGTTTGTTTATATCTAGCAAGTAGGTTTATTACTCGTTTGTACTTCGCTTACAGTTTGTTTGCATCCAGATTACAGTAGGTTCACTGGCAAATTATACCCAATTTGCAATCTTCATATAATTAACTGATTTGTTAATACCTCGTTTGCTATCTGTTTACAAAAAATTGTCAGAGAAGCATTTTTTGATATAGTGCAGGTCCAGATGAGGAGGAGAGGAGCTTTATACAGGTTCAAGATGTACGTGAACTGGGCCTTATTTGGCTAAGCTTTTGGATAGACTGCCATGTTAGTGGAATGAAGAAATGAGCCATATATTTTAAGTGGGGAGAAAATGAATAATTCAACAGTAAGGGTCAAATCGTCCTGCCAAGAAAAACCTACTGAAGAGGAAGTACACTGAGTTATAATTATTTGCATTGTAGATAATAATATCAATTATAGTTCCCAGCTGGAATCAAGCCTCCATATTTTGGCTTCCATACAACCACAGAGTAACAGTTCCAGTCACAACAAGTTTCAGCCAAATAAAGATGAAGCTCAATTAGCAAAACAACGCAAATTTGCAGAAGCATGGGGTTGGACAATTAGAGACTGATGTTTGGATATAGTTATATATGGCAGTTCAGTGACAATTAGCAGCACTAATCAACATTTATAATTAATGTCATTTTGCAAACACAAAGTTTTAACCCTTCCCAAAAGCCGGATCAAAGAAAATCTCTCACTAGGTCCTCCAGGAACCATCTGCATAGGATTAAATCTATGGTCTAAATGAAATTGCCAACCCACTAGACATTGTTGTAAATGTCATGCTATGAGCTTCTTCTAAAAGCCCCAGCTACTGAGATCTAGTTATTATGAGACAATCACATTTTCCTTAAAAAAAAGAAAAATCAGCAGCAAGGAGCATGCTGGCAGGTGCTGGGGTAAAAGGGGATCAGACTGGTTTGAGGCAAAGGCAAATGCGGCAGCTGCATTTGCAGACTGCTGGGGTACCGTGCCTGGCACAAGAGCCCTGAAAGCCAGGCTGGCACTGCCACTGTCCAGGCAAAACATCAGCAGGTCTAGGGAAGCAATAATGCCAAAAGAGCCAACCCCCCTCCAAACCTTCTGTGACAGCAGGAGCAGCACTCTTGGCTTTCAGAGTTTCTCCCCTAGTTTCCTTTTCTTAGTTTCCTTCTAGTTTCCCTATGTTTTCTGTGTTTTTCCCACCCCTCTTCTCTTTCCATAAAAGTAGGTTGGGTCCCTCCCATCTGTGGTTGCAAAATTCAGTTTTGCCTACACAACTGAAAAGCTTCATGCGGCTTCTGTCCCAGATTAAATCCATGGGATTGAGCAGTGAGGCCCTCACAGAATTTAGGAGGGACAGAGCTGGCTGACAACCATCAGCCTCCTTTCCATAAATGAAAATGTTGAAGCCGGGGCATCAGCCTCCTTGGGAGAGATGTCAAGCATTCATGAATATCACTGATCTCTGTGGAGATGGCAAAGATCTTCGCACTTCTTGTACTGCTGCTTGGAAGAAATAATCTGCATATACTCCAAATGGCTCCAATAGTCCAACTATCCTGTACAGAATTCTCAGGTCCTGGGAAAACCCAAGATGGTGTCACTAATGGGACAGAGGAAGGTGCCAGGATAAGATGAAAAGAGAAATAATGTGACTTGTCCCTGTTGTAGCACATACAACCGTGGTCAGCTCTCTGGAGTAGTTAGTCTTGACTTCATCTTTGCAAGACATTTTTTTTTAATTTCAAGGCAAACCCAGCAAATTCCAAAAGGTGGTAGCAGTGGAGCCAGCCAGAGGTTTCCTGCCTTCTTGTGCCACCTGACTCTGCCCATTGCATAGTGTGTTGGTTCACACCACACTGATTGCTCTTTGTGCTCCCTGTGTCGCTGACACCTGCAAAAGCTTCTTTTCTGGGATAGTAATTCATAGTGTAATCACAATGGATTGCCATTTTAATAACTGAAAGATGAATAGAAACACCTCTTCATGCCTCCTTTTCTGGCAGGAGAAGACATAGCTGCCTCTTCGACTTCCCACCCTATAGGAAGAGGAAACACTTTTTTCTTCTCGTGCCTAAAGGATACAGCAAAAGGTCTCTCCTCTTTTCCCTAGCGCAGTTGTGGTCATCCAGAAAGGTGACTTGTTTTTGTCTCCCTTTAACGCACCCTTTGGGAGACAGATGAGTCTGGTCTGCCTTATCCCTGTCGGGGAAATCATGCACGCTGCCACTTTCAGATTACATCTCAAGGTTTCAACTTGCTTGTTTACCGACAGGGTTAACTCAACAGGCCTAACTGGATTTGGCACTTACTTACACACCCTTTATCTCTGTTGTGACAGCAGTTAATTAAAATAACTCAAAAAACAGCTTCCCCAAAACAAAGTCATGTTTATTTGTCAAAGGAGCATCCAAAGAAATGCCCTAAACAGCAAAGAGCCATAGTTTAGCTTGACCTGCTTGTACGTCTGTCTCTGCCCCAGCTTGGTAGGGAAGCCTGCTACACACTACGCTGCCTGACTGCCCAAAGCTCTGCTCTGCTCACCATTAGTGGCAGCTCATCCCTCCTCCTTGTCAAGCCAGCATCTTTAATGTGTAAAATCCACCTTGACCTTAGATCTCAGCCTGCCTGAGAGAAGCAAGCCTGGAGCAGACCTCTTCAGAGGCACTCACTTTGCCCCTTCTTTCTTACTTTCTATTAACAGTTTCATATCATTTTAGCTTCTGGTGCTCAGCAAGAATAAGATATTGCAGAGAAAATGAGACCTACAGAATACGTGCAAAACAGTACGCATTTTTCTTATTCAACTCAGCTATGTAACAAAAAAGGAGATGCTTCTCTTTCTTACTCTTAAGAGTAGGTGGAAAAGCATATCTTAGTATAAAAACCACCATGTAAACAACAGAAACCCTTGAAACTGTGTCTCCTTCCACTTACATCCACTTAAATGCCATGGAGCCAGGTGAACTCGGTCTTTGTACAGTCCTTCAGAGTTGTGAAAGGTCTGTGCAAGTTTGCTGCTGCAGCTGTGCCTGGGAAGTCCTCAGTGAGTGGCATTTCCACTCACACAGCACTGACACCAGTGGGACCCCAGCAAGAAGAGAGGTACCAAATCACAGTCGCCAAGGAGCGTGGAATTACTCACAGGTGTTTACAAGATAAAAATCCCTACTGTATTTAAGGTTTCTCTAAAGTACATTAGCATTAGCAACGGATGTAGCCTCTAATTCTGGGTATTTGCCACACTTCTGCCCATCACGGCTAAGCACAGGAACTGAAAAGAAACGTGCCCTCTTTGATGAGGAAGAGAGGGTACCATCCCTAATCGCTGCACAAATAAAAGTCATAGTACAAAAAAAAAAATGCAGTTACTAAAAGAAAACATACCATTTCCTCCACATGAAGAAATTAGGTCTGGAAACTCATGCAGGTATTGCTGAAACTGCTTTGATGATTGTAACTTCCACTCATTGCGAAGCAAGCAGGTCAGAGGCTGTGGCTTAAAATAAACAGGCCTGAGCTGAAGAAAAGGAAGGTTCAGTAAGTTCCTCTTGCAATGCCTACCTAGTCCTGTGAAGCTTTGGGACAGAAATCTGGAGGACCAAACTTTAGAAATATTTCTGGATTTATAAAAGGAAACAGTAAGATTTGTATTTTCTGCCCTGTTTGTTTGGTATGATAACCAAACACGATGCGTGAAGGTCGTAGAAACAGAGAGCCAACAGATAAAACAAGATACTTCAGGCCACTGAGAAAAAAACACTGTAGATTTATAGCATATTACTGGTGATACTACATCTGAGGTCCCAAGACTTGTCTTATGTTTAACAGATGATTGCTGCATGTTAAAGAAATAATAAGTTATTAAGGAGCTGTTTTCATTGTACTTCCATAGTTTCCTCAGATATGTAGCTCATAAATTTGTGAAGGGAGTGCTTCACCTGTATTAAAAAATGTTGCTTCAGTTATTGAAAGGAAAAGCTGGGTTAATTTTTTTTTTTAACATCTTCTTTTCATTCTTTTTAACTTTTATTGGTTTTGGTGTATTTTCATTGCTTACACTTTTGGTTTTCAAGTGTTAATGCCAGGTTGTGAAAACAAATATTCTTTTTATATTCCAATAGTTAATAAATGCAGTTTATTTACTTATTTTTCATTATTATTTTTTTCATTGTTCAATTTTGGTCACAGAGTATAGGAAAACTTTTATTTGAGTATCATCTCAGGCATTTTTGTGTTCCTTATATAGTTGTTAATTCTGTATGCATACTATTAAAAAACAGTTGGGTTTTGTGGCATTCACAGTCACCACTCTCCTCAAGTTGTGACACTGGGAATGCTTGAATCATGATTTTTTGGACATACTTGCATCCCTGGTCCTTGGAAACTCTGAAAACCCCTACTTCATTGAGGTGTCAGGGGATGCTCAGAATCTCCTTGAGCCCTAATGACAATTAAGACCCACTGGGGACACAATAACATTGTGAGAACAGATAAGTTTAAGAAGAAAAGAAAAAATCAGAATAATTTTTTCACTGTGAAAGAGATTGCATACATTGACTTGTAGACAGCAATTTCTCTATGCCAAGGTTACTGTGCCTGGTTGGAACCTCAGAGCAGTGTTTGGGCATGGGGGAAGGGAGGGCGTTGCAGGACGATGGGCTTATTTCAGCTTCAGTTTCTGAAGCAAGGCTTTAAGTAATTAGCTTCTTTGAACTGAAGTTTTATGTGTTGGAATATGATGTTTTAATCTGTTTTTTACAGCTTGCTTTCCTACTAAAATGTAACTAAAATTTGTACCCTAAGGTGACACTGTGGAATATTAGCTCTTCATTGCCCTCTGGTTCTAAAGAAATACGTTTTAATACTACTTTTTTTTTTTTACTTTTTTTTTCTTTTTTTTTTCTTTTTTTTTTTTTTTTTGCTGTTGCTCAGGAATCTGGTGGCATTTTAAATCCTTTATGAGGTGACGTAATTTGTCTGAGAAGAAAATCATTCTTACCTGAAACATGGAAAGTGCTGGTCGTGGAAAACTATAATTTTTATGTATGGACTTTATGTACATGTTGATTTAAAAAAAGAATGAAATAATGACAGAAATAACAAATAAAACTGTTATTTATAGTTTCTAAGAAATAGCTTTTCTAGAAACTGAACACAGAATTGAAAGTGATGATCAGGAAAGGCTGATTCTTATAGAAACCTTGCCCCCTCCCTCGAAAAAGGGGTTTTTTAAATGCTATCAACTAACATTTTATCTTCAAATGATCAAAATTCAGTTTATCTTTCTGATAGAGAAAGAAGGCTTCCTTCCTCAGTATCGTGTGATGTGCATGTTTCATGTCAGGACAGCTTCCCTGTGCAGGTCAGCATACAGCTTATGCGTTATGCTTAGCATGTATTTAAGATTCAGGTAAGTTAACAGACTTGCTATGTTTTAAAAGCATCTAAAAGCAAAATAAGGAATACATTTCTTTAAGAGCCGATATATCCTGATGTCCATTTTTTGCTTCCCTGCTTCTGAGCAACTGCACAGTCATTTAGGCTTCCTGATTGGCCAAACATTATCTAGGAAGCTGTAGCAAAGCTGTTGTGATTTAAGCCCTTTGGACGAGTCATCTCTGTGCAATTCCACTCTAACACAGTGTCCCATGCTTAGACAAGAGAACCTCATGTGGCATAAGATGGGAGACATGCAGTGATGAATCAAGCTCTTTCCAAATATTCTTCCCAGTTATTAGTGATGGGAGATATGCAGTGAGTGTGCATGTGAATGTGCATGTATGTTCATGTGTCTGTATACATTTATGCCTTAGATATTATTTATACATTAAATATTTCTCACATTACTATGATGTGCAGTCCCAAATCAGTGCAGTACAGAATTTTTCTTCCAGACTTTATTGATGCTCTGAAACCACTATTGGTAACTGGAGGAAGATGCCTCTACCATTCTTTCCAGATGTCCTTTACAGATTACGATGGATTAAACTTGTTACAATTATGGCCTGATAGAGAAATGATTTACTTAATAATTTAATACTAATTTACATTGCAGACAGTACCAGTTTGTAAAAGGTTTCTTCCCTCCTTGTGTCAGGAAACTTCTCTGTTAATCATTTAAAAAAAAAATTTTTCTGAAATAAAATGTAAACAAAATATTACGTATGCAATAACCTAACAGTTAATCTGAGCAGTTGTTTCTGGTGAAATTTTTCTGCCTGCCAATTTCAAATTCTCTTTCTCTCAGATACTACTGGGACAACCATCTCCGTGACATTTCAGGGTTTGGTTTTTTTTTATTTATTTATTTATATATTTCCTTTCTCTGTAGAAAAAAAATAGAGCTTAATCTGATTTGCAGGAATATCATTTAAAGCAAATACTGATATATATTTTTTTTCCTTGCCACTTCAGAGGTAAACCAATTTTAGTTATTCATTATTACTTATAGGGTACACTAGAAATCAGAAGATAAATCTTCAGGAATTAGTTATTCTATGTCAGAAAGTTGCCAGAAAACTGGTTAGATTTACCGGTCCTTCCACAATGGTGTGTTAGAACTGGTATGTAAGAGCTGCTGTTCATTGTCTCACAAGGGTTATGAGAAAGAAATACTATTTTTCTAGGAAATTAAATTCACTCTTAGACTAAGGATTATGTCAGCAATAGCTTTTCCCCCCCTGGAAGCTCCCTACCATAATGCCAGCTAATATTCCAGTGGTGTTAGCACTGGAAGCAGTTACATAGACCAAGTTCAGATGGTTTCCAGTGCTTGACTTAAAACATCGCCAATATGTTGTCTAGATGGGCAGGTCACCACATGAAAGCAGTTCTTCCTTCATGCCTGTTAAGAAACAGAATTGTATGTTGTAAGTATGCCGCGTCGTAATGATCTAAGTCTGGTTATGCTTCGCTATGACAGAAGTTAAGGCATTTTAGATATTGATCCAGCCTGGTTAGAAAACAGTCCTCTGCAATGAGATTTTGCATCTTCAGTCTGTGCCTGGCCTGGGTGTCTGTCATACGGATGATCTCCAAAGCCCTGCTTCTTACGTCACTCGCTAATATATGGATTTTGACTGGTATGGGAAGAATTCAGGACATACTACAAGCATTGCAATATATTAAACCTACTGCTGATCCTGTAGTGTTCTTAAATTTAGATTAATGAGATTACTGCATATTAACTGCAATAATCCTTTACCATAAGATTAGGTAACTAACAAAGGCGTAGGAGAGCATTTGCAGAGCAGGCAGAGCAGTTGGGCTGTCTCTGGGATGCTCTAAAGAAATCACCTTCCTACAGCTCCAGCTCTAAGGCACAGAGGCTCTCCTGCTCTTCAAGCATCTATCACACCATAGAGGAAATATTTCCATGACATGCTCCATTCCTTCTGGCAACAGGCGGGACATAGGTGGGATCTAGCCGAGTTCTATATGACTGTTCGTTCTATGAATGTTTTGTTTCTAGGGTTCAAGGTTAATGGCAAAGCATGTTTATGCCTTGCTGTCTTTATGGGAGCTTCAAAATGTGTTACCAAAGACATGTCACAACCTTTACGAAATACTCGAGTGTATTATTATTGCGCTAGCACTGTCCCTGCCCCTGCCTGTACTTGAACTGCACCGACATTAGTGATGGTGGGAAACTCCAAAACCTGAGAAGACTCAGAGTCCTTTGAGCCGTTGAGGGGCTCCAAGCCGCCCTCCAGAAGGAGGGAGCCTGTGTTTGTGATGATGGCACTTAACTGTGCTGCCAACTCGGTTGCTGGAAGTATTTGTTAATAAGATCTATTGTAATTTGTGGCTCCCTGGTTTAGCAAGGTTTACAAAGGTGACAAGTGCCAATTCAGGGATGGTGGAATGGACCACCAGCCTCACCCCACAACTTTTGCTGTACCTTCATCTACAAAGACATATTGGGGAGCACATATGGACATCTGCATATCCTACAGGGAGAATGGAAACTGCAGTGAGTCAGACATACTTGTGCCATACCAAAATCTGGAGACTCCAGGCAACGGGAATTGCCAATTTTATGATATTCGCTGCTGTCCTCCATGTGCCATTGCACAAAGAAATATTTCCCACGGTTGAGTGAGATACTAAGGTCCGTGGGGAAGAGCAAGACATTGTGGGAAATTATGTGTCATGTCACATACCTAATATTTGGCAAGTCTGAGGTAATAGCTATGCCTAAGATAACAGCAGCCAGCACAGTGGAAGTAGGTTGGGCATGCAAAATATTCACTATACCCCGAGGTCCTCAAACACTCCTATGATTAGATATGCTCACCCTCAGATCAAGTAAGGATAGGTGTAGCTGGCACAAGTACCAAAAAGAAAAAAAAAAAAAAGAAAAAAAAAAAAGAAAAGAAAAAAAAAAGAGTCCTTAACCTACTGAGTTCACAAGCATAGGGAAATAAAAATAGCAAACCGAAACTCTTCCAAAAAAGACAGGTGTGCGAATAGTTCCTGCTGAAGGGAGGTATAATGCTGTTTACATTGCTGATCTTAAGCAAGACTTCACCACCTCCCAGAGCATAAATACTGAGATTTTAAATGGAAGCAGCTGCAGGACATCTAAGAACAAGGATAGTATCTTTGGATCAGAATATATTGACACAGGCTATGTTAACCCTGTAAGTCAGGAACAATTAGTGAAATAATTTACTTTTTCTGGTTCTATACTCAATAGCAGGGATTAGCAAGGCAGAAACATTTTAGATTTTTTTTTTCTGCGTATAATTCCCTCCACATTTTGATAGCTTAAGATAGATGCAAATACGTAGTGACTACTGTGTGTCAAAATGCCCAACTGAATAATTTGGCAAAGCTTGTTTTTAATTAGATCCTCTATTCCTCCAAAAGGAGTAAATGTAGGGGAATCTTCTGGAGAAAATAGTGGCAACAAACTGGGTGTTGTAAGCTCAGCAAGGATTCTGGCTAACCAAGCATGGAGAACTTCTTGAAAAGAAACCTCTTAGGAAAACTGACTCTGTGGTGAGAACCTGGAGGTTTTATGCAGTGAATGCTACAGGAGGCTGCATTTGTAAATGGACAAATACAGTGAACTTGTAAAAACAGAAAAATGTATTTCTGTGCATATTCATCCACTATTTGCAAGATCTAATATCCAAAATTATAATATAGAAAACAGTTCATGCACGAAGCCATTTGGGATAGTTACCAATATTGCAGTTTAATTCTACCAAATTGCTCAGAGAACCTGCTGTCCCGTCCGAGCCCATCCCTATCCCCAGGGAGATGCCCGATGCCTGGGGCTGGGGCTGCCCTGGTGCTCCTGGATGCCTTCTCCTGGCTGGAGTGATGGGATGGGTCCTGGCTGCCCCCATGGGGAACCCCTGTGGTCCTGGACACCCAGGTCCTGGGAAACCCACTGGTGCTGGACTAGTACTACATTCATTATGTAAGAAAGGAACAAAGAAAATAACCCAGCGCAAGGTACCAAAAGTGTTCAAGAGAGATGAAAACCTGGTGTGCTCCCAGTTCCATGCCAGCTAGACAGCCGTCTTCGTTAGTCGTAGCCTAACAGCCATTCCCTGCTCCAGTGGCAACAGCGACGCTGTATCAGATGCTTCCAATTATCCTCTAGTGCTAAATACGGAAATTTTTTAAGTAAGATACAGTGCTTGAGCAGGTATGAAAATAAACCCTGGCATTTTATTCAATTATCTTGATCAGCCCTTGAGAATGAAATGCTCAAGCTGACCCTTTTGGATCCCAAATCAGTTGTGACTGATGGACAGAGAATGAGCACTCTCTTGCTTACACACATCACTGCACATCTGGCATTAGCAGGGCAGAAGAGGACTTGACTTCATCTAAAGCAGATCACATTAGAGATTGACAAACGCAAATTTTTAGGCAAGAAGGACCAGTGACTGCACCCACTACAGCATGGCTCATTTTTTAATTTAATGTGTATACCTACCTCATAGAAAAAAATAGACTATATCAATTAAACTAACTTTGAAATCAAACCACACTACTGCTTGGCTATGTGTCCTGCAGGCATGGCATAGGCACTGTGTTATGGTGTAGCTGCCTGGGACACCTGAAGAGCACAAACTAAATTTCAGTAAAAAAGTGATGTAACCGAATTTTGCTTTTCTTAAGAACTACGTGTTAATATATTTTTTAAACTAAGGACATGAACCGGGTGGGAAATTTAAACACAAGGCTTCCAAATTCAATACAACTATTTTTTTTTCTTATTTTTTTTTGCTGTATTTGTCAATTGCCTTCTAAAACTTTCAAACCATTTCAGCTACTTTGGGAAAAGGCATAAAGATTTCAGAGATATGAAGCTCCTGCACATTTAAGGAAAATCAGTGCCTGGAGAGTGGAATAAGATCCTGAGGGGTGTCCCCGCTGAGGAAAAGTCTAGAGCATAATGGTGTTCATTGACTGATGGCGACATGGGTAGTGGGTGGCCAGCCAGAACAGAGACATCTCAGATCCAGCCACGGTACCTCCTGCCCCTCCACAGTTATAGTGAGAGAGCACACCATGGAGCCAGGGGTCTTTTCGAGGCAGGCAGAAGTTAAGTGTTGATGGAAAGGCTAAGCTGTAAAAAGATGCCTGGGAAAAAATACAAATTCAAAAGGAAAAAACTGATTCAACAGTTTTCTCTTCACAGAACTATTCGCTTCTTTTTTTTTTTTTTTATTTTAAAACATCATAGTACAGGAATTATTAAAAAAATTCTATATCCAATAGTGTAGCACATTATCATGCTCAGTTACCATGCTGCCTTACTGAGCAAAAAAGTATTTTTCAAATGACTGGAGGTTTCAGAGAACCATAATTCACACTGCCTGAAATACAGCTCAATTTCTTTCTGAAAGGAGCCTTTCTCACAAGATTCCTGGCACCTCTTGAGTCCAGCTGGATCAGAAATAAAATACAAATAGCTTCTCTTTGAATTCAGTGTTTCTTCTCTGGCCACAACGTCAATTAGGAAGTCAGCAAGGGTGTATACGTGTGTGGGTAGATAAATGAATTAGTGAGATTACTTTAGTTATTCCCATAGATTTAGCTGCCACCTTTGTGACAATGACTCTGAAAATCTATTTCCAGCCTCTCCCACTTTCATATATACTACTAGATGTGTCATTGGTGTCTTCCTCAACTAAATCTTTTCTATCTCCATTCCTCCCTCACCCCACCTGGGCTCTTGCCAGGTCAAATAGCTTCATAAACGCCTTGAAATCCATTCCCACAGCCATCAACCTGATTCATCCTATGACTTGTTTCTATCATCTCAGCTATTGCAGGTTCTTTGTTTCTACATACAAGAAATACATTTGCACGGTCTGTAAAGTCTGGACTTGCACAAGTAGTGGTGTTAATTATAGG
Organism: Balearica regulorum gibbericeps; assembly: GCF_011004875.1. NCBI lineage: Eukaryota > Metazoa > Chordata > Aves > Gruiformes > Gruidae > Balearica > Balearica regulorum. The sequence goes on from NC_046186.1 coordinate 69,641,742, forward strand.
CACTAGCGATATCCTGTCCTTTCATTGACAGATGAGAAGGAAATTGAGTGCAATTAAATTGCTGGTTTATTGTTTGTCCACCTTTGAGAATCTAGTCAATTTTATTGACTCAGATTTTCTTAATTAATGCAGCTTAGAGGTTCAGGACATGAACAAGCTGAGGTAGCCTCTTCATATTTTCATAACATTGGGTCAGTTGTGAGAAGCTCCAATTTACTTCCCATCTGGTGGCAGTGGCCTGTGTGCTCTAGATACCTCTTTGACTGACAGAGGATGGAAGACAGGATTCAGGGGTGCTATTCTCAATATTATATTTCTATAAGGAAGAAAAGCATTTTCTTTTATTCCCACCCTCCAGCTATATAAGAACTCTCTTTTTTTCCTTGGTGGACTCCTGGAAAAGGAAAGCAAAAAGCATATTCACTCAGATCATCCTAATTGAGGTGATATACCCTTATGTCCAATACAGGGTCTTCTGTCTGTTTCTTTATGTAGGATTTGGGCAGTGCTATCAAAAGTATTACTATGTATTATACAGTATTTCCTGAAGACACTAGTGAAGACCCTATTGTGTTCAACGGTGTTCCTACTTACAGTATCATCTCCAACAAACTTGCCATTTGAATAGCCAGATCAAACAGAAACGCAAGGAGCTGAAGGGCAGTGCTGAGTGAGACACACTGCTATGGTTGGCAGTTCTGATGAGGAAAACCATGGTCATCCAAATCTCAGTTCCCGGCTTTTTCCACTGGCCCATTATCATTGACAGATGACAAGGTTTATAAATCCCTTTAAAAAAAAGAGAGAGAGACAGATGGAAACTGCATTTAAGTACAAGTCCATAATAGCATTTTCCCAGCTCATCCTTCTAATTGTCTTGTGACGCTTGCAGGTTTAAAAGACAAGAAAAAATAATTAATATAGAAAGAGACAAATCCTAGTAATTACATTGAGGATGTTGGGTAGGGCTGAGGAAATAGGCCTTCACTGCTGTTCACTGCCAGGCTGTGAATGAACCCATTTTTTCTCTCTTGTTCCCTGCAGCAGAACACAGGGACAGCAAACTGTGCATGGTGCGCAGAGACCTTGCGCTCAAGCACAGCACTCCCAAGTTAAGCTGCTCCCTTTTTCTTACCTGGAAGTGTCTCATTGCTTCAAAAGGGTTATAGCCCTCTGCAGTCACTGAACTCAAAGACTTGGCTTGGCAATGGATCAAGCACGTGAAGAACGTGTGATCTGCTCAACACGGAGAACCTTTATTATGCAACGAACTCGAGTAGCCACACAGCAAAGTTGTACTGGGAATAACTAGAGCCTCTCTGCTCCTCCCATGAAGGGATATATAATTCAGCCAGTGTTTGAAAGTGGAAGAAGAAGACCATATCACAGATGATTGTACTTTTTAAATTTAAATTTTCCAGGACTCTTCCTGAGTCCTTGATGTGAACAGTTACCACCGCATAGCGAGAGGACACTCAATTGTTCTCACACATAGAGCCAAGGGAGGAATTTACTGTTTCTTATTGCTTCATTCGCTTCCATAGGCAGGCTCTCCCCTCAGTGACTGAGACAAAAAGCAAAGTTGTAGCATCATAATTTGAAAGGGCAAGGGCAAAAACCTCGCTGTTTGTTTGTATCATCCTCTCTTGCCCCTCCAATGTGACTGTATGCATCTGGATGTTGTTTTTTGCCTGTCTACTAATTAGACAGGTTCTGCAAAGGAGAACAACTCTGATGCTGTAATAATATTGACCTGGAAAATTGGGCTGTAGAGCTTCTGTATGAAATTCTAAAACCTTCTTACAAACATTAATGAAAAGCATTTCACAACCTTCTTGTCAGACAGGTAAGTGTTATTGTCATCATTTGATGTCTGCAAGAACTGGGACAGAGACTACATGAGTCGCTCAAAGTCAAGTGACAGAGCTGCAAACAGCATCCAGCTCCCTCTGCCATAAATATATCAAATGTGGCAGCTTCTACATCCATGTAATTTCACTAACAGATTAGTGTAACACAGAGGTATAAAAAAATCAATTTAATCTGTGTGGTGACACAGATAACGTTGATTTTTTTCAGTAGGAATTGTGTGAGAATGCTTCAGAGAAGTCGCAGTAGATACGACGAGTGATGTGTCAGTGCAGTGTCCCTGTGTGAGCGGGGGCGTTGAGACACTGGGCTTCTGTTTCTGCGTCCTCTGTTGATCTTCTGGTGAAAGCCGGTGCTTATCTGTGCAAGGATGCACAATTCTAACTATTGCTTGATCCTCACAATTGCTGGAAAAGTCTTAAAAAGGAGTCTGTCTTCAGGGTTTGGCTACTGACAAACCTGCTTGGACTGGCACTGTTCTTTTGGCTGTATATAGGAAAAGATAGCGAGTGATGGTTGCTTCATCCACGTCTGAAATTTCTTACAGCAGAAGTAAGCAGTGATTCCATTCCCATGTGACAGTCACCACATTTTGTTTTCACCTAGAAAGAAATGGGTGAAGTTTCTTCAAATAATAGGCAAGTTGCATCACAGTGGATTAAAATGACAGCTTGTTCTACAAATCCTTAGGGATTAAGAAGATATATTTCTAAACATTAAATCCCAGCAAAAGGACAGGAGGAGTTTGGTTTTGGCTTGGAGCAATATCACAGCTGGTAGCAGGGAGGCTGAATAAGAATATAGTCAGTAAGGTTGGGAAAATGTATAAAAGCAGAATTAGATTTCGTAATTTTTACTTTCTTCTGTTCAACAGGTTATTGCATTGCCATATGTTTATAGTAAAGAGTACAAACTAAGGTTATACTTTGATTTTTATTTAAAAAATAGTTTATATTCTCTTTTGACTTAATGAATGAGAAATATATTATAGGTGGAAATAATTATCCGCACTCGTTGGCCATGCATTCTACCTACAACAAATAAATTCCTTCTGAATTTTGGATGCTTACCAGTTTGAGCTATTCCATTTAAAAACAATGAAAATGCATTTTCTCTGAGTCACAGTGCTGCAAACTTAAAACCAGATGGTGGATTATCTTTAAAATAATTTTATTATAAAGTTCTCTTTATGATCTTGTCTTATTCTAATTCTTTGTATACCAAAGAGTCTTCTTTTCCCATGTACTCTTAACAAATACCAGGGAAGTAAGATGTATATATTTGAGAGGATATTCTATTGTCCTCCTTGAACTGAATTCACTCAAGACAGGTGTCAAAGTTTTCCAGGGTTTAAGAAGAGGTCAACTGCACTGAGCAAACACCAGTACGTGCTACACTATGTCTACATCAGAGGTGTGCACTGATGAAGTTCCCTAGATGTAAGAACAATTTTTTAATCTAACTAAACTTTTAGGCGGTGAATTTTAGGCTTTAATCTATTTGCTCTGTATTTACTCCAGTATGGTAAACTTGGCCTGTCTTCTGAGAAAGATGTAATGGCTGGGAATCTTCCAGGTCAGATTTGGGTTTAAAATTCAGTTTGGTTTATACGTAAGGACCCAAATAAATAGTTTTAAGGAGAAAAAACCTGTAATAGTGTCTTATGTTCCCTCCCACCTTTTCTCTTGTTTTGTTTGGTGTGTTCTGATGCTGTCTTACAACCTCTGGGCAACTACATTTCAATTGTGTTTTGTTTGTTTTGGAACCCTTTGGGGATGAAAAGATATATTCCCCTTAAACGGAATTAATTATGTGTCCTTTCTACTAAATGAGAAAGAGTGTCCGTACTTGCTATGGTCTTCCAATGCACGATAACATGATTTAGCATCTGTCTAAGTATTGCATCTACCTATTTGTATTTTATTGGCATCTGGTACTGGTATTTCCAGAATATCTAACATGTTAAGAAATCACTCAGCAGCCAGGACAGAAACAACAATGAAATCTAGTTGTGGAAACTTCTGGCTGTGCGTAGACTGTCAGTGTGTCCATAGCAGAGGTCTTCCTCCATGGCAGTGTTATGTGGCCTAAAGACTGCAATCCCCTCTAGATGTGCAACATCTACCCACGGTGTTCCATTTGGGAGCTTGCCTGCAAGCACTCTGATGTGATAGGGGAAGAATTCAAACTGAAATATCTCAAGCTGATGAGCTTTCAGGTAAGTATGTTGCTGCTCCAGCTTATTTGAGTTCTTAAAATTTTAATGCAACTCTACAGCCTCTTTGGGGGTAAAATCCTTGACAAGACTAGTGAAAGATAGAACTGAGTCTTCTGCATGTCCCTGCATGGCTGTGACAGCATCAGTAAAACATAGAAGCAGATGTTCAGCATTTAGCAGCCACTGTAAGAACCACCTGTTGGCAGGGCAGACATTACAACATTGATGGGTATTTTTGAAAACCACATGTATTCCACAACCTGCCCTGTCACCTTCCCGGGGTTCTCACAGCTCTCCTGCGATGTTATGCTCGGGAAGGGGGTGGCAGGAGGTTAAAGCTTGGCAGTGATTGATTTGCCAGCGTGGCTGTTCTGGGTCTTGAAGAATTCTTGCTCTCTCCCTTTGAGTGTCAACACTGAATACTTAAACAAGATTCTTGCACTTTGAGAATTTGCTTCTGAGATTCAAAGCTTTTCCAAATGAGCAAGATTATGCCTAGAATGTGAGAGATGCACTCATGGCACCCCTAACGTCCTGGGTTTTTTGCTGTCCCAATTGTCCATCACTCTGTTTTGGCATTCATACCATGGTGATTATTATTATTACTACACGCAAAGTTCATCTGTAAGTATGGTGAAATAGGCCATTACAGTAAATTTTATATTGTCACTCTACCCAGTCTGTACCGGATGTCTCCAGAGGGTACAGTCCTTCCTCTGACTGCGCTTTTGCCTGTCCTGTGCAGTTGCTGCTGTGCAGCTGTATCACTGCTACGGTAAACCAATTAGCTGGTCCTCCTTGCAGAAATATTACTGCATCATCAAATCATCTTTGCTAAGTGATCTATGCTTTGATATTCCTTATGGAGACTGTTGAAAACCTCCAAGAACATATAAAGGCGTAACAGGCCTTCATATGTAATGAAGGCATTAGAATGTTGTAACTCAGTCTGATTCTGTGATAGAAGATACTACAGAAATGTAAACTTTGAGGGTGAAGAATTAATTATTTTCTTTATCATCTGCTGTAGTTAATTAGCATGTAAGTCCATTATATATGTCTAACATAAGTCACACAGATGGGTTGCGCTGGATTTCCTTGGTGCATAAAATAAATGTATTTTTAACAGTAGAGATATTATTCCTATTAAATATTATGCAACTTTTCTTCCAGGTGGAAGTGCTATTCATAATAGTATATCAGATACATAACTTCTATTTGTCAGGCCGGAGGAAGCTTTTATTTAAAGGCTCAGCCCCATGAAGTGTGTTGTATGCCTCGGAACTGCCACTGCCTCCAGAGACAGGCTGAGCATCTAAAATAAATGTTTAGCACATTTTAGAACTGAACTGTGCTTCCCTTAATGGGGTTGTGGGCTGAGGAGTAGGCGATAGTATTGCAAGTCTCACACACAGAGTGTGCAGTTACAGACTGGGGACTCTGGGGACTGGTTATCTAATTTCACTGTCTGACTACTGGATCATAGCTGAAGCTGTTTTTGCTCTGCTGTGTGTGTCACACACTGAAACAGAAGAATTACTTTTCCATTCACATTTTTTGGGTTTAGCATCACAATGTCTAGAGCCCAAGAAACATTTGTCCCAAAACCTAGTTTCTTTGTGTCAGAATCTGGGATAAGTGTTCTCCCTTCAAATGCAGTCTTGGGAACTCAGGTGTTTAACACGGCCAAAACGCTGTTAACCAAAAGTGAGATTTCACTGACTCGAATTCACACAGGATATGTAAATGCTGTACAACTGATGCAAAAAGAATTGGGCTATATAATTACCATTCTTTCTATATCCTTTCTGGATAAAAACTGTCTAGGTCAATGTTAGAAAAAACATCTTGCTGCAAATTATTTGCCTTTTCTAAGAGCTTATTATTTCTTTTTTTTTTCCTGTAAAATAGAGGTGGAACCTCTCTGCTGCACAGAATTACCTTTCTGGCTTTCAAACACAAAGAAACATTGCATAGTAATTACTGGACTGGATGTTCCTCTCTGTCTTCCTGTACATCAACATGTTGACATTTCATCAGTGACATGAATTTTCCGTGTGACTTTTATTTAGTTATTAAAACCCGCCTGCATATAACTGTTCCAAAGTTATCTACTCTCAGAATCATTACTATACTTTAAAATGCTTGCAACTGTGAAAACCCATAGACAGATGTTTCCTAATGAACAGTGTGTGCCGTGGCCAGTTGCATGTGAACAGCAGAAATACGAACTTTTCCAAACAATACACATTTTGTGGCTGAGTTTCTCCATACTAGTGATTGTCCCCACCAAAAGCAGTTTCCTGGAAGAACGTAAGGGTACAGCAGCTGTTTGAGAAAAAAAAAAAAAAACCACCAAAAACAAACCAAACACAAAACCCCACCCTTGCTGCTGGGGTGGTTTTCTATATCCTCAATAGAATTTTTTTTAAAACCACCCAAACTGGCACTGGGAATTCACAAAGTAACATGCAGAAAAGGATTGTTCATATGCAGTAGGTATAGGACAACACTGCATTTGTGGTGTCATTAATTCTTTATGCCAGGCTTCTTGTTTGAGAAACTGAGTGAAAAGTTATTTGTGAGGAGTCAGGCACATTTATCCGGAGGGAAAAATGCTTTTCTGGTCCATACTTCCTTAGCAGAGTAAGCCCGACTTTTGGACTACTGCGTATATTCAGATCCCATTAAATCAATTAGAAATATTCTTACTCAGCATCTCAATTAGTTCTTTCTAAAAAAAGCAAAACAACCAGAAGTTGTAAGTTCAGTTTAAGAAGCATATTTTGTTAACAAACAATTTGCATTTGTGTGCTTTTAGGTACATAAATGTATTATTATTACAGAAAAGAACTTTAAAATCCATTTCACCTGTCATTAAATATGGCCTTTGTTTAGGTGTTTGTCTTAGCTTCTGTATTTATCACAGAAGATTAACAAAGTTTATGAATTACAGGAGATGCTTCAATGATCATCAGTATTTTTCGGTTATTCACTAATTATTTTTTCTTATGGGAAAGAGGAGAAGGCATACAACATGTTGGTACTAAGATGTTCTAAAATGCTATAAAATGCTGGCTGAAGGCAATCCCTTACACATACCAGAACTTTACATATTTCCTTGCGTTCTGCCTAGAACGGAGAGGCTTTGGATTTTTTTTTTATTTGTTCAGAAGAAGTGAAATACATGAATTTCTTTGTCTTCTTTATTCTAGGCACCACGTAATAAGAAAAACAGATTTAAAAAATAATCATTATGATTCCAAACATATTTAATATGTATGTATTTGGATACATATTATTCACTTTGTATTTTGTTTTATTACTTGCTTCCCAGAACAAAGAAGGCAAAGAAACTCATGAAAATACAAGCCAAAGAAATAGCATGTGAGAGCGTGTGTGTCTGCATGCAATAATTTATATACTAACTTCATTACATAGTAATATGAACCATCTAGCCAGCAATGTTCCCGTGCTTCATTACACTGTGCACAGAAAAATTGATGTCTAGATCTTGTTGCATTCATTGCCATCTGAATCGTTTGCCTCTCTCATTGTTGTGCTCATCTCAATTTAAAACGCAGTTCTGATTTTGATCTCAAAGTACTATAAATCCAAAATAAGTCTGACAACTTCAAAGGAGTTTATTTCTGCTTTACATAGTTATAACTAAGATACAAATCTGGCCCATAGGCACATTCATTTTACAGCGAGTTGAAACATGTACCCTTACTATTGGCAAATCCTTAAGGTTAACAGACTTACATGTGCTGTTAGAATAGCAGCTATGGTGCTGCTTTTCTTCTTTTTTTTTCATCCAGAGCTATTTTTGGTTCCTTCCCCTTTGACACACATTCCTGGTAAAAATTAAAAGCGGCTCTTCTTAGTATAAAATTAAAGCTGATAGCTGAGCACTCTATGTATCAAATGCGTTTTCTGTTTAGATGATGACTATCGTACATGGAAGAGGAATGTGGGGTCCGATTTGACTTTTACTTGCAGTGGTGTAAATCAGCAGAGATGGGGTGGGAGACGGATAGGAAAATGATTCTGGGGATCTAGTCATGTTTGATGCTTGGCTCTCAAAAGAAGAATGTGATGCAGAAATAGGGACTGCTTCCGCCTCTGTGGGCTCTGAATGATCCCCATTGCTGCTTGGAAGGAAAAGCAAAGCACAAGGTCATTCACAGCTTTCCCCTCCTGAAGCAGCCAGAGCCTGCGCTGCAGCATGTGGTGCTAACGGGGTTTGCGGTGCTGAGGTGGGGACGTAAGGCTTGCTGGAAAGGGCTGCTGCCACTGTCCCGGTGGGCTGTCACACTGCCGTGACAGATCCCGTCCCCCCTTTGACACAGCCGTTGCCCTTGCAGGTTGAGATGGACTTGGTGTCTGTGCTCTGTCTGCAGACAGACGCTACCCCAAAGGTGGAAGGAGAAGTAGATGGCCTTGTCCATCACAAATGCCTACAGTGGGCCTTTAATCTGCCTTAATCCCCAGGTCCTCTTGCTGACATAAACTGCTGAGTGCCCCTGTCTCTGATTTCCCCCAGGGACTCAGGGAAGGTGTTCCAACCTTTTTCAGGATTAGTCTCAGGAACTCGGAGGTCTCCTCTTTTCATATGACCTGGGATAGCCAGTAATATTTCCTGAGATGATTTTAGGCCTACTCCCCGGGTTTGAATTTCCAGGTGCCGGCAACAGAAGGTTCTTAGTGGAAAGTCCCTAGGATGTTGACTCATTTCCTCTTTTTTTTCCATTAGGGTCCAGATTTTCTGACTTTCAGTGTGCACAACCAGGAATACTTATTTAATTCAGCATTCCTGAATCTAGGCAAAATGCCAGGAAGTTATTTTATCAGTGGGTGGGGTGGGCAGATGGTAGCACAGCTTTGGGCATTTGCCAGCGGTTGGCAATTTCATTTGTTTATTTTTCTTTAAATAAAAGAAAAATTTTATTGCCCTCTGCCTACACATGGCATTATGGGGGCAAATACCCAGGAACAGTGATGAAGAAGATCAGCTTCTAAGAAGATCTCCATTATGGTGAAAGGGTGTTAAACTCACAGCCTACAGCCATCTGCATGGACTCCATGCAGCCTATTAACCCAGTTCACCAGTGTTAAGTTGGTTAAAGTATCAAAGCCCCACTCAGGAAAAGTTTCCCTTCAAGGGTAGTATGAAAGCTTTAAGTTTAAGTCAGTGTGATTTAAGCACATGCTTGTTTCCTGAAGCAGGGCTTTGCTAAATTTCATTCTTTCTAGCCAAGCCTCAGCATTGCTGTCTATTCTTCAGAAAGAAAATGCAACTGGGAAGTGCGTTTTCATTGAGATTAGCTCTTGCACCCAGAGTCACTGGGTTTCCAAGCAGACTACAAATGCATTTGGAAATTACCAAAAATAGGAGGGAAAGGGTTCTTTCTCCAGGGTGGTTGCTGGAATAAATGCTGACAGTGTGGTCACCAATGGATGAAGAAGACTTGCTGTCATCCCGTGATGTTTTGCCAAACGCATACTTCAATTTAAGAGCAGAGGTACTGTGTGGTAAAGAATATAAGAATAATGAGTATGTTCCCATAGTGAAGACTAGACTAGTTGCAGGCAGGGCATGATATGCAAAGGAAAGTCTCGTTCAGTGTCAGTAAAGATCATACAGTTGGGCCTCAAAGGCAGTGTCTGGAAGACAGGAAATGCCATCTGTATCACACACTCTGTGTGTATTATTTTCTCTGTTGCAACATTGCCTGATATGGCTCCAGTGCTTGCAAGCTTATGACGCTCCAGGAGATGAGGGTGCACACAGCAGCGCTTCGGGGATCCAGCGTTGTCCAGAACGTGGTGTGGCAGTTGTCTGGGATGGAAAAGGCTCCAACTGATGTTCATTAAAGTGCCATCAATGCTTTTATCAGGGCCACAAATAAGCGGTTAGCTGCTTCTATGTAACTTTTCAGGATAACACTTTCTTGTATAAAGCTGATTACTAGAAAAACTTGCAAGGAATAAGCTTCATCCCAGCCCTGAAAGGGCAGACTGTTTTGTGAACATTACTTACACTTGACACCCTGTGTCTCAATCTCAGAAACTTTAGGTGTTTTTTCTCTGAGTGTTGCAGGTGCTCTGGTTATAATTCCTGTCACGCTCCAGCCCATAAACAGTACAGTGTGTAACCAACGCCGTCTGGTGCAGCTGAACCTTGTCTTTGCCTCATGGTAGTTAATTTTCACCCTCTTTTAAGGGCCAAGCTTCCTGGTTAGGTTATACCTCTCATGACAAACTCTGTTCAAGTAGAAGCGATGATGCACCATGTCATACAATCAGGTGATGCTGGTTTGCCTCACTGGAGATGTACAATGACAATGCTCAGCCCTAAGACAGCAAGGTGCTTGGTCTAAAGCTCCTATGAGGCAATTGGCCATAGGAAGGAAAACCTGACTTAAAACGAAACACCTCAAGTCAATTCAACAACTCAAAATGTTGTTTTTCCCTGAAAAAACATATTTCAATATCATTTTCTTGTAGAAAGCAACAACTTTATGGGAACTGCATTTTCTGTTGGAAAGGCATTGCAGTTAGAGACCCTTGATCAGCTCTAATCATATAAGCAGTGTAGCTTTATAGGGTATTATTATTGACTCTACCAAATAAATAAATGTGTCCTTTGCTCCTTTCTTTTACCTGCGGTGTCCTCCTATCCCTTTCTCTGCTTCCATTAGTTTGCATTGGCGCTAAAATGCTGACTAGACGAACAGATTATCTAACCTCACCCATCTAGTCATTTTTCAGCTAATTACTTTGTGCTCCCAACCCCCAAGCAATTTTCATGTAAACATGTTTCAGGAAATATATTTCGTTGTGGATAATTCCCTTGCCACCCTCAAGTTCAGGCAGGTGTTTTGTTTGTTTTTGCACATGTTCTTATTCTCTATCATTGGTCTTTGTAAGTCATTATTTTTGTTTTAACTGCTTTGATCTATTCACTAACTTCAAACTAGCCCAAGTAAAAAGTTGACTCCCGTATGTTTTCATTGATTGATTTTCATGTTAAATTAATGTTCCTAAACACAGCTTAACTTCATTCAGCTTTTTATCTGTGCTCAAATAAATGAGATTTCTGCCACAAACGGAACTCACAGACCTCTTTCCCACAAGAAGAAATACAGATCATCACACGGCAACAGCTGTCAGGTAAAACCCCAGCCTAAGTCTCACTGAGGATGCATCTACCGCGTGGTGATCTGCGGGAAAGCTCCTGCGGATCTGCAGGATGCCCCGTTGTGGCAGGTCATGCTGTGGAGGTCCAGGTGCTTCAGAAGAACACCGAAGATGTCCAGAGCAGCAGCCCCACTCCGAATGTCAACCTTCATCTTGTGCAAGGGGGAGAGATGAGCTGAGGTGAAGCAAATTTATGCCCTGAAATCTTCATGGTTACCTCCAACTTCTACCTTTCCAGTCTCTCATCTCCAGCTGTGGCTAAGCTTGGTTTAACTTTAAAATAGGTGATGTTGCTTATTGATGCATGTAATTATCATTCAATATTCTCCAGAAGATGCAATAGGTAAAGCTCCTGCTTTCTTATAAGTAGTTCAAAAAATTACACAATCCTAGAGGAAAGGCAGGGCCTCTTGGTATACACATCTTATGAAGAAAAGCAGCTAAATAGGCTGCCTAAAAATGTGAGTTTTCAGAGATCAAACCACATGACAAAATAGCCTACAGGGCAGTAGTTTGCTGAGGTTGCCAGTGAACATTAAGTCTTCTTTCTCGACATGCTGAATGCTGAGATGACATGACAGACCACTTCTAAATTAATTGGAATTTTGTGTTTAATTTACTCAAAGTCCCTTTAAAAACAGAAAAAAAAATTCCTTGTTTCATTAAAACTGCTGTATCAAGCAGAGGAAGGTGTCAAGCTAAAATATTGCCAAGTTTTTATTGTATTTAGTGGAGAACATAAAGAAAGGATGCAAAATCACTGTGGGAGATAATAGTATCTATCCAAAGCCTTTCATCTCTACGCCTGGTCTGGCCAGGTATACATGAACCTGAATCAATGCCATTATGCTGTTTCTTCCTGAAATGAGCTAGGTGGATGTTTTCTATTTGTAAAAGAGAAACAAAGGAGAATGCTTAGAATAAGATTTCTCCATCATAACTGATATTAGTAACAACTTCATTGGCCCCCAGTGGGAAATCTATTAAATTCTTTGTAGAAATCCTGTTGGCTTCAGCTGGGAGAGCAGCAGAGACACTGCAAGTTTCCAAGACCCAGCTGTCAAGTACAGCGTGTAGAAAGCTATGATTTAGAATTTCCTCTCTAGGGTTTCCTGGTAGAGAGTCTAAATGCAGAGTGTGGCTTAGGGAACCCACATTCTCCCCAGGGAGATAAAATAAACACACCCAACAGTCAAAAAGAATCTGTTCTCCTATTTCCAGCTTGCTTTCAAAACAGTTGGGATTCCCATAGTGTGAAACTTGGATCCATATGAGAACGTCTGTGTACTACTCTGACCCTAATTTTACTTCCAAGCTTTAGAGTTTTGTCCACCTCAGGGAATAATGGCAAATGGAATCAGGATGGACCTGGAGAAATAAACATATTTGTGCAACACATTTGGCCTCACAGTTAGGCATTTTTGCTGCTAAACTCAGTCAGCAAGTCATTCATGGCTTTCATGGGAATTTTTGCCTCTTAGAGCAAAGATAAATAAATGCAAATATTTCTTCCTTCCCAGAAACAGAAGTTATTTGGACATTACTTGACTTGACAGTAAAAATAGTGCTGTGCCACTGGGGTCTAATGGACTAAAGCTCTAATTCACTAAACTACCATGTCAGCTTGGCTTTCCCTTTCCATATTCATCAATCACCTGGATGAAGGGACAGAGTGTGCCCTCAGCAAGTTTGCTGATGATACTACACCAGGAGGAGTGGCCGATACAACAGGAGGCTGCACTGCCATTCAGCGAGGTCTTGACAGGCTAGAGAGTTGGGCAGAGAGGAACCTAATGAAGTTCAACAAAAGCAAGTGTGGGGTCATCCACCTAGAGAGGAACAACCCTATGTACAGGTTAGGGGTTGACCTGCTGGGAAGCAGCACTGTGGAGAAGGACCTGGGAGTCCTGGCAGACAACAAGCTCTCCATGAGCCAGCAAGGTGCCCTCGTGGCCAAGAAAGCCAATGGTATCCTGGGGTCCATTAAGAGGAGTGTGGCCAGCAGGTCAAGGGAGGTTATCCTCCCCCTCTACTCTGCCCTGGTGAGGCCACATCTGGAGTGCTGTGTCCAGTTGTGGGCTCCGCAATTCAAGACAGACAGGGAACTACTGGAGAGAGTCCAGTGGAGGGCTATGAGGATGATGAGGGGACTGGAGCATCTCTTGTATGAGGAAGGGCTGAGAGAGCTGGGTCTGTTTAGCCTGGAGAAGAGAAGACTGAGAGGGGACCTCATCAACACTTATAAATATCTAAAGGGTGGGTGTCGAGAGGATGGGGCCAGGCTTTTTTCAGTGGTGCCCAGTGACAGGACAAGGGGCCATGAGCACAAACTTTGAGGGTGACTGAGCACTGGAACAGGCTGCCCGGAGAGGTTGTGGAGTCTCCTTCTCTGGAGTTATTCAAAACTTGCCTGGATGTGATCCTGTGCAACCTGCTCTAGGTGTTCCTGGTCTAGCAGGGGGGTTGGACTAGATGATCTCCAGAGGTCCCTTCCAACCCCTACCATTCTGTGATTCTGTTATTCTGTGATTACAGCTGTTGTGAAGAGAGAACTACTCTTCTCCCAATTGCGTACACCAGCCTGGTTGATGTGCGCTTCGTATGAAGGTAGCAGACCCCAAGGTAGATCAGTATATATTTTGATATTGCTGTCTTCAGGGTAGTTCAAAGATGGATCCATCTACCTTGTCTTCTATTCCTGTGCCTTGATGCTTTATACAGTATGTTGGAGTATGTTCTGACTTTCTTGCTATAGGGGGCAGGTGGGTCTTTTCCAGGTAAGTATCATAACTGCCTTTTCAAGGCACAATAGAAAGTATTGCCAACATTGTTTATTAGTACAGGAGTAGTAGCAATAACATTACTATAGCTATTATGATTGACAGATACGAGAGGGTACTTTCTCAAGCGCTTGGAAGTTTTCCTCTGTCTTCTATCTACATCATAGAAGTCCATCTTTTCCTGCAATGCTTATTCCTCTTTGTTAGTAACCTTAGAGAAAATATCCATATAAATTCATCCATAGCTAGGATTTTAGTTTAGTCTCTTCCCTAGGCTTCTGAAACTAATTAGGACTTAACTAATTATTAAATAAAGGATTCCTTCACTCTCCCCTCAACTTGCAGATCTGGAAGCAGAGTGGGAACAGACCTGGCTCAGTGTAATCTGTAATATTACTTACTTTCATTATCTCTTTTTTTTTTTCCTTGAAATCTAGTTTCCGAGGGCTTACAAATCTGGGACAAATTGCCTGATGATGTATTTCAATTCACTGTTGATGAAAAAGCATGCAAACTGAATAAGTTTTAAAATAATTCTTCTATGACATGCAAAGCCCTGCCTTGTCTTCACAAAATTAGCTTGTTGTTGTAAACAGGCAGTGCTTAGCAGAACACGGAGAATTTGTTTTTTTAAGTGTGTTTTATTAGTATTATAGTGTAGCGTTGTGAGGTCTTAGCAGCAGAGAGTTGCTTGAATTTACTCCAGATGTTGCTTGAAAAAAAGAATCAATTTTTGGCAGGTACTTGAAAATAAAATACAGACTAAGACAACTAAACTTTTGCAAATGTGACTCTGTGTTATAAATTTTTCATCAAGGTGCAAAGGCTCATTGAAGTTATTTGGTGCAGTAGAGGAATGTTTGTGCCCCTATTGAAGGTAGTTTCTAGAAGTGAGCTCCAGCATAATACCAGCCACTAGAAAATGCCACATAGTAGAGAGAGAATGGCAATCCGGAAATGCTGTGATCAGACACCGCACTTTGTTATAGAAGGAAATAAATCACATGTCATACAGAGCAAGGAGAAACTGATCTTCACAGCTTCCACTGCCAACCGATCTCTTTGATTTAAATGAACGCTGCTGCATACGTCACTGTTGAAATATTATTTTGATAAAAAACACAGCAAAAGTAGAAATTTAGACTTAAGTTTAAAACAAGACAGTTGTATAGGATGCTAGAAATCTAGAACACTATTTTTTCCATCTTTTATTGACTTTTATATCTATAGAGTACCTTGTGCCTGGCAATTCGGGGATTGACACTGTTAGTTTCCAAGTTTCAAATCTTCACCTGAGGCTCTGGCAGACGCCTTGTGCCGAATCAATGTGTTTCCCACCATGTCCCGGCCCCCCGGCCCCCTCCACTGTCCCTGCACCTTTCTACTGGAACTTGTCTTCTCTGCTGCCGAGTTGCCACACAGCCTCAGTGCTTGTGCCTGGCCTGTTCCAGTGCACACAAAAAAATAAGGTTTGAGCTAGGGCTGAAATACATTTCAACATCCTAATTTAAACCATCTTACCTATATTCATCAGCAGATGGTAGCCACTCTTGTGAAATAAAGATGATTTCTCTTCTTTGGTCTCTTGCAGAGATGGCTGTGTTTGGATGAGGCAAGCCAGAGCCAGAAACTTTTTTATTTGCCCACTGAATGGGTACAGAAGTCAGATGCGGTGCAAGCTTCACCAAGTTCCCTAGCAAACAAAATTATATCACAATTCAGAAATGTGCTTAAGTATGTTCTCTGCTGAGTTGTGCTCAGCTGCTCAAAATGAACATGTGTGCTTAAAGCCAGGCATTACCTTAAGCGTGTTACTGAATCAGCAGCATGGCTGTTGCTGCAGCCAGGTGGTGTGAGCTCTGGGCCTTTCTCTGACACTGACTTTTGAATGACTGTATGCAAATCAGTCAATGTTTATCGCTTTCTTTACTCTGCGAGACTCATTTAGTTATTTGTGAACTTCCTTGAACTCCTCAGATTAAAGTCTATGCAAGGACAAATCAAAGCATAGTATCATGATGTAATTCAGTGAAAGGAAAATCTTCCTTCTGCTTAGCTTTGCCTGATAAGGTATTTTTCCCTTCCTTTTGAAATTAGACTTTTATTAATGTCAGCGAGACCTCAAAGTGATTTTTGCAATAATGATTTGAAATATCTTTTAGTAACAAAAATAATATTGCTGTTCTCCTAAAAAGATTGGTTTCAGCAGATGCTCCTCATATTTGTAATGTCACGATAAAACAAAAGAACAAGAGTCCTCTTTCTTCTCTGCTAAAATATATGTGACATTGTGATATACCTGAGTCGTCTTTCTTCTCTGCTAATACACTTGTGATACAGATGTCCATCTTAACTTGTTGCATGAGACTTTAGCTGCTCTTTTCCACTAGCATGAGGAATTCCATGTATTTATTTGGCAGCATAGATTTTGGTCTATGACAACACTGCTGAAGCATTTTGGGAGAAAAAAGATAGATAAAAGCTGTTTAAACTTGGACCACATTCTGCCTTACATTAAATGACAGACTTAATTATATTTCACAGGACTGCTGAGCCCAGTATGACAAAATGACATTTGAGAAAGAACTGAATATAGAAAAATGGCCAAAAATCATTACAAATATCTAATTTGTATTATCTACTTTATCAAAAAGCAACCTCTCCTTTTGATTTTTCTCCTTTCTTTGTGGAATAATTTTTCCCCCACAAATTTCCAGAAATATGAGATGTAATCCAAATGGCTATCTTGCTGACTCTTTACATACATGAGTCTTATATACGAGTGGGGTATTTCTGGGAACTAACTTTGACATTATCTCATTCCTTGGGATTTGGGGGATGAAAGGTGGCTCATGGGAGGCAGAAATTTAAGTTGCCGAACCGCAGGCGTTGCAGACTAATCTCCCCTGTACCCTGTTATGTATTATCACTTGCCTCTGCAGTATCTGTGTTTTAACTTATGCTTTTTGCCTTTCTCCTCTTTGATGTGTTGGGCCTGCCAGCCCCTTTCCCTCGAGTTTCTCCACTCCTCTACCACGCTGTCCCTGGCAGTCAGCATACCCTCCTGCGGCAAACGCCGCCCCCTCCAGCCCTCAGTGCCTTCTCCAAAACACAGGGATGTTGCCAGGCCAGTACCAGCTCCAGTGCACTGCTAACTAAAACTAAACAATCCTGTATTCTTCTCTGGACACCTCCACCCTCGGGAAAACATGATTCCCCCACCGCAATGCTAGGCAGGTGTTTGCAGTTTGGTGGTTATCTCGGTGTGGTTAGAAGACAAGCTCCTTTGGGCACAGGTTAACCTTAGGCTATTGTCTGCATCAGCCCAAGTACACCACTGGCACATAGCTCGGAGTGATAAATGTAATACCAGCCCACAGAAATCAAGAACTGTTATGCTGTTAAACTCTTTCCAAGGTGCAGGTTTCAAAAGTAAAGTGCTTAAGGAATTGTGACTCATGTCGAAGGAAGAGGAATAAGTCAAGTTAAAGGGTTATTAATGTGTGTGGAGAAAATATTTTTTAAAATAAAGTAACTTCATCCAGCTCCTCAAAGCTGAGTACAGTTTCAACATGTATTGCTCACCCTGATTGACTCATTGGAACACTTTAGCTAGCTCAAGTTCTTTCTTTTTCCTTCCTGCAACTGTGTAAATAGCCAGATATTTGGACAAATAAAAAGAGATCAGTCCTTTTGAAGACTTCTTGAAAAGCTGAACATAGCAGGACTCCAAAAGAACTGGCCCGTTAGAGATGTTGTCACTTATATAAACCTCCTAAAAAGTTCTGCCAAGTCACTGCTGAAGCCACCAGGAAGTTTGAGGTAATTATTGCCACCTCTTGTTTTAAGCAAACTCTGTAGCAGTTAAAACCACACAAGCAATACATCACTTGCAAAATGAAACAAAAAAACCTCAACAGATTTGGAAGCTTTTAATATCAGCTATTAGCCAGATATCAGAAGACTAAGGAGTTAAATGGGAAAGATAAATAGGTGGGAAATCTGGAAAAGGTGGCTGATAATTAACCAATGATAGTTAAAGAGGGATGTTTCCCAAAGATTCAGAGGCTCCGTTTAGTTCAGATGATAAACTCTTAATAAGGTGGTTATTTATCTATAACTACCTTTTGAACTGCAGAATGCTGAATCTAATTTTATTTGTATTGAAGTCAGTGAGAGATTGTTCACTGATTTCCTGTACAAAATGTTTTTCTGTGTCAACAGAGACTGTGAGATACCCTTACTTCAGCATTTGAAAAACAGAGATATACATGATGTCACAAATTGTGACAGCAAATGTCACAGTCAGCATTTACAACTTTGACTAAATTTCAGTGGATTTGTCAAAGAACAAGACCAATGTGGGATATCTGAGATTAGCACCAAATGTGGTTTAGTTCATTTAAAAAGATCCAAATAAGATCATTGGTCTTTAGAAATAGTAGTTGCTTAGTATTTTAACAAGGGTCTGTATACCCTGAAGAGTCTACACAGAAGTTGCCACAAACCATGCATGTGACATTTCAAAACTGTCTGTATAAGCACAAGAACACTGCATGTTTTAAGAGACTATGGGGAAATTGAATGCAGTGAGGTATGTAACCAGGGGAAGATTCACCTGAGGTCTGATCTTATTTCTATTGGATTGAACAGTTAAATATGTCAACAAGAAGTCATTCAAAGGTTCCAAATATCCTAAAGACCTCATACCTTCATTTATAAGCAAATCTTCTAACGCATGATTTCAAAAGGTAAAAAAAGTAAAAAATTCATGATGGCAAAAAAACCCAACAAAACCTCAACATTCTGCTGCCACAAAAAAATGGTCAAATGAAATTCAAAATCCCACTAGCTCCATGAATGTATTATTTCTTTACTTTTTTTTTTTTTTTTTAAGACAGAGATCTGTGAAAAATAGCCCCAAACT
Source organism: Balearica regulorum gibbericeps (assembly GCF_011004875.1). Classification (NCBI taxonomy): domain Eukaryota; kingdom Metazoa; phylum Chordata; class Aves; order Gruiformes; family Gruidae; genus Balearica; species Balearica regulorum. Next base: position 69,660,739 of record NC_046186.1, read on the forward strand.
GCAGTTGTTAAAGACTTTGGTTTACTTGGCAGAGGAAGACAGTACTACTTAAACATGGAACTGTTTTGTTGTTTTGGCTTTGTTGTTGTTATTATTGTTGATGTTCATCTGCACTTTTTGTTCCGGCAGCTACAATGTTTGGAAGAGCTACCTGTTGTAAATGGCATTCATGAAAAAAACATATGGAATCAGAAAGAGCTGAGAGTGTACTACCTGTTTTTATTTCTGAGATATTTTGTGTAGAAAAACAAATACTAAAAGTAAAATGCCCACCTGAGCCTTATCAATTTTGTAAACATTCTCAAATGCAGGGCCAAGAATTGTTTACACAAATTTGCCAGATGCTTAATGGTTAAAGACTTTACCTTTCTTCACATTGAAGCAACAGGGAAGGACGCACACAGAGGAGGAACTTGCAATTAGGAGCAACATAATTGATAATCCAAAGACCATCTGGAAAATTAGCCTGCCAATGGACAAACTGCTGATGAAGGTTTCAGGATGTTTAACACAACACCCAACACTAGGCTGTACTCAGAATTTATGGACTTAGGGGCAAACTATCTGGCATCAGTACTTTCTACTTGGCTGCCTGCATTACTTAAAACCATGAACCTACACTTCCAGAATCGTTTCTTCACTTGAAGTTAGCTAAATGCATTGATCAGCTATGATTTGGGTTAGAGGGATTTTCTTTAAGAAGCTAACAAAGTGTCTCTCATTTACATTGACTTTTTTTTTTTCTATTTTTTATTGCTGCTTATGGTGCTGAATCCTCTTAAATCACGTTTGTGCTTAAATCAGGTTTGTGCTTCCTGACTTACAATGGTATAGTCAACTACGAGAAGCTGGTCTTTGGAATTTTAATAAAAGCAGCTATTTGATGACTTATCAGGAAGTGGGAATATTTTTTCACATATATGATTTTTTCCCTAAGATGACTCATCTTAGTTTAGCCCACAGCATTAAGGTTTGATTCCACAAAGTACTTTACTTAAACACAACTGTAACTTTAAACATATTAGTAGTGGTACTGTTTCAAAAATAGCCCCATCGATCATGCCCCTAAATTTACAAATGTTGAAAGACTTTGTTGAATCAGCAGCTTTAGCAAAACTGGCAAATTCATATTGCTCTGGATCACATTTAGTTGCTTCTTTTTTTTTTTTTAAAGCATAGGTCTTCAAAACAAGAAAACCAGGCAAAAATCCATGATTCAAGGAAGAGTAGACAAAGGACATAGTGATAATAGTCAAATATACGGTACTGTGAAACTGTGCCTATTAATAGATAATTACACACAAAAATAGAAAAGCACTCATGCGTCACCAGGCAAGTAGTCCATTTGTAAACCTATTCTGTTCAAACATATACCAGCAGCCTTAACTACAGATTGAGTTACCAAACATACAGTAGTGCAATAAAATCCCAGCAACTGATCACAATAAAGCTAGAATTTTGTCAAAAGATAGTAAAATATTGTTATATAAAAGAATTTTCCAGTACAGTAACACTGAATGAAAAGGGAGTCATGAAGTCTTTGGGATATATATTTTTTTTTTCCATTTAATTTGGCTCCTTTCAGAAGATGAACAAAGGGTACACAGCACTGCCTGGCTCTCCCCTGCTTCTTCAGGAAAAAAGGTTTCTGTTGATCACTTTGATGTGCAGAGTATGTGTTCACCTTTTTTTGTTAAGAAGAGGTTTGTGTTTTGACACAAACACTGCAGAAGAAATTGCCAGGGATCCAAAGGAGGCTTCATACAAACCTGCTGTAGGCAGTAAATGAAGAATCTCATTCACTTCAGTGTTAAGCCTGTATAGGGCAAACCCTGACCGTGCTGAGGGTCAGTGAGTGGAGAAGCTGCTCCTGGCCTCAGGAGCCCCAGAAATCTGCTGGGAGTCCTGCATGGAAGTATGCCTGTATTGGGTTTGCATGGCAAGGTTTTGGTAGCGGGGGGTCTACACGGGGGGCTTCTGTGAGAAGCTGCTAGAAGCTTCTCCTGTGTCTGATAAAGCCAATGCCACCCGGCTCCAAGACAGACCTGCCGCTGGCCAAGGCTGAGCCTATCAGTGACGGTGGTAGTGCCTGTGGGATAACATAATCAAGAAGGAAAAAAAAACTAGGAGCAGTTTTTTGCAGTCAGAGGAGTGAGAATATGTGAGAGAAACAACTCTGCAGACACCAAGGTCAGTGCAGAAGGAGGGGGAGGAGGTGCTCCAGGTGCCAGAGCAGACATTTCCCTGCAACCCATGGAGAAGACCATGGTGAGGCAGGTTGTCCCCCTGCAGCCCATGGAAGATGATGGTGGAGCAGATACCCACCTGCAGCCCATGGAGGACCCCACGCCAGAGCAGGTGGATGCCCAAAGGAGGCCCCATGGGAAGCCTGTGCTGGAGCAGGCTCCTGGCAGGACCTGTGGCCCTGTGGAGAGAGGAGCCCAGGCTGGAGCAGGTTTGCTGGCAGGACTTGTGACCCCGTGGGGGACCCATGTTGGAGCAGTCTGCTCCTGAAGGTCAGCACCCTGTGGAAGAGACCCATGCTGGAGCAGTTCGTGAAGAACGGCAGCCTGTGGGAAGGACTCAGGTTGAAGAAGTTGGTGGAGGGTTGTCTCCTGTGGGAGGGACCCCACACTGGAGCAGGGGCAGACTGTGAGGAGTCCTCCTCCTGAGGAGGAAGAAACGGCAGAGACAATGTGTGATGAACTGATGACAACCCCCATTCCCCGTCCCTCCATGCCACTGGCAGGGAGGAAGGAGAGAAATTGGGAGTGAAGTTGAGCCCAGGAAGAAAGCAGGGGTGGGAGGGAAGGTGTTTTATTTCTCATTATTTAACTCTAATTTGACTGGTAATAAATTAATTTTTCCAAGTTGAGTCTGTTTTGCTCATGATGGTAATTGGTGAGTGATCTCTCACTGTTCTTATCTGGACCCATGAGCCTTTCATTGTATTTTGCCTCCCCTGTCCAGCTGAGGAGGGGAGCAAGAGAGTGGCTTTGGTGGGCACCTGGCCTCCAGCTAGGGTCAACTCACCACAACGCCCTTTCCACTTCCGGTATTAAAAACCTGTAGTATCATTTACCCATTTGATCATGGTTAAAATTATCTTTGATTTGCTCCCGTGGGACCTGAAGGTGCTCAGCTTTGAGATATCTGCCCACCCTTTCAATTTGCAGCTGTCGGGGGGGGCAAAATAAACAATGCAACAGCTTAGAGGAACCCCAGTTTCTCTTTTTTCTTGAACAAATTTGAGCAAAACCTCCTTAGGCCTCCCTTGAAACCATCAGAAAATGTCCCAAATCAAGCTGTAAATTAAAGAGAGGTATTTCAAGATCACTGGAATGACTTAAGTGATCAAATCTTGCTGATTGTTGATCAAATCTTGTTTGTTGATGGAAGCTTTGCATGTAAATCGGTGGAGAAGGAATTCATCCCACCCACTTCCCAAGTGAATGCATTTGCCCTGTGGTGATCTCTCCCTGTGACTATGGAAAAGGAGGGGAGCCAGGAGGCAAGGCTGACCTTGGGTGAGATCAGTCTTTCTCTCGGACTTGTTTTTAATACTGCTACTCAGATGCTCGCACAGGACTTGATATTAAAATGAGCATCTCCCGGGGCCAGGCCAATTCACCTCTGTTTTCTGGAAAAGAGAAGTCATTTTAGGAAAACACAAGCAGAGGTCCTTACAAATAATTTGCCCGTATATAGCAGGGCTGTGGTGCTTTGCTAAGGACGTGTAGGGAAAATGGGTTTTGCCACGACCCTGATCCGAAGGCCACTGCTGCTGACTTGTTCAGCACACCCTGCCTTTTGTGCCTTGCTCTGCTGCAGCTTTTGGTCTCTACGTCCTCCTATGACCATGAAAATCACTTTAAAATCGAAGAACAATTGCCAAAAATATATAATGCCATAAACTAAACCAAAACCACAATAAAAAAAGTAGGCCCCAAACTAATAAGTTGCAAATACAGCTCTGTCTGTGTGGGAGGGACGGATAATTGAGGGCTGAATGAGGATTTTGAACTCACGCCGGATCCTTGTGGTGCTGTTTCTCTTTCAAGTAGCATGTGAGAGGTGCCAGCCTTCCAACGAAACACTAAATATTTAAAAACAACAACCCCACTCGTCTGGTGGCTGGGTTTGAAAGAACAAACATCAGTCCATTGTCTGGCTTCTGCCGTCATCTTGTACACACAGAAAGCCAAAGACTCCAAATAATTTTGTGGCCTCAGGCATCAACAATAAACACTGTATATTTGATGTGTTGGCCTAATTTTTGTCCACTGAATCTGCTGTCTCAAAGCTGTTTCCATGCTTTTTCTTTTTTTCTTAAATGTTCAAGATTTTATGTGCCCTGTGATCTTTCTTTGTACCTTTCTCAAGTCTTAGAATTTCACGTTTAGGATGCTGTTACTGAGTAAGAGGTGACCCAAGTGCTTTTTTACACTAAAAGGCCACTTTGGACTTAATTCTTGCAGAAATTTGCAATTCCAGTCTGGTGAACTCTTTGCCTGTTGCTACACTTTCTAATTACATTATCAAATTTTGGGGAAAAAGTCCTGAAAGCATGGGAAAGGATACATAATTATCCTTGCAGTGGAGACAAAGAATACTTACTGAATGTGGTTTCCAAAGTTTTTTGCCAGACTTCTGCTATGAAAATTATTGTCCAGAAGGGAGGCTGTAAGCCTATTTTTGAAGATCAGTATGTTTCAAGAAGGACTATTGTACTTCAGATAATTGCTTTACCCTTTCTCATATGATTTGTAAGGTCTTCCAACACTTGTGGTGCAACATTTGTTTGTGACTTTTATTGCTCTCAGAGCAGTCACTGATTCAAATGACAGACCTACTCCTTGGTCTGCAAAGCTGTATTTTCAGAGGATTAAATGACCCCCTCCGTTCCTCCGAGCTACTCTCCCCAGGGCTTCACTTTGCATCCCAGGCTCAACACAACCAATGAGTCAACTCTTTGCAGAAGCAAGAGTAATAATACACAGTCTAAGGTAGTGTTATACATAATGTAGTAATTTATTAAAGGAAAAAGCTTGTGATGAACATACAGGAAATATTTCAATGCTACTCCTTGATGAAGAAATGACAGGTATAAACTTCTCAGCAATGATGATAAAAAAGCTGTAACGTGCAAAGCAAACTGTTGAGTGTGACTTACCATTTCATTTTCAAGTAGTGTTTTATAATAGTGGTACTTTGCCAGTACCAACAGCACTTGCCACAAGGGCAAGTGCCACAGAGCTGAGGCATTTGCTTTCTCCTCAGATTACATAGCCGACACGTGAGGAGAGCTGGCCACATAAAGAGTGTAAGCCACGAAATCTCAAAAGCTTTGAAAGAATTAGCTGAGCCAGTCCACTAAGAAACACTGCTAGGGCCAGACTGGGGAGGTGAAACCTATTGCTAGAAACAGCCCTGGGAAGCAAACCGAAATCCTGTGGGGCGGAGGGGGGGGAGCTGAACTGAGATGCCCCACAGCCTGGGTGAGGCTGCAGCTCGCCCAGCTGGTGGATGGAGCCCCAGCGTTTTCACCCAACTGGTTTGATCAGACCTACTCTGAATATGCCTATTAATTCAAGATCCCCACGTGCCACAGGGAAGTGAACAAAGTTAGCACGTGAACCCAGAAAAGGCCTTGGTCAAAAGAGAGTCATTGCTCTGTGGAGCTTGGCCAAGCCTAGACCGAGGGCCTGGGCAGAGGTATGCCAAGACAGCCACAGCAGTAGTTAAACAGTCGTGTTCTAAGATATTATTGCTCTCCCTCCTCCCCCAGCTCTGATCCTTCCAGCAGACCCTCTGCCACAGATCCTCCCTCTTGCAGAGGAGTATGTGGAATTATTTTTACAAGCGACTCAGGTGCTCCAATGGACAGTCAGAGGCTGTTAGCAGCTGCAGGAGGGTTTTTTGGACTTTGAACCCAAAGATACCCTTAAACCCCCTTAATCTGAAAACATTTAAGCACGTTCTTCCCATTGAATTTAACAGAATCACTCTCATGCCTAAATTTAAAGCACTTCAGGATCAGAGTCTTTCTTAGTCTTGCATGAGCTGGCTGTGACAGAACAAGGCTTTGAACCTCTTTCTTTTGATATTGAATTGGGCTGCCTTAACCACAAGACCACAGGTATTTTGTGAGACTGCTCATTAATGTTTGCAGCGTGTTTTAAGATCTGAAGATTTGAGGATGTTATAGAAGATACTACAACAGTAGCTTGCTTTCCAGCTTTCTAGAGAAACTGTTGCTAAAGTTAATGGAGTCTTTGATTCCTGATCACGTTGATTTTCTTGGCTGCAGGAACCAGTTGTGATACTGCTGCCAATTCTACTTAAAACGTAGAACCTTTCAAACCTTCTGCTCAGATTTTAGGTATTATTTTTAAAGTTAAGCAAATATTCAAATATTTTTTTTAATTTCCTGTTACTCTTTTCCCCTTCTAAAAAATAACTTCGATTTGCAAGTAAAGCTTTAGCAGGTAGAGTTAACACACCTTTCTTACATTTCAGTGTCTGCAGATAAATTTAAGCTATTAAGAAAAAAAAATGGCTGAATACTTGCATATCTACCATCCTTTAAAAAGAAGAAGCAAGAGGAAGACTGTAAAAAAGAGCAAGAAATTCTGTCTTCTTTTCAAGGCCATGTAGCCTGTTTCTAGCTCATGGTTGCCCTGTTGCATGTGCACATTCAGCCAGCCTGGCTTTAAATCCCTTTGGCTGTTGTTTCCCCATGTCTGAAGACGTAGGTAAGAGGGGGAGGAGGAATTAGAGTGATTTAGGCAGAACATGGGCTTCTTGAGTCAGAGTCTTTGAATACAAGATATAAAGGATTAACAGTATGCTCCGTGCAGGAATAGCTCTGGTTTTCCATCAGTAAATTTGTATCTCTTAGACCTTATTTTCAGCAACTTTCCAGACAAACGTAGAACAGGGTGTGCTGGTGCCATCTCGATGTATGAGAGATGGTCTTCCCTGCTTTGGCCCACATGTGCCCCTTCAGGAGGAGGAGGAGGAGGAGGTTTCCACTATCTGAGTGTGGCTTCAGGGGTGGTGGGGACATCCCGTCTGCTCGGGCGATCCTTCTCCTCTGCACAGCTTGCCATCAGAGCCTCGGTCCCCATGTGTCCTCAGCCTGGAGCAGTGTGGTGCTTGAAGGGTACCTCTGCCTCCTCCTCTGCTCTTGCGCCGGGGGCTCGGCTGTGCCCTGCCTGCCTCCCCTCCTGGAGGTGCAGCACCGCGCCAGTCTCACCCTCCCCGCCACCCCAGGCATCAGGCAGGATTGGGTCCGAGTCTGCCTCTTGTGTGCCTTTGATAAGTGACTGCTGGACAAACATCCGCAGCAGATGGGGCAGACGCTGCTCCTGCTAATTCTGCAAATTGCTGTTCCCACTCCACCAGCATAACCTTCTCTTTGCTACTGTTAGACTCCCAGCAGTTGTTTTCCATTTGGGAACATAATTCTTCTGTATCCAATCAAACTGACTGATGGGGTGTGTTCAAGACAAACCTTCCCTCTTGTGTGCCATTTGGGCAAGGAAACAAGGACTGGGTAAAATTGTCTCTGTATTTCTGCATACAAAAATGCTGCCATTTGACTTTAAATTTCTCTTTAAGCATTGATACTGGTGAGTTTTGTAATTTTACACAAATCACTTTTGTGCTCTGTTTACCTGAGAGTCAGATAGTTTCATAGCCAGGTAAAGGGACTCGAGGTAGGCCAAAATAAATTTATAATAATCCAATTTCTATTAACTATAAAATGTATTTATAATAAATTTATATTTTGCAAAACAGGTTTGTGATCCTCTTTTAAAATATGCTACCTCAGCACAAAGTGCAGTGGAGGAAATTACTTCTGTGCAGTGATTTGAGGCTCACTTAATAAAATTGCCATGTGGATTAAAAATGTAAATACATGGCAGTTCAGGTCCTATTTCTGCACCCTTGAAGGAAAACAAACAAAAAAATAAATGCTCAGTTAGATGATTTTGCTTTAAGTAAAAACCTCAGAACAAGTTCTTTCTTCTTACTGCTTAGCTCAGTTGAGCACGGTGTCATCAGTGTACATATACATGCATATATTTATATGTAGACGTATATATACACCTATAGCAGCAGGCAGTGGCAATTTTCACCTAACTAGGAACTTTGTGTAGGTTGTTTTAAAGCTGAATGAAAGAAAACAGGGACAATCCAAGTACAGGATCCAATGCAGCTCTATCCTTAGGAAATAACTAGTGCAGGAAACTTACCATGGGAAAGAACCCTAATAAATCTACAAGAAGTCTGATAGAGCCATTGGTCTATGTAGGTCCTCCTAACTTAACTTTGGTTTCTGATAAACCAGTCATAACCATAGCCCTTTTTATACAATACATGTTGCACTACGGCCAGCTGTAGATACACATAAAATTCAATGAATTTAGCAAAATCACTAGAACTAGTTTGCATCCATCTCTTTATCTAGTTATTTCTTACTCCTTTGTACCTAGAAACATTTCCAGGCTTAGAAATCATTCCATTAACTGGAGTTTGCAATTTATTTTTATTTCTGTAGATATTCCAGTTATTTAGAAAGGAAGGGATATACTGGATAAAGAAAAAAAGGGTATTTCTCACCAGTGCGAGATTGTTAACCTTTCAGTGGTGAGGAGATGGAAATACAGTTATTAAATGATTTGATCCAGGTCACCAAGGGAACTGGCACGAATACTGGGGCCAGAATTCATACCTTTCTGATGTTTCCTTTTCTTGGCAACCAGTAGTCCATTTAAGGCTAGACTTTTTATATAGTTGGTCTGATCTGAAATTACTATTTTTGTTTTGCTGAAAATTTAATTGCTTTATCAAAATAATTCTGAATTCATGACAGTATCACATGAAAGGACAGTGCACCTCGGTCAGTCAGTCAGTTCTCCCTAAGGCACAGGGAAGGCATGGCCAGGACTTTGTTTTTCCCAAGTGCTCAAGCTAGGAATTCCCCCCCCCCCCCGGCTATCCTCCCTACCTTATCCAGCTGAAAAAGACTCTCTTTGAATACATTGTATTCAAAAAAGAACTATTTCTCTCAATAGGCTATACCAAGTTCTTCCACACTGTCACGTATAGAAGAGATCCATCACTAACAATTCCAGTATTGAGGTGAGAAGTAGGATGTTGATTCTTGTGCAACAATAGTTTCCATTAGTGTGATTTTTTTTTTTAATTACATGCTTATAGAACCAAACCCAGTTCTGTACTTGACTCACTCTGACTCAGTTAATTTACCTGTTGCAACTTCCAAATGAACTTTAAATACTCACTGACCTTACCAGGAAGCTCTAAATTCTAGTTAGGTAGGGTAACATTCCCTTGCTGTTGTGCAAAAAGTCCTGCTGACTTCTGTGGACCATGTGTGTAAGGTAATGTTTGGAAAATCATACGCAAACCCTATTTTTTTGTAGTGACAGTAGTAGTGGGGGACTCTGAAACATTACGAGTGACAAAAAGTCAGGGAATCACTGTTCCCTAATGATCATCTGTGGACTGTCAATGGAGGCAAACTGAATTTCCTACCCACGTACTGGCTTGTGTTCATGATACTTTAAATTTGTCAATTTTCACAGCTTCCAACTGTGAGTATTAAATAAATGAATCTATAAACACAAATTATGTGCTGAAATATAGCAAAACCTTCTTAGACAACGCTTTGCCTAACAGGATACACAACCCCTTCCACTCAAAGATACAAATTGCAATATGCTGACTCCTCTAAAAGTTTGAATCAATAAGAAAAGTAACTTTTTGTGGCCCTGAACAGAAAACACACTTTTTAAACTTGGGATATGACCTTTGGCTAAACACTTGTTTATTCACCCCTCTAGAGATGAGTAACAGCAGTTACGTCTCAGAGAAAGGGGCTTAAGACTCAAACCCGCATCCCCACAGGCAGGGAGCTCTGCAGCTGTGCAGAGCTGCTGCTCCCTGTGCAAACCCGCGCTACCCGAAGGGACTTGCTGCGTACCTCGGCAGCTGGTAGCGAGTCTGGTAACAGGCAGGCTGCGATGCAGCGGTCAGGGGACATGAGCAGCCACGTGATGTAAAGTGATAACCTGGTGCAAACTCACTAAATGCTAAGCTGTTCAATGAATTTTGTTGTGTACTCTCTGTACTAACAGGTCTTTGTGCTAGATCAAGCATTGTCTGTCCCCCTGATGCCAGCTTAAAATTTGAATACCATCCTTGTTGTACACTTTGGCTACTTTGCCAGAAATGTGATCATCTACCTTCCATGCATGACTCAGATCCAAGCTGGTGACCTGGGAGCACGCAGATTTGGTATTAAAAACCACGACCTAAGAGGCAGGGTCAATCCGACTGTGTTTAGTCAAAATGGTAAATCCAGTGTTAAGCCATACTAAAGCCAACATAGCTGCTGAAATGATGCTAAGCCTTTCCAAGGATTCAAATACACTTCTGGTTTTGTTGTTTGTTTGTTTGTTTTTTGAAAGGCTAAGTTTTTCCCAGCAGACTTTCTGTTATAAAGAATGACCTGCCCTCCTTCTGCTGACCAGCTGCCAGGATGGAAACCTGAAGGGGACAAACACTGTGTAGCTTCCTCTGCCAATTTGACAGGGGTGCGGCTGTGGGTTTATGACTGTTTTGTAAGTCTTTGCTGCGGGGTGATAGGAGAGTGTACGGTGGAACCATGATCCTCGTCCACACTGAGCTGTGTGTTGCCAGACTGCCCGTGTGAACTAACCTGATGTCCCACTGAAACCCTGATCTGCAAGGGGAAATGAAACAAAAGAAAACAAAGAAAGCTGGGAATCGGCAAACAATTGGTCTGAATCTCCTTCTCAAATCAAATCACTTTTATCACTGGAAAATTATATCAAATGAAAAGATGTGAACTTCTGGAGGGCTGGTAGTCTGGACCTTGCCACAGCAACAAACTCTGCACAAAGCTGCAAGCAGGGAAAGGGAACAGACATTTTCCTAATGCTCCATACTGGCACAAAACTCATAAACTAACCCACAGAGCATCTGAAATGTGCAAAGAGGCAGTGTTATTTTTTTGATTTGGCATTACTGGAAATCAGACAGAGTTGTTTGGGTTTTTTAAAATTTCTTTTGGCAATGAGTATGTTTTGAACAAAAAGACCTTATTCTACAAACAGAACTTCTAATTGCATCATGCCAATTGACTGCTAGTTAATCTCATCTCAAATAAAGACGAGATCGAGATGATGCAATCATGAGAAAAATCAACTCAAAAGAACACTTGGAATCTGGGCTTGGAAGAAGTAGCACAGGTAAGCAACTCGGCTATGAATCCCTTTTAGAAACTGGAGACTCGCTGCCTTCCCCTGTCACCTCCATTTCATTTGTCCAGAGCAGGCTGTAAAGCAGCTGGTGTTGGGGGACATAATGTAATAAAAGAACAGAGAGTCACTGCAATGTTGTCCTGCCTAAAACAAAAGAAAAAAAAGAAGAAAAAAGATTTGTCGTTTTGCAAATTACAAAAAATACTATCAATGAACAATGGATTTATCAGGTTGACAATCTGCTAGCAAGTTACCAGATCTGCATGCCTTATAAAATATGGTGCTCGTCTTATCCAAACCAGACACAGGGACCGGCCCAAGTCGTGTGACAGAGAAGGATGACAGCAGATGAATGCTCCAAACACCAACAGCGAGACACATTTGCTTTCCTGCCTGCAAAGTTGGGAAGCATCTGTGTAGTTAAGACAGAAGCACTGTTACATTAACCCTTGTGAAACCATTAGCAGGGCACCTAACAAGGCCCATCTGTTTACTCAGGCCTCTGCAAGGGGGAAGAGCTGCTGGTTTGCTGCTCTTTAAGTGTGAATGACACAGGATTCAATGGGTGTGGTGGGTTGACCCTGACTGAGGGCCAGGTGCCCACCAGAGTTGCTCTATCACTCCCCTCATTCACTAGACAGGGGAGAAAAAGTACAACGAAAAGCTTATGGATTGAGATAAGGACAGGGAGAGATCACTCACTAATTATTGTCATGAGCAAAACAGACTGAACTTAGAGAGGAAATTCATCTAATTTATTACTCAGCAAAACAGAGTAGAGGAATGAGAAATAAAACCAAATCTTAAAACATCTCTCCCCACCCCTCCCATCTTCCCGGGCTCAACTTCACTCCCAGCTTCAACCTCTGCCCCCCCCAGCGGCACAGGGGGACGGGGAGTGGGGGTTACGGTCAGTTCATCACACGTTGTTTCTGCCGCTTCTTCATCCTCAGGGGGAGGACTCCTCTCATCATTCCCCTGCTCCAACACGAGTCTCTCCCACGGGAGACAGTCCTTCACAAACTGCTCCAGCGTGGGTCTCTTCCATGGGGTGCAGACCTTCAGGAGCAAACTGCTCCAGCGTGGGGTCCCCCACGGGGTCACAAGTCCTGCCAGCAAACCTGCTCTGGCGTGGGCTCCTCTCTCCACAGGTCCACAGGTCCTGCCAGGAGCTTGCTCCAGCGTGGGCTTCCCACGGGCCACAGCCTCCTTCAGGTGCCTCCACCTGCTCTGGCATGGGGTCCTCCAGGGGTGCAGGTGGAATCTCTACACCCCCTCATCCTCCCTCCATGGGCTGCAGGTGGAATCTCTACACCCCCTCATCCTCCCTCCATGGGCTGCAGGGGGACAGCCTGCTTCACCATGGTCTTCACCACGGGCTGCAGGGGGATCTCTGCTCCAGTGCCTGGAGCACCTCCTGCCCCTCCTTCTGCACTGACCTTGGTGTCTGCAGAGTTTCTTACATCTTCACACTCCTCTCTCTGGCTGCAAAAGCTCTCTAACTGTTTTTCTCTTTCTTAAATATGTTATCACAGAGGCGCTGATTGGCTTGGCCTTGGCCAGCGGCGGGTCCATCTTGGAGCCGGCTGGCATTGGCTCTGTCAGACACAGGGGAAGCTTCTAGCAGCTTCTCACAGAAGCCACCCCTGTAGCCCCCCCAATACCAAAACCTTGCCATGCAAACCCAACACAATGGGAAATCGAGAAACTTTTGGTTGTTGCACCAATATTAAAGCTGTGGTGAAGTGCATTTTAATCTTTCAAATAGGCAGAGACATTGACTGATGGGCTTAATATTTCACAAACTAAAAAGCAAATAAATTAGCTATAATGAGTTGACCTTATAATCAAAAACTAAAAATATACCTTGAACTACCATGCCACAGAAAGAATGAACAAATTACTCATTTTTAGGTACACATGCAATAAGACCATTTTTTTTAACTACTAATTCCCAAAACTAGGACTTGTGAAGTATTGCTTCTTGACCCCGTGGCGGGGGTCTGCAGCAGGGCGTGCAAGAAGGCAGCTGTTTGTGCCACAGTGGGAAAGCTGGGCAGTGCACAGCTGGCCGCTGCACAGCCACGCACAGAGCTGACAGCCCCTCTCCCAAGCAGCCTACATTTCAAGTACGTGACTAGGGACAACAGATGGATAGAGACCGGAGCCGATGAAAACAGTGGGATACTGGACAGTCTGAAATCCCAGCTACTTACCCGCTCTCTAATACTGCCAAATTTAAAATTTCACAGTCTTACTGTCACAGCAGAGTTCACTCTGCTCTTCCTCACTGAGGAAGAGGAGCAGCGAGACCTTCATGCGTGTTACAAAAGGGCTTCAGGCTGGAATTTGTTGCTGAGGCAGATCCCCTAAGTGATGCATGGGATAAAAATACCTGGTTTCTTCATGTCTCCTTGCTGCTTTGCTAATGGAAAAGTGGTTGTAGGCTGAGCTACATATTCGGTAGCAAGGAATGGTGGAGGTCAGTATGCTGGGCATACAGTTTTGGAGGTCAGCACCTAAACCTCTGACTAGAGGCTGACACTAAGGGTTTACATGGGCTTCAGGAGGTGGCCAGGACACAGGCGGAAACATTTCCTCTGAGAAAAGCAAGCCTGAGGTACAGCGGATGGCTTAATGTAGCTCCCAAGCGAGAGCAGCAAAACAGAAGTCATCTATTATGGTGAAACAGCCTCCACACCCAGGGACTCTTTAAGTGCAGGATTCAGGAATAAAACCTCCAAATGCCAATATTGGGACAAGCACAGTTGAAGGCAGTCTGGAGTTGCTGCTAAAATTGCCACGGGGCCATGACTCACACAGAGCTGCCACCGAAGCGGGGTGAAGAGCCCGGCTGCCGCTCCACCCCGTGGGCAGGCCGCCATGCCGGGTGGCTCCCGAATCGCTGCCAGGCCACCCCCGTGCAAGCTCCGGCGAGGGGAAACATCCTGTACGTCCATCGCTCCTTCCTTTTCCTCGCCGTGGCATCACCAGATGCAGCCACCTTGGTGGTGGCCTTCCTCTCCTTGTGTACATGGAAATCCTGAGCCTTCAAAGTATGTCCTTTAAAAAAAAAAAAGGCTTTAATCATTGAGTACAAATTAAGTAATGTTAATATGACAGTAGAGGTGATAACACTAGTAGCAATTCCTGTGTTTAGTAATAATTACTATTTCTGTTCCCTTGCTGTCTGGATTCTCTAAATTTTGCAGGCTGGTATTCACACCTAGGAGACCTAAAACTGCACCTCGCTTTAAAGAAAAGTGAGATTTGTGTCACCACGTGGTCCCAAGAGCGGTGGCTTTCAGACACGACACGCTCGCCAGCTCTTGCAGCGTGGTCTCGGCTACCGTGCTACTTCAGAGCATCTTTTCCGTGCGGGTTTATACCCGACCACGTCAAAGATGGACGTGGCCTATAGACAGCAATAAAATTTTAAAGCGTTTGGCGAAGTTTCAGGTGTTTTTGTGACTTTCTTACTTTAGGTGCTATTAGCCCGGCGGGGGGGGGGATGTCAGGCAGAGGGTGAAAGGTAACGAGAGTTTAAAAATATTGCCCGCCCCCCCGCCCCGACACCGCCTTCCTTCCCGGGAGAAGCCGCAGCGACCCCAGGAAGTTTCTCCTCGGCACTTTTCCCAGCACAGGCCCGGGCCGGAACCGAGCGCGGACGCGAAGGCCGGTCACGGCCCGCAGCGATGGCTGCGGGCCGTGACCGGCCTTCGCGTCCGCGCTCGCCTCTGGCCCGCCGGGGTACAGCACCTGGGGGCGGAGCGGTAGCGGGGCGGGCTCGGCGGCGGGAGGAGCCAGTCCGAAGAGGGGGAGGCCCGAAGCGGCGCTGCCGGGATGGGAGTCTGAGAGGAGGTGGGACGAGTCCGTCTCTGGAGGAGCGTGGTTGAGGTCTCCCGCGGGGGGTTTTGGTGCTGGCGGGGTTAAGCCCGCCATGGAGCCGGTGACCAGGTGGAGTCCGAAGCAAGTGGTAGACTGGACTAAGGGTAAGAGAGCGCCGGCCAGGCCGGGTTTGCTTCGCGGGAACTTCCCGGTGTCGGGCTGCGGGGTGACCTGTCGCTCGGCGAGGTAGCGCTGGCCGCCGCGGTTTGTCTTCCCGGAGCCGGGTTCCCCGGCTGGGCGAGCGGGGCCTTTGCCAGCGCCGCGGCGGTGCCGGCCCCGGCTCTGTGGCCGCCCTGCCGGCTGAGCGCCTGAGCTCCCCCGACATGCTGCTTGGGAGTTGGCGGTTCACCGCTCCCTCCTGACTTGTCGCCTTACCTGCTGGTGCGTGCTTGGTGTTGTGGGGTGTTGTCTGGGACGTGGGAAAGGGGGGAGGTGAACTTTGCACCGGGCTGTGTGAGGGTGGCTGGCTCGGGGTACGTGTACTTGTAGCGGGGTCTTCCCTGGGCTCGATCCCCTTCTTCTGTGGTTGTGCTGGCCAGTCTGCTCGCACAGGGATAGTAACGATGCTCCTTCAGGCAGCTATAGTAAGTTAACTTCCAGCTTTTCAAGCAAAAGCCGCTTACTTTGGAAGTTAAGCAAAAACTTTATAAACTAGCTCAAGTAAGCAAGAACTCTTTATCCTGCCTAACGGTGACGGGATTAAAACGCTGTGCTCCCGCTCGGAGAGTCGAATGGCGGCCCCTCCATCCATCTGTCCGTCCGTCCATCCCTCCCACCCTTCACCTCTCGTGTACGTGTCTGCTTGTTTCTCTGCCTCTTATCCCGCCTATCAAAACTTGCGGCTCCGATTCCGAGTTTCTTCAGGACGTTGACGGAGCTGCGGAAAGCCTCGGCGGGACTGATGTGCGAAGGCGGCGTTGGGAAGCCTGTCCCTGTGCCCGGCTCCGGGGGGCTCTTTGGTGGGAGAGACAAGGTGGGGACGAAGCAGGCGCTGGGTCGTGGGCTGCACCCACGAAGTGCCCCGTCCCTTCCGTGGGGGACCTCTGCAGTGCTGGGTGTCTTTGGGTTTTTCTTTGAAGGCGTGTCGAACCTCAGTTTTGTCAAATCAGGTTGGACTCGGTGTTTTGTGAATGCCGATTAGGATATTGCTGTCGCGGTTCCCGCTCCACAGGGAATAAATCAAAAGGGAAACAGCTATGAGTTAGGTGAGGGATTTATGACTTCCGAAATATATTTCTGTTTTCTTGTAGGACTGCGTTTTACTGTGATAATCTTTTATTACGTGAAGCGTTTTCACGGGCTTTGCTGAAGTTGATGTGAAATTAGGAATGCTTTCAGAGGTTAAAGTTTCCCTGGATTAGAAGTGGCATTTACTTATAGCAGCCATTACTCCTCTGTCTCAGGACCATAATGCTGATTAGACTGCGTGCCTGTGGTCAGCACTTGGCAGTAGATCTGCTCAAGTCTGAGGCAGATTTGGAAAGCAGGCGCATGTTTTCATACAGCGTGAGATGGATACTCCCAGCCCTCCTGAGCGTGAACATGTGCAGAAGGGGCCGGTGCCAGTGAGTGACTGTCCAAGCAGCCTTTGTGAGAAGAGGATTCCATACAAACGTGCTGTGAAGTTATGCGTTAACATATAAATAACTTCCACAGAAAGATCTCTTTTTTTTTTCTTTTTTTTTCTTTCTGATTGGTATTGGTTTAAACAGGAGTACATTGTTCCAATGAAACAAGCCTTTTGCTTTGGCATGTGGAATATTTATATAATACTTTTCCCTCATTGTGTTTTTTCTTTTGGGAACTGAAAGTTTGTTACCTTGCCAGATTAAAGAGTAAACCTGCTAATCGTTTTAAAAGGCTTTATTATACTTAAGAATGCTTGGCTTGCTTTCTTGCATAATTTATTTTACTCGCAGGTTCCTTGAACAGGTAACTCTTCAGCTGGACCCTCAATTAGTGTTATGCAGAATAATTTGAGGGCCGGCTGTAGTTAGGAGGTGGATCTTCTGACTAATGCAAACACGTGTCCTTTGAAATGCAAAGGAATAAATTAAAGGCTGCTGGTGACTTTTGTTTCTGCTGTTGTCTTTCAGTTTCTAGGTAAGCTTTCCACCCCTTTGGTGCACAGCGTCATTTTATGTCACATTCTGCATGACAAGACTGTAATAAAGAAATGAGATGTGGAAAATTTTTCTTTATGGTTACACTTTCATCTCTGCACATTAAAATTGACACTTTAATAGCTAGCTTACAGCCTTATGAGCACAATGTTTTATAGTTTATTTTTAATCTGAAATGGTTATTTACTGTGTAGTTCACAACCACTGGATTTTATGTTTGATTGAAGACCAATATTCTGTATTTTACCTTACAAATATTAAATTTCATTGTCAAGGTTAGTTTTATAAAACATGTGATTGGAGGGGAACTTACGCTTTTTTTTTTTTTTAATGCATGCCATCTAGGAAGGTTTAGGTGATACTATGATCCTCGCTGACCTGGTCAAGCTTTAGGAGAGAGTATTTGGCTCTACAGCTCTACAGCTGCCTGTAGTTAGTGCTGAGGTACCATGGAGATGTATTCTAGAAGAATGACAGAAATAACTGTGGTGGGAGATGCCAGGTATCCGTGGGGAGATCGGTTTTGCAGATAACGATGCATGCTTATCGTAAAATGATAAAAACATTTTGGAGAATGGAGAGAGTAGCAGAAATAGGTGGTCTGATTTAGCCCATTTTAATGTTCAGTGTAAACCAGGATATTTCTCTGGGAACCTTTTTTCTTTTCTTTTTTTTTGTTTTTCCAAATCTTTTTACAATCAAACAGCTATAAATTGATTTTTTTAAAATAGCTTTTCCAAACCAAAAGTAGTATGGAAACTTCCTCCCATTCCATGAAACAACCCCCAAAAAGTAAAGTCCAAAAGTAAGCTGTATGACCACTGCTGGACAGTTAGCTTTTTTATTCTTGGTGAACTTGCCTTTTTTTTTTTTTTTTAAGTGGCTTTTGAACTACCTTTTTTTAACAAGGCAACTCTTATCCTGAAGAGTTTTGTACTGTGATTTTCAGCTGTTCACTCCTAGGTAAATACTGTAAATAGCATTTATCTAGAATTTAAAATAGAACCTATCAAGAATTAGTAAGCCAAACATGAATGTTTTTAGATTTTTGTAGTTGGGTTTTAAATAAAAAGTGCTCTGTTCATTGTTACCAACAACAGCTGATACAAAAGACAGTTGCTTGTCTCCTTTTGCTAATTCAGACTAGAATGCCGCTATTTTTTGCGAACAAGGGTGTTTTTTCTGGCAGGGTGCGCTGTACTGACAGTAGCAGGCTATGCAGCGAATAAGAGTTGGTCTAGTTAAACTGAAGCTGCCGAGGAAGAGTTGTGCTTTTCTGTGTAGGTGAAGCATTTCTCCAGCTTTGACCAAGGATGCGGTAACTTTTTAGCTACAGCATCTGTGTTTGAAAACTCTATCTGATGTTTTTATAAGCAGCTCCTTGATTTCTGTTTAGAAGAAGTGACAGTGTAGTTACAGGTTTCTCTTGCAGTGTGACACAAATTCAAATGGTATTCAGGGGTCATATTCAGCCATGAAAAGATACTGCTTTGGCTGGGATGCTGTTTTGGGTTGACATGAAGTTTATGCTCCTTGAGTGATACAGCCTGCACTGTTTTCCTGACTATACTGGGAAGAGTTAAACTTTTTTCTTTTTTTTTTTTTTTTTTTTAGTTGATCCTTGTTGGGGGGGTATAAGCTAATATCTGGATGGTACTACCGCTGACCTGCAGTCTTGCTCCTGTGCAGGCTAAGATGCTCATGGGCTAAAGTCCCCACTTGTATCTCACAGCACTCTGTTGTGTGCCTGCGAGACTGAATTCCCCCAGAGCCCCTCAAGAGGGATTCCTGGAGTTACTCAGGTTATTGTGGGATAAGTATATGGCCATGGAAGTTGCAGCACAACTGCAGTACACGGCTGGTATTTGTTTGATTGTGGTGGGCTTGCAGTTTTTGGAGCTATCCTGGGTGCAGAAACCAGCAAGAACCTGTTTAGTTCTGTAGGGCTGTGCACATAGAGGAATATCCAGCACAACAGTGACTTAATTTTGCTGACATAGCAACAATTTGAAGGAAACAGAGTGATCTAATGATGTAGAGAAACTTTCTGTGGTCTCAGAAACCCCTGGCTACTGAAAACCCCTCAGCTAAGGTCATTCCTCAAAAGATGCAAGGAGGAGGAAAGCTGCATATGGGATAGAGCCTCCTGCGTGAGAGATGTCACTCTTACTAGAGAACATTGCTTTGTTTGCTGTAGCCTGATCTGTCTCTTCTCTCTGCCCCCAGGCCTCGCGTACTTATGTGAGTTGTGACTTCCAGCCAAATTTTACACGGTAAAGACAGTTTGACGCGCTTGTGGTTAGAAGCCTCCGTTGTTGTGAGGCTCCGTTACAATTTGGCCTTTGTCGCTGTAGCTGTAGACTCGGCTAGTTGGGGATCATGCGTCTGCTTTGGTCTCTCTATTGCACTCCAGGGTCGGTTATTCCCTTCCTCAGTAGTTCGTGGATATCATTATTCCTGTGCCTATTATATCATGAAATACTCTGATTTCCATTCCTGGTAAAGCTTTTGGGCAACTATATTTATTTATAGGTGCGCCTGGGAGAAGAGGGAGAAATATGCTAATTTATTAATAGTTAGCAATTAATCCTGAAGGCCTGGTATTCTTTTTTTAGAGCTATCTTGCTTACCCAGGGAGATTTCAACAAGGTCAGTGATGTTAACTGTGGGTGCTGGGAGCTATGAACCATAGCTGGATTTTAGAAACAACTACGGATAATGCATAGCACTGGAGTTATTTTTTAGCCTTCCTTTTCTTTTTAGGTAGTCTCAAGTGAATGCTATTGTGCTCAAATTATCTGGGAAAATCTAACGCTACGAAACCCCTGGTTATTTTTTAAGACAAAGTATTTTGCTTTCAATGAAGACCAGAGAGCTGCCCATAACTGGAGCTGCAGAAGAATCTCTTTCTTCAGTTTACTTGGTTACTTAAAAAAATATTTGTGTCGAGTATTTGTTAAATACATCAGAAAATTACATCGAATAACCACTATTTGCAGATCTCAGCTGAAATTCTGAATATAGTTGGCCTGTAATGTTTTACTAGCAAAGGGTGAATATATTGAATACATCTATTTATTTGTGGGTTGAAACAAAGTAAAAAGTTGCACAACGAGTTTGTACTGCTGCAGTCTTAAAATTATTCGTTCATTGTTGCTAAGATCAGTGAATGTGTATGAAAAAATATAAACCAAAGTTGGCCTCTGTGCTCATGCATTTAGATCGTGTTTTCATGGTGTTTTGCTGTGTTGCACTTTCTTGAGCTGCTGGGTTTTTTTTTTTTCCCCCTGATCTTTTCATGTTCACAGTCAGGTCTGTTTATTTGCCATTAAGTTGCTGTTCAAACTACTTTAACCAAACGTTAGAAAGTCTAAAAGCTAAATACTGTCAGCATAATGTCTGGAAAAGAAACATTTTAAATGCTAAAATCACAATGGGCATTAGTGGAAAGTTGATTGTAACCTTTGTAGAGGAATGTAGTGAAACTCTCACAAAGAATTTTAGGTATACAAGGTATATTTAAGTAGTATCTGAACATAGGTAGTAGTGTTAAGAGCGAAGATGCTTGCTCAGTATTAACCAGAGACATAAGGTGGTATACTTATTAAGAGAAATTTCTTCTAACTGCTCCGTAGAAGGTGCAGAGATTGGCCAGTGGTTCGGTTGCTTTTTTCCATCTTTCTTTAAAGCTGTTCCTTGAGTGACAGGAAGTCATTTGTGTCTGTTGTTGGAGATTTCTGTAGGAAAAGACTTTTTTTGACGAAATGTTGTGTGAGTCAGATTTTCCTCTCTTGTATGTTCATCCCTTGCACTTTTGTCTGGGACCCCATGTTTCCACCACATAAATCCTCTTGGTCGAGGATCCTGCCTCTCTCTGTTTGTACACAGTCTAGCACTGCAAGAGCTAAAGGAAAACAAAGTACAGGGCACTGGATAAAATCCATGTTTAAATTTGTCATGATGCTTTATTTTCTCAAGTAAAAGACCCTGACAAAAGGCTGTTATTCAACACATGCTTCCAGATGAATTGCAGTTATGAGCAATGCGTGCGTACAGCCTGTCAGCAAGTATTCAAAAGTATGTGGGGCTTTTTGGGTGGTGTTTGTTCTTTCCTTTTGATTTCTTAAATCTAAACTTCTGGATTGCCTGGTTTAAGTCACGGTCTAACAGATGAGTTCCTTCCAGGCACATCAGACAATGACTAGCAACAGTTAGTGACTGCAGAAGAGGTGGCGAGGCTGCTCGGTTTTCAGTTTGCTGCGTTGTCTTAGGACAAGATTTTCACTTGCAGGGAAGCTTCACACAGAAGGTACGTTAATGAATAAGTCTGAACAGTGCCTCTGTGAATGAAGTGGAAAAAGTTGATTACCATTGTGTTTTTTCCATAAAAGTGATGATGTTGGTCTTAATTTGTGCCTTGCATTTTCCTAACAATGTTGCACAGTCAGGTCTCACCTCCCTAGAGGGATGGTGTTTCCACAGCGTCTCCTCGTTCTATCCTCCACATACCCCAAATATATAAGTCCTGTCAAAAGGAAGCAGCAGTGAGGTACTGATGTTTTCAAGGCTACCTTGGGGAGAGGAAAGGAGGAGTGGACAGGAGTTAATAAAGGTGGGGCCTCTATAGCAACCTCTCATGTATTTACGGTAGTTCAGAACCCAGCTTCTTGTGGTTGCAGCATTGCTCACAGATTTTAGTGTGTTTGTCCACAGGGCTGCAGTAAGAGATAGCAAATTCAAATAAAAATGCTGTTTGACTGTGGATCTCCATCTGATGTTAGGCAGGGTATACAGTCCTTTTGTCATTTGGGCTCTCATTACCAGAGTGAGATGGCTTTAGAATTGTAAGGCTGTCATTCAGATCCCTGGGCCACGCTTCCTTTGCACAAGGAAATTGCCTGTGGGTTTCCATATGCCTGCCCCCATCTTTTCAGAGTACAAGCAATAACATTTCACAGCTTGGAGGATCTGCGGGAGGTACGCTCAATCCGCCTGAGCTGTTTCACTGGCTTTAAATATTTATTACCTATTAGAATAGTTATTTGTGGTATTATGAAATGTAGATAATTTTCATCAAACGTCACACATTCTGGATGACACCAAGTATCTGTGTTTGATTTGGTGAGATCAAATCATTGACCTCTGTAACTTTGGTCTACAGACACACATTCAGTATCTGGCCAAATTATGTTACAATATTGCATCAGTGCTGAGTACATGTACTTTCTTGTATGTGCTTCTTTGATACCCTTTTATACAAAGACAGTTCTTTGTCGCTGTAATGACAAAATCTCTTAAGGTTTTTTGACTGTTTCTTTTACTAGTAGTTAGGTGTAGGTAAGCAAAGTGTCTGGTGTGCTGTTGCAATCAAAGCTCTGTGGCATAAATGTGATCTTATCTTGCTCCTTGATCAAAGGAAAGAACTCCATTTAAAACTTAATTGGTGCTCATCAAGGGCTAAGGCTTCTGCTAAAGCAAGTGTTGGTACATGCTTCTAGGCTAATGATCCTGATGTCTCTGTCTTGTGTGTGCAAAATGAAGGTTGCTTAGGTTGCCATCCTTTTATCATAAATATCTTTCCTTATCTCTCAGAGTCATGTATTACTGGAATGAAGTTTGCTGGGTTAATGCTTTATGAAAAGCTCTGCAATATACCCATTTTGTCATTAAATAAAAGGTTTCTTGTCTGGTACAGATGCTTTCCTAGCCAGAACAGAAGGGAAGGACTCAAGATATTGCCTCCTTTGGATATATTATGAGTCTAGTGGGCTAGTGAGGCAGACTGGTTAAGGGCTTCTGTTGGCTTTCTAGCTTTTGTAGCTTGTAAAAGATCCTTATCTAATAAAAGAGGATTTCTGCCTCTGTTGTGATATCACTGCTGTTGCCCGTTCCAAAGATGCTTTGTTCTGAGCTGCAGGTCTTGGCAGTACTTTTTTCCTCCTCCTGAACTAGCATGGTGAAAGAGCTGTGTCCTTGCTGTGATGGCCAAAAGGCAACCCTTTGGTGACAGGTGGATGTGTAAATTGAAGAATGAAAAACTACCAGTCTGTTTTATCGGGACAACAATATCATAACTTCAGCACCTTGAAAATTTAATCTTGGGTTGGCTGCTATCCCACGGCTGCACGAGACAGAACGCTTAACCTGAGCAGGTATCGTAGCACGGCACTGCTGACATGATGTGTGCCTGGCTATGAGGGTGAAGAGGGAGAAGAGAGCAATAAAGGATGAAGGTTTGTTTTGTGGGGGTGTTTTGTGTGTGTTTTTTTCTTTTTTTTTTTTTTCTTTTCCCCTCCTATGTAGGACTTCCCCTGAGGAAGGAGGGCTGTACAAACAAGTTCAGACATGCCTGAAGAATGTAGTCTGAAAAATACATGCAGGGATCAGGGGATGGAGCTGTGTCTGGAGCATATTGTAGAGGAAAAGTGGGAACCTATTGAAATACAGATACCTATTCTAACATGAATGGTGGTGGTTTTTTTTTCTTTTTTTCTTTTCTTTCCTCCCCCTGAATAGTTCTAGTGGTGGTGTGGATTCACTGCTTCACCCACCCATCCTTAGCAATGTGCAAGACTCTTGCTGTTTGTATTCTGTTAGCTTCACCAAACAGAATTTTAAAAGGATTATAGCAAAACATAAAACTTAGTAATTGTTGGCGTTCCTAATGCAAGCTGTAATGGAAACTTTGGAAGAAAGAGGAGACAAAAGATAAATATGCCATAAATTCTGTGTACTTGTATTTTTTTCTTTAATATTTGTAGTATTCTGTGTAGTATTTGGACCCAGACTGTACTCACCAGAGGAGGTAATATTATAACTCTTGTGAAATATAATCCCTGTGTAAACATAAAAGCATCATAGTTATTTCCTTGTATTTAAAATAATCCTTCATCTTTTCCCTAACTATACATACTTCACACTATTTCAGACAGTAACACTATATAAATAAATCCATGTATGATCAAAACAAGAGCTTGGAAATCAAACCTGCCAATAACATTTTTATTTCTTGTTGATTTTGGTTGTATCTCACAATAACATGTGTTAGACATCACTGCATTAAAAAAAACAACCAACCAAAAAAACCCCCACGGTTTGCCTTCAGTTATGATTAGGATTTAACGGTAATCTTGGAGCAACATGTGATATTGGTATTTGACTGAGAATAAGATTCATTGCTTATTTGGGAGGGTAGGTGCGGGTTTGATGCAGCAGTGCCAAAGCTGGAGCATTAAAATGGACTGAGATGGATGCTGTGCTTCCATAGCAGGTAGTGGCTGGCAGTAGGGACTCTCAGTGGTGGGGGATTTATTTTTATGGTTGCTCTCATGATAGTTTCATGCTTCTTAAACACTTTGGTGCTTACTACTTTATTAGAGTATGTGTACCAGACTGATGCTGGCTAGTTGTGGTACTTTTATTCAGATTTTAAAAGTATCAAGAGAAGATGATTGGAGTAGAGCCTTGAGAAACAAAGTCTCTGGGGGCTGATGAAGTGTTCTTTTGGTGCTTTATGCAATTTTTATCTTGATTTAACCTTAACAGATCATTATCACATGGTCCCTGGTGCTTCACAGTCTTTATTTTATTCTTTCAGCACCCCTCTCAGAAGGAATTTGCTGTTATTTTCATTTTAAAGCTAGGGAGTTAACATTGTGAGGAATTTGGGGCATGCCTACCTTACACAGAGCAGGCCCAACTAACCTGAAGTAGGTTGTCTATGTAGTAGAAACAGCATTAGCATGATTGTCTTGGCTATTTTCATCCCCTAATGCAGTTACACTGCGCTTAAACTCCTGAACTGTATGTTTGGGCTACTTCAAGTGTCCATTTATGGCTCTGCGTTGTGGAGCATATGGTGAAAGTGATTTGTCTCTGGTCATACAGTGGGTGGCATTCAAATCGGGATTAAGACATGATTAATTTAGTTGTCTGTACTTCTGCTATAGTCATTAGAGCCTAGAGAGTGGCTCAGCAGATCTTGTGCTTGGTGTCTGTTTTGGGGCAAATTGAATCATGCTCTGGGCTCTTTTGAGTACAGAGCAGGTCTCCGTTGAGTATCCTGGGAGTTCAAGCATGTCAGTCTCCAACCAGGTCCATCCCATGATGTCTGCAGCAGAGGAAGAAAACTTGCAGGCCGTGGTTAAGTGTTGTAGTTGCTGGATCCTCCTTTCTCAGTCACCTGAGAACTTCCAGGGTGTGGGAAGTCATAAGAACAAATGAGGGGGCATGCTTATTTAAAAATTATGTGTATTCTTGCTTAAGAAAATAGAGCATTGCTGCATTTAGGGTTGTTGGAATACTACTAGTCAATAGGCCTCTGATGTACAAAAGAGTTGTTGAATGTAATCAGTGTGATCCGTATGCGGGAGGCCTGTAATTCTATCTCGTGCTATTCAGTATCTGATGAAAAATTTGGTATATTTTAACACAGAGTCTTAAAATATTGCGTGTGAGAGTAATAACAAATGCCAAGTGTGGTACCTGACCTCTTCTGTCCTTTCTACTTTGCCTAGCTCCAGTGTAGTGCCTTTAATTGGTGGACTACCTTGTAAAGCTACCTGGAAAAGATGAGCAGCACCACATGTTATTGCATGAATAGGCAGCATCTAACAATTGTAAGTGAATCAGGCATAGCCGATACTTTTTAGATCTTTGTGGTATAATTAGAAACACTCGGAGCAGCTTTCTGGGTCTACTTTGGATTCTTTTTGCAGCAGAAGCCCTCCTATCTTGTAGTGCTAGCCATGATGGGAAAACAGTTGGAAAATTATGTTTTCCATTGATGTTGCTGGAACCAAACCTTTGGTGTAGTAGCTAGTCCTGAATATTTTGGGAAGCTGTTTAATATTTTGTTGTCTTAGACCAGCTCACGGTGCCTAGGTTCCAAGTTAGTGAGCATCTTCGGTGTATACAATTGTCTCTTGAAACAAAGCAATTGACAATTGGACACTGGGATGTGGCCATAGTACCACTAGCAACACTGTGTGTCAGCTTTTAGTGTAGTAAGATTAGTACTGGCTTCTCAGGGCGGTCTATCTGGAGAGGAATTCCAGCTCCCAGTAGAGTCAGTTCCATGCTAGGTATGAGTGGAGACTTTTGCTGAGCTGTCATTCACAGAAGTACTCATTTCCCAGATTGTCAGCTTGTATGTACACTTACAGGTTTTGCTCAAATTGACATGGCTTGGTTGCTGCAGAATACTGAATGGCCTGTGTGGTTGGGTGTTCTCAAAAATGTATTAACTTTTGAAAACTAGTTTTCTGTTAAGATTTAATCTGTTTTCATTCTGTCTGCAGTGTCCCCCTAGTAGCTTTGTTAGCCATAATGTGAGGGCCCTTCCTAGAGATGCTTCTGGCACCTAGGAATTAGGCACTCACTGGAAGCTACAGCAATAAAGTTGTATTCTGTAACAGATCTTTAAAAACAAAAAACTAAACAAATCCCAGTTTAGCTGAAAGGCTGTGAGAAAGAAACAAGTAGCCATCAATCAAATTGAATGACTTCTTTACAAATATTGAATGGTGCTTTGCTGTGCCCTAAAAGTATCAGGAAGATGTGTTTGGAGCTTCAGGAGGGGGTCAGAAGTATCTTGTCACCACCTTTCTAAGAGGGTGGAATATCTGCTCTTGCCTCTTTGTAATCACAAAAAATAGTATATGAGGATGTTAGATGGAGTGGCTGAGATGGATATAGGGCTCTTTCCTGCCCTTTTCTGCTCTGCTTTACATCTAGGAAGGAGGCAGGGCTCCTGGTCAGGTTGGTGGTATTTTGGACTTGTGTGTGATTCGGACAAGAGTCCTCAGTCAGCTTTACCACTGTTGACCTTAGATGCCTCTGGCTTTATTACAGTTGGGGTGTTGCATTTCAACTCTGATGAGGTCTCTGCTATTGTAGGAAGTAGCATCCTCACTGCACACCTAACTAGGGCTGTAAGATAATGTGGAATAATGAAAATGTGTCAGGCAGCTAATTGTTTGAAGCAATTGCTTTAGATGCTTGAAGCAATTATAAAAATATGGGGAAGCTGAGAGATTTGGTGATTGACTGCTCAGTTGATGAACCTTGGTTTTTGTCACAGTCTGTTCAAAGGAAGCTGAGATGCTTCAGCGATATGCTTTAAAATGCCTATTGTATTAGGTGCCTCAAGGCAAGTCTTTCCTGTCACCAGGATACATTATCAGCATGTTTTGCTGCTGCAAAGTTTTGGATTTTTTTTTTTGTCTAACTAAGCGTGCTAACTGTATCAGTCTCTTCTTCCCTCCCCACTCTGCTGCCACCTTTATTGCTTCAACTGTGTGCTGGCTGCCTTTGCTTTTGGAGATCTTTGTGGCCAGGTGTTCTCCTAGCCTTGCTCTGCACGTCTTCCCTCACCTGTTGTTGGGAACCCAATGGCTACTTTACTTGATCACTTTTAAGCTTTCTGATCTTTTTCATGTTGCTGCGAAGTTCTCCTTAAAGCTGTCAGCTCTGATGGCATCAACCTTCCCAGCCCTTTGCAGGTGCAAGGTGACGGCTAGCGTAGTGAAATGGTTGCCTGCCCAACAGGGTGGAGTGTCATTCCTTATGTTCCCCTCTCTGTTTCAAGCTCCCTTTGGACTGGGGTTGGGGTTTTTGTTCTTTGGTCTTGAAGCGCTTTGTGTGTCCTGGCTCATGGAAGGGACTCTGACATGCTATATAAAATAATACAAACAATAACTTTTAAGAATCTAGAATTCCTGATGTAAATGTTTTGAGGATTTTTAACATGAAGTAATGTATGCATCCAAGTAATGACAGTATATCCTAGGAGAATTCAGTAGTGACTCCTGGGGATTTGTCCGTGATGGAAAGAGATATGCACTGTCAGCAGTTTTCTGTTAATGTCATTCAGCTTGCTATGACATATTAATGTGATTAGCAGGTGCTGATGGCTGGTGACTCTCATGTGCTTGTATTTATGTCTCCCTGGTGACTGTGAGATTGTAAACTGCTAGTCATAAATGTTTCGTAACAGTGTAGGAGGTTGTCATCTAAAAGGCTGGCTATCTGGCAACTACATCAGCTGTTGCCTTACAGCAAACTGCTCTCCAGCTAGCTCATGGGCGTAACAATAATCACAGTGTTCACAAGGTGCATACACAGAGGAGAGGCAGATGTGAGTAATGGACCTTGCTGCAATCCGCCAAAACAGTTCCACATGGTGGTGCGAGAAGGCAGCCAAACCAAATTAAAGGGATCACCCCATTTCTTCCTGGGAGCCAAGAGGTAGGTAGTTTTGCAATGTTACCTCTTGTTTCCACTGTGGGAACAGGCATCAGAGTGTTAATTACCAGAGTTCAAGAAAAGGAGCTCTTGTGACTAATGAACTACTCCTTCAACCACAAAAACCTTGAAACTTCTAAATGGCAAGCTCTTAATTGCATGTTTGAGATGAAGGCCCTAGGGCAGGGGGTTGCTGTGCCGTATTAACCACATAAAGTTATCTGGCATGCAGGCTTCCTGTGCTAGTGGTACAGATGTGTAGAGTGTACTGTTACTGCTTTTAGAAAATGAAATTACTTTCAGCTTGACCTGTGGAAGGATAGGAGTTGACCTGTGGAAGGATAGGAATTGACTTTTAGGGTCAGCAGAGGTCTTTATTTTGTGCTTGCTAAAGAGTAAAAAAAATTACTCTTGCTGGAAAGGTGTTGACCTAGTTTCCCCGCAGAAGGGGCCTAGCCTAGTAAAGTTGACAAGCCATGGAAGCAGCCACCTTAGGAAGTATGCTTCAAAGGGGACAGTGCATTTGTGTTGCCTGTAGTCAGTGTGTAATTACCGTGATTAATATTTCATGTGATGGAATTCTGTGCTTATGCTTGTTTCTGTTTTATTCCTTTGGAAGTGTATTTATCCATGCTGTTGTGAAGAAGTTGTTAGCAACAGTAAACAGATGGGCAGAGCCTGGGTGTATGGACTGATGGGAGCCCAGCTCTGGTTTAGAGTGGGCAGAAGTTTTGATTTTTGTCTCTGTTGGGTTATTGCTTTGCCAGGGAGTTTTGCTATGCAGTTGTCTCTAAAGGCTTCCCTTGCTGGAGGTTTTGGCATGGAGGTGGAGAGAGTAGCTGGGTGGGGGTCTGGCCTGTCCCAGAGCTCACCAGGCTAATTCCCCCTCTAGGAAGAGGGTGTGAGCTGCTGCTGTCAGCTCTGGTCTGCAAGTAAGTGCATAGTTTTGGTTTCTGTGGCTCTCATTCCAGTGTCTTTCACCAGGATTAGTGTGTGTGCGTGAGAGGGGGAAATAGTAGTTGAAATTTAGTGTCTGCAGACCAAAAGGTTGATGACAGTTTTATATCCATTAGAATCAAAAATGTTGGGGGTAAAGTAAATGTCTTATTTCATGTGAGGGGGATGGGATGTCTAGACAGAGTAACTTGGGGACTTCTGTGTTACCCTGTTTATTATAGGACCATAATACTCTTCTGTGGATTGCTTGCTTTTGAGATATTGCTAGTTCTGGCAGTTTGAAATAAATGCTAAGATAAGAAAATAATGTAAAAAAAAGTGTGCTTACTGTAGTTGAAGCAGTGTGACTTTAAAGGTCAGTTAAATGGTGTCTGTTGGATGAATTTCTGAAATGGAAATTTTCAATAGTTATTTCTCCTCATCTTTCCTCTTGTGGCTGTATTTCCCTTTATTCCCGGTATTTTCCTGTTATGTGGTCTTCTTTCCCAGATGGTATCTTGTCATGTTGGTCTTACTTGGGTAGGAGCAGCCTCACTGTCTCCTGACTGCTTTATAACAATTTTCAGAGGATTTTGGACTCTTTTCCTCAGTAAAGACGATGCTTATAGAAGTGAGAAAGAGCAGAAAAATATTTGATGCATTGCATTAGTCCTTGGGTGGGGAGCCTTTGTTCTTTTCCAGCTAACAGTAAGCAGAAGACAGGATTGCCTGGTAGCCTCTCTGGTGACAGTTTGGGAATAAGTTAGTACTTCACAGCTTTGTGCTTACAGATCTCCATTACTTGTGCAGAGGGCACTGTTGGAGTTGGTGGGTTTTCTGGGAGTTTTGGTAGAGCACGTGGGGATGGTGCCGTCCTCTCAGTAGCACTCTTGGTTTGGGCATGTGAAGCCAAGTCTGCATAAATAGTATCTGTGAGACACTGTTTCTTTGCTGCCATTTCGATAACTTCTAAAAATCACTAATGCCTTCAATTTAGAAAAGAAACTATCCTTTCCCTCCCCCTCCACACTTCTTACTTTCCCCGCACTGTTCCCCACTCTCTGTAAGACCTAATGATTAACTTGGGTGTAAATAAAGTCACTACAGTGCCTGTAAGTGAAGAACAAAGATGAACTGTGATCAAACAGGCTTCCATAAATCACCATCTTAAAAGTCCATCACCACATAGGTGACAAATAGGAGTATTCTCAGCTCTTGAAGAGGATCAACCTGGTTGCATGTTCTCTCTGCCTTTACGAAGTAGCACACAGAAGTATTACTTCTGAATTTGTTTCCAAATACATCCTTGGGCACAGTGAGCAATTTCTTATGATTTGGAAGTTTGAAAATTTGATTACTAGCTGGAGATTGCTGCACAGTACTAACCATGTGACAGATCAACTTGCAGAAGTCCAAGCTGTGGAAATAAGCTCTAGCTTGAAGAAGGTATTTGATCTCTTCAGGTAGCTTGGAAATAAGGCTGTGTAATACTTGAGATAAAGTATACATCCAAGAGAGAGGCTGCTCGGGCAGCTTTAAGTTCATCAAAACGAACAAGTAACTGTATTGTATTGAAACTTATGGTATTTCTGGATTGAATGTAAGACCTTTTTATTAGTGGGCAAACTGCTTGAAAAAAACCCAAACCACCCTATTGCACCTACTGGTTTTAGGGCAGTATTTGCATCTGTCTGTTTCTAGCCTGTTTTTCACCTGTTTCAGAGACTTCTGGATTGAGTTCATGCTTTGTGATTAACTAATGTGTTAAGAATAAATGCTATCATCCCTTTTCTGCTCTTGCAGTTTGTCTCGCATGTCTTCGTAACCCAGGCTAGGGACATTACATTGAAGAGTTCTGTCTGTATGATTTTATTGTTAAGAGTTATCTCCTGTTGTTAGTGTCCAACTAAATAGCATATCCTTGTGATTATGTATGTGGGGTAGCTAATGCAGGGTCTGTGTTCATACTGCGGTATGAACTGTGTTCATACTGCTCCAAATCATCAACTTAAGCATACGAGAAGTATCTGTGCGGTTTATTTATTTATTCTTTAGTGATTTTTTGAAAGAGCAACCAAGAAGATTGAGGAAGAGCAACTGGATTTGCTGGGAAGCAGGAACATAAACTGATCATAGCGATGCAAAAGTTAATCGGTGACGTTTTGATCACTGCTCTTAGTACAGCAGCAGAACTGTGGGTTATTTTTGGTGCTTAAAGTAATGTTACAGGTTTAGGATCAGGGCCTCACTGTAAAAGATTGCATGCAATCTCCCACATACACACACGTAGTGCACTCCCCGAGGACTAATCTGTGTCAGACATTAAGAATGCAAACCATTTATGGGATTTTCATCCCTTCATGCATCTGTTTTGCAAATACAGAACTCAAAGCCTTAAGGGGAGATTGTCCACTGAATACTCTCTTAGAAGTAGGGCTGTTAAATGGTTAGATTATCACTTTCACAAATGTTAATTATTTAGCCTTATTTCAAATCCAATTCAGAGAATCTTCCAACTTGGTTAGTCTACAGCTGTAGACATGGATGATCTGAAGTTTGGTATAACTGAAGTTGGGAGCAGTAGTATTTGGGATGAGGGAGAGTCCTTACAAAGTGGGTCAGCCAGTGGGTTAACAGAGGTTTTCTGCATGAGTGGTTTGTCAGCTTTTAGGAGGTATCTACCTGTTCTTGCCTCTTGCAAAGGTATGTGTGTATGACAGTGGAGAGGTTTTCATTCCTGCTAAGTTTGCTCCTCTCTAACACTTCCTGTCCTTTCAGCTGTTGGATTTATGTTTAACTGAGACAGGCACAGGAATGGTGATTTTCCTTTTTTTTAATTGATTATTGATTAATTTGTTTTGCCTGAAAGCCAACCCTAATTAAAAAAGTTACAAATGTACAAAATTTTGCTAAAACAAGCTTTGAAAGTAACATTGTTTTCTTTTTAAAAAGAATGAATAGTTGCATAGAAAAAACCTCAGTATGAGGAAAAATTGACTATACATAAGAAATCAGTGATGCCATGTAGACAAAGAGAATTGTTAAATACATTAAAATAATGAACAGAAGAAGTATTGCTTTGAAGTGTCAGTAGGCAAAAGGTGATATAGGTGTTAATACAGGTGGCTATATTTTACTGAGGTTAACTGTCTGAAGCAGAAACATTTCCTCATTCAGACAGCTGTGAATTTTTGACACCTTGAAATTTCATGTTGCGATGGTGCTGATGTAAACTGCATGTTACTGTGAATGCATTAACATTATAATTGAAATTACAAGACTTTATAAGGGGCATGGCCCATTAAATTGTCCAGGAGTGCTTCCATGTCTGGTGCTGTTGTGAAAATAGTTTTTAAATTTGATTGTGAATTACTTCATAGTAATAGTGAAGTTAGGTGAGCTAGAAAAGTAGAGTGGTAGGGAATTGCCTCTTGGTAAGTTTAACTTCATATGTCTGCTTCTTAGAAAACTGGAGCAAGGAGATATCTTTGAAGGTTGGGGTGAAACCTGCCAAAGGACATACCCCTCAGTAAGAAGTGAAATATTGCTTCACTTTAAGCAATATTATACAAAATGACTGATGGTAATAATGTCTGGTTCCCAGATGACCAGTCTGACTAGCAACCTCGGACACTGATGTGACGTGGCAGAGACAGTGTAGAACACTTAGGCAGTAAACACACTTGGTGTGTCTCGAACGCTTTGTATTGGGGACATGGTGTGAACAGTGTTGTGCAGGAGGGACTTTATTGTTGTTCTGTCAAGTAGCGACAGTGCAGAGTCCCTCTGTGCATCTCATCTTCTCATCTCCCCCTCTCTGACCGAAATACTTAAAGGGGCAAATGGGATTGTCAGCTATACCTTGTAGGACCACGTATTAAAGTCCTCCATCCCACACTGCACCGTATTCCTTGCTGTCCCCTACATTTGGTGGCCTCTTGTCCGGTATCCCTTCAGTCACTAAAGTACCTTTTTACATTAAGTCCATGGTGCTGAATACAGTCCTGCAACATCTCTTGGGTTCCTCCTATATGGCACCTGTATAGTACGTTTCCCAAAATCTGTGTATTGCATGGTGTCATTTGCTGCCAGGCTGTGTGCTAGTGTCTCAGGGATGGTGTACGTTGGTCCACAACACAGAGCTTGTTCAGTCTACTGTTTGCAGTGTTTCTTTGGTGCACTTTCATGCCTCCCAGAAGATGCTCAGACACAGAGAGACCACCCCATGGGGCCCCTCATCACTTCTACTTTGGCACCCTGTCACCACTTTTGCTATGGATAGGACCTGCATGGTTTTCTGGCAAGGGGGTGATATTATGGTGCATATGAGAAAGAAGGAGATCGGGGATGTTGAAGAGAGGAGTGGGATGGACGATGGGAAGAATGAGACTAGAGGTGGTCTTCAGCCATATGACATGACTTACAGACTGTATCCTAATTCTGTAATTTCCCCAGCTTTCAGAGTTTTTGCCTCTGGGGACTTAAATGATTCCATATTCCTGCTATGGATTAAGCTACAATATGTATTTCAATAGAACAATAAAACAAAATGAAATTGTTGCCATTAATAAAAAAAAATCTGTTTCCCATAATTTTGTGGATGACTCTACAGCTAGTATTGAGAGTGTTTTAGGTTCAGTGTTATACTTCTGTAAGCAAAATGGTAAAGTGTTTTAAAGGCTTGTTTTGAGTAAAAGTTCTCCTGTAAAAAGTATTTGTTAGAATAGGGGTAGAAAAAAGAAACCACCTAACAAATTCAGTGTGCTTGTGTGAGCTGGAAAATTCTGGGAAATGTATTTCTCTGTGGTTGCACTGATTTAGTGAAAACATCTGTATCTGTTAGTAGCAGAAATAAGGTTTCTTTTGGGCTTCTCTTTGGAGCTTTAATGGGTGTGAGGAAATAAGTGAGGTCCACAGCCAGTCCAGTGAGGAGCAACATGGGGGATCTCAAGAAGTAAAAGTTGATCTCTGACAGATGAGCTTTGCTGGGAGTAGTTGTGCCACTTTATGCTGGTTTTTTCCCCATCCCCCTTGCAACTTTCTACTCTTGTCCTCTGCAATAATTCCACAGCAAAGATAGCAGACCAGGTTGTGTCCTCCTTTTCCCAATTTACAGCCCATCGTACCACCTAAAGCTGCTGCTGATGTTGAGCTTATAAAGGTCCTATTGCAGTGGTTGAGGCATAGGCATTCGTGCAGCTTGCCTTCTGCTGTCAAGATATTAAGTAGCTGGGACAAATCTGTCTCTGGTGGTGTGGGGGAGCTTTACCTCAGTTTGGGATAAGAGTGAGTTGGCAGTAACCAACTATGCATCTCTCTGTGCCATCTGGGATCCAACGCAGTGAATGTTCTGAGGTCATGTTGTCCTGCATGTGGCCTCCTTACTGAGAGAGTGAGTCAGGGTGTTGGACCAGCCTGAAGATGAAATGGCAGTTGGTCTCCTACCTTGGTTCTTGTTGCCACCTAGCTGCGGGAGAACCAGATGCTGCGGTATGCCCATGGGTGGCTTATTTTTGAGGTAGTCATCCCATAGGCTCTGTACAGGAGAGGGCATGTGGTGAAGTGAATTGATTCCCTACAAAGCCTAGCACTGTATGGAGGAAGGACAAAGGTCTTGTCTGTAGGTTCTTCTCAGCTGCAGCTTTCAGTGGCCAGATACCACTCTGCTTTCATTCCTGCCAAAACCCTACTGTGCATAGGCAAAGCTGGTGTTTGCATCAATGGAACAGACAATTACTTTTTCAGTGAGACAGAAAAACAGACCTACCTTGACTACAGAAGCTGCAAATTACTGTTTGAATATAATTTAAAATTTATTGGCCAGCATGTCTTAAAGTGTACTTAGTATGAAGAAAAAACATTAGTGGGGTGAGAAAAAGAAATACTGGAATAACTGTTTTTTTTCAACTTTTTACTTTTGATTTTACCACTTGCTTTTGTTTCCTTCTGGAGAAAGACATAGTGGTTCCTTGAGTCCTTGTGCATTGGGAAACAACTTCTGACCATCCAAGAGGAGTGAGATTTTTCAAGTACAGGGTGGAACAGAGTCCCCACGTTAAACTTTGGTGAAATTGGCATTGTCAGAGTTTTAACACAGTACATGAGGATGATGCTTTGTGTCACTAATAGCCTGTAGGGCACATTAATTTATCCTGATTGTGAGATACAATGGTAAAAAACTTAGGGTGAAAAAGAGTAACAAGATCTGGGTCATACTTGCTGGAAGTGCTTCTGTGTCAGTGGAGAACCATTCTAAACCCATTTAACTGCAGCTATTTTAAATGCAACCAAAAGACAAATAGGCACACTTTTGCATGTATTAGAATATTGGGCAAAGAGATGTTTTCTTATTTCAGTTTGGAGTTTATAGTAGTTCTTAGGTGCTACTTGAACAATAAATGTTGATTTAAATAAAAGTGCTTCATTACAGCTACAGTATACTACCATTTTATTTGATTTATGTTGCCTTGCTCGTGCTGCAGTATACCTAGGTGATGAATGTGAGTTGCATCTTGCCACAAGTAGGATATTATTTTTACAGTGAAGTCAGGGAGGATGTTGTCAGCAGTGTCCCTGAAGACATCTTGTGGCATTGGCTAGGAAGTTATTTGGGCTTGTCTGCCCAGGGCAGGTGTGTTCTCTATTTTAATGTGTTTTGCATGCATTCGCTGAATGTTGGCTTTCATCGCGTGTTTTGTTGAAACTTAAGAGTGCCAGGTCTATCTGCAGAGAACATAT
This sequence comes from Balearica regulorum gibbericeps, assembly GCF_011004875.1. Classification (NCBI taxonomy): domain Eukaryota; kingdom Metazoa; phylum Chordata; class Aves; order Gruiformes; family Gruidae; genus Balearica; species Balearica regulorum. The sequence continues at coordinate 69,696,983 of NC_046186.1, forward strand.
GGCTATACTCTGCTCCCATCTCATTTATTTAGTTTGCCAAACAAAATCTGTTAAAGCATGGAAAGATTGCTTTCACTAAGCATAGCTGGTCAGTGAGTGATGTAGTTGATTCTTAAAAGAGAAAACCAAAGCATGAGTGTTGTATTGTGTGAAGCTACTTCATCACATGGAACTTAATTCTTGATACAGACAGAAAATGTACTCCAATGTCAGCAGAAAAAAATGATGTGCATCAGTTCTTTTTTTCATCCTTCATCTTTCTCTAGTAAGCAGTCCTGTTCTGGTGGTGGCTGGAATTAGCAAAGTTACAGCTGAAGTGCTGCCAGCAAGATAGCATGCTGCCAGGTGTCTGAGGTCTTGAATACGAGCCCTTGTTTGTGCTTCCTATTCTTCTTTCTTGGAAACTGATTTTCACAAGATGAGTATTTGGGGTGGCACAGCGGAGTCTGGCTGGCTGGGGCTGAGTGCTAAGTCCTGAACAAGGGGGTGTGTCTCATCTCTTCCCTCTTCCTTCCAGGTAAGTCAAAATTCCAAGCCTACAAGCCAAACGATACTGAACGGCCTAATGTTCAGAGGTGGAGTCCATCACGTTCTCTTGGGGAAGCGGGTGACGGCAGCAGAGTCCCACTAGGTTATGGCCAGTATGTGCTGCAGGGGCCCACAGCTGTGCACAGGTGTCCAGTCCAGCTCTGCTGGTGAAAAACATGACTGCATGTGTGCTCTGACCCACCCGCCTTCACGTCAGTGGGAATGTAAGACAATACATATTGAGTGTGTGTGTCTGTTTCCTGGTATGCTCTACTTTTTCATGTCTAGAGGGAATGCCCTGTTAGATTAAAAAAGGCTTTTATTTCTGTCGCGCTGTGGCATAGTGATCTATTTCTTCAATGTAGTAAAGTATGATTGGCCTATGTCTTCATGCTTGTATCTCTTTTGTAAAGAGAATTTTTTCAGATTAAACCTGTATTTCATTGTGTTGTGTCCTTTTTTTTCCCTTCTTTTTTTAGAAATATGGCATGCCAGCACAATACGCTTCTCAATTTCTATAGTGTTACATTTTAATTTTGCCTTTAATTTGAAGCCTTAAAGCTATGTCATAATAAGAAACCCCCTATGGAAAATAGTAGAAATAGATTTCGCTTTCTCCCACCCCAATTATTTCATGAGTTCCCTGAAAAAGAGCTATTAAAAAGAAAGAAAACTCAGCTCTGAGTTTTAGTTAAAATACTTTTGGAGTTAAATACCATTAACTTTTCATTTATTACAGGATTGCTGTTATCTCAGTTTATCGTATGCTACCATTCACTCATGTCAAATATATTTTTACGGTCCTGATGCAAGTTCACTCATTGTCAATGGAAGGTACAATTTCTAAATTAATTCACTCTTGCAGTTTCCCACTTGCTGTTCATCTCTCAAGCTGTGTTACAACCCACAAGAGCAGCTGGGTGGTTCTCACCCCCCCCTTCTGTTTCTCTGTATAGTGTTTTTGCATTTGGGGGAAAATCTTGTGTCACTATTACAGTAAATATTAACACCAATAGTAGCTCTCACTAGTGAAGAGAGAACAATTTTGTTAAGTCGTAGAATAACAGTGATTAAAAGGAAGCTGCCACCTACATTTGGTGCTGTGTATGGCATAGCTGTGGAAGGCCTGCGTCCTGTGCAGTCTAGCTCAGTGTCCCATCCTGAATGTTTGCCAAAAAGGGGTACGGTAAGGAGGATCATAGGAAAGAGGACATATTGTGCGTTTCCTTCTGCAGGCTTCCTCAAGCCTTTAACCGTTTCTGTTTGAGTCTTTGAGTCAGATGTGACTTTTGCGGCATTTTCTTTCATGAACCTCTTCACCTTCCCCTGAACCCGTATGGATGTTGATCGTTCATCGCATACTGCTGTGTGAAGAATCACTCTCTTAGTGCTTACTTGGACCTCTTTCATGGCTCTCCCTAATTCCAATATTGGAAGAAACTATGTATAAATGGTGTTTTTTCTGGTTTTTTTTTTTTTTTTTCTGTGCCACTTCTGGCTTATAGGTTTTTGTGGTGTCCTTCTCCTGTCTACAATCTTATTCTGTAAAGACTCCACTCTTACTTACCCCATGTCTGCTTAGTATTCCTGAGAATACTTTGTGAAGGAAATCTGCATCAGTTTTTCTGGCTTTTTTAGAGAGAGGTCTTGCTTAGCAAACCTGCTGGAGTTCTTGGAAGGGTTTAGCAAGCATGTGGACAAAAGCTATTTTGACTCTTCCTTAACATACTTTGTGATTTACCCTGTGAAGTGTTGAAGGTTATAGTTGTCCTCAAATTTACAGTCTGGAGCGTGGTAATGGGGACTGCTGGAATGAATGATCTCAATCACTGGCTTTGTAGGGAGGACTGGCAAAAAGTATAGCACAGCGGAAGGCCTGTCAATCTGAGATCGCATCTATATGGTTTATCTAAAGGTTAAACACAGTCTCCATAGCCCTTCTGGTCAGGGTGGTTTACAACCCAAATTTACCCACCAGTTCTTTTATTACAAGGCAAAGCTTTCAGTTTTGTATTCAAAAGAAGCTAAGGGATTTATGAATGGATTTGAAGGGAATGAATGGATTTATTTTGAGGTAGTGTGAATGCATGTGTATATAGTCTGTTTTTCCAGGCTAAATATGTTAGTTGGAAATACTGAAAATAGGAACATGTTGCAAAAGGCTTTCTGTGCAACTGTCAGTCAGAGGGGATTACAGAGGGGACAGTAAAGCATTCATTATGAAAGCTGAAGACTTCTCCTTTTCTCTCTGTCCTGCTGTGACCTTCATGAGAGAGCTGCCCTTTGCGTTCCTGCTGGCAGGCAGAGGCCAGCAATTTGTCTGGTTCCATTCCTGTATGAAGCTGGGGGACAGGCAAGAAGCTTCTGTACCATTCTGGCTGTTCTAGGCAATGCCTGTCCTCAGCAAAGCTAGGCCTAATGCCTGGTGAGGCAGCAGGCTGTGCCTGCGTGGTTAGGATGCAGAGAATTAAACAGAAATGTGGAAGAGTTGCTTACAATTGCCTGTCTGAGGAGAATTTACTACTTAAACAAGCTGGTTTATGCAGGAGACATTTTGTAATGCTAATAATAAGCAGCTCTTGCTCTTCAATTCTGTTTGGTTGTTTTGTTGGTTTTTTTTTAAAGTGATACTTCAGATGGTGGCAATGTTATGAGTGATTGTGAAACTACTTAGATCAAAAAAATTGAACAAGGAAGTTGTTTTACCTTTTTTTCATTAGACAGTAATTCACAGATCTCTTGAAAACATTTATTTTTTCTTGGAAAACTAAGGCATTTGAGCTCTCTTCTGGCCCCTATAAGTGGCTTACACCAGCTGATAACTAAACTTCTGTTTTGAAAACTTATGGAATGATAAATACTAAAACAATCAGGCATGTGGGTCCTAGAAAGCAATTTCTTACCTAGGCTCAAATTATTACTGAATGATGTTTCTACTGACTGCTCTAGATGTGTTGTTTATCATCCTGTTAAAGGGCTTTAAATTCCTTTGTTAAAGTCATCCCTGGCTTGCTCTGTAATATCGCAGGATATGGCATCCGTGGTGTTACAGTGGAACAACCTTCCTGCTGCGTGGAACAATTCTATATTGAAGAAAACTGTGTTTGTTTTCTTTCTCCTTGAAAGTTTCAATTTGTTTCTTTTCACGCTGTACCTGTCCTACTAAGCTGCTTCAGCTTTTCACAGCTGTCTTACAGACCCTTTTTCCTTACTTTCATCTGCCTCTCAGGTGCTGGTTCACCCACTTACGAAGCAGTGCTTTGTCTTTCTAGAGTTCCTTTGCTGCCCTGATTCCTTCCTGCTTTTTCTTTATTAATTTCTTCCAGTCCTGGAAACAGGTAAAGGAAACGAAGGGAGGAAGCTATCACGATAGCAATTACAAAATGATATAGAATATAAATGATAGTATAATAGCACGTACCATGGGGTATGTCAAAGATTTTCTTAGAATTGATGACCTTTCAAAGCTTGGGAGGGTGGATTGAAATTGGTGTGTCTTGGAGACTAGAAGTAGTGAATGAATAGACTCTGAAGGAGAGATCAGAATAAGAGTAACCTTCTTAGGTGGGAAGGTCAGATTCTTACAACGTTTGAATGTGTGTTTCTTAAGGTTATGAAGCAAAAAAAGACTTTGGCAGTCTGGCCTAGCCAGCTGTCTGAGGTCCAAGGGAGCCCCTTGGTGGGCTGAGGGTTGTAGCTGAATCTTGGTGCTATCCTGGGACACTGAATGCTGCCAGTTCGTTAATGAGTTGCCCAACAGACAAGAGTACATGTTTGTAGTAAGTCTATACTTCCCTGAGCCTGTGAGCAGCGATGCCCATGGTGGTGCTATGTGAAGAAGAAGGTCTTGTACTAAGAGTTCTTCCTCAGTTCAAGTGGCTTGTGCTCCTCCTGCTTCCTTGTGTCAGCTTTGGCATTTTATGAGCTATCTTGAGAATCTGTTCAAGTTCCAGAACTAACAGAAAATGATCCCCATCACCTTCCAGTTCCACCTCCCTGTTCTTCCTCAGTTCCTTGCCCTATTTCCCCTTCCCTGCCCTCCCTCACCCTGTTGGAGTATATAGACTCTGAGGTCTCATAAGAGAGTGAGGAAGAGTGGGATGATGGGAAGAAAGAAGAGGCAGCGAGTCAGCTGGTTTTGGACCTGTGGCCATAATACACTTGTTAACTGTTTTTTATTGCTTTATGGTAGGTAAATTATTTAGTAATGTCCAGCACAGAAGTTGAGCAAAAAGTTTGAAACTACTTAATGACTCTATTTATAAAACACGCATCTCTAGTACTTTTAGAGTCAGATATGTCATTGCTGAATGGCTGACATCTATCTACAGTAGAAATGCTAATTCTCTCTGAATAGTAAACTGATAGTTGTGGCTTAGACTCAAGCCTCCCCCTTAACACCCTCAAAGTTGTTTTTTCCCCTCAATTCTTATTCAAAATAACTTTCTTAATCTTGGAAGCAGACTGAGATTGGTATCAGTGCAAATCTGTAAATGTAAGCCCTGTCCTAATGTTTTTGCGTGAATGCAAGGTATTGAATGTCTTCTGGGGTGCTTTGCATGGTGGTGGAAGGTTATTGTAGACAGAAAAGTCTAGACAGTTGTTAGGATCTATTGCACATCTCTACACCTGCCAAAATTTGGGAGGGAGTTTTGTTCAAGTTACACTGCAGTTCCTCAGAAGGGTTTTCTTGATAGGAATAACACCAGCTAGACTAGTCTGCCTCCCTCCCCCCAAAATCACTGCTACTATTGTTGTAAAACTTGGGTAGCATTCTGCAATTGCTATTTGTATTCCCATCTTCCCTCATTCTGTAACAGTTATGTGAGTAGGAAGATTGTTACCTTTTGTGCATGGTTTTGATGTATGTGCAAGGAATAATATAAAGATTTCTCACATGCAATCGAAACAAATGCTTTTTAAACACACTTAGAGCATAAAATAAATAGATTAGACTTCGGAAGGGCTCTTCAGTGGGTAAAGGAGATAAAGATACATTTTTTTATTTTTATATAAAAAATTATTTTTTTTGGAAATAGAGGAAACTATTTTCTTGCTTGAACCTGCCATAAGAAAGCATCTTTCTGAGTAATGTAGGCTGCTTTTTATAGTTTTTAATTCATCTAAGTTTCTCAAAAACATCCAGACTTTGCTAATGGGCAATACTAAGTCTGCATGAGGCTTTGAAGTTCACAGAGAAAATACATGGAAAGAACTGAGATGTTTGGAGGAAAAAATGAGCAGTTAATTTAGATTACCAGCAGCATTTGAATGTTGACTTTTTAAACTTGACTTAAATATTATTTAGTTTATTTTATTGTACTGATTTATGAGTCCTTTTTTCCTCCCTTCTCCTTTCCCTCTCGGAGAAATAGGAATTTTTTGTTTGCATATGATGTTTAAGCATTTCATTCATGCAATGGATAACTAAACAATAGGGTATAAATGTGGTTGCAATCTCAATTAAAATGTTTAAGATTTTCCTTATGTTTCTTAGTAAAAATAACACCACCACCAGTGTTAGTAAGCACCTCTTAAACCATTAGTGAATGCTTGCCACGAGTGTGTGGGTCTGTCTTCACTTGCTAGTTTGCATAGTTTTGGTCACTTAATCTTATGTGATTGTAGAAGTATTGTTTTTAGAGGTAGCTGTTCAAGTTGTAACAGACCTTCAAGAACATGGAAGCATGAATTAAAAAAAAAAAGGAAAAAAGCACAGGCAGGCTGAAAGCCATAGTTGTATTTCTTGAGGGTAATATATAAATTTGTGAGTCTCGTGTTTTAGCACAGAATGAGGATCTAGAAAGTTGAGTCAACACACCGAAAGGATAGTTGGCAAAAGCAGCATTGCATCCAAGAAATTTTAAATTTAAAGCTTTGTTGCATGTTGCATAAAGTGTTTTATTTTAAGTGTTTGTGCAATTTGCATTGGAAACTACGGGCTTACAGTGGCAAATGATGGGAAACAGTGGTCTGCAAGACGGCATTAAGAATTGGGAATGTCAAATATGTGCACTGTATGTCAGCCTTGGTTGAGAGTTTGTTCTGAAAAAATAAATTGTTAAACAATGAAGGCCAGATCATTTTATTATTTTTCCTGGGAAAAAAGTTTTTATAGCCTAAGGGAGAATTTGGTGGCTGTGGGAAAGAGAACACTGGGCTCAATTTTCAAAATTTATGCAGCCTTGCCAAGACAGATGGGATGAAACAAGCGTGCACCCCAAACAACTGTAGCCCTGGGAGACTCCGCTCATCTTGCATGTGGGTTTTCCCACTCATAATTATGCTTAAAAATCAAGCTGTGCACACTAGTAGCTCTGCACGTGGAGGAGTCAAGCTTGTTCAGCCAGATTTTGATGTACTGCAATAATTAAACTTGCCCGAGTCACGCAGAGGGGTGACTATTAAGCGCCAGGGTGTCTGTCATTAATTTCTGAGCGAGCAGTGTAAAGACGAGAGATGTGTGATGAGAGTCCGTAAGCTCCAGATCTGCTGTGACCAGGCACTGCAAGACAGCAGCGACTGCTTGTGCTGCTGTTATGAAATGAGGGTGTTTCATGTGACCCCTAGAACCCCGCTTGCAATTTGTCTTGAATGTTTTCTTGGCAGTAGCATGTGCTGGGAGTGCTTGTTTTCCAGGCTGCTACTGTGCCTCCGTGAGTGGGACTGAGTGCTGGTCTTCTGGCTCTCGTTTTCTTGTAGTTCAGGATGCTGTTCGTGTTTCTCATCTGCAGCGTTCAACATCCTGTCTATCTCAATGGCTTCCTTTTGAGCCAGTGTACTGGATAAACATCCTTTATACAGCTCAAGGTTCAAATTTTAAAACTGAGTGGTGAAACAATGTAGCTATTGTGGATGCCACATAGTAAATGTCAAATATGTAACCTGAATTTTTTTCTCACATCAGCTATTATCAGTGAACGTGATGTATTTCTACAAAACACATCTAATTGGATCTGTTCCTTTTGCTCTGGCTAATATGTTGAAGTGGAACAGGGCATCCAGAGCACTGCATCATCTTTAAAATAACACATCCATCCAAGTGTTTTCCCTAGATTGTTGCTGTGTACAGGATCTTTAAGAACAGAGGAAATGAGGAGAATACACAAGAAAACAGGATTAACACATGAAGTTTCGTTAAATAAAACAAAATGAAAACCAGAAATCCTTTCTCTAATCACTGGGGAAGAGATACTGTAGAACAGGATCATAGAATCACAATTTAAAGTGAGGATTTTGGGGATATGGTTGGGACAAAACACTAAACTGTTTTAAAAATACATCACAGATACAAAAGTGAATTCGATGTCTTATTGGTGTGTGCCATTAATCCTTAGCAAGGGAAAGGAATGGCTGATTCAGGAAGCTGCAGGGTCTCATAAATCAATGGAATAATGAGACTTGAGCCAAACATCATTTTGTTTGCTGTGCCTTTGATTGTTCCATTTTCCTCTCATCATTTATTCAGCCCTTCTATATAAAAAAAGTGGATGTGAAACTGCAGGTTTGTGTGCTTTTGTTTGTTTGCTTGTTTAACTAGGCTTTGAGCAAGATCTTTGTTCTTGCCTTGTCGTTATCTTTTTTTGGTTGTTGTTGTTGTTTTGGTTGCCTCTCAGGGTTTTGGGTTACCCTGATAGCTGAGTCTACACATGCCCTCTGATAGTGTTGCCTACACGGACACCAAACGGACATTCTTACCTGCTGAGCTTGATCTACAAGGAGCAGGTGGGTCGTGCAGTGACTTAGGTCACCCAAAGATCCACATAACCTGTGTTTTCCATTTCTGTGTCCCTGTAGTACGAGTTCCAATCTGCAAGTTTCTTTCATAATTATTATATGAATTTGCCTTTTGTGCCTTTCAGAGAGTTTGGTTTTTTTTAATTTTAATTTTTTTTTTAACTGGAGAAAAGGGGAAGAAAAGACAGCAATTTGTAACCACATCCCTTTCTCTCTCTCTTTTGTGCTTTGATAGGCCTGGATGATTGCCTGCAGCAGTATGTCCATAAATTTGAACGAGAGAAGATAAATGGTGAACAGTTGTTACAGATTTCTCACCAGGACCTTGAAGACTTGGGTATCTCACGGATCGGACACCAGGAACTGGTTCTAGAGGCTGTGGATCTCCTGTGTGCACTGGTTAGTTAAGTGGTGAACAGGCACGCAAATAATTTCTTAAAGTGCTCTTTTGGGTGAATAACTAAGGCGAGTTTGATAAAACCAGAATACCTGTGTGTCTTGCTTTCTGTTACACAACATAGTAAAAGAAAACAATAAGAATGTGTTTAATTCTTGCAAGCTTTGTGTTAATAGCTCTAACATTTTCCTGATAAGAGGCAATGCTAATTAATTTGGTTGCATTTCTAAAGAAAGAAGTTGTCTGAGTGGCATTGTTAGAGCTTGTGGCTCCTGTTAGTGAATAGTGCGATTAAAATTGCTATTGAGTGAATTTGTTATGGAAGATAGAAGACATACTGTTGAAATGACAACTGCTAATGGTTCCTCACGTCACTTGAAATGTGCTTAGGGCAATTCTGTAGTCTACATACAGAGTGAAGAAAACATTTTTGAAACGAGAGGTATTTTGCTAACTCAGTTGAGTTCAACTCTCATTGGATTTGGAACTTAAGCTGTTCCTCGGTCTTACTCCTGATATATAACTGCACAGATACTTTTAAAACAAACAGACTCTGAAGAGAATAAATATGCTTCAGATTGTTTTGCTAGTGCAGGCTTTATTTAAAAGCTGTAGTTTGGATACAATCTTGAAGACATGTTTGATGTAATGCAGCAAATGAGCACCAGAGGCATATACGATCACATCGTGGAGAAGGGTGGGAAAGACTTGCTCAGCCAGCAGTGGCCTCCCTTCCCTTCACCTAGGCAAGGCTTGCAGTACTGAGCATACTCTTCTTAAACTGGAGAGTCTTTATTGCTTCTGTGATATGTGCTTTATTTACTGCAGAGAAGTGCTATGGGGATCCTTCGTACTCCATAACCAGGAACAAATTGACTAGCCCTTACTGAAAGAAGTGTATTTCATGAAATCACTTCATACAATCTGAAATGTTTCCCAAGGACTTGCTCTTGTATTTGAAAATGTTTTATTTTTTTCTTCAGTATTGGATGTCTAAAATTTTTTTTAATGTTTAACTTGAAAATCTAATAGAAGAATGGAATTAGTCTGAAATGCAGTTCATATTGTGGGAAGGGATAATCTGTTGGGTGAGCGAAGAGGTCTGGTGAGTTAGTCAACATACTGTGTGCTGTGCACAGTCCTGACTGAAGTAATGGATGTGGCAGCCCCCAAAGGCACTTTTTTCTTCTTACTTTTTAAAATATTAGAATAAAATGAACAAAGCTGGACAACTGCCAGAACCTAAAGCTGTGTTTTATCTCCTACAATTTCCTTCTAATTTCCTCTGTAGACAAAAGTTTTGACCTCAGACTCATTTCTGGAAATCCTTTGTGAAATGCAGCTCAAGTTAATGTATTAGAGGTCTCATATCGCAGCCGAAATGTCCTTGTTACTTTAGGAGGTGGAGGAAGAATTCCTGTGTTTTAGGTATGCCCTTTGTCACCTTCTTGATGCCCCTTCCCTTGAGGTTTTTTGGATTGTTGTTTACATCACCATTCATAGTGTGTTAAGTTCTAGTGACAGACAGTTTTTTATTTTGCAGTCTCTTCTGTGTGAGAGAACAAACGTTTCCCTATTCCATCTGTATTCTTTAAAAGTGGGTCTGTGTATTGAAATAATTTAGTGGATGGGGTTTTTGTGTGTGTGTGTATATATGGTGACATTTCCCTAACTTTTGGGGCCTTGAATTGAAAAGCAAAGGTACTATTTGTGATTTTTTTCCTTTTTTTCTCTCTTTTTTTTTCTTCTTTTTTTTCTCCCCACTGTATGTTTAGCTCCCATATAGAAATGTGGCATTGCCTAGGCCAGCCTGAGGTCAGGCTTTGAAAGCTGTCATTCTTGGGACAGGAGGGGAAGGCAGGGCTGAGAAGGAGGTTTTGTTGGTTCCCCAGTCCTGGAGTTCTCAAGAATTATTTAGCTTGTTGTCTTGTTTCAGCTGAGCTTCCTTCAAATCAATGCTTTGGTTCTGTCACAGTGCAAGAACACTTGTGTCTCTAAAAGCAGTGAAGCAGCTGTCTTTGGAGCATCTTTCTTCTGCAGTAACTCTTTTCAAGCATTGACCATACAGACCTTTTTTCCAGCCTCAGTAGATGAGCTGTAAAAATATAGTGTGAAGGTAGTCCTTTCATTTAGAAAGGACACCAAATACACTTTTTTTAAAAAAAAATTTCATAGGGATAGAGCCCTCTTTGACAGCTACACTGCCAAGCTGAAAATACATCTGCAAGCTATGGTGTTTGCTGCTGCAAAGTGAACTCTAGAACCAGTATTGCTAATAGAGAAGTGAATACATCTTTCTCTGCTGATTTGGTGATGAGGCAGTGTTCCCTCATCATCTCATAGCAGTGGCCACATGTGCAACAGCTGCAGCTGAAGAGGCAGCAGGAGACTGTGGGCAAGGATAAAAAGTGAAGGTTTCCTGCAAGCACACATTTCCGTTGCTCTCGAGCTGGTCTAATAGACTTCTCTGAACAGGTGTTGAAGACTTATTTAAGGAATTTAGAGGACATATCAAAGAAACTGAATTCCCTAGAGGGGAAAAAACCTCCATCTTTTTGTCGATGACAATATTTGCTTGGGGGAAAAAAGTGATGGGAAGAAGAAATTTCTTACTTGACTGAAGTATTTGGGGGAGAGGGGAACAAACATACCTAAGTATGCTTTTTAAATCCATGCAAACCCACAAAAACAGGGGCAGAGATCTAGAAAATAAGCTTTCTCAGCCAAATAATTGGGATAAAAAGCATCTGGAGTGGTGGTGAAAACTGAATACTTACTCGTCATTGCCTGATGAGTAGACTTGCCTGTTTGGGATTAATAAATATAAAACAATCCAAGCATTAACAGGAAACTACATGCAAATATTTTCACTTTTAATGTGTTCTTTGGATTAGATTTCTGAATCTTCACCTACACTGTATGATGGAAGAGTTTGGAAGAAAAAAAGCAGCTGATTTTTCTTGAGGTTACAATGAAGAGATACTAGTTTTAAGCAATCTAAAAAAAAACCACCAAAACCCCCACAAAACCAAAAGAATATAGGTTTTAGCATTTATGCCTTCGATTATTTCACTGGTAGTAATGTTCTGCTGGTGTATTTGCAGTGCAGCAAAATACAACATCATAACATGAAATAGAACATACGTACATGAAGACTTGTCCTTTGTGACTAATCCTTGTCAAAAGCACCATGTCTATGCACCACCTCATAAGATGACAGTTTTCTAGAGGTCTCAAATTTAGTGCTGTTTATTAGGAAATTTGGGACTCCAAAGGATTCTTTAGGATGCATTTTTGTTAAAAGAGAGAGAGCAAGAATGGGTGATTGTGTGACAGTACCTTGTGTTAACTCTACTGTTTATATAGGCATGCAGTGAGTTGGATCAGCTTTTGAGCAGGCTTTCTATCTGTTTTTATTATTTTTTTTTTCCCCAGAGCTGGTTTTCAGTTGGATCAGCCAGCAGATCCAGCTCAGCTCATCACACTGTGACATGTGAACATGGCTATGAAGGGGAAGGCAGTGCTGCCCCTGGGCAGTAGCAGAGCTCTGGATCAGCCCAAGTCAGCTCTGACACAACTGCTGTGCTCTTTTGACTTTGCTTAGCCACGCTTTTTTTTTTTTATTATTTGATTTTTATGTTGGCTGCCTGACCTTGAGCAATTATTTGATCAGTGTGCTTTTTCTCATTAAATGTAATGGAGTTTGGAAAGCGTGCACTCTTGTGTGCACGTGCTGTCCTGTGCACGTGTGCGTGCTGTCTCTCACTCCAGCCCTGCATGTGGTTCTCCAGGTTAATGAGTAACAACCTGGGAATGTTCGACACAGGGTGCTCTTGACTGCTGGCTTGAGCCTGTGTTTTGATGAAAGCAACTTTGATGTTTTAAATCGGGAGCAATAAGAAAATGTAACATGTTCTTTGGTTCACGAGGAACATCTAAAACCTTTTGGTTGTTAAATATTGTAGTCTCAGTCCTGTAGAAATATTCCAGAAAAGCCTGCTAAGCTTTGCACTACAACTGTGTGTAGCTATGAAGGCTGTTTGACATGCTGCCATGCTATCAACATTCCTATCTGTCCTGAATTGGGGCTTCAGCTCCCTGACAAGTTAAATTAATCCAAGTCAGCTGCTGCCTCCACCCCCTCCTGTCCTCTGACTAGTGATCTTTTGTGCTTGCACTCAGCTGACCCTGAGGTGAGCTACTTCAGGGAGCTAAACTAGCTGAGACCACACTACAGCAAAAAAGGGAATAGATTTTTTTTTTAATGGTTTAGTTCCCCAAACCAGCCCTGCCAACAGACTTGCCACTGCAAGTGAAAGAGCAGAAAAACAGCACAAATAGGAGGTTGTGTGTGAGGTGGTGAGATGGTGTCAGGTATCAGGCTAAGGTAGAAGCGTTGCTGTGTCTGGTGAAAGATCATAGTGTTTTCTGTGTATTAAAGGAAACAGGTCAAAATTGGAGAATTTGGTCACCTGTACTGATGAGCTGCATGGTCCCTGTTATGCTGCATAGGCAAAGTGGTTTAGATATCTCAGGTGCGCTCCGTAGAGTCACTGGGAGAAGTTGTAGGAGAGCCTAGTGCATTAACTGGAGAGCTTGGCTGTGGTGTGCTCTTGATAGGCAGTTGGGGAGACTGGTTGCAGTCATAAGCTGGAGCCCCTGTATCTCCAGAGGCCACACCTGTGTGGCTGCAGTCCACCTCAAAACTGAGAACTACTTGACAGAATTATTTAAAAACTAACTGAACTGGAAAAGTCACACCGGACTGACCCGCTGTATAAATAAGGTGAAAGAGGTGTGATAAGGAGTGTGTGAATGTTTCAGAGCCAATGCTGAAGTCTGACCTGGTATATCAATGCGTGTCGTCTTAAATGCTGGGGCCACCTCTAATTGCAGACACCCACAGGTGGTGGGCACAATATCTGCACCTGAATGACAGAAAGAAAGACCTGGAGATGCTTAAATATATGAAGACTCAAGTTCTGACCAGAGTGATTAGGTGGTTATACCGCTGTACAGAAAAAAATCTTTTTGTATTTTCTGTCCCTTTATGGGAGGAGGGGGGTCAGTATCCTCTAATTCCCCTGTTAAAGGGGGAGATTTGTGGCACACGGCTACTTTGAAATTCTTGTGGTCACAGAAACTTAACCCACACCCAGACCTGTTGGTGAAAAAGTATTCCTCCAAAAATAGACTAATATGCAATATTCTGTGAGGAGGAGAAAACTGACCACAAAAAATGCGTCTGAAATGATGCTTTTTGTTGGTGGTTTGTATTGTTTGGGGTTTTTTTTGTTAAAAGGTGATAAGGCCACACATGACAGTGTGCAAGTACTTTAACACTGTTTACTAATCCAAATCTTTCCCTCTCTGATCCTAGAAAATTTAAGGATATCCTTTGCTGTTGCAACAGTAGCATTTTTTTAATTGGATATATCCTCTCAACCACTACTCCTGGCTGCACTTTAAGGCTACTTCCTTGCCAGGAGCCTTCAGGGGGAGGAGGGAGGCACTTGTGTAACTTAGGCCCACTGGGATCTTATCCACAGGAGGTGGTAGGTATTTTACAGGTAGCGGAGTAGCTGAAACATCTCCTTACACTAGTGGGTTTCTTTGGGGCAAAGGTTCTGTTTCATCTTTTGTAAATGACTTCATGTAAAATTATCCAGCCTGTTTTACAGATGCTTGATGGTGGAGGAAACGGAGCCATGCACCAGCAGTGTGCCCTGGCAGCAAAGAAGTCAGCAGCATCCTGGGCTGCGTTAATGGGAGCATGGCCAGGAGAGGCAGGGAAGTCATTATTGCCCTTTACTTGGTGCTCTTAGTCTATGTATGCCCCCCACCCCCAAGTACAGCAAAGAGATGGACAAACTAGAGGGAGCTTGGTGAAGGGCTACCAGGTTGGTCAGGGCTGTGGTACTTGCCTGTGAGGAAAGGCTGAGGGCCTGGGACTTCTTTAGTCTGGGGAAGAGATAGCTTCAGGGAGGCCTGACCCCAGATCCTCAGCACCTACTGTGGGGGTACAGGGTCAGCAGGATTACAGAGCCAGGCTGCTCATGGTGGTGCATGGTGGGAGGATGAGAGACTTTGGGCACAAATTGCAACGAGAGGTTCAGACTGAGTTTAAGGAAGCACGTTCTCACAGTCAGCAGATTAGGTTGCCAAGAAAGGTTTTCTGTCCTTGGAGGTTTTCAAGACCTGGCAGAATGAAGCCCTGAACAAGCTGGTCTGAGCTCAGAGCTGAGCCTGCCGTGAGCAGGGGGTTGGACTGAGACCTCTGGAGCTTCCCTCCAGCCTGGGTGGTGCTGTGATCCTAAGTGGAAGTGTTGGGAATCCTGGAAACTTGGAATTGCATGGAATTAAGGTTTGCTTTAGTTGCTTTAATTTTTTGAGGGGGAAAGGAAAAAGAATAGATAATATAGCTGACTAAACTATGGAACTTGGTGGTTGGTAGCAAGAAACTGCAACAGCAAAAGAATAAAGGCAGGGTTTGTTTTTTTTTTTTATTTTTGGGTAGGGTTTTCTATTTCTTGGGTTTTTTAAAGAAAAGTAGGAATTTTCACTCCAAAAGAGCTAAGCATTACAAAGGACTTAACTTTCAGAAAATGCCCACAGAAGTTTTGCAAGGTGAGACAACTCAAAAGCAAAGGTACTCAGCAACATATTGATTGCTATGTGATTCACACATTTGCACACTGACAGCAAAAAGAAGAAAATCTTGATTACAAAATTGAGTTGCCTTCAGAACAGATGCAATGTAGCATTTCTGGCATGTTTGGAATGAGATGATGAATGTGTTGCTCAAAACAATTGGGTTTTAATCTTATGGAGTGTGGTTTGGTTGTATTTGAATTTATAAAGTTGAAGTTACAGACTGGATTTACAGATTTTTAAATTTTTTTTAGGTTTTAAAACATTTTATAAGGATGCTGTTGAATTGAAAATATGATGTCTAAGAATGGTTTTAATTACTATGTATGGTGTTAATGCAGTCTTCAAACTTCCAAAAAATTGCACTGCTGTAATCAAGGAGCACAGTTGCTGAAAACTTGTGATCCAAATATTTATTCCAGCTTTTGACTGTGAAATTACATTTGCTTCCTGTAGATGTTTTTATCTTTTGCCAGATTAAATTTATCTTTAGTTGTGAATGAAATGTTACTTTAGTGTTTGTGCCACAGTATAGAAAACATTTTTAGAAAAAACAGCAGTTGTTTTTTTCTTTTTGTTAAAGGAAAGCAACACAATCTTGTTACTCCAACTGCATTTTAAAGGTTAATGAGATCTGATAGAACATTGGGATTTCATTTTGATTTGAAAAGTATCCTCAAATCTCATTAATGTCAGTAAAACTGAGGGGATTTGGCACCCACAGGAAGTATTTTTAGTGGCTGTAGTGTAGAATAAATCTTAGAAGGTGAAGGTCTAGGATTTGTCAATATGGAAAAGACAACTGCAGTCTGTAAAATCTTGCCTGTTATGGAGGTGAGTAGGGAATTGGTTCTTCCAGTAGAAGAACTAGGTGCACTAAATGAAGGTAGCATTAACACTGTGTAGTCCTCCCACAGCCCAGCCAAAGAACCCCCAAAAAACTCTTGAAAATAGCATGTGTGTTGAAGGAAGTCATTAATTTGTAGAATGCCTTGCCATAGGATGCTAACATTCATGTGGGTTGAAAGAAGAAACTGAATTTCTGGTAGAAATCCTAACCACCATTCCTTCCTGTGGCTGCTGAGCTGCAGATAGGTGGGTGCAGACAAGATCGTTTGTGGGGGTGTTGGAATATGCTTGCAATCCGTCCTGGGGAACAGCTATTGTGTAGGCACTGATACGGGATTTTGGGCTATATGGACCAGAGGCCAGCCATTCTTTTTACAGCTTTTGACTCTAAACCCATTTGCTATTTATTAGCAGTACATGGAATATCACTAAGTTTGCACAGTCAGAAATTAAGTTTGTCCAGTAAGGCTGCACTTGTGGTGTAGGTGTGATTTCCAATTTCTACCTACTTCTGTACTTGCAACAGGGACTTCAAGGTAAGATTTCATGTCTACTAGAAGCTAAAGGACAACTTAGAAAGTAGGTCCTTCTTTCTAAGACCTAGATGCTTCATTTTGGCCAAAAACCAGAAAAATTGGGCAAATCCTCAGACCTTTCATCCCAAATGAGTTTCTAACTTGTGGTATAATAAATAGGATGACTCAGTAGGGAGATTTATCAAATTTAATAATATTCTTTCCAGAACTATGGCCTTGAAACAGACAATATGAAGAACCTGGTTCTCAGGCTGCGAGCATCATCCAACAATCTGCAAAATTACATCAGCAGCCGTAGGAAAAGTTCAAATTATGATGGGAATACCTCTCGCAAGCCCCCCAATGAATTTCTTACTTCTGTGGTAGAGCTTATTGGTGCTGCTAAAGCCTTGCTTGCATGGTTGGACAGGTAAGAATAAAATCTTCGTATTTTAATTTACTGCTATAATGAATTGTTTCTCCTTGTAGGGCAATTTATAGATGCTTGGATATAAAGATCTTCTTGATCTCGCTCCTCCCATTTTTTTTTTTTGGTGTTGCCAGAATGCCTTGAGTGGACAAATCTCATAGAATCATGGAATGGTTTGGGTTGGAAGGGACCTTAAAGATCATCTAGTTCCAACACCTCTGCCATGGGCGGGGACACCTTCCACTAATCGGGTTGCTTAAAGCCCCATCCAACCTGGCCTTGAACACTGCCAGGGGGAAGGGACATCCACAGCCTCTCTGGGCAACCTGTTCCGGTGCCTCACCACCCTCACAGTGAAGTTCTTCCTAATCTCCAATCTAAATCTACCTGCCTTCAGCTTAAGGCCATCACCCCTTGTCCTGTCACTCCATGCCCTTGTAAACAGTCCCTCTCTAGCTTTCTT
The DNA here is from genome assembly GCF_011004875.1 of Balearica regulorum gibbericeps. Classification (NCBI taxonomy): domain Eukaryota; kingdom Metazoa; phylum Chordata; class Aves; order Gruiformes; family Gruidae; genus Balearica; species Balearica regulorum. The sequence continues at coordinate 69,714,553 of NC_046186.1, forward strand.
GTAGGCCCCCTTCAGGTACTGGCAGGCTGCTAGAAGGTCTCCCTGGAGCCTTCTCTTTTCCAGGCTGAACAAGCCCAGCTCTCTCAGTGTTTCTTCATAGGAGAGGTGCTCCAGCCCTCTGATCATCTTTGCAGCCCTCCTCTGGACTCACTCCAACAGGTCCATGTCTTTCTTGTACTGGGGACCCCAGAACTGGATGCAGTACTCCAGGGTAGGGTCTCACCAGAGCAGAGTGGCAGAACCCCCTCCCTCGACCTGCTGGTCACACTTCTTTTGATGCAGCCCAGGATACAGTTGGCTTTCTGGGCTGCAAGTGCACATTGCTGGCTCATGTTGAGCTTCTCGTCCACCAACACCCCCGAGTCCCTCTCCTCAGGGCTGCTCTCAGTCCATTTTCTGCCCAGCCTGTAGTTGTGCTTGGGATTGCCCTGACCCATGTGCAGGACCTTGCACTTGGCCTTCCTAAACCTCATGAGGTTCGCATGGGCCTACCTCTCAAGCCTGTCAAAGTCCCTCTGGATGGCATCCCTTCCCTCCAGTATGTTGACTGCACCACACAGCTTGGTGTTATTGGCAAACTTGCTGAGGGTGCACTCGATCCCATTGTCCATGTTGCCAACAAAGATGTTAACAGTGCCGGTCCCAATACCAACACCTGAGGAATGCCATTCGTCACTGGTCTCCACTTGGACATCAAGCCATTGAGCACAACTCTTTTGAGTGCGACCATCCAGCCAATTCCTTATCCACTGAGTGGTCCATCTGTCAAATCCATGTCTCCAATTTAGAGACAAGGATGTTGTACGGGACAGTGTCAAATGTTTTGCGCAAGTCCAGGTAGATGACTTGTAGCAATTTCCCTTAGATGTCATCTTCCCTTATCCACTGATGCTGTAACCCCGTTGTTAATCTTGGGTGTCTACTCTAGCGCTCCCACTCTTGCTAAAACCAGTGAAACTCTTAATATTGCATCCAAACAGGCTTATAAAAGTAGGAGTCTTCCCATTTGGGTCAGCTTCTCATACATGTGACTTCCTCCTCTCCCCTTCCCACCTTCTAAATTACTTGTCATTGGCAGGTCCCTTTCTAAAAGAATTCTTAATGTTCTGCTGAAATTGTGGCCTTAGCTCTGCACTTTGAAGACTGAGGAGAGACTCTTCCTCTGACTTTTTTCTTTTTTCCCCTTTTATTTTTTTTTTCCTGGCAAGAGCCAGAGTTGTTTTGTGACAGCTGCAGCGGAAGCAATAAGGCAGCAGAGCCAGTTGGATGCTGGCAGGGATGCTGTCCATGATAACAGATGAACATAAATTCTCAAGCCCTTTGCCAGCTTTCCTGAGAAGGAAGGTTAGGAGGAGAGCTGCATGGGGACCGGCAGCAAGGAGAGCTTTCATCCTTCAATATCCTCACTCTCCAGCAAGGAGTCGGTTCTGTGTCCAGGCAGTGACGTTAACACTTGTGCCTCTCACCCCGTTGCTGGCAGCTCAGCCTAAATTTCTTCTGCAGCTCACTGTCAGCAAGATGGCCGGCTTGTCCATTTCCAAACCTGCTGGGGTTTCTGACCCCCGCTTCTAGCCCTTTCAGCTGTCTGGAGGATCTGAGGTGAGAATCTGTAGGCTCTAAAGCTGCCCTATCTATAATGATCCTTTTCTAAGATTGAGCCTCACTGTAGCTCTGAATGTAAAATGTGAAAATCCATTTTTCTTCTTTTAGAGAATCTTTTTCTTTCTTTTTTTTTTTTTCCTTCAGTCTGAGTTTAGTAATCAAAGACTTGGAACTTTAGAAATCTACTTGCTGGCAAACCCAAGGGTGTGATTTTTAGAACACAATCAGTGTGATCCAACTCAAGCATGCAGCTGAGAGAACTGTAGTTTGGAAAATTGACCATTTCTTCTGGTTTTACTCTCTGAACTTGCTTACCATGGAGCTGGACAGTCACTTATTTTGGTGGAAAGACGAAGCAGGACTATGTAGTCAGGAATATTTATATTGTAAAACTGTGTCCTCACACTTGTGTGGATGTCAGAGTTACAGCGCTTGCTCTCACATGCTGTTCCTTACTGATAAGGTAGGATGGGAGAAGATTGGTCCCTTCAATCTAAGGGGAATTTTCTCTTGTTGCAGGACCCCATTTACAGGTATTGCTGACTTTTCATCAATGAAGAACAGAATCATTCAGCTCTGCTTGGATCTCACTACTACTGTTCAGAAGGTCAGCTGATTTCTTTTCCTCTTTGCTTTCCAAAAGGGAAGGAAAGGAGTGTTTGGGGAACTGATGTGCTTGCTGTGTACAGAGTGCTAATTGGAAGGCATATATGGAAATGAGTTTCAATTGTCCATTTTTCTGAGGTTGCTTTTTTATTTACTTAATTTCTAATTTTACTATTGCTGGCTGTGTCTTAAGCGACTACAGTTTAAAGGCTACTTATGTTTTCTTGAGCTTTAATGGAAGTAGGATTTAGTTTTTGAAATAGTCTGCATTTGAAGTTCTAGACATGTTGAAAAATAGCTATCAGTGCCAATTCTCAACAAAACTATGCCTCTTGTTATTATATCCATGCTTGCAGACTTCTTAGTCTTGTCTCGTACAGTGTTTTAGCCATCAGATGAGAAATGCTGCATGTAATGGAAGGAGCTGCCACCTTTTTGATAGAAACCCCACTAGCCAGGCTTTCTCTTCCAGTAGTGTAAGACCACAATGTTTTGATTCAAAACTTTCCAGTTCTCAGTTATGTGATTAGCACTCATATTGGTAATAGCTAAAATGACACATAGCAACTGTGGCAGTCTCGGCAAATGAGATAATTTTGTGCTCTGAGTAATACTGCCTGTCTTCTAAACAGTCCTGACGACGAGTCGCTGCTTTGGCTGTGAAGCATGGTGTGCACGCTTTGGTTCCTGCCAAACTTGCTGGTAGCCCTTGGTCCATGGTCGTATATTGTTTGAACTCTGAAGGACCATGTCCTGTGACATGGGTGATTCTCTCCCTGTTTTGAGGGAATGATGTCAAAGGACAGAAACATCCTGTGAATTGTCAAGCTATGATGACACCCAATTATATCAGCTGGATTATTGTGGAAGGATAGTGTCTGGATATTATAAGTTCAAAGGCGTACAAGTTTGGCTTGCTGCTGAATGCCCTTCTTGTTTGGGCACTGCGTGTGCAGTTGCAGAAAGTCAGTGATTTATAGCTACGGATTTGCAGATTGTGAAGTAGAACAGTAAGTGTTTCTAGCAGCAGATGGTGTTCACCCAAGAGTGCTACAGGAACTGAGATATGAGATTGCTAAACTGTATTAATAAAACTAAATAAAAATGGTGTCTAATCTGTCAGTTAAATCAGCCTTTGATGGCAGGGGAATGGAAACTGGCAAATACAACTCTAGCCTCAGAGTACTTCTCTGCCAATTTGATATGAGTTGTAATAAACCAATTTGATATGAGCTGTAATAAACCAATTTGATGAGAGCTGTAATAATGGGATTGGTGCATATGAGAAAAAGCATTAATGGGGAAGAATGAGCACTATTTTGTACTGGGACACTGCAAATACATAGAATGGTCTGAAGGAGTCCACTGACGTGGAAAGATATAATTGAAAAGTCTTTAGGTGAGTTTTTGGACTTAGTATTTCTTAGTAGGGAATAGAGTGTAAGAATAAATGGTCAGTTCTCATAGTGGAAAGGAGACCAGTGTGGCTCTCTTGAAACCAATGTTGCTCGGCATAATCATAAATGGTATGTAAAAGTGGGTGAATAACAAGGCAGGACTAGAATGCAGTAAGATTCCAGTTGACTTTAATGATACATATATAGGTACAAGGAACATAGTTTACTCCACTATTTTTTAAAGTATTATGGCAAACTTTAAGATTAAAATAATAATCAGCGTAAATAGAAATGAAGAGGAGTGGAAGGGCTTTGCAATATTGAGCAACTGGGCTACATGATGGTAGGTGACATTCACTTGATTCATGCAGATGTATTTAGCAGAGAAATATTACACTGATGCACAATGATGGAGTCTAAACTTTGTAGTAGTGTTCAGGAAAAGTCTTGAAACTTTTGGAGACAGAATGTAAAAAGTATGACCTCAGTCTTTGGTGGTCATTACAACAATGAACAGAGTGTTAAGACATATGAAAACATGAAAGAGAACACAGCTGAGCTGGTTTTTATATCCCTGGTGCGCCCATATTTGAAGGCCTGTATGGGGGTTTTCTGTTGGGGGTTTTCTTTTATTTATTTATTTCTGTATTTAAAAGCAGAGAATAGAGCTAGGGAGGAACAGAAGTAGTGTTGAAGATGATTAGAAATATGGAACAGCTTCAGTTCACAGCTCCTGGATGCATCTTTCAGGGATTGTGTGGTAGCTGTGCAGGTTGAGATGTCAATGGCAAATATCTTGGAAATTTAAGCTTGTTTAAATGCTTGGGGTTTGGGATTTTGTTCTTATAGATATTGTAAGTCTTGTTTTATTATTTACTTGCTGTTTGAACTTTTTTATCTGAGAATCTAATACCATTCTCTAGTTTGGCTGCTCTTGCAGAAAGCAATGACGACTTCTGTAGTCTGTTACATGAACTTGTTTCAGTTCAAAGACAGTTGTACCTGGGCTGTGTAAATAATGCTTTGTGTGCAGTCCTCTGACACGCAGGAATGTCATCGGTAGAATGAAAAGTGATTTTTTAAAAAATATGCTATTTTTAACAATATGTTTTAGATCCATTTTGATGCCTGGGACAGAGAAGCACTTGAGTTGGGGTTTATCATTGTAAGGCAAGCTCGTGTGCCCAGCCTTCTGAGAGTCTAGTTTTATTGTGCAGGGTTCTGCTTTTCTGGAAAAGTCTGCTGCTGTAATTGAATCCCATGTTCTCTTATTTTTCAAGGTTTATTATTGCTGTCTACCAGGGGCAGAAAATAGTTGTTTAACCATACATTTGAGCCCTACTGGATGAAACTAATCTGATTAATCTCTACAGCATGAATAACTCAATTTCAGTTTGAGGTTAATGTGGCAGTTTTGCAGAGTTTTCAGAGATGATGTGTTTACATGTTTATTGGTTAATGTAGGGCTTTTGTTCTTGTTTTGTTTTTAGGACTGCACTGTGGCTGACATGGAAGATAAAGTTCAGAATGTAGTAAGTACCTCTTTCTGTTCAAATTCAGCTGCCCTCGTTCACATTTATTTTGGTGGCTTCTATGCCGACTGTACTGAGAACAGCTTTCCAATCCCACACATACAAGCATATTGTGCAAGTAAACATTGTTATGGGCCATTTTGTGAATATTCTTTGCTGTAGAGGAAATCAATGAAATTTGAACAGACAGGTAGTGTGTGTGATAGCATGGTATTAAGTATTCCTTAAGGTTTCATTGCACAGCTATTTTCTCAAGAGAATTTAGACCTCAGATTTTTCAAGGGTAGTACTGTAGAATGATCATAGGCTAAATAAACCAATTACGCCTGTGATGTGCATTTAGTGCCTTAATAAGCAGACACTATTCCTTATTAAGCTTCTACATGTAAAAGAACTGCCCTGCACAGAACTGAAGTTCTGTCTCTGATTGTACTTGAGCGTGAGTTTTTGGGGTTGTTTGAAGCAGCCTTGTGACCAAGTGAGGAACGTAATGGAATGTTTTTTATATTTTTGTAACAGTTAATCATCGCTTCCTGCTTTTGACATGAACCAGGCTGTGCTCTTTGATAAGGTCTTCCGCTAGCTCATAGATGCTTAGGAATTTAGTAGCACAATAACTAAAAATAATTTTGTCCATAAATAATGAGACCATGTAAAAGGAGTTTTTTGCATCTTTCTTTTTCCATTTGTGCACACCCACTCTGGAAGTAGGTATTGTTGTTTGGAGTTCCCTTGTTTCATCAGTTCCTCTTATTCACACTTAAGCATTGTTTTGATTTATTTTATTGTTGCTCTATAAATCTGATGTAAAACAAACAAAAAACATTGGAGCTATTGTCTCCGGGGTCCATTGTAATCCAAACCAATGTCTTCCTACAAGACAGCTCGCCCTGTCCTGCGTCTTGTAATTACATATGTCTACTTTGACTGAAGGATTCAAACCCCTTGTGAAAAGTGGCTTACCTTGCTGGTTCCTAAATTGTGTATAACTACCTACTGTACTGTGTAGTAATCCTCCCTCCCCTATCCTTTAAGCTTTTGTAACCTACTTTGAGTTTCAGCATCGCTTCAGTTAACATCAAGACCCAAAACATGCTGTGGAGCCTTAATTTGGACTGTGATTTTTTTTTCTTTCTTTCTGATTAATTAGCCATTCTGCTAGTTAAAAATTCTACAAGACAAAGCCGTTCTGCCTCTGACTTCACTGACACACATGCGAGGTCAGAATTCGCCTTTAGTTATAATGTTGGCTTAGGATCAGTTATGTTTTGGTCAAAAGGAAATATGAACCTTGCCTGTGTAAGCATTCCAGAAGAGGTCAACTCAGAGGCACAGTGGAGAGAAGTTATACTGAAACGTTTAAGTGCTAGATGTCCTAAGTCAGTGGCTAGCACCTCACTTTTTCTGACAGTTTTATTCTCATAGCAGAAATAAAGAACAATATGAAAAACTGTCAATTGTTCCCACAAAGAATCATCAAAATGTTTCAATATTTTAATGGGTTATAGTTTGTTAAAGCAAACAAACCCCAGATCCAATTTTTTTGCTGTGTGGTTGTTGGTTTTTTGTTTGGTTTTTTTTTGGTTGTTTTTTTTTTTTTTTTTAAATAGAGGATGTGTTGGTGTCTGTTAGTGATGATGAGATGGCACTAATGGAAACAGGTGGTTTGTACTAGGTTACAGTAATAAACATGCTGTAGAATAGATCTGTACAAATAATTGTCTATTTCGGTGATTCTTAACTATGCTTTATTAGTGGACCAAGTTTTAGAACTCATTTCCTTTCCATTTTTTAAGAGAGGAAGAAGCCAGGAGAGAAGTTTTCTAACTAACTCTTTTCTGTATGTTCTCATTGTAGGCCAAGACTTTAAATGGCATTTGTGACAAAGCCATCCGATCAACTACAGATCCATTGATGAGCCAGTGTGCGTGTCTGGAGGAGGTTCATTTAACCAACATTAAACCTGGGGAAGGCCTGGTAAGAACCGATTCTGTCCTCATGTCCCTGGTGTTTAATAGGTAGTCTTGTGAGCCACTGCATGTGTGTGTATAGCAAGATATTTCAGACCCATTAATATCCTGTGGAGAACAGAAAGAAGCATGGGGTGGAACTCTGGAAGTTAATTGTCAGGTGACATGCTGGAGTGACTGCCAGAGATGGGTATGCATGTTATTAGGTTTGATCCCAAGTATAGTTTTGGGTGGTGAAGTATTGCAGATCTGTGTCTTAACTAGGATATTGGGAACATCGCATTGGGAAAATCATAGATACTTGTGAAATCCATCATTTTATTTTTGCAGGTTACCTTAACTAGCTGTTTTCCAGTGATGGGGCTGGGGTGGGGGCATTTATCAAGGTGATGAGAAATGGTGTGTGTGTGTTTTTGAAAGACATGTTTTTATGGGTGTTTATAGCAAGATTGTGAAGAATAGGAGGATTTTTGAAGCTTGCTGTTAGCAGGAATAGGAAAAATCCTTTTAAATGTTTAGAGGCTGTGCAACGTTCCTGAGTCTAGTTCATTCAGTGGATGCTGCTTGGCTGAGTGCTGGTTATGGGAAACTGAGTTTGAAATCTTGGTGGATTTTCTGGCTGGAGAACAGACATGTTAGAGTGAGTTGGAGGAACTTTAAATTTTTAAATGCATTTGTATCCCCTGCCACCCTGAAGGCAGAGCAACATTGTTAGAGGAAGCTTTACAATCTTACTGTGCTATATAGTTTTACCTAGGCCACTGGATTTGACTTGAATCAGTCATGCATTCTTGAATTTATGGGGATCTCTTTGTTAATGCACAAGCTATAATGAAGCAGAGTCAGCCTAGCTTGGACTAAGTGAGAAATGAGGAGGTAGGTGCACGCAATTGGATACTGACAGGCAAACAGGGAAGGGAACTGGTTGGAGGAAGGGGAAAAAAAAAAAATCTTTTGTTTTCCCTTGTACTTTTAAGCAAATGTGGTAACTTCAGGCAGATAAGCTGCCTGTGACTTCTAAGTAACATCCAGTACTGTACAGCTCAGTGTGAGTGCTTCTAACAACAGACATAGGTAGGAAAAGTAGAGATGTATTTGTTCATAAATGATGAAACCAATGTACTGGTCACCTCTGGTGGGGAAATCTATGCAATTAATAGTTAATAGACTGTTGGTGATTTTTAATTTGGTGTTCATATGGTCAACACCCACTTCATCTGTTTTTGTCCTTGCATTTGCACTGAGCATTAACATATATACAGCCACAAATACTTAGTTCTGCCAGAGCTTTTATTGCTTGTGTCAGCACTGTGGTTACAAGGCAGCCTGTGTATTGACTTGCCAAGAGAAATTGTAAAAGAATATGTAGGCAGTTTTTGTAGCCCACCTGTGTAAATGTGCTTTGTATGGAGAGAACTGGTGGCCATCTAGTAAAACCTGTAATTGTCTAGTGCATACAGGGCAATAAGGAAATAAAGGTTTGTTCAAGGCCAAAGACTGACAAGACAGCAAAACCAGTAGTGTTTGGTATTGCCAGCCAGCTAGTGTTTCTAAATTGCATTCCATATATTAGGATTTTTAAGTCATTGAAATATCATAATTAATTACAGTAAAAGTGATCTGTGAGGAGATTTAGAATGTTGTAATATTAGACCACACGCTCTTCCAGGGAGAACACGTGAATTGTTATGTGTTTTTTAATAATGTTTTGAGTCTGTTGCCAACAGTTGTTTAATCAGATAAGTTACACTTTTTTTGGCCTTTAAACTTGTTTGTCATTTTCTGTTTACATTTAGGGAATGTACATCAAATCAACTTATGATGGATTACATGTAATTACTGGAACTACAGAAAACGTAAGTGAAGTAAATGTAGATTAACTCAGGCTATCCAACAGTAGCTTTGAGTTAGTGTGACTTCTTTTACTACTTCTTCCTGTTTTACATATGACTTTCATGATATTACTGCTTTAAATATTGTGTGATGCATCATTTGTTTACCCACAATTTGTAAATATTTTGTGTCTGCATGTTTCACTGTTAGTCTAATTAAACCATTTTCTGCAAGTACATGAGTTAATTCAAATGCTTGACATTAAAATAATTGCTTTAATAAGTTACTGTATCTGCTGTTCTGAGCACTTACAGTATCTTGCTTAACAAAGCCTTGAATGTATTTGCTCTCTGCTGGCAAAGGCAATCTCACCTAATAGGAACATTTGGGTGGTGATGTGCTAAGTTCAGTAATGAGTAATGAAATCAATGAGCTGTTCAGTGACAAAATTACCTTGCAAAGTAAAAAGACTGCAGAAAAGTAAGACTAAGAGTGATCTGCTGGAGCACAGTGGTCAGCATGATAGGCAACTGTATTTTTTACTGCAGATGGTTGCTTGTTTTGTTCCTACACTCTGAATTCTCTGTAGCTGAGACTTTATTCAACGCTTCTGGGCAGTCATTGCACTGGACTTCTGGCCAGTAGCTGAGGCTGGTGAGTGATGCTGCTGTGGTGGTGTCAGACATGCCGCTCTACAGGAGCAGTGGCTGAAAGAAAAAGGAGCAGAACAACTTGGCTTTTGCATTGATGCCTTTTTTTTCCTTCTTTTTTCTTTTTTTTTTTTTTTTTTTTTGGTGAGTCACAAGAACCAGTGGTTCTAGTTGTACCCTTGCCAAGTCCAGGGGCCAGGGAGGAGTGGGTGGAAATCTGTGCTTGCAGTTCAGAGTGAAAGCTGAAAGCTTTTATGCTGTTACCCTGGTATAACTCTGTGTAGGGTCTGCAACATAGACCAAGGCCACTTTGACAGCAAATTCAACATCTGATGTGAAAGAATGTAACACTGCTGCCAAGCTCCCTGTGCTGTAGATCTCATTTTGGAGGCCAGGAGTTGGGCTGTATAGCTTCTATAGCTTGATGAGCGTTTGACATTTTTATGAACACTGGTTCTTCCTTTGGAGAAGTTTTTCCTTTGGAGCAACAACACCAGAGATGTCAGAGAGCTGCAAACAACTGGTGTCTTTCTCATGGTGTGGGATCATGCTGGGTCTTAGCTCAACTTCCTTGCTAGGTTTGGAATGGTATTTTAGTAGCTGTCCTCAGAAGCTGATGTGTTGGAATGCAGTGGAATTGCACCCCAAAATTAACAGTAATGTATGTTGGAAGGACTGAGGAAGTCCATGTATTTGATACTGGTCAGCCAAGAGGATTCCTGAGTTGTGCCATCCTACTTGCGACTTCCTGTGTCACATTGGCTTAGAGCTAAACTTTACTCTTTCCTCCATTCTCACAATGTGATTGCAGTGTCTGCTGTGCTGGCTGGCACTTGTTGTAGGAGTCCTCCATGCAAGGGTCTCCCACCTTCCTCCAGATGGGCTGTTGATCCCCCAAAGGACAGCTTGAAATGAGCTATGTTTGTCACAAACTTGACTTTGGCCCAGCATTTTTTCATGATTATGGTTGACTCGTATATATGCAGCTGTCCACGGAGACATTTCCTCTCAGAGGAAGCAAGAAGACAATGAAGAAATGGGGTTACTCATGATAGCTGGAGCCTCCCACAAATTCCCCCATGTTTTCTTCCCTTGTTGCACTGTTTATTCCTACAGTTCCTTCTAATAAAATAGTTACTTGAACTCTGAAAGTGTGATGGCGAGGAGAAGGGGATCCTTAATCCAAGTGCTTAGTTAGGAGTCACTAGGAAGAGCTGGCCTGCTGCCAGGTGATTACTCATGGGGTAGGGGGAATGGAAGGAGTAGTTGTCCCATGACGATGTAGCAAGGTAGTGTGCTTGTGCGCTTTGGGTGTTGTCAAGGCTGATCAGAGTTGGTGTGTTATTAAAAACAGTCTTGACGCTATAACTGCAGTGATAGCTGGTGCATGGCACCAGTCAGATAAATCTGAATAAATATTGACACATTTAGCTGTTCCTCACTAATGGTTCCTCAGAGCTTGGTTTCTGTTCCAAGCAAACTGTATTTCAAGGTGTATTATTATTAGATATGTGTTTCAAAAATAACTGTTTATGCACATTTGATGTGTGCAAGGATATATTTTATCTGTTGAGCTTGCTGATGCAGGCAGGTAATTTCATGTTAAAGTTGGTAGCCATTATTTACATTAGGAAACAAAAAGGGAAAGTGAAATGGATTTATTTTGTGGGTTGGAGGGTTTAATTGGTTCTCAAATCATTAATGGGTGTAATGTGTGATCTAGCTATGCGAAAATTTTCGGCAATGCTCTTCGTTATAGATACAACCTTTGACTTAGCTTCGTGGGGGTTGTTATGGGAGGGGAGAAAACCTGCTGAAGCACGTGCCTTTTATTTTCCTCTTCATAGTCCCCTGCTGATCGATCTCAGAAGATTCATGCTGGTGATGAAGTGATCCAGGTTAATCGGCAAACTGTGGTTAGTAACAAACAGCCTTACCAATCTTCCCTTATGCTTGCTCTGCAAAGCTTGCTCCCCATAGGTTCTGAATGAATGGGGTCAGGAGACAGTTCTGGTGTTTTCCTGTTGAAATTTTTGAGGCTTTGTAATGTTTTGCTTTCAAGGCAAATTTTACTTGGACTTAAAATCAATTCCTTGCAATATTTTGATAAACACTAAATATTGCATATTTATTCTTAGTGCTGTATGCATCATATTAAAATATTTCACGTTGTGTTAATGCCTGGTTTAAAATGCATTGTTATGATCTACTGGAATGCAGATAAAACAGCTTTTAAAAAATCCTGAAATATTTGTCAAATCATTTGCATCTGGAACTTGGATAAAAACATAACATTTTTGCTTAGCATAGGTAAGCAATTCCTTTCAATGTGAGAAAGTAGTTCACTGTGAATCCCTGTGTTGCTCAATTTGAGCACGTTCACACATCCTCCTAGGACCAGAGTTGAGGTATAAAAAGTATTGCTTGATATGTCAGTGTTTAGTTTACAGCTTAAGTAGAGCTCTTTCTTTAAGACAAAACAAAGATGATCCTTTCCAATATTTTTGTTTATTCTGGCTTTTTTGGATCTCTTTTCGCTCTTTAGGTTCATGTTAAAACAGATAGTTTCACTTGAGGGATTTAGTTTTTTCTTGTTCGTTCACTTTCAGAAAAGCAATACTAAATAAAAGATGTCTTTATTGTCTTCCAGGTTGGATGGCAACTAAAAAACCTGGTGGCAAAGTTGCGAGAGAACCCTGCTGGAGTTAGGCTGCTGCTTAAGAAACGTCCCACTGGCTCTTTCCATTTCACTCCTGCTCCACTGAAGAACCTGCGCTGGAAACCACCGTTGGTGCAGGTGAAAGACTGCCGGCTCAACTGTGATGTTGGGATGGGAATGCGTTGGTTGCAACTTGAAAAAGAGAAATACCAGAAATGCTCCCAGGTACTCATGATCAAGGAAGGTTAGGTGAAACGGCTGTCCTCTTCTGGTTCCTAGATAAAAGGGAAAATGTTCTTGTCTTTTTTTTTTTTTTTTTGTTTAACCTCAGATAATGCCCCCTTGATACACAAGGGTACTAGGTGTATTGAGCATTTTAATCAGTCAACGTGCCACTGGGAGAACTTATCTGAGGCGAAACTGCTGAAACCACTGATACGTATGGAATTCATCAGTGTGGAGTAATAAATGCTTCCTCTGTTTAGCAGTGTAATACGTTTTTGCTGAAACAACTTAGATTATTCCATATATCTGTCCTCTTTTTAGTCTGGTGAAGGGTGGGAAAGAGTGAGTGTTTTTCAAGAAGTTGTTTAAACAACTTTTTTAAATAAGATTTGGTTGTTGAACAATTCAAAGCAGACAGAGAAAATGAAGGTAATAACTTAAATAACCATGTTGAGGAATGGCATGTCTTAAGAAGCTTAGGGCTTAATGCTTATAGGAGGAAATAACCTAATTGAATCTAAACTACCTGAAATAAAGAAACCAGGGAGAGTTTCCATTCTTACTCCTGTTCTGACACGAGTCTCCCTACAGCTGTGAGGATAATTTATCAACCTGTGAAATACCAGTAGCTATCGCAAGCCTCAAGGCAGGCAGATTTCTCTCAAACTGGGTAGAGGAGGTGCGCTTGACTCCTGTCTTATCCTTCCTTTCACCAATGCCTGTGTCTTATTTTTGTGGCATCATGCCTGCTGTTTAATCAGCGCCAAAGAAAACACCACCCTGAGTTTTCCAGAGTTACCCAAAGCAAGGGCTGTGTTACCAGTGTGAAGAGCTGAGGTGGGCTGGGTTATAGGCTGTGCCAAGCAGCGTTTGCTTGGGGGAATGGGTGAGGGGAGAAGTCTGAGTTCTGGACTCAGAACGTACTGACTGGTAAAAGGCAGATGCTTGTGCAGGGGTGCCATTAACTGAAGGGCCAGAGTGAAAGCCTGGGCAGGTTCTTGACTGAAAAGGGCGAGTCTTACCTGACAAAGTTGAAAAGGTCCTTCAAGCCTTTGCCCATCTAGAGGCAGACAGGATGCTGGGGACATAGAAGTGAGCCACAAAGAACAAAATGGCAGACTTGCTTAGATGAGCAATACTAAATATTTTTTTCCTTTGCTTCCCTTACCCTAGTTAATCACTTGATGCAATTTGTGGTGAACTTTACCATATTTCTGCCCATGCCCCAGGCATTGGACTGTATAGAATAAGGGTAGTGTGAGCTGACTTTGTTGCAGATCGTATCTGTATTTAACAAATTGTATTCTTTTAATGGATCTAAAAATAGAAGAAAGGGCTTTGTCTCTCTTGCTTTTTCTGTCTATGGAATTTGCAGGGAAAAATAGAAATGGAAAGAGCAAAATATTCTTAAGCAATGCATTACCTGTGATAGGATTTCTGTAGGAGGGACTGCAAAGCTAGCCAAAACTGGGGGTGGAGGAAAATGTAAATGCTAAGAGTTTTTAACATGTTTATTAAGCATAGAAATAGTAGTTCACTAGGGGATTAAATGGTACTATTGATTATTGAGTTATCTTTTTATGAATGATAAATCAGTGCTCAGATGTTTGATAGCTGTCTAACATTTCAGACCAGTCCTCTGCCAACTTCAACCCAGTCACCAGAAAGCACCATGGATACCTCACTGAAAAAAGAGAAGCCAGCCATTTTGGATCTGTACATACCACCTCCACCAGCTGTTCCCTATTCTCCCCGGTATGCAAATAAATGTGCACTACTGAATAACAAACTCCTTTATTACACTTGTTTCTGAGCTGGCTTGCTGTTGGAGCTCTGTGCAAATTAGCTTGAGGAAATTGCAGATCTTACAGACTTTCTTCTAGTTGCTTAAATGCATAGGTTTGCTTAAGCTTATGCTTAAATGCATAAATTACCATGATGGTAGTAGATTTTATTATTAGATTATTGTGTCTGCATAGATCAGAGTTGTTCCTAAAACATGAGCAGATGTCATCCATGGTTTTGTTGTGGGGTTATGTTTTTGATTTTGTTTAAATCTGACTGCATGTAGCAAGAAGTCATTTTTGTCTAACTCTTTCCACTGTTTTTTTTGTTGTTTGTTGGTGGGATTTTTTTTTTTTAGCAAGTTAAGTAACTGTTGTGGGAGTTAAGATAGACAAGAACTTGTTTTAAATTGTTAAACTTGCAAGCTGTATAAAACAAGAATGTTCCCACTGAAGGGAGAGTCAATTTATTCAACCTTATTCTTTTCCCTTGCAGTGTAAGCTATAAAAATGCAGACCTGTGTACACAAAAGAGGGAGGTGGGGAGTATGGTATGGCTAGCTTTTGTTTGTTCTCAAGTCTGTGTTGACTCATGCCAGCTGACCTGGGAAGGTGATGGACAAAAGGGTTTTCAGGCAGGACATGCTTCCTGTCCTGCCCTGACACTTTAGGTACACCTAGATAGCCTAGCACAGAAACTCTGACCTTTTGCTGCAGGAATCATATGGGAGGAGAACTTGCCTTCTGTCATGTAAGGCCTGATACAGAGACAGAGGTTGTATTCCTGAAGTCTTTGGGGCAGTACCAGCGTTGGGGGAGAGGGTTTCTCCAAGGTAGGGTCTCTTGTCCTGAAGTCCAACTGAAGTTGGACACACCTTGACCTGTTGTCTCCCCATCTTTCATGTTTATGCATGCTTGGTTCTTAAAAATAAAAAAGTAATCAAATTTTTTGGCATAAAAACAAGTATGTAGTTTTAACAGCTGAGTTTAGAATGCCTTGGTCTTTTCTTTAGATCATTACCTTTCAAGTATGTTGCTGAATTATGTGCATGTGCTCAGTTTGTTTATCTCTTCCCTAAAAAGTCACAGAATTATATCTAGCTTCAGATGCCTTTAGACCTGAATCCATGTTGACAAGGAAGGAAGTAGCAATGTAAGCTGTAAAACTTGCCCTGGATGGTGTCTGGAAAGGGGAAGTCGTCTTGACATTGACTTTTAAAGAAAGCAAATTTGGGAAACTGTGGCAGCCAGTAAGAGGAGAAAGGGTAGTTCTTTTGCCTTCTGTTTATCTATCTAATTTCTCCTCTGCATGTTTTGCTCTTCTCTTTAAACTGTGGTACATCTGTGTGGTCATTTCTTTTTTCCTCACTCAAACTTCTGTTCCCTTCCTGGCATGGATCTTCTCTGGTCCACACTGGGGAGGCAGAGAGGAGTGGCTGATTTCCCACATACATACGGTTGTGGTATAACAGTTCTGTGCAATTTTTGGTCCCTGAATCTCCATAAATAGCGCTGTCCCAGTCACTGAGCTTTAGCATTGTTCTTGATGGAGAGCTGGAAAAAGTGGTATGTGCTGGCCAGGTGGCTGTTGTGAATACTGGGGTATGAATATGCTCAGTCAAGTCAGCTGCTGGTTTTTTTTATGCCTGACTTGGCTGATGGTTGCTTCAAGCAATAAGATTGTAGCATGTACAGGGAAGGAGTTGGGGGGAAACAACAGGCAAATCTTAATTTGGAGGATAGTTTGAGGGATTGCTCTGGGAGGGGAGTTCTTGCAGAAATTGCGTAATCCTATGTATATACACTGTGAATTTATTACTGAAACTTTCAAGGGGATCCCACTTGTGGATGGAGAGAAGTTGGAGTATTCAGTGGCTGTTATTGCGCTCTTACAACGACTGAAAAGCGTAGTCCCTCACATGGAGGTGATAAGTGTTCCGTTACGTGGAGATGGATAAATCTATGTATGTGCTCCTCTATCACAACTGTGTACTGAACAGGCAGCTGCGATACCCTCAGGGCAGAAGGGTCTCATTTCTCAAAAGCTTTTTCAGGGGTCATACCTCTAAACTTCTCTGTGCGTTAAATTACTGGCTCGTTAAAAGTGAATTAGTATGTGGGCGGTAGCTTTCTTTTCTCCTTGGTAGATACGTTTATAATGAAGTCTTCCATCACCTGACTTGGGTTTTTTTCAGCTTGTTTGCAGCACAATGCCAGTTGTCAGGAGCATGACTGGGTGCTAGAAGTATCTTTCAAACCTACTCATGTCCGTAGTGTGAAACTCTCTTAAGCCACTAACTGAAATGAAATGTTCTTTCAGAGATGAAAAGGGAAGTTTTGTATATGGAGGAGGCAACAAACCCAGTCAGCCACTATCTGGGTCCAAGGGTGCCGAGTCTCCCAATTCTTTTCTGGATCAGGAGAGTCGAAGGCGAAGGTTTACTATTGCTGATTCGGATCAGTTACCTGGGTATCCCATGGAAGCAAATGTCCTGCCAGCCAAGATGAGGGAAAAAACACAGTCCTATGGTGAGTTCATTCCTCTTCCATTATTGCTGTTATGATAAACACTTTGGTCAGTTTGGAATAATTTGTGTTAGAAAAACTGCTTGTTAGCATTGATGGATATTAAGGGCAGTCTGTGCAAATTGTGAATATGAATGAAATTCCACATCTGTAATAATTTGACTTAAATGCTGTTATTTTATGGATGTCGTTTAGCTGGGCTCTGCTGCTACGGTTGGCCATTTCCATGTGTGTTTTGGTTATAACTTTTGATCATTATGTCCACTGCTGCTGTAAACAAGCCACAGTGTGGCTGTTTAAACTTGGCAAATTGCTTTCTTATATTTCATCAGCGGAAGTATCTTGAAATACTTTTTTTTTTTCTGCAATTTTAACTCCTTATTGCTGTATCTCTCCTTTTGCTTAATTTGTGAAAAGTATAAATTTAAAAATTGGTTTCCTAAACTTAGTATAATTCCTTATAACCTTCTATGTTGCCTTTAGGAAAACCTCGTCCTTTGTCAATGCCTGCTGATGGGAGCTGGATAGGAGCTGCAGAACCCTTCTCTAGGCCACGAGCACCAGGGAGAAAAGGCAAGGGTTTAGATCTTGTCCCTCTTCCTGTTCCCTTTCTCCCCAAAATTTCCTTGGGGTGAACTGGGTGGAAGTGTTTAAATTGGGAATGGAGGATTAGCGTTTACATATTGCTGAACTGATCCAAGATGACAAATGTTGGTTTTAGCAGGAATACCAGATGGTAGTTGCGAAATTTGTGAGGCTATTCAGTGCTGGGGCTCAAACTTTTGTTGTCCCATCTTACAAGTCTTGTGAGCATTAAAAGTAGGCTAGAAATGACTAGGGCAGATCTGTACTTGTCTCTTTATAGCACAGGTTTACCATTTTGCTCTTACAAACCCCCTTTTCCCGTTCTTCTGCATTTAATATTGATCATAAAACTGCTTTTTTTTGGTAAGTCTGTTTGTTTAGCTCGCTGTGGAGGTTGTTATAGAAGCAAGCTTGTTCTCAATAGTAAAATGTAGGGACTTGGTTTTTGCTGCAACTGCTGTTAGAAAACAACATATTCTGCAGATGTCACAGAGTGGGAGAGAGACAGAAGCTGATAATGCTGGGTGTTAGGTTGTGTGGCGCTTTTTCCTTCCCCTACTGCCCTTCTCTCCCTCTCCTCCTTTTGCATCTGAAAGGCTAGGAGTCCTGTTAGAGTGGGAAATAAGAAAGGATGACTATTTAGTTTATTCTTGAAATCAGTTATGAAAGCTAATGTGTAATTCTAGGGAAAAATAAAAGCTGAATTCTATGATTTTATTGTGAAAATAGAAGCTGATAACAAGAAACATCAACCTGGAGTGATAGTAGAAGCAAGCTAAGTAACAAGTCTAACAGAATGATCACCAGGTGGCAGGGCTGGTTTTTGTGTGTATGGTTTTTTGTTTGGTTTTGCTTTTGGTTTTGTTTTGGCTTAACACTTGAAATGTACTTAAGTGCTGCAGGCTTGTGTGTAAGCTGCATGGGGTCAGAACAAAGGCCTGTCTAGCCCAGTAGGATGTCTCTAGCAGCAGCCACCATGGTCAGGTGTCTAGGGAAGAGTAAAAGCAGACAAAGCATCATAAATCAATGGTCAGAACCAGGGAAGTGGTTATATCTTTATATACAAAATTAATTCTGTTGTCTATAGTAATATTTGTAGCTTTTAAGTTAGTCATGAGTTACAGTCAGATAAACATGGATTCAGCTCTAGTCTATCATCCTCTTGAATGGCACATTATGAGAAGGTTTGTTAGGTCTCGCTCATGATAATGATTTGCACGGAGGTAGTCTGTACCAGCAATTTTGGTGGGTGTGAATCTGGAATTTAAAAATTGAACAGTAGCCTCTCTGTGAATTTATTTTGTTCCTCTTTGTGTTGCTTAAAAAAAATGTTAAATATGCCAAAAGCCATAAATCTATTGACAGCTGCTTATGTCCATTTGTGTTATGAAAGGTAACCAAAATCTAGGTAATTAGAAATATAACCAGAATGAAGTTTTGAAGTCGGCAATAATTGGTTTTCCTCCTCCTGTTCATACAGGTGAAGATGTCCTGTGCAGGTACTTCAGTAATGAAAGGATACCCCCAATCATTGAAGAAAGCCCCTCCACACAGCACCCCCTCTCAAGGCCAGTGTCTGACAAGCAGTTAGTGAGGGGAACAGATTATATTCGAGGCAGCAGGTGTTTTATGAATACAGACCTCCACAACAGTGCAACAATTCCTTTTCAAGAGGAAGGTGCTAAAAAATCTTCTGTTACGTCATCCACAAAATCTTCCTCCGCAGAGCCCTCGCTGCTGGTCAGTTGGATCACAAGACTGAAACTGTTGACTCATTGACTATTGTTCATAGGACTGTTACCAAGTGCCTTTGCTCTTCGGTCAGACTTCTCTACTTTCAGCTTAACTGATGCATAGTGACTAATGCGATGTTCTTTTCCTGGAGAATCTTACATTTTTGCCTTTTTGTTTGTGATTTTTTTTTTGTTTTGATGGATCAGAGGGTTTCATAGTGCAAGGAGGGAAGAAAGATGAAGATCAAGTTCCTCTTCCTGGCCAAAAGCTGAGGGCATTTATTCCTCTGGAAATACGTAAAATATCAGTGATCTAGAGGCCACACATGACCTGAAATATGCATAATGACTCAGAGGAAATCATTGCATTACCGTAAAGTCCAGTGGCACTTCAGTTGTCTGAATTCTCAGAGGCTGGTGCAACTGGCTGGGTGTCAGGGTATGTAGAGCTTGGCAAAAGCTGTGTTACTCTCCTGGCCAGGAAAGGCAAGCAGAGAAACAGCAGTTCCATGCAACTTAAAGATGCAGTTGCAAGTACTGCATGAGATCACCCTTGTAAGGAAGAAGTAGTAGCGTTGCCATTCTTTCTCTGATATCCAGAGATCTTAGGAAGAGATTTCTCTTATTCAGAGATCTTAGGAAGTTGGACTAATTTAATTATAAATCAATCCAACCAGATACATAATCCATTTTATTGAAATCACAGTACAAGTAAAGAGCGTTGAACAACTGCGGTGCTCATCTGTAAAGATAGATGGATTGCTACAACATGCCAAGGAAATGCATCTGTAGAGGTGGTAAAAGAATATATATTTTTTCCTTAATTGTTTAAGAATGATTTGCTGTTAACCAAAGTAAGCTTTTAAAGACAGTCCTGTTGGACTTATGAGAACTTTTACAGTGGTTCAGTTTTTGAATGATGTGCTGTTTTTATGAAAAATATGTGCTATGATCCTTTACAATTGTAAGACATCTTGCTATTTTCTATATAGCTCAAATTTTCCCCCCTCCAGATTTTTAAAGTAGCATTGGGTATTTTGGGAGGAAAATAAAACTTGTTTAACAAAAGAAGAGGATATTAAAGAGGTATTGTTGAAAACTGAATGTACATAAGATTGTTAGTATGCAAACAGTTGTGTCTGAAGTAATTTAAATGTTAAATATAGTTGTATATATTTTTTACACTTACAGATACGGTTTGTACCTTTCTGTCTGCGGTACTGGGCACAGATTAGTCAAATGAAAAGAAAAAGAAAGTGTTTTTTATTCCCTGTGAATTATAAGACTTAACTATTTTCGTAGATGCTACATTGCCAACAGCCTTTACTCTTTTGGTCTTGCCGAAAAGAAGAATTTATATTTAATAATTGGTGGGGAAAGAGGGAGGTTAAACATTAGTTTCCACTTTGGACTGGGGCAGGAATCGTATGTGATAAAATAAGTGTTAAAAACTGTGAAGATGTGACCATTCTGCTGCAACAAGCTTATGAAGTTGTGCTACAGCCCTGCAGAGACAGGGTGTTAAATTCAGTTATCAATTAATTACATTTGATTGTGACTCACTGGTGACGTACGTGGGGACTGGTTTGGACCTTTCTGATCAGAGCAGATTATAATATGTCTGCCTTGTGCCACTCTTCTCTGCTCCCCGAGGTGGCAGTCTGTCCTAGAGACGTGGCCAAACACAGCTGCAAGACAGTTAAACTCTAGACCAGTTTGGTCCTGCTTCTGAGAAGGCTGAAACTGCCCTGTTGTAGGCACTGTGGTGTATTATAGGCTAGCCCCAATTTGACTGGACTGTTTTAAATTGAATCGCAGTTACTGAACTAGATTAAAGTAAAAGATATTGTCTAAACAAGACTTTAAAATGGAACTTTTGTGCATCTTTAAAGCCCTGGTTTCCATGGTTTAAAAATGAATGGGGAAGTGTCATGCATACTGATGTGGAAGAAACTATGGAGGTACTTGGTTTCTTAGGATTGCACCTGGGCACGCTTTTAAGACACTGAAAAGTTGCTTCCTTTTGTTCGGTTGGGTTCTCTTGAAGTTTGATCTAAGAGTGGTGAAATAAGCTTGCCCTAATTTAACAGGTAGTTTTAAATCACTGCAGCTATGAGGAATTTCCAAGCATTGAGGCAGAATGAAACTTTCAAAATCTGCCTTCTTGCCTAAATATAGGCTAATCCCCCTGCCCAGCCAAAAATAACCCCCAGCCAACCAATGTCCATCTTCTCCATGCTGCAGTGTCCTAACCATGCTGAGTTAAGGTACTGAATTTGTCATTTTCTCAGTCAATCACAAGGATAACCAGTTGTTGATTGTCCAGGGAAAGAGTTGCCTGGCTCTTATGGGCAGGGGAAATGGGTACTGTTGTAGAAATTACTGGGAGTTGTATTGCAGTTTCTCAGAATCACAGAATGGCTGAGCTTGAAAGGAACCTCTGGAGGTCACCTGGTTCAACCCCACTGCTCAGGCAGGGTCAGTTGCCCTGGACCATTTCTAGACAGTTTTTTAATATCTCCAAGGATGGAAACTCCACTACCTCCCTGGGAAACCTGTGTCAGTGCACTGTCACCCTCCCAGTAAGAAAGTATTTCCTGATGTTCGGAGGGAATCTCCTGTATTTCAGTTTGTGCCTGTTGCCTCTGGTCCTGACACTGGGCATCACTGAAAAGAGCCTGGCTCTGTCTTATTTACTCCTTCCCTGCAGGTATTTATACACATTAGTAAGATCCCCCTGAGCCTTCTCTTTTGCAGGCTGAACAGTCCCAGCTCTCTCAGCTGTTGCTCATAGAAGAGGTGCCCCAATCCATCATCTTGGTGTCCCTTTATTGAACTCTCTCCAGTGTGTCCATGTCTTTTTTGTACCGTGGAGTCCACAACTGGACACAGTACCCCAGGTGTGGCCCCACGAGTGCTGACTAAAGGGAAAGGATCACCTCTCTCAACCTACTGGCAATACTTTGTCTAATGCAGCTGATTTTTCCACTGTAAATTAACCAAGACCATAAATCACAGAATCATAGAACGGTTTGGGTTGGAAGGGACCTTAAAGCCCATCTATTTCCAACTCCCCTGACATGGGCAGGGACAGCCTCCACTAGACCAGGTTGCTCAAAGCCCCATCCAAGCTGGTCTTGAACACTTCCAGGGATGGGGCATCCACAGCCTCTCTGGGTAACCTGTTCCAGTGCCTCACCACCCTCACAGTGAAGAATTTTTTTTGTAATACCTAAATCTCCCCTCTTTCAGCTTAAACCCATTACTCCTTGCCCCATCACTACATGCCCTTGTAAACAGTCCCTCTCCAGCTTTCCTGTAGGCCCCTTCAGGTACTGGAAGGCTGCTATAAGGTCTCCCCAGAGCCTTCTCTTCTCCAGTCTGAACAACTCCAGCTCTCTCAGCCTGTCCTCACAGGAGAGGATTTCCAGCCCTTTGATCATCTTTGTGGCCCTCCTCTGGACTTGCTCCAAGAGGTCCATGTCCTTCTTATGTTGAGGGCTCTAGAGCTGGATGCAGTACTCCAGGTGGGGTCTCATGAGAGCAGAATAGAGGGGCAGAATCACCTCCTTTGACCTGCTGGTCATGCATCTTTTGATGCAGCCCAGAATACGATTGGCGCATATTGCTGGCTCATGTTGAGCTTCTTGTCCACCAACACCCCCAAGTCCTTCTCCTCAGGGCTGCTCTCAATCCATTCTCTGCCCAGCCTGTAGTTGTGCTTGGGATTGCTCCGACCCATGTGCGGGACCTTGCACTTGGCCTTGTTGAACTTCATGCTGTTCGCATGGGCCCACCTCTCCAGCCTGTCAAGGTCCCTCTGGATGGCATCTGTTCCCTCCAGCATGTCAACTGCACGAAGATCATTGAAAACACATTCATGCCTGGTTTCTCAATCTAAAGGGCAAATAATGTTGGAGTATTTTTGCCCCTCTTGGGTTTTTTCCATAATTTGCAGATGACACTAAGTTGTGCGGGAGTGTTTATCTGCTTGGCTAGATTAATGTGCTGAGGCCAATCGTATGAGGTTCAACAAAACTAAGGGCTGGGTCCTGCACTTGGGGGTCACAACCACCCCATGCAATGCTACAGGCTGGGGGAAGAGTGGCTGGAAAGCTGCCCTGCAGAAAAGGACCTGGGCATGCTGGTCAACAGCCAGCTGAATATGAGCCAGCAAGTGTGCCCAGGTGGCCAAGAAGGCCAACAGCATCCTGGCTTGTATCAGCAATAGTGTGGCCAGCAGCACTAGGGAAGTGATCATCCCCCTGTACTCAGCACTGGTGAGGCCACACCTCGAGTCCTGTGTTCAGTTTTGGGCCCCTCTCTACAAGACAGACACTGAGGTGCTAGAGTGTGTCCAGAGAAGGGCAACAAAGCTGGTGAAGGGTCTAGAGCACAAGTCTTGTGAGGAGCCGCTGAGGGAACTGGGGCTGTTTAGCCTGGAGAAAAGGAGGAGATCTTATTGCTCCCTACAACTGCCTGAAAGGAGGTTGTAGCCAGGTGGGTGTTGGTCTCTTCTCCCAAGTAAGAAGCAATAGGACAAGAGGAAATGGCCTCAAGTTGTGCCAGGGGAGGTTTAGATTGGATATTAGGAAAAATTTCTTCACCAAAAGGGTTGTCAAGCACTGGAACAGGCTGCCCAGGGAAGTGGTTGAGTCACCATCCCTGGAGGCATTGAAAAGACGTGTAGATGTGGTGCTTAGGGACGTAGTTTAGTGGTGGACTTAGCAGTGCTAGGTTAACGATTGGACTCAAAGGTCTTTTCTGACCTAAATGATTCTATGATTATTGATGGGCTATTGGAGTGTATGTATGCAGAATAAATATAGCAGAACACGATATATCTGATTTTCTTGTAAAAAGCCATATCCTTACTACTGTGAACTTACAGTGTGCTCAAGTAAGCTACCTTGACTTCTTGATAAGCTTGTCTGCAAGTACTACATGCTGCTCACTATGCTGCAAAACTTTTTATGTAATGTGTGGTATGTAGGAGTCTTTTTGCTGGCATTTTATTGTCCTCAACAGAGGGTTGGGTTTTTTTCCCTTTCTGATTATCAGATGGAAAAGCTCCAATAGCTGTTCTGAGTAGTAACAGATAGGCTATTTTGGTCTGCAGTATAAATTGTAGATATTGGATGTGTGTGCTCTTCCCTCACCCTTCTACTTCTCATGACTTTTTAATGCAGTGACTTCACTTTTTGGAACAAGCAGTTTAACACAGTGACCTAAAATGTGGCCATATCTGTTTTTTGAAACATGAGGAGAGAAGTGCAGTTGAAAGGCTTATGGGAGCAGACTCTGCTCTTTCTAACATCTATAAATTAGAGCTTTTTACTTCCTGTGCCAGTGACATTGATTACCAAAAAGCAAATGCATCAATGAAACAACAATAAGATATATAGAGAGCTGTAACTTCAAGCACTTGATTAGGTGAATTAAACACCAGATTCCTCTTTCCTTTGCCTGTGTAGCTCTCTAACGTATGTAACTTGACCTTCTTCCAAATGTAATTTTGCTACACAGGGCTAACTGTTAGGGTATTGGCTGCAAGATTCTCTTCTAATACAATCTTTTTGTCAACTGTCTCTGGGCTTTATGGTTATGCACTCATCATTCACTCTAGTAATCTTGATTTGAAGTGAAAATCAGTTTTAATTGACCCATTTTGTCCCTTTTCCTGAGAGAAAGGAAGGAAAAGAAGGGAATATGTATGGGAGACGCTTGTTCATAAATTATGTCAAGTCCAAGGGGAAGTAACAGTTACCTCTCTTCCTGCATGGAGGTGGGAGGAGGTCTGAAGGACTTGGGGAAGATTCTAAGTCCATAGCCACCTGCAGCTCGGGTATTTTGAGGGAGAACCACTGCTCCGTAGCCCTTTTCTGCTCAAGATTATTCTTAAATCAGTATAGCGAACCCTAGCAGAAGGAGCCTCACATCTTCAAGGACTTTCTGGCAGCTGCTTTAGCGATGTGTATGGCACACCAAAGCTTCTCCATCCTGCGGAGCCTCTTGCTATTTGGAGTGGTTGTACGTGGCTCTGAGGGGTGACCACTAAGCAAGGGTGTGTCTTGGCTCAGGTATGCACAAATAATCTTCAAATGATTTCTTTACCAAAGAAGGAAGCATGTAGCTCTTACTTCCTTTCCTTTGTATTTATTACAAAATGTTAATAATATAAGAAAGGTCTTTCCAAGAGAACTGATGGAGGAGATGGGGGTTTCAGGCTCTGATCTGGAGAGGAGCTCGGTGTTGTGTAGAGAACAAGTGTGCTGTTGCCACTGGATCATAATGCAGTCGGTTGAATAAGCTGCCGCAGATGTGTAGCAGCAGCTAATAAAGTCCTACATTTTGTTCCAAAGAAACAATGAAATCCTTCACTGCATGAGCACCAAGTGAGAGGGAAAACACCAGTGTAGGAAGAGAAATAAAGTGAAGTTGCAAGCAACTGGTAGAAAGCAGATCTTTAAGAGCAGCTTTTACGTTGTTCTATGAAAAGCACTTGGACTTTAGATGGTTTGCTTCCCTGCACAATCTCTCTTCCCTAGCAAAGAACAGAGATTAAAACCCCCAGCTTTCTCTATGTCTGTGCGCAATGTGCAATATTAACCAGCTGATGTTTAGCAAATAGCAACATGGCACAGATCATTTACCACTATCGTTACTACTTGGGAGAAATGCTGCTGTTAGTTTAGGAGAATGGTTTAAAATGCAGGAAAGACCCATAGCAGTGTATGTCACAATATTCCCAAGTGTGGTTATTTTTCTTCTTTACAGTAACAGCTCCTGTTAGAAGTTCTAGTGTATAGAGAAGTGTTAAAAATTCAAAATTTTCAGATCGTTCCTTTTGCATTTTAATCTCATTTGGAGAGGGTGAAATCTGTCCTGTCTCCTACCCAGCTCTTCTGCTATTCCTCTTTGTACCATATTAATTGAAAAAAGAGGGGAAACATCTGAAAAGTGTGAACTCCCAAGACTAGTGTGCTTTCTTTGTCCAAAAGATTAAATTTGAAAGACGTTGATCCCTTAACTTTTTACTATGTATAGTGAATATAGAGGATGGTCTATAGTTTGGGGTTAAAAAAAAAAAGACCCACAGATGTAGGAATAAATCACAGGCAATATCTTTCTAGCTTAATCTGAGAAAAATGTTGGTGACAAGTTACCACCTGCTATTATGCAGAAACTTGGCTCATCTCTTGGTATTGAAGGTACATGTATCTGCTATAACAAAAGCTGTGCCTAGGTTTATCTTCCCTAATGAGTACAACATACGTATTCAGATATCCTGCCATAGTACAGTCCTCCACAATATTCTGAATACTTTGTCACGGTGGCAAAACAACACAGTTAATTGGAAAAGATTGTAAAACCCACAAAAATGACAAGGTACTTGGTACTCTTGCTTATATGCATAGAGAGGTTTCAAGAATGTGCACTTCAAAAAGATTGAGCAGGCTTCTGGTTTAGTTTGTAGCATATTTGCAAGCCAGTACCTTGAGTGCCCCCTACATAACCATTGCAAGAACATGCTATTCTAGATGGTAATGTGCAAGAGGAAATAAGATATAAAAATGAGTACTAACGGCTTGTAGAGACAGAGTTCAGGGCAATTCTTCAAGCAATGTGTTTCCTCTAATATTATGGATAATTAAATTAATCAGTGTTTGAATTCTGGATGACCAACAGAGGTGAACAGAGTACTGTGAGTATTGTACTAATTTTATACTAATCAATGAACTGATAACCTTTTCTTCCTCCTAAGCAGGGCTTGTTGTAAAAACAACATACTCCATAAGCTGGGTGCTCATTGAACAGAAAGGGGTGGGGGATGGGGAATCTAAAACTTAGCCAAACCAGGAAACAGATGGTGAAGACTAGCTTTATAGTGGGAGAGGGTAAAGAATTTTCTTTTTGGAAAAATATTTTTTTGTCCAAATCTTATGTCTTGTTTGATTACATTGCTAACAGGCAGTCTTCACAAACTGCTCTACATGTGTAGCCACATCCTGAATAGACCAAGTTAACCCCCTCATCAGGCTTTAGCTTGGACCTTAGTGATAAATTCAGCTCAAATCTTTTTTTGCGGGTTTTACTTCCTCAGGAGCTTTTCTGCTTTCAGCAGTCAGTTTTTGGAGTTTCTTATGCATAATCTGGGCAGCAAGACTCATGTGCATGCATTCTCAGAACTGCCTTTGCCAGCAGGATTGGTATCTTGGAGGAGGGTGGGTGCTGGCTTGTGCTTGTGGTTTCTGCATTTCGATAACTACTTCTTCCCCTGGCTTCCACCGTGCGACCTAGTGCACCATCTCAGAGTGTGAGTTAGAAATGCTCATGCCCAACTGGAAAGAAGTGTTGGGTCCTTTGGATTAAACTGACTTTGTCCTGCTGTATGACTGTGGCTTCTTTCTTCTCTCTAGTCTGAGTTTTCCACAGGCTGTGGTTATGGAGCATGCACTCTTTGTGGCTATCGCATAAAAATGCTTTCGTCATCTTGCAGGCTGTAAGGTTTTATAATAGACAAGAGTGCTCAAGAAAGCCATTGACTTAAACTAAAATGTAGAAAGAGAACTCCGAAAAGACTCAGTCTGGAGAATGAAGAGGTGCCGGGCTAAGCTGAATATATGGGTCTGTGTTGTGTTGAGCGCTGTTTCAGCTGCATAGCAGTAACTTCGCAGAAAAAACAACCCACGTGAGTGCTGCATGCCCGTTTGTTTCTACTGCTACATTTGTGTGGTGCTGGAATATGAAACAAGGGCAGTCACTCAAAGTAGTTATATATAGGTCCACGCACGGTACTTGAGCTGTAAGATGCATGACAAAAGCAGTCAAGAGCTGCTGTCAATATATAATTTCACCAAATTCTACTGCCTACGCTGCTGCTGCATCAGTTTAAAATAGGAACCCCTCTTTATCCTGTTGCCTGCACAATGCGAGCCCAGCTCTCTGGCAAGTGCATAACCATCGGGTTTGGCTTCTTTTGTGGTAGATGGTAACTGCTGGTGAGATTGTTGTTCCTGTGGGACCTCATGCAGTGGTCCAAAAGCTTAGTTACTTTGGGTTACCCTAGACCCAGTCCAGAAGTGGAAAGTAAAATTTAAAAAAATATTGCCAGGTCAATATCATTTAGAGTTGGGATTTTTTAATACATACTAAATATGAAACAGGCAGGAGTTGTCTGTTGTGCATTCTTTGCCAGTGGGAAGAAAAATGAGGATTATATATTTGGTGGAGGAAAAAAACCCCAGACCTTTGGGTGTCCTCCAGTTCCTGCCAGTGGGAGAAAAGTGTTTGTTTTAGCATGACATATAATAGATGTAAACATTTCTTTTTAAACCTCCCTGTGTGGCCACCTCAGTTGTTCAGGATGATGTAAGACACTGACTTTCCCTCTTAGGTGGTTATGGAGTTAACCTAATACATTTTTTTTGGGCGACGGTGAAGATATATTTTCTTAGGTGATTACATGTTTTGTTAACTGGGTATGGAGACGGAGGAATGAACCATAAACCAAATGCCAGACAGCGCTGATTTACAGGGAGAATCCTTGGGGTCAGTTTGTGATTGCAATTTCTATTTGTTGCCTGGGCTCTGGCAAAGATGAGTGTTCACACGTGGTGGCAGATAGGCACCAGCCAAAGAATCAGAGGACAACCCAGTCCAATTTACAGCGCCGCTTTCAGCAAAGTGGATTAGTTACTTGGGGTTTTTGTTTTGTTTGTTTTTTCCTGTAAGTGTAGCCCTCCTTCCGTATGGATGGGCCAGAGTAGGAACCGTTGAAACGTACCTGTGGAGCAAACCCGATGAGATCCTGATGGAGCAGTGAGCTGTGCTTGCTGCCGGTGCTCAGCTGCCCCGCGTTTTGATGTACCCTGGGAGTGCCTTTGCAGGTAGTGAGCCTCAGGCCCTCATGACCCTCACTTAGAGGCTTTTTTGTTCGGGAAATATTTACTGAGAGCCATAGAAAACACCGGTCCAAACTGATACATGTATTTAATGGCTTTTTGAAGTAACTGAATGCTTCTCAGTGCTACTTATTAACATGTTTCCCTCTTTCATCCCACATTAGCTGTTTCCAGTGCAAATGCTTCTAATAAAATCCTCACATATTTACAGTGAAAATGTTAATAATGTGAAGTAGTCACAAATGGGCTGTAAAGTTTTATCCATGAACTGTAAAAAAACAAAGAAATAAAAAACCCAAACAAAAATCCAAACACAAGAAGAAACCCTTTTTCTACATTATAAATAATAACTTTGTGAATGATAATGAATAATAATGAAGCTAAGGATTTTCACCCAGGTGAAATGATCAGCCAGACTTTAGTGGCTGCATCTTGAGTGATTTATTTGATTTTATTACATAACGGTAGGAAGCGAGGGCTCTAGTCAGGTGTTGTAGATTCTTGTAGAGCAATTGTGTTTCAATTTCTCTCCACAGAACTTGAACAAAGGCTTACTTAAGCATAACACGGCTCTAGCTGAGCCTGTCTTCCCCAAGGCCACTGAGCATCCCACTGAACATGCAGAAGTCTTAATATCTTCTGGCACAGCTCTTGACTGTTTGTTTCTGGGGGGGAATTTGGTATAAGTTGCTATAAGTGAGTAGCATGAGAACAAAACAAATTATCTCCAAAATGAATTATTTCCCTTTCCCTACTTCCTTCTTCCTCTCTGACCTTCTCCTCCCTACATTTAAGGCTGGGGGACTTTCCAGGAATTTATTGTACAAACAAACAGCTATAAAGCTTTTAATATTTATAGCATAATCTAGTTTGTTTTGTTGTCCGAGATAATTTTGGCCAGAGCTTTCCAGTAAAAATAGCGTTGCCGGCAAGATGGTATTTCCAAGCTCTCGATTCGCATAAGAATTCCTCTCTGCTTAGTAAGCCGTTGGCTTAGACTCTGCTTTGAAGCTGCTTAGACCACCCCAAGAGGTCCTTGGCCCTTTAGCTCCAAACACATCAGCTTCTTATCACTGGAGAGGAAGAAAGGTCTGCTTTTTCTCCTCGCTCTGGGTTTTGTAACTCTGGATTCGCAGGTCCTGTTGGAGAGATGGGTGCGGACCTACCGCAGGGGCCTCCTGCCCTTTGCCGCCTGCCCCTCTCCCGCTGTCTGTGCGATCCCTCGGCAGGACGGGGGGACGAGACGGCGAGGAGCAGCCCAGCAGCTAAACCAGCAGCTCCTCTCCCCTCCCCGAGCTGAGTGACGGGCCTCTGATTCAGCTCTCAAAATACAAATTTAGAAAGGTTTTGGTTGCAGAAGAGACGAGTGATTGTTCAGGTATTTTTTTAGAAGTAATAAACTCAAAGACAGGAAGTACAAACATTTAGGATCGAGTACATCTAATTGTTTCCCAGTTGGAAGGCTTGCCCTGGATGCTGCCGGTGGCGCTGGGCACTAACCCTTTCATCAGCAGGCCACTGTTGAGCTCTGCGGTCACCTCTCCTGCTGTCATGCAGGGGCGGCTCTGTGCCTTGTTTTCAGGGATGGGCTGGATTTTTACTAACAGCAACCTCACTGACAGCTTCCTGCTGCCCTGTAGTCAAGTAGGGGACTTCCTTCCTCCCCCAGTATGGCTTTTTTGTGAGCTGGGAGCCAGGTGAGGCTCAATCCCCATAGCAGGGAGAGGGGAGAGGCTGGGTGGTACATACACCTGGTTGTATTGGCTGTGTGGTGTCCTGGGGTGAATAGCCTGTGCTTGATTGCTGTGACTGTGGTCCCCGTGAGCTGTAGGTCAGAACTAGCTTATGAGTATACTTAAATAGCAAATGAATCTGTGACTAGAAAACCAAAAACCAGAATAAAAGCCTAATGTGGTATGATACATGATTTGCAAAGTTTGTTTTCCTGCAGAAGTGTAGGCACAGTTTGGAGGGATGTTGTGTCCTGCAATGCAGTGTTAACACAGAGGTAATGTGAGGGAGCAGTTATTAAAATAAAAAAAAAATAAAAAGGTTTGGCAGCATATGAGCTCCTCATATGGCACAGGCATGATTCACGTAGTGCTGTGCAGAAAGGCCTTTGTTAAAGTGAACCGGGCAAGTAAACTGGGCTTGTCTGGGAGGGACTGGGAAGCGAGGCATTGAGGCAGACACCCGGGGGTGCTCATGCATGGGTGAGCCTGACCAGAAGAAACGCATTTGACTTGCTACGGACTGGAGTTTGCTGTTGTGCTTGGGATGGATATGGCCTGGGGGGGGGGAGGGATAATGTCTCTAGCAGGATGTGCAAAAGGCTCAGGTTTCAGTACCATGACGCATTTTCCCAGTGGCTGACCAAAGAGAGGGAGTGTGATGAAAAGTATTCCCCTTGCTATCAAGAAATGGCAGGGAATTAAAAAACCATCACCAGAAATTTGAAGTTCAGAAAACCTGAACCATGTCTGGTAACCAAAGCACATGACATCTCCCACAGCACACTCCTGCAAATGTGGATTTTTTGGTCTAGTTTCCAATGAAGTATTTGACACTTTTTCAAAATGTAGAAAATTTCAGGCACCCTCTGGTCTCACACAGTGCTTGCTGATCACGTAGCTGGGCGTGATCGGAGACGTCTTAGGGGGGGTGGGTGAGTTGGGCCGTGTTGACTCGGAGCAGGAGCTGCAAGGTCAGAGTTGCTCCAGCCTGACTAGTTTGATACAAGCTTTTTGGGTTGGACATACATAACACATCTATATCTTAAAATGAAGTGAAAGTCAGTAATAAAAATGCAAAACCAAACAAAAGCCATTAGTGGAAGAGAGATGCTGCCAAAGCATGATTCTCTGGCTGCTTTCCAGTGCTCTTATCTACCTAGCACCCCTAAGACAAAATCCCTTGTGGTGCCCTAATGGAGAGAGGCACACTAGGTGACTCCAAAGGCTTCCTTCTGTTAATCAAAGCACCAGGCCAAGCAAAGTTTCTGTTATTTTTCTGTAGGTCTTGACCGACTTCCAGTGATGACCAGTCCACTCAATCTGTTCCCGCCTTCTGCCTTTGCTTAAGTGAGGTGGCCTGTGGTGGCATGGGTGCTGCACGTGCGCTTGGGCAACAGTTGTGTATTCTTCTCGATGGCTCCAATCTGGCTGCCCTCGCTGAGCACCTTGGGCAGTTTCTGCACTGTCACGCTTGTGTGCCTGCAGAAGGCAGTGTTGTGTTCAACATGCTTGTGCTGCTTTTATACTCTAGGATAGATAAGCATTTCTCCTGCTAGGTAAACAGGGCTTGTCTGGCAAGAGGTTCTGTCCAAGGCAGCACTAGATCTGATTCTTCTTTTGACTTTTTGT